>NC_086455.1:150126429-150729762 GCF_028390025.1 Pseudophryne corroboree
GCAGGTAGGGCAGGGTGGTGCCACGCTTCCTATTTCAACTGTAAAACATAATATAAATATTTGGCTGCCACTTATTTGTGTGCTTTGCATTTATATCTAATACTCAATATGTCACTGTACTAGGATGGTTCCCAATAAGCAATAGTCAATATCAAAAGGTAATAATGTAACTGCTTCTTATTAAGTGATGACAAAAGGCTTTAAGTAATTAATAAAAATATTTTATAAGCAGAAAATAAATCAATTAAATATAGTAAATAAAAAAAGCAAATATCAGACGCAATTATGTAAAAGTGAAAATATATGCATAAAACTGTACCTGGAGAATCCTGTTAGCAGATGCAAGCATGCAAAGGGTTAATTGCCATGTAAGACCCTCGCTCAGACCTGGAACCAGACAGTCTATATGTGCAGCCACCTTACGGAGGCTGTGTGGATATGAGTAACGGTGTCCCGGGTGAGCTGCACAAATGGGTGGAGAGGGTTTCCTGTAATACATAACTGATCACTGGAGACAGAGAGGGTCATTCAGATCTGATCACTAGGCAGCGATTTTTGCTGTCCTGCGTTCAGATAGTCGCCGCCTACAGGGGGAGTGTATTTTACCAGTGCAAGTGTGCGATCGCATGTGTAGCAGAGCTGCACAAACTGATTTTGTACAGTCTCTGCGCAGCGCAGGTCTTACTCAGCCGCTGCAATCACATCAGGCTGTTCGGGAATGGATTTGACGTCAGATATCCTCCTTGAATATGCTTGATCCCGCCTGCGTTTTTCTGGACACTTCCTGAAAATGGTCAGTTGCCACCCACAAATGGCCTCTTCCTGTCAATCTCCATGCAAACGCCCGTGCGACTGGATCCTTCACACAATTCCATCGCTGACGGGCAATCTCCGTTGCAGGCGTCTGTCGCACCTGCGCATTGCGGTGCATACGCAGGGATACGGCCATCAGGCCGACAGCACTATTGGTCGACATGCGTTAGGTCAATAGGTCGACATGGTCAATAGGTCGACATGTGCTAGATCGACATGGAAAAAGGTCAACATGAGTTTTTCACTTTTTTACCTTTTTCCTACTTTACGATCCACGTGGACTACAATTGGGAATGGTAACCTGTGCCGAGCGCAGCGGGAGTGGAGCCCGAAGCATGGCGAGAGAAGTGAGCCATGTGAGGGGACATGGGGCACTAATTGGGGTTCCTCGTCACTTTACGAAGAAATCAACACCAAAAACAGTCAAAAAATGCATGTCGGGCTTTTTTCATGTCGGCCTAGTACATGTCGACCAATAGTGGTCAACCTAATGGCTGTCGACCAAAGTGCTGTCGGCTTAATGACCCATGCCCCATACGCATGCGCAGTTCAGATCAGATCGCCCGCTGAGCGAAAACGCACAACAGCAATCAGTTCTGAATTACCCCCGGAGTCAGGACGCTGCTCAGGGTGGCGGAAGTGACGTCAATGCATTTTGTCTCCTGGACAGGCTATGCATCTGTGTGTCACAGCAGGGTTTGCCCAGGTGTAGTCTCGCTGCTTTTAGGGAGATTTCTTCCTAACACAAAGTGAGAACTATACACTGAGTGAAGTAATCTGTCACAGATGTGTCCTCCTCATTTGTGGCTGTGATGCATGTGAGTCACGGGATAACAGGAGAGCGCCTACACATGCACACGCTATCCAGACACTTAATCCGGGAGACCAGCTGCTGCGATCAAGCGCGGTATGCAGTGTTGCATGGGCATTGTGGGTACACTGAGGAGCGCTACATGCTGCAGCAACACAGGAGGAGGACACAATTGTGTAGGTCACCATAATGATATAATGACTTATCACACCTTATCACATCTACACACATTTAATTATATCACTTTCTACCTCCTAGATGTCTGTGCTTATTTGCTTAATGCTCAGAATGGAACCTTGACCTCAGCCAACTATCCCTCAGCCTATCCCAGTAATGCAGACTGTGTCTGGTTGATCAGGTCCCCCTCTGGACAGGTACAGTAATGAATGGGAGTAACAGGTGACAAGCAGAAGGAAGGTGTAACACACAGGAATGCTATAACACTGTAGCATTACATATGATACACATTGATGCTAAAAAAAACAACGTAGTACTCACCTTAGGAAAGGGCTGCATAAGATTCCATAACCAAATAATATATATCAATATATTTAGAGAAAAAGATACACACACAAACATGTATATATTTTTTGTGTTGTGGGACACGACACAACCCCACATGAAAAGTGCCTTTTATGTACTTATGTCATCCATCTCTAGTGTAGAATTCAGCAGTCATGAAGAACTACTGTATATATGTGTGGAGTTTATACTGTATGTTCTCCTTGAGTTTGAGTCTTTTTTCTCTTGGCCCCCACAGAAGCATTGGGAGCCTGCCAGCCTATAGCAAAATTAATCCTTGTGTATGTTGTGTATGTGGTATGGATATCATTTGTAAAAGTCACTGGAGCAGGGACTGTTGAGAATGATTAAATCATCTTTGTAAAGCAGTGTGTAATATGTGAGCACTATACAACAAGTACTAAATGTAGAAAAAAAAGATACAGATGGTAAGAAGTGATAAGAAACCTGGGAGAAACCTGTGCGGCAGGAGCAGGCCTCCTGTGGCACACCAGCTTCTGTGGTAAATGACATCCCGGTATTCCCTGCTGTTAGGACAAGCTAAAACTGTGGCTGGGCATGCTGGGATGTGGTAGCTGGGCATGCTGGGATATGTAGTTTGACAGCAGCTGGAGAGTCAGAAGTTGCTTACACCTGCTGCATGGTTTAAGTTTACAATTGTATATTATATAATAAAACCAAGTGCTGATAAACATTATGTTTCACATTGATGTACAGTACCTGCACAGCTCAGACCTAATGTGTGCAAAAAAAAGAATACATAACAGTATACCAAAGGTAGATTTTTTTTACCCCTGATATAATCCATGTTGGTGCACATGTGTATGTTGACCTACCACCATGTTTATTTAAATAGGGAGGACACACATACCAGGCAGTATATGATGTTTGATAATGGGGACACTTACCAAGATGCTCTGTCACCACATGCAATGACTTAACTAAGGGACTGACCTCCTTCCAGTTTATCCCCCTGAGAATTGTATCATATCCATGAGAAAAGAAGGATTGGGGGCATCATATAAATGATGACATACAGTAGGATTGGATTGTATAATAATGCTCAGTTTTAGATTATGACAATACTCAAAGGATTAATCTTGGAGATGAAGATCGCATTCTTCAGGAGATTATAGCCTCCAAGGGATCACATCCTCCAGGAGTCTATGTCCTCCAGATGATCCCTTGCTCCAGGGGATCACATTCCCCAGGGGATTACATTCTGTAGTCTGGCATAACAATGTAGAATTGAAACCACATATTATCTTTTTTTCTAAGTTAAATAAATATGTTATTGCTGACAGACTGTATGTCTTATATTCAGGCTACCCTGAGTTTTAGTGGCTTTGATGTCCAGTCCTCACCTGATTGTACATCTGACTACATCAGGATTTATGATGGTCCCAGTACGACATCTCCCGTGTTGCTGGACAAAACGTGTGGGACTGGCCTGATCCCTCTAATCGTTGCTTCCACTAACCAGATGCTGGTAGAGTTTACCAGTGACAGCAGTGTTACCGGGGTTGGCTTCAAAGCTTCATATAGCTCAGGTACTGTACTCAGTTTAAACATATGTCAATGTTCTGGTTATCTAATTCTACTTACTGTAATATTATCCAAATGCAGCCACGTTTCTTGCTGTGGTTGGTTTTCCATGGCACCGTTGTTTTTATCAACAAACCAGACAATGTATTTTACATATAAATTTGATATATATATATATATATATATATATATATTATTTTAAATTTATATATACAGGTTGAGTATCCCATATTCAAATATTCCAAAATACGGAATATTCCGAAATACGGAATTTTTTGAGTGAGATAGTAAAACCTTTGTTTTCTGATGGCTCAATGTTTACAAACTTTATTTAATACACAAAGTTATTAAAAAAATATTGTATTAAATGACCTTCAGGCTGTGTGTATAAGATGTATATGAAACATAAATGAATTGTGTGCTTAGACTTAGGGTCCCATCACCATGATATCTCATTATGGTATGCAATAATTCCAAAATACGGAAAAATCCGATATCCAAAATACCTCTGGTCCCAATCATTTTGGATAAGGGATACTCAACCTGTATATATTTATATATGTACACATATATATATATATATATATATATATATATATATGTGTGTGTGTGTGTGTGTGTGTATATATATATATATATATATATATATTTACTATATGTCCCAAGATAAAATATCTAAATAATCACATGGCCAGCATTACAGACACAATACTACACCTGCTTGTCTGCAGTGTTACTCTAGTTACTCTATCAACTTTTTTAAAATGTCTTCAGTATCAGATAGATGAGATTGCCACTGTACTTTATGCTTTAACTTTATTTTAAAGCAGTAGAAACAGAAGGAAAACTATCCTTAAACTATAAATCATGTAGATGTTTTCTAGGAAACAAAAACAAATCAGACTTTATACACCCCCAAAGCTCCCACCTGCTCTCCCCCTACTGTACATATATATCTGACTTTGAGACAAAATATACCCCCACTTGCCCACTCAAATATTCCTGAGAACTACACCTTTCCTCCCCCTGGTAACCAAATGAACATATCTGTCCTGCATTGGGGACTTCTCCTGCAACACTTACCACATGTGTATATCCCTATTCCACTTGACCATGCTCTTGCCCAACCTTCACATCCTCAAGTGGTCCCTCAAAACCCATCTCTTCACAGGTGCCTTGGTCCCTGCCACCAGCAACATCTAATACCACTAATCTTATCTACTCTTGCCCTACCAACTCCTCCTGTCTCCCTCTGTCACCCCCTTCTAGAGCAAGGTCCTTTCTCCCTTATATGTCAAATCTTTCCCTGGCTTCCACCCATTAAAACATTGTCCATTTTTTGTGCTCTCTCTAACAGTAAAATCATATGTTTTACACAATGCCTGAATAGCATGACCATTCTTGCTGGAAAATGCCCATAGGTATGGGAATTCAGCAAATCCCATATGTCCTACATGTGTGCACCAGTAATATGCTGATCTGCTCCCCCATTTCCATAAATGCAACTTCAGGGCAACGACGAAAACAAAGGCAACCAAACCACATGGAGAAAAGGAACAGTAAATAAAAAAGCCTCAGTCAGGGTGCACATAACATTTAGTCATATCTGAGGCCATAAACATCATCCACAGCTATAAGCTGAATGCACATCATGCAACGAGTCATAGCTCATACTAAATATTTTCTAACAAGTTCAACATACCTCAAGGTATAAACTCCATCAGTAAATGTGAGACTTCTATTATTCCTCTGTATTTTATTTACATTGTTTGCTTCCATGGCTTTATGGCACTGGAAGCACTCGGTCATTCCGAGTTGATCGCTCGCTAGCAGTTTTTAGCAGCCGTGCAAACGCTATGCCACCGCCCACTGGGAGTGTATTTTAGCTTAGCAGAAGTGCAAATGGTGGTATTGCAGAGTGGCTCCAAAAAACATTGTGTCGTTTCAGAGTAGCTCAAAACCTACTCAGCACTTGCGATCGCTTCAGACTATTCAGTTTCGGATTTGATGTCACAAACCCGCCCAGCGTTCGGCCAGCCACGCCTGTGTTTCTCCAGCCACGCCTGCATTATTCTCTGGCACGCCTGCGTTTTATCACACACTCCCAGAAAATGGTCAGTTGCCACCCAGAAACGCCCACTTCATGTCAATCACTCTGCGGCAAGCAGTGCGACTGAAATGCATTGCTCTACCCTGTGCAAAACTACATAGTTCATTGTGCTGCATACGCATGCGCAGAACTGCCGATTTTTAGCCTGATCGCAGCACTACGAACAAATTAAGCTAGCGATCAACTCGGAATGACCACAATTGTGCGGTGTGATGAATACATGATGATGATGATGATGATGATGATCAGTAAACCATAGGCATGTAGTAGTAGACATACTGTATGTACAAACAGAATTGCTAATGAATGGCTTGTCTCTAATCAGGACTGAATCTGCAGTATAAACACTAAGCTTTTATAGAACTAAAATAAAACTCTTATGGAAACTTTGCCATTTATTCTTTATATGTTAGAGCATTACACAGCCTGGTCCATTACTGGATTTTAGATTAAAATGCTGTTTGTTCTCTTCTTTATACCATATCTTCCTAAAGTACAATGTGGAGGAAATTTCTTTGGCCATGAAGGAAACTTCACATCTCCTGGATACCCGACTGCATATAGTGCAAATTTGGATTGTACCTTCAACATCACAGCTCCTGTTGGACGTCGGGTAAGAAGGGTTTTGCAGCCTAAGATAATTTGTGCAGGGGTGTTAGTAATGTTCTGGAAGCTTTATTATTTGGGGAATGTACCATGGGTGTGGTTCATTAGGTCGACATGTACAAGGGTGACATGGAAAAAGGTCAACATGAGTTTTTTGACTGTTTTTGGTATCTTTTTTTTTTTTCGTAAAGTGATGGGGAACCTCAATTAGTGCACCGTGTCCACTCGTATGGCTCGCTTCACTCGCCATGCTTCGGGCAAGGTGCCTCGCTCCGCTGCTGCTGCGCTCAGTGCAGGTTATCGTTCCCAATTGTAGTCCAGGTGGATCGTTAAGTATGAAAAAGGTGAACAAATGGAAAAAAAATGAAAACCCATGTCGACCTTTTTGCATGTCGACCTAGTACATGGTGACCTAATGGCCATGTCGACCTAGTGACCATGTCAATCTAATGCGTGTCGACCTTCAGTGGTTAACCCATTGTATGTCGACCTAATGCTTGTCGACCTAACGACCACCTCCCATGTACCACATATACATACAGTAAAGAGAGATCCTGTTTCACAGTTTGTACTGTTCAGTTGTTGCTGATTTTCCATCTTTTGTCTTCTTTATTTTCTGTATGTCTTTTACCTAATGATAATTGATACATATATGTATTACAGATATCACTGAGTGTAAGTGATTTTTTGCTTGAGTATTCCCTGCACTGCATATGTGACTATATGATGGTCCTGGATCAATCTGTTATGTACAGTCCATTTTGTGGTGATGACATTATTCCTCACATAACCTCCTCTGGGAATACCCTGGCAGTGGTATTCCATAGTGATAGGATCAATCAGATGAAAGGATTCCTGGCTACATTCACTTTCAGTGAGTAATACAATCCTATTTATTCATTATCAAGCAATACTATATGCCTACTGTGCTACATTTAGGTCTTAGCATTGGAATATGTGACCTTATAAATCAGTAAATCATGTTATTTGCTAACACCACGTACTCACTAACTGTTGCATATAATAATGTATTTATTTCTCTTTCCTTACAGTATAACTGAGACATATTACACACCGGGGTTATATATTGTAGCAAGAAGAATCCCTAAATGTGTAAATCGTCTGACATCACAGGAACAACATCCACAATATAATCACCTTTCTATATGGGGTTCAGCAAATCTGCCTCATTCTTGAAAAACGATGTCAAATGAGTACCATAAATAACAACACTATAATTTCTATACAAAATAGAGTTTAGTAATTAAATAGTACATTTTATTAGAATTTCTGTCTTACAATGAATTTGATTGCATTGTATTTATGAGTAACAGGAAGAGTAATGACAGTAGAATGTAGAATTAATAAAATCTATGAAGTGCACAGCTGTGTGAGACATTATTTATAACCTTGTGCTTGGTATTCAGCGGCTCTTGTTAGTAAGTGAACTTGAGAAAATATAAATTATTGAATGGGATAACTGATTATCAAGTAGAGCTTATTTCTTTACAGTGGTGGTGACAAAACGTGAAACTAGGATGTTTGTCTAATAAATGTTTATTTAAAAAAAATAATCAGTATTATGATAATGTAGCAAAAGCATATACACAATAAATAATACAAATGTAACATACACGGCAGGGGGAAGGAGGGATGTGCATGGATGGGCTGGTGGAGTTGAAGACTGTGTCCAGGTAAAAGTTCCAGTGGTTTATGTACCCATTTGTTTGAGTACTTGTTAGTGATAAGTCCCATGTGGAGATACTTATGTTCCTGAGATGTAAATTCTGCTCTATTAAAGTCTGGGGTGGGTCTGACCGGTGACTCTGCAGTAGTCACATGGACCTCTTCTGCAGTTACAGCCCTACCAGTTGGTACTGCGCCGAATGCCTTACTCCAGGATCTGCAGCCTTCAGTAAGAGGCTGAGTGGGTCTCCAGGGTGGGTTCTGGTACAGTGCTGCCAGGAGAAGGTCAGGCAGTTCCACACATGAATCCTCAGAATTTTATTTATCTTTTAAAGTTTCCATAAGAGCCCACTAAATTGGCTATTCCCCAACACATTATAGTGATCCCGCACCCCATAAACTTTTTACATTATGTCTCATAACACATATGTAGTAGATTCTAATGCCTGTGCCCATGTAACTCACATCAATATATTATTAGGTTTATCACCCTCTGACATCACTAGGTTACAGACATTCAACACATATATTTTATTAACTAATAAAAAAATAAGAATTTACTTACCGATAATTCTATTTCTCGGAGTCCGTAGTGGATGCTGGGGTTCCTGAAAGGACCATGGGGGATAGCGGCTCCGCAGGAGACAGGGCACAAAAGTAAAGCTTTCCGATCAGGTGGTGTGCACTGGCTCCTCCCCCTATGACCCTCCTCCAAGCCAGTTAGGTACTGTGCCCGGACGAGCGTACACAATAAGGGAGGAATTTTGAATCCCGGGTAAGACTCATACCAGCCACACCAATCACACCGTACAACTTGTGATCTAAACCCAGTTAACAGTATGATAACAGCGGAGCCTCTGAAAAGATGGCTCACAACAATAATAACCCGATTTTTGTAACTATGTACAAGTATTGCAGATAATCCGCACTTGGGATGGGCGCCCAGCATCCACTACGGACTCCGAGAAATAGAATTATCGGTAAGTAAATTCTTATTTTCTCTATCGTCCTAGTGGATGCTGGGGTTCCTGAAAGGACCATGGGGATTATACCAAAGCTCCCAAACGGGCGGGAGAGTGCGGATGACTCTGCAGCACCGAATGAGAGAACTCCAGGTCCTCCTTAGCCAGGGTATCAAATTTGTAGAATTTAGCAAACGTGTTTGCCCCTGACCAAGTAGCTGCTCGGCAAAGTTGTAAAGCCGAGACCCCTCGGGCAGCCGCCCAAGATGAGCCCACCTTCCTTGTGGAATGGGCATTTACATATTTTGGCTGTGGCAGGCCTGCCACAGAATGTGCAAGCTGAATTGTATTACACATCCAACTAGCAATAGTCTGCTTAGAAGCAAGAGCACCCAGTTTGTTGGGTGCATACAGGATAACAGCAAGTCAGTTTTCCTGACTCCAGCCGTCCTGGAACATATTTTCAGGGCCCTGACAACATCTAGCAACTTGGAGTCCTCCAAGTCCCTAGTAGGTGCAAGGCACCACAATAAGCTGGTTCAGGTGAAACACTGACACCACCTTAGGGAGAGAACTGGGGACGAGTCCGCAGCTCTGCCCTGTCCGAATGGACAAACAGATATGGGCTTTTTTGAGAAAAAAACCACCAATTTGACACTCGCCTGGTCCAGGCCAGGGCCAAGAGCATGGTCACTTTTCATGTGAGATGCTTCAAATCCACAGATTTGACTGGTTTTAAACCAATGTGATTTGAGGAATCCCAGAACTACGTTGAGATCCCACAGTGCCACTGGAGGCACAAAAGGGGGTTGTATATGCAATACTCCCTTGACAAACTTCTGGACTTCAGGAACTGAAGCCAATTCTTTCTGGAAGAAAATCGACAGGGCCGAAATTTGAACCTTAATGGACCCCAATTTGAGGCCCATAGACACTCCTGTTTGCAGGAAATGCAGGAAACGACCGAGTTGAAATTTCTTTGTGGGGCCTTCCTGGCCTCACACCACGCAACATATTTTCGCCACATGTGGTGATAATGTTGTGCGGTCACCTCCTTTCTGGCTTTGACCAGGGTAGGAATGACCTCTTCCGGAATGCCTTTTTCCCTTAGGATCCGGCTTTCCACCGCCATGCCGACAAACGCAGCTGCGGTAAGTCTTGGAACAGACATGGTACTTGCTGAAGCAAGTCCCTTCTTAGCGGCAGAGGCCATAAGACCTCTGTAAGCATCTCTTGAAGTTCCGGGTACCAAGTCCTTCTTGGCCAATCCGGAGCCATGAGTATAGTTCTTACTCCTCTACGTCTTATAATTCTCAGCACCTTAGGTATGAGAAGCAGAGGAGGGAACACATACACCGACTGGTACACCCACGGTGTTACCAGAACGTCCACAGCTATTGCCTGAGGGTCTCTTGACCTGGCGCAATACCTGTCCCGTTTTTTGTTCAGACAGGACGCCATCATGTCCACCTTTGGTATTTCCCAACGGTTTACAATCATGTGGAAAAAACTTCCCGATGAAGTTTCCACTCTCCCGGGTGGAGGTCGTGCCTGCTGAGGAAGTCTGCTTCCCAGTTTCCATTCCCGGGATGAAACACTGCTGACAGTGCTATCACATGATTTTCCGCCCAGCGAAAAGTCCTTGCAGTTTTTGCCATTGCCCTCCTGCTTCTTGTGTCGCCCTGTCTGTTTACGTGGGCGACTGCCGTGATGTTTTTCCCACTGGATCAATACCGGCTGACCTTGAAGCAGAGGTCTTGCTAAGCTTAGAGCATTATAAATTTACCCTTAGCTCCAGTATATTTATGTGGAGAAAAGTCTCCAGACTTGATCACACTCCCTGGAAATTTTTTCCTTGTGTGACTGCTCCCCAGCCTCTCGGGCTGGGCTCCGTGGTCACCAGCATCCAATCCTGAATGCCGAATCTGCGGCCCTCTAGAAGATGAGCACTCTATAACCACCACAGGAGAGACACCCTTGTCCTTGGATATAGGGTTATCCGCTGATGCATCTGAAGATGAGATCCGGACCATTTGTCCAGCAGATCCCACTGAAAAGTTCTTGCGTGAAATCTGCCGAATGGAATTGCTTCGTAGGAAGCCACCATTTTTACCAGGACCCTTGTGCAATGATGCACTGTTTTTAGGAGGTTCCTGACTAGCTCGGATAACTCCCTGGCTTTCTCTTCCGGGAGAAACACCTTTTTCTGGACTGTATCCAGAATCATCCCTAGGCACAGCAGACGTGTCGTCGGGATCAGCTGCGATTTTGGAATATTTAGAATCCACCCGTGCCGTTGTAGCAGTATCCGAGATAGTGCTACTCCGACCTCCAACTGTTCCCTGGACTATGCCCTTATCAGGAGATCGTCCAAGTAAGGGATAATTAAGACGCCTTTTCTTCGAAGAAGAATCATCATTTCGGCCATTACCTTGGTAAAGACCCGGGGTGCCGTGGACAATCCAAACGGCAGCGTCTGAAACTGATAGTGACAGTTCTGCACCACGAACCTGAGGTACCCTTAGTGAGAAGGGCAAATTTGGGACATAGAGGTAAGCATCCCTGATGTCCCGGGACACTATATAGTCCCCTTCTTCCTGGTTCGTTATCACTGCTCTGAGTGACTCCATCTTGATTTGAACCTTTGTAAGTGTTCAAAAATTTTTTTTTTTTTTTTTTTTTTTTTAGAATAAGTCTCACCTAGCCTTCTGGCTTCAGTACCACAATATAGTGTGGAATAATACCCCTTTTCTTGTAGTAGGAGGGGTAATTTAATTATCACCTGCTGGGAATACAGCTTGTGAATTTTTTCCCATACTGCCTCCTTGTCGGAGGGAGACCTTGGTAAAGCAGACTTCAGGAGCCTGCGAAGGGGAAACGTCTCGACATTCCAATCTGTACCCCTGGGATACTACTTGTAGGATCCAGGGGTCCTGTACGGTCTCAGCGCCATGCTGAGAACTTGTCAGAAGCGGTGGAACGCTTCTGTTCCTGGGAATGGGCTGCCTGCTGCAGTCTTCTTCCCTTTCCTCTATCCCTGGGCAGATATGATCTTATAGGGACGAAAGGACTGAGGCTGAAAAGACGGTGTCTTTTTCTGCAGAGATGTGACTTAGGGTAAAAACGGCGGATTTTCCAGCAGTTGCCGTGGCCACCAGGTCCGATGGACCGACCCCAAATAACTCCTCTTCCTTTATACGGCAATACACCTTTGTGCCGTTTGGAATCTGCATCACCTGACCACTGTCGTGTCCATAACATCTTCTGGCAGATATGGACATCGCATTTACTCTTGATGCCAGAGTGCAAATATCCCTCTGTGCATCTCGCATATATAGAAATGCATCCTTTAAATGCTCTATAGTCAATAAAATACTGTCCCTGTCAAGGGTATCAATATTTTTAGTCAGGGAATCCGACCAAGCCACCCCAGCTCTGCACATCCAGGCTGAGGCGATCGCTGGTCGCAGTATAACACCAGTATGTGTGTATATACTTTTTATGATATTTTCCAGCCTCCTGTCAGCTGGTCCTTGAGGACGGCCCTATCTATAGACGGTACCGCCACTTGTTTTGATAAGCGTGTGAGCGCCTTATCCACCCTAAGGGGTGTTTCCCAACGCGCCCTAACTTCTGGCGGGAAAGGGTATACCGCCCATAATTTTCTATCGGGGGGAACCCACGCATCATCACACACTTTATTTAATTTATCTGATTCAGGAAAAACTACGGTAGTTTTTTCACATCCCACATAATACCCTCTTTTGTGGTACTTGTAGTATCAGAAATATGTAACACCTCCTTCATTGCCTTTAACGTGTGGCCCTAATAAGGAATACGTTTGTTTATTCACCGTCGACACTGGATTCAGTGTCCCTGTCTGTGTCTGTGTCGACCGACTAAAGTAAACGGGCGTTTTAAAACCCCTGACGGTGTTTTTGAGACGTCTGGACCGGTACTAATTGTTTGTCGGCCGTCTCATGTCGTCAACCGACCTTGCAGCGTGTTGACATTATCACGTAATTTCCTAAATAAGCCATCCATTCCGGTGTCGACTCCCTAGAGAGTGACATCACCATTACAGGCAATTGCTCCGCCTCCTCACCAACATCGTCCTCATACATGTCGACACACACGTACCGACACACAGCACACACACAGGGAATGCTCTGATAGAGGACAGGACCCACTAGCCCTTTGGAGAGACAGAGGGAGAGTTTACCAGCACACACCAAAAACGCTATAATTATATAGGGACAACCTTATATAAGTGTTTTCCCTTATAGCATCTTTTTTATATATTTCTAACGCCAATTTAGTGCCCCCCCTCTCTGTTTTAACCCTGTTTCTGTAGTGCAGTGCAGGGGAGAGCCTGGGAGCCTTCCCTCCAGCCTTTCTGTGAGGGAAAATGGCGCTGTGTGCTGAGGAGATAGGCCCCGCCCCTTTTTCGGCGGCCTCGTCTCCCGCTCTTAACGGATTCTGGCAGGGGTTAAATATCTCCATATAGCCTCCGGAGGCTATATGTGAGGTATTTTTAGCCAAAATAGGTTTTCATTTGCCTCCCAGGGCGCCCCCCTCCCAGCGCCCTGCACCCTCAGTGACTGCCGTGTGAAGTGTGCTGAGAGGAAAATGGCGCACAGCTGCAGTGCTGTGCGCTACCTTTAGAAGACCGAGGAGTCTTCTGCCGCCGATTCTGGACCTCTTCTTACTTCAGCATCTGCAAGGGGGCCGGCGGCAAGGCTCCGGTGACCATCCAGGCTGTACCTGTGATCGTCCCTCTGGAGCTGATGTCCAGTAGCCAAGAAGCCAATCCATCCTGCACGTAGGTGAGTTCACTTCTTCTCCCCTAAGTCCCTCGTTGCAGTGATCCTGTTGCCAGCAGGACTCACTGTAAAATAAAAAACCTAAGCTAAACTTTTCTAAGCAGCTCTTTAGGAGAGCCACCTAGATTGCACCCTTCTCGGCCGGGCACAAAAATCTAACTGGCTTGGAGGAGGGTCATAGGGGGAGGAGCCAGTGCACACCACCTGATCGGAAAGCTTTACTTTTGTGCCCTGTCTCCTGCGGAGCCGCTATCCCCCATGGTCCTTTCAGGAACCCCAGCATCCACTAGGACGATAGAGAAACATAAATATCATAGATATTTATTCTTGAAAATTTTTATAATTAGAACCAAACCACATAACATTCATTCAATTATGGAGCCTACAATGGTTCAGTTTATTATTCATATGTCAGTTGCACTAGCCCTCTGGCCACTGCTATAATAACTTAGATATACATATACAGTACAGTATGTAATATTCTTATATAAGTCTAAATCCAAACATAATTGTGTAAATCCTAAAGGAACTGAATTTAGGTTATCCTAGAATTCAATATGAGAATGTGTCGCTGTGGTTCAATATATGAGTGTAATCAGTACACCACACATGGACATTATAGTGGTAAGGTGATTATCTCACAGGTATACAATGCCACCTTGCTTACTCACTAGTAGACAGCCTCTCCTGTGGAGTAATGCATCCTAAGCTGAGTAAGTGCCTAATTCAGACCTGATCGCAACAGTATGCGTTCGCATGCCCATCTGAAATGCGGTGCAATCAGTATGCACGCACATGTGCGAACATACACAAAAACATTCCTAGAATGCATGGTTGCACAAAAAGTGACATTGCACAAAAGAGAAGGTGACTATCCTGCATTGCACAGAAGTGATGCGATTATGCATCCTGTCGCTGATGTGAGAAGCGATCGCAAGTTAGCGAACAATCGCAAAAAGGCAGGTTTTTGGAGTTGTCTTTTTTTTTTAGAAATACACCTAAGTGAAGTTGAGAAAATAAAAAATAGACGGTTATAGAAAAAACAAAGAGGATAGATGACATAGAAAATAAAAAGATACAGATAAAACGACATATTATAGTGTTTTGTTTTTTTTAAAAACACCGCACACAGTAGGTAAATTGAAATGTTTACTTTGTTATTTTTGTTCAAATAAAATTTAACAAATGGGAAAAAAATCTAAATATATTTTTTAATAAAATAAAGTCCTCCAGTAGGGCCCGTGTGTGGGCCTCCATTCTCCCCAGACTCCTGTCGGATCACTTTATTGGATAGGTTCTCAATCTCGGTCCTCATTACTCCACACAGTACATGTTTTGCAGGTAACCCAGCAGGTGCACAGGTGTATTAATTACTCACAGACACATTTTAAAAGGTCCACAGGTGGAGCTAATTATTTCACTTGCGATTCTGTGAGGAGACTTGGAAAACATGCACTGTGTGGGGTCCTGAGGACCGAGTTTGAGAACCTGTGCTTTATTGCAATCTCCAACTTCAGTGTCTGTAATGAATGGTGGTAAAAAAAAAAAAAAAAATGACAATCACAATGCAATATTGAAGGAGTGTAAAAAACACACGTTACAAGCTCACTGTATACAGGTATGTGTCATCCTTGACTCTGAACTGTTATTTCAGCCACTTATGTAATCAACACATCTGTACATGCATCTAAAATACATTCCAAATACGATCGCAATTGCAGAAAACACGACAAACACTAAAATCCATGCATGCATAATTTGTTGCATTGATTATTGCAATAGTCTCCTTATTGGTCTTCCCAAGAAAAGACTCTCACCATTACAATCCATTATGAATGCAACTGCAAAGCAAATTCTCCAAACAAGACTTCATTGTCTGCGTATCCACTCTGTCAGTCCCTCCATTGTTTTCACATGTGCTACTGTATTCATTTTATAAAACATCTACTTACATATAAAATTTAATATAAAAAATCATATATCATATATCAACATATATCTCTTTGCTTATCTTAAAACATCACCAAGTCAACCTTTCCGCTCTGCATCTGTCATCTGCATGGCTCACTCATTCCCAAACACAATTGTAGGACTTTCTTTGGCCACCTCCACCCTATGTAATGCCCTCCCACACATGATAAGAATCTCCTCTAGCCTTTACATTTTCCAGCATTCCTGGAAAAGTCACCTCTTCAGGCACACCTATCAAATTCCTAACCCACCCACATGACCTTCAAAAGTATTCATATCTCATTACATTACACCAGAACTGTCTTTGCAATGTGGTGGGCCCACTATGATAGTGCTATAAATAGTTCCTATCATTGTTTATCCTTTCTAATACCGTATAGATTTTAATTTTGAGAGCAGGCCCTTCTTACCTCTACAGTATGTCTGTTATTACCCAGTTTGTTTCCAAATGTAAAGCGCAATGGAAGATGTTGCGCTATATCAGAAACAGTAAAAGGATGAAAAAATGTATCCAAATACACACTATTGTGCTTACTTTCAGCAATAGCTGCCAACTTATCCTCCTCTTCAAACCCTGGTGGAGGTTGGACGGAGAAGGGTTTTGAAAGATAGATGGAGGTTGGATGGAAAAAGGGATTTGAAAGGGGGATGGAGGTTGGATGGGGTAGGGATTTTGAAAGGGGAATGGAGGTTGAGATGGAGAGAGGGAGGGATTTTGAAAGGGGGATGGAAGTTGAGATGGATAGAGGGAGGGGCATTGGAGAGGGGGTGTAGGTTGAGATTGAGATTGGGAGGGGGTATAGAGGGAAGATGGAGGTTGAGATTGAGAGGAGAGTGGTTTTGGAGGGGGGATGGGAGTTGAGATTGAGCAGGGGAGGGGTTTTGGAGTAGGGATGTGGGAGGCGAGGGTTGTTGTGGTAGTTCAGCAGCTTAGCCTTCTTGATTCCGTTGTGTTGTGCTTAAGGAGAGAGGAACATGGTTTTAATAATCCAGTAACAATCATTTTTTACATAAACATGTTTTTTATCATTACCTAAGCTAAAAAAATGTAATTAACTATAACTGTATTACAAATTAGAGTTTTTACATTTTTACAAGATCACTCACTCTAAACGGTAACAATCAAAATAGTGACCAAACATGCTTGGTGTAGTTAAATGAAAGTTTTAAATTTACTACAAATAATACTACTATTAATAATACTACTATTATTAATACTATTAATAATATTATTAATAGAAAGAATAATGCAAATACAGTAATATTATTAAGAAAAAAATGTGAAGAGAGCAGATAACTCATAGTATTACAATGTTATTTAGGAGCCATGAACTGTAACATATTCTGGACACATCAAAACAGTCACACACTAATACCTGCCACTTTTACTTTCCATACAACATGCCAAATAAACACACTCATGGATGAGCACGTACACATGGTAATGCTAAATTATGCAAAACATGTGCATATATCTACTTATGGGTGCGGATTTGCTCATGGAGACTCGCAAGTAGTTGCGTCTTCTTGCGTTGGAGGTCAGACCACCACCGTTCTAATTGAACAATGGTCCGCCTTGTACCTATTCTCTGTCCAATTTTTCTGTGGACCTCCGCGTAAGCCGCATGCTTTCAAGCATTAGGCACATAAGGGCCCGTGTTGCCCACGCAGCGGTCCATTACATAAGTGAGGAGTATTAGCTCTCTCATGGTAAACGTGGCAGCTTTCATGGTGCCAATGGTGTATTAATCATAATTGCAAATATTTATACAGTCTGCCTGCTATTGGGGGTCATTCTGAGTTGATCGTAGCTGTGCAAAATTTTGCACAGCTACGATCAACTTTCCTTTCATGCGGGAGGATGCCCAGCACGGGGCTTGTCCACCCCACATGTCAGTCCGGCCCCACTCGCAGAAGTGCAAAGGCATCACACAGCGGCGATGCCTTTGCACTTCAGGAGTAACTCCCAGCCAGCGCAGCTTTAGCGAGCTGGCCAGGAGATTCTCCTCGCTCCCTGGCCCGCAGCGGCTGCGTATGACATCACGCAGGCGCTGTGGCCCATCCCCGTTCGGTCCGGCCACGCCCGTGTTGGCCGGACCGCACCTACGAAACAGCGGCCAAATGCCGCCGTTTCGCCCCCTCCCATCCATTGATCGCCTCTGCCTGTCAATCAGGCAGAGGCGATCGCTGTCCTGCCATGGCCGTCGGCCGTCCCACATGCGCAGGCACACAAAGGTGCCGGCGCATGCTCAGCAGGGACCTGTTCGCTCTGGTGCATGAAAACGCAGCGAGCGAATGGGTCGGAATGACCCCCATTGATCGGTCAATAGCTGTGATACTAATAAATTAAAATAAACTTTATTGATGCACTTGGGAATTCACATACTGAAAGAGAACGCGGATGAAAACACAAATGCAAACTTTTGCAACTATGATCCGTAAACTTGCAATTACTCACCAAGATTAATGTCGTCATCTCTTATTTTCAACTGTACATTTCATTCCAGGTGTTCATTATGGATTGAAAACATAGAAAGTATTAGTAAATAAAGTGCAAATTATATTTTGACAAGGTTATAGCCATTGTGGTTCTGCTTATGTCACATGGCATCATCACAGTTACCATTGTTGAACAAATTAGATGAAATAGCTCATAAAAATGGACAACATTCAAGAGATGGACTCAATATTTCTGGTCTACATCGATGTTGATTTCAGATTCAATGGTTCTTTAGCAAGTGAACACCAGTGTCAGAATAGTATGCAGTGGATTACCATGGATGTTTGAAATACACAATGGTCACCCATTTTAGGGTACTAAGTGGCCAATGATACAATCTAAGTGGCCAATGATACAATCTGAGCCTGTCTGTCAAAGTTTAGTAACTGCACCAATGAACTGTGTCCTGCCACATTCAGTGTCCAAAACTGAATTTTTATAAAAGTACAAATAATGTGCCAATCATGTACACAAACCATCTCATCCCACATCAATGGCAAAATAACACTTTACTTAAATAATACAGCAATGTTTTAAAAACATCAATGGCGTTTGCACATCACTTCACAATCACTAGTATTGTTGTTCCTTAATAAATGCAAGGAACATTTAAAAATGCACAATAAGGCACAATTACTGGTGTTTGCGGTTCTAGAACCAAAATAAGTTTGTGCATAAGGGCACACTATTATAAGCCTCCATTATCGAAATGGTACTATTAATATCATAGTATGCAGTATATGTAGAATAAAAGCAACAAATTAAAACAAATTATGTAATATTGGATACAATAAACAGCATAAATCACAACAACCATTTTAGTTTACATTATGTGTTAGTTGTCAAAAAAAATAATGCTTTAAAAAACTATATTATAAGGTTTTCTTAAACATACCTGAAAAATTGCCTTACTAACCTGTCTCCAGTTTGGTGTCCCCACTTGTTTTCTTGCCCCTGAAAACGGCCAACCCTGGCTCCTCATCCTCTGGCAGCAAAATTTAGCCTTACGGCAAAGCAACATGACTCCTTATAGCAATATTGGGGGTAATTCTGAGTTGATCGCAGCAGGAATTTTGTTAGCAGTTGGGCAAAACCATGTGCACTGCAGGGGAGGCAGATATAACATGTGCAGAGAGAGTTAGATTTGGGTGTGGTGTGTTCAATCTGCAATCTAATTTGCAGTGTCAAAATAAAGCAGCCAGTATTTACCCTGCACAGAAACAAAATAACCCAGCCAAATCTAACTCTCTCTGCACATGTTATATCTGCCTCCCCTGCAGTGCACATGGTTTTGCCCAACTGCTAACAAAGATCCTGCTGCGATCAACTCAGAATTACCCCCATTGTGCAGTATTGCATACAGGACCGCTATCTGACAAACCATTTCTGGCGAATACATGAGATTGCCACGACTGCTGTGGAGCACCCTAAAATAGCCATTTAAAAGGCCAAAGGTGCGCTTCACCACCTGTCTGATGGAGGAAAGCATGGTGTTATAATCTGATTATGGCCCTGGTGTAGGTGTGCTATAATGAGCAAGGGTAGTGCAAGGATATCCACTATCTCCTGTAAGAAAAATAAATTAGAAAACAAAATAAGTATTCAAGACAGCTCAATATGTACATGTACACAGTATCTTTTACAAATGATGTCAGAAACACTCACCGAAAAACCATGCGTCACGACCTTCCATCATTGTTAATTTGTGCCATATCTCTGACTGCCGAATCATGGAGGTCATTCCGAGTTGTTCGCTCGCAAGGCGATTTTAGCAGAGTTGCTCACGCTAAGCCGCCGCCTACTGGGAGTGAATCTTAGCATCTTAAAATTGCGAACGAAGTAATCGCAATATTGCGATTACACACCTCGTAGCAGTTTCTGAGTAGCTTCAGACTTACTCGGCATCTGCGATCAGTTCAGTGCTTGTCGTTCCTGGTTTGACGTCACAAACACTCCCAGCGTTCGCCCAGACACTCCTCCGTTTCTCCGGCCACTCCTGCGTTTTTTACGGAAACGGTAGCGTTTTTTCCCACACGCCCATAAAACGGCCAGTTTCCGCCCAGTAACACCCATTTCCTGTCAATCACATTACGATCGCCAGAACGAGGAAAAAGCCGTGAGTAAAATTACTAAGTGCATAGCAAATTTACTTGGCGCAGTCGCAGTGCGGACATTGCGCATGCGCATTAAGCGGAAAATCGCTGCGATGCGAAGATTTTTACCGAGCGAACAACTCGGAATGAGGGCCCATGTAAGAATCATAGGCACTTCCTGGGTACCGGGCATTCAGGGAAAGGATCTGGAGGGATGGGCCACAAACCACCATCACATTCAAAGAATGGAACATTTTTCTATTCCTAAATATAATTTCATTATATGATGGAACCACAAATGGAATGTGTGTGCCATCCACCATCCCTATAACATGTGGGAAGCCAGAAATTGCACAGAATTGCTGCTTGGCCACAGCTAGGGACTCCACATCCAATGGCATTAAAATGAACTGCTTTGTCCTTTTAAGAAAAGCAGATATTACGTGTTTCTGGATTCTACTAAATGAGTCCTGGGAGATGCCTCCCAAGACCCCAACAACGTGTTGAAAGGATCCTGAAGCGCAAAAGTGTAACACAGGTAAGAACTGTGTCAGTGGAGGAATTGCTGTGGGATTGCTTGTTTGTCTTTCTAGATCATTCTCTATTATTGAGAGAGTATCCAGGATGACATGAGGTGGAAGGCTATAGCAGCGCACCACCTCATCATCAGACAAACCAAATAGGGTGACACGGTGCGATAGACCTTATCTCTTGCAATATTTGAAAAGGTCCTTCCCACTGGTCTGTCAGCGAGCCTGATCTCAGGAAATTTCTGACCATTACCTCATCACCAGGTTGTAGATCATGACAAGCACCTTTCACAGGAGTTGGTTGTGTGCTGGTCACAGTAGCTTGAATCATCTTTAGCTGAATGCTAACTGAAATAAGATAGTTCACAGTTAAGTAATTTATTTGAGTTCATATGTGGGTACAATAGCAACATTGGCCAATTTTCCAAACAGTATTTCATAGGGGGAAATGTTCAACTCTCCACTTGGTGTCATTGAATGTAACACAAATGACAAAGCTTCTGGCCACTGCAAACATCATGGCCAGTCATGTGAGCCTGACATTTAATGACTGATATTTGTGAAGGCAGTTGTATAGCATCTAGTAAGTCTTTTACTGCCTCTATATGTTCAATTGGATTGCCTGTTACTGTGAGGAAGTCTCTGTGTTTCCACAGATCACAAAAATCGTGTGTAATGCCAAACATGTACTTGCTGTCTGTGTATATATTTACAGTTTTCCCTTCAGCTAGTTGACATGCTTTGGTTAAAGCTTTGAGTTCTGCCAATTGTGCTGAGTGTGGTGATGGTAGTGGGGAAGAAAAAAACAGTTTGTGTATCATCTACCGCAGCATATCCTGATTGGGTAGCTCCAGTTTCTGTTTGTCTATGACAACTACCATCAACATATTTATTTATTTATTTATTTATTAGCTGTTTTTTATATAGTGCAGCATATTCCGTTGCGCTTTACAATTAGAACAACAGTTATAGAACAAAACTGGGCAATGACAGACAGACATAGAGGTAGGAAGGCCCTGCTCGCAAGCTTACAATCTATAGGGAAATAGGCATTGATACACAAGGATAGATGCTACCTGTTATATAATGGTTCCCCAGATTGCTAGGTTCTTAATGGGTTGTATGATATGATCACCCAGCAATGTTGGAAGACAAAATGTGAGGTTATGTGAACTGTACAGAGGGGATGTAACTGGATAGGGAAGCATTAAAGGTTATGTGTGTGGGTCTGGAATTTGGTAGGCTTGTCTGAAGAGATGAGTTTTCAGGGAATGTTTAAAGGTTTGGAGGCTAGAGGAGAGTCTTATTGTGCGTGGGAGGGCATTCCACAGAGTGGGTGAAGCCCGGGTAAAGTCCTGTAATTTTGAGTGGGAACAGGTAATACATGTGGATGAGAGACGCAGATCTTGTGCAGGTCTGGTAGGGAGATATTTTGAGATGAGTGAGGACATGTATGATGGTGCAGTTTGGTTAATAGCCTTGTATGTAAGTAAAAGTATTTTATATTTGACACGGTAGAATACCGGTAACCAATGGAGGGACTGACAGAGCGGATCAGCAGATGAAGAAGGTCTGGCGAGGAAGATTAGCCTCGCAACTGCATTTAAAATGGATTGAAGTGGTGAGAGCCTATGTTTGGGAAGACCAGTAAGGAGGCTATTACAATAATCAATGCGGGAGATGATGAGTGCATGGATTAGAGTTTTTGCAGTGTCTTGTGTGCGTATTTTGGATATGTTTTTAAGGTGCATATAACATGATTTAGAGATAGATTGAATGTGTGGAACAAAGGACAGTTCAGAGTCAAGGGTGACACCTAGGCAGTGAGCTTGAGGGGTAGTAAACTAGATCAGGATTCTGGAGTGGTATTTCTTCCAGGTCCACCCTAGTGGTGAATTGCTCATCAACCTGCTTTAAGCAATCATGTGAGGTGTTTTGTTCTACTCCCCATTCCTCTCTCTGAAATTCATCAGTTTCATTTACTGGTAGAAGTGTTGCAGGGTTCAAAACATTACTCTTGATGAGGGTGATGTTTGTTGGCATAATAAGGGCCAATTCCCACTTTGACAGGCATGCAGCAGTGACCTGTCTTGTCTTTTGGCAGGTAAGTAAGGCTGCTACACCATGGGTAACATAAACTTTAAGATCACAGCCCAACACATTTCTGTATCTGCTGACTTGTCTTCCAGTAATGCAACTGCTGCTATGGCTCACTGGTAAACAGGTAGGCCTCTTACCACTGGGTCCAATTGGGCATTGTAGTAGGCAATATGTCTTTGCTTTTCTCCATGTAACTGAGTGAGAACAACTGTGGCATGGCCAAAGTATTCATTTTAAAACAGAGGAAACACCTGTTTCTAGTTAGGTAGTCCCAAAGCGGGGACTGCTGTCAGGTCATCTTTCAGTTGTTGAAATGACAATGTTGTTTGATCTGTATGTATGAGGGGCTGTGGTACAGAGGGTTTCGTCAACTCATACAAGGGTGCAGTTAGCTGTGAGTAATTACATATCCAGTTGCTACAGTAACCCACCATTCCAAGGAAACCCCTTAACTTTCTTTTGTTAATGGGCAACCTTATGTTTTGGATGGCTACAATCCTATCTGGGACAGGTGTCTGAGGCCTTCAGATAAGCAATGGCCTATATAGGACACCTTTGTTTGGCAAAGTTATCATTTGTCTTTGGGTACTTTGTGTCCATTCTTAGCAAGGAACTTTAAAAGCTCTGCTGTGTCTTTAAGTGATGTTTCAAAATCAGGAGAACAAAGTAACAGATCAGCTACATATTGAATCAATGTAGATCCACCTGGAGATGAGTCCTTGCAGGTTTTTAGCAAGGAACTGGTTAAAAATCATCAGACTATTAAGATACCCCTGAGCCATCCTTGTCCAGGTGTACTGGGTACCAATATAGGTGAATGCAAAAAGGTACTGACTGGTTTTATTGGTATGGAGAAAAATGCTAAACGCAGGTTAACTACTGAAAAGTGAGTGCTGTCAGTGGGGATCTGCATTAATATGGTGGCAGGGTTTGGTGCCACATGGTGCAAGGGTTTAACAAATGCATTGATTGCCCTCAGGTCTTGAATTAAGTGATAAACACACCCATTACTGTTCATCATGGGAAAGATGATTGTGTTCGCTAGGCTCTGGGTTTTAACCAACACCCCTTGCTGTAGCAGTTTTTGGATTACTGGGAACACCCCATTTTCAGCTTCAGGCTTCAGGCTCCTGCTTTGAGTTTAACTCTTATTGGTGGAGCATTTAGGATTTTCGCCACATCATTGGACCACATGGTTCACAGCTGGTCAGGAATTGCTGATAACATTTCAGACACTTCAGGAGAGAGTATACTCAAGGGGTTCAGTTCCACCTTTTCTGGATAAGGAGGGTTACGAAGCAGAGCATCAGTGACCAAGTCCTTGTTGGAATCTGGTACCTGTAGGTATACCCCATCTGGAGTGCAAAACACAGTACATCCCAATTTGCACAACAAATCCCTCCCCAATAAATTTGTGGTGGCATTGGCTGCCAATAAAAAGGAGCGGTCACTTGTTAAGGGTCCAACTGTTACTTTTACATGTTAAGTCTCCCTTAAGGGTATTACTTTGTTTGCCACACCTACTGCATGTACAACCTTGTTTGTGGTAGGTAAATTGACTTTGTCAGCTATCAGGGATTGTGCAGCACCCATGTCGATCAGAAAGGAGTGTTTAGAGTCTCCAATTTTTAAATCAATGGTTGGCTCTTGGGAATTACAACATATTACAGTCATTGCCTTCACAGGAGCTGCAGTATCCTGTCATTGTAAATCCTCATCATTTTCTGTGAACCCTTCTTTACCTGTGACTGTCTGGGTTTCTTTGGGTGCCTGCAGACCCTTACAAAGTGGCATTTTCTCTAGAAATTGTAACAAGTAATTTGTGATTTGTCAAATGGTCGCCTGGCACCAGTGTTGTGGTCACTTGGTCTGCTAGCTAGGTCACAGGTGGCTTGGACAGCTTTGACCTGTAGGTTCATAAGCTTGGTTTCTGTATTCAGATTCTTGACCACCAAATAGTCTTCATGATGTATGGCTAGGGCAACTTGATCCTCTGGGGCTTTCTTACGCCATAAGGAATCACTGATAGTCAAGCGAGTTTTCACCTGGGGTTTAAGACCTTCCACAAAGGCACCAGACAATATCTTCAATTCCTCCATAATTTTGAATCTCAATTTTGAATCTGCCCCAATATTTCCTAACTGGTTCAGTGTGACCTTGTTTAATCAGCATTATTTTTCCCCAGTCAGGCTGGCAGGGAAACTGCTCTGAGAAGGCTGTCATTAAATCTTTCCATTCTTTATCCAATCCATCTCTATTAGTGTATAATACTGGCTTAAACATTTCTGCATCCCACCCTGCTGATGTTGTGAGTTTCTTGTATTCTTCAGTTGTGAGAAAAGCAGTAAATAATTGTGCCATGTCATTATGCGTTGTATGGTGTGTTTTGTTCAGACGTTGAAGTTTCGGTTTGATTTCTGCTGGTTTCCTTTTATAATCTGCTAGCTCTGTGCAAGTTTGGTTTAATTCAGCTTTTGACCCAGGAACATGTATGAACCACTGTGCACCCTGATCTTTAGTTACCACTCTCAATGACATTGTCTCAACTGGTTTGCCCTGGGTGGTTGTGGTACGAGTGCCAGAAGCAACAATGTTCAATGGGTGTATGTCTGTGGAATGTACTCTCATTACCGGTGTCTTGTCTACATAGGGAACTAAGTTCCCTTGTTTGCTTTTGCAAAATATGTGTGTGACAGTTTCCCCATCTTCATTAACATGCTGAGTGTTATATGTGTCAGTGCAGGTGTCAAACATACATCCCATCAAAATCAAGATCCACACTGTACGCACTCATCTGTGCTACCCAGATCCCATCATCTCCTACAAGATAAGTGCCATATTTCTTTGTTTTGGGGTTTACTAGTACCCTCTTTTTGCAACTTTTACCATCTCTGCTGTTCTGATGGAGGAGCACTTGGGGCTCTGGTCAGCACCATTATTGCTGGGAGTATGTGTTCTAATGGGTCTGGCTTTCCTGTTGTAGTGTCTTAACTGGCACTGTTTGTGTTACCAGTGGGGGAACATGCTTGGGTTGTAATTGCAATGTTCCTCCATCATCTACCTGACAGGACATTCGTGCAACATAGGATGGTGGTGGGGTAACATTAGATGCCTCCAGCCACAATGTGTAAGCTTTCCACTCTCCCCTGTTCCTTGTTTTACCCCTTAAGTCTTTCCACTTCTGCATATCAACGGTTCCTATCACTGGTATTTCAGGGTATTTTGCATGTCATCTCCTGAGAAATTTCACAGCCACACTCTCATGTCTCTGATGCATCACACTTGCTGGACTGCCGTGCGGGATCTCTATCATAGAAGAGCCCTTCGGTGTGGACATCTTTTGACCCATTGTAATGGCTAATCTTTATTTTAAGTCCAGCCTCAATGTCCAATACAATTATAAATAGGAACGCTCCCCTTATTTAAAGATATATTACTCCACTTGTGGGAAACCTCACCACCTCGTCATGTGCCACAGCTGTGGAAAAACACACGTGTTCCACACTCTGCTAAGCTTGGCCTTATAGTGTACAAGGTGCTTTTCACAGTGGGTGAGTATCCCTGATACTATCCAGCATAGGAGAGTTTAACCAGAGCCTTTCTCCT
The DNA here is from genome assembly GCF_028390025.1 of Pseudophryne corroboree. NCBI lineage: Eukaryota > Metazoa > Chordata > Amphibia > Anura > Myobatrachidae > Pseudophryne > Pseudophryne corroboree. The sequence goes on from NC_086455.1 coordinate 150,153,108, forward strand.
ACCTGGGCCCTGTCCAGACTCTGCCAGCGTGAAGCCTCAACCAATCACACTCACAATCACTCACAGACTTCACTCTCAATTTAGCAAGATATGGCAGACAAAAGATCCCACAAATCTTTAACTATGATAATTACAGCAATTACAATCTTAACACTCTAAACAAAACACTGTAACTGGTAACAAAATGCAGTTAAATTCCATTTGGTTCCATACTCACAATCTCCAAAAAGACTACAAGAAGATACAAGCCAACAATACCACACAAAGGCAGTAGACCAAGGCAAGGACACATGGAGCAGAAGTAATATAACAGCTTTTACCTGTGGCCACTGTTGATCCAAGTATCCTGGCTCCAGACCACCTTCCATCTTCGGGTGTCAATGTTGGTTTGATCACAGTGGAACCTCCAAATTGATAGTGCCGTGTAAAGTAATTGAAGAACAATGAAGTCTCTTTGGTAGATTTATTGCAGGTGAAGTACACATGGGCTCACGATAAAAGAATATTATGAACTGGACTTTGACACATTGATTTCATCTTATATACTTTCATTACAGCATTGCATAGTCCAATCAAATTAACAGGCCAATCATATACATAAACCAATCATAATTAATTTATCAGAATATATCTTTAATTCATATACTCCCCTTATGGGGGATTTCCTATTAATTACCTCAATACCTTGTGATTATGGGGATAATTCCAAGTTGATCGCAGCAGGATTTTTGATAGCAATTGAGCAAAACCATGTGCACTGCAGGGGAGGCAGATATACCGTGTGCAGAGAGAGTTAGATTTGGGTGGGTTATTTTATTTCTGTGCAGGGTAAATACTGGCTGCTTTATTTTTACACTGCAAATTAGATTGCAGATTGAACACACCCCACCCAAATCTAACTCTCTCTGTACATGTTATATCTGCCTCACCTGCAGTGCACATGGGGGGTCATTCCGAGTTGTTCGCTCTGTAAAAATCTTCGCATCGCAGCGATTTTCCGCTTAATGCGCATGCGCAATGTCCGCACTGCGACTGCGCCAAGTAAATTTGCTATGCAGTTAGGAATTTTACTCACGGCTTTTTCATCGTTCTGGCGATCGTAATGTGATTGACAGGAAATGGGTGTTACTGGGCGGAAACAGGCCGTTTTATGGGCGTGTGGGAAAAAACGCTACCGTTTCCGGAAAAAACGCAGGAGTGGCCGGAGAAATGGAGGAGTGTCTGGGCGAACGCTGGGTGTGTTTGTGACGTCAAACCAGGAACGACAAGCAGTGAAATGATCGCAGATGCCGAGTAAGTCTGGAGCTACTCAGAAACTGCTACGAGGTGTGTAATCGCAATATTGCGAATACATCGTTCGCAATTTTAAGATGCTAAGATTCACTCCCAGTAGGCGGCGGCTTAGCATGAGCAAATCTGCTAAAATCCGCTTGCGAGCGAACAACTCGGAATGACCCCCATGGTTTTGCCCAATTGCTAACAAAAATCCTGCTGCGATCAACTTGGAATTACCCCCTATGACTGTTTAATATCCAAATATATTTTACCTCTCACCTAATTTTCATTCTCTTTATTCTGCAAAGATACAATTCCCTATTCTGCAGAACACTAGCTAATCACAGTTTCATGACATACTGTGCAGCTGGCTTTGACTTTTTTATTTTGACTAAAAATCAGTTTCTGCAAACATATAAAAATCACTTTTAAAGCAACAGTTTATTTTCTGAACAATAGACAAACTGACATCCAGCTTCCATTTTGTGTATTCACTTGTCTATATCACCGGCGAAGACAAAAAGGACAGTAAACTCCAAAAGAAATAAAGACAAATCCGGCAAGAAAGAAAAGAGAATGCACCCTTCAAAAATAACAGTATTACAACAGTAATACCCTTTCACAATGTGATCACAACACACCACTGCAAACAAACACATACTTACCGTCGAAGACAAAAAGGACAGTAAACTCCAAAAGAAATAAAGCCAAATCCAAAAAGAAAGAAAAGAAAAGGAAGTTTATAGGGGCCACCAAATGTCTACAAAAGGTCACAACCAACCTATAGGTAAAAGAATATTTCAAACATTAGTCCACATGCATATGGCTGATAAATCTGAATCAACACACAAATAAAACAAAGAAGTACACTTACTGAAGCAGTACAACCAAGGCACATCCTGTGGTTTCCTGATCAAGATAACCCACAACACACAGATGCAAACTACCTCCTTAAATAAGGCACCCAATTAGTTGTAGTTACTAAATTATGCAAACACCACCTGTGCATTATTGGTGCTTTCTGATATATCATTTCCCCAGTTCTGTCTGCAGCATGCATTTTTACCATGCATCTGATTGCAAGAAATCTAACCAAAGTGACTGTGTGGATACGTGCAGACGCAGAAAGGAGAAGAGTCGCAGAGAAATAGGCAGAAAGTGCACAACACCAACAAGCACCTGGCCGTGCAGATGGAGAGGTATCAGGTACCAATACCCAGTATCAAGAATCCCATTCTCAGGTAACTAAGGTATAAGGGCCCAGTACCAAGTCTCAAGAATCCCATTCTCAGGCAATGCAGGAGAAGGGAAAAAGAAAAGACAATCACCATTTGGCAGGAGGGAGCTTGACATTCTGGTCCATCAAGCAATGGACAAAGTCCACCATGGACCCAAGAACATGGGTGCAGCGATGAAGGAGGGCATCTGGCAAGAGATTACAGATACGGCCAAAATGGAGACACCCATTGTCCGCACATCACAGGAGGTTAAAAGATGGTATTCATGAAAAGTAGTATTGTGCTTTGCTTACCTTTGCCTATGCAAATATTCGCTAAGTGAAAAATAATTGTGTGATGTGGATACTGCAAATCTCTCAAGGACAGTATGTACTGTATGGGTGTATGTGTATGTGGAAGCCATGAAGGATAATTCAGCTATACTCTGCTACTCTACAGGGAGGGGGGTGTTTAGGACTGCAGGTCAGAATATATCCAGTGGTTTTTGTTTAAATTAATTTTTAAACAAAATGTAAATGTTTTTGACAACCACTATTACAGTATAAACCAGTAGGCTTTTAAAATGAGTGTGTAGAAGTGTGTTATTTTTACATCTTGACTATTGTTGCGAATCATGTGTGCAAATATTAGCTAACAACTGTGTGCATGTGCATACTGTTCAGCTCACAAATGCAGTGTGTATGAGTAGAAGGACAAGTAAGATAAACTCATCTACTATAGGGAATGTGCATTTAAGTGGAGAATAAAAATACTAAAAACTTTGGTATATATATATTATTTTTAAAAATGTGAGAATGTACTAGTAATTGGTAAAGAGTGGTTTAAAAAATAATTTTTTAACATATGTTTAATATGTATCTTCTGTATTATAACTTATTTTAGATGGGCGGACATCAAGTGCTGGCTGAAGGGGAAGATGGCTGCCCACTGGAGACATGCGAGGGGGTCAGGTAGTGGGCATTTTCCTGAGAGTTTGGACTACACCCTATTGGAGTAGATGGCATTGGGGTGTGTTGCGGAAGAGGAGGCTGCAGGCGTGTTGGATATGAACACAGATATGAATGCCCTTGAGGTTCCGCATGCTGACCGAGGTGATAATGAAAGTAAGATGAAAGTAAAATTTTAGAACATGCAAAATACCAATACTAATTTCTGTTTGTGTTTGTTTAATTTTCAAATGAGGAGGAACAGCTAACGCAGCCTGGGGAGGGAGGGTCTGGGTCACACTCTGGTGTGGATGCCCAGAGGCACCAGCAGACCTGGAGAAGAGTTAGTGAGAGAGAAGAAAATTAAGTGGGCAGCAGCATTAAAGTTGCTGTAGACTGAAGAAGGGAGAGGTGGAAGAGATGGACAAGAGAGTGTAATGGATTGCAGTGATAGATTGCAGTAATCTAGACAATAAATAATGAGCGGGAGTATGAGAGTATTTATGGCCTCTAGTGTGAGGAAGGGCTTGATCCTGAAAATGTGGAGGTGGAAAAGGCAGGAATATACGTTGGTCTGAATGTGGGAGGAGAAAGAGGGCGCAGCATCAAGGCTGACACCTGGGCAGTAAAGTTGTAGACAATGGGGAGAGATAGAAGCTGTCAATGGATAGAGAATATGGCAAAAATAGTTTTCTGGTAGTGGGAAAGATGTGGAAGTATTGAGTCACAAAAGAGGACACCCCTGAAATGCAGAGGATGACACAGCAGAATACAGGAGGACGGAGGTCAGAGGAAGACACGCTCTGATTGTTGGAATTAAAAACATGTTCTGATTACTGGGATGAGGGACTTGTCTCCAATATCCTCCTCCTCCTAATTTCCATTTGTGGCTGCAGTTGAGCTGTGGTTCTCAAGACTAGTATTTTCTGGTGCAATGTGGGTGGTGCAGGACATTAGTAGGTATTTCTTTACTGGTCAAATGGAAGCACATAAGTGCAAAACTTCAGGTCAGCCAGCAATTAGTAAGACTTGTTAAGTTTTTTTTTCTCTGCTGTCTGGTAGTTATACATTTTATTGGGTGTTGATAAGTAATCAAAGCATACACAAAGGAAGAGTTGCAGAGGTCAGTTATTTGGGTGTCTGATTGTTTTCTATTTCCAATGAACTTTGGTCTCACATCTCAGTGGATTTCTCTGTAGCATTGCATAACCACCATCTAAGGAACTAAGGGGTACATTTACTAAGCAGTGATAAGAGCGGAGAAGTGAGCCAGTGGAGAAGTGCCCATGGCAACCAATCAGCACTGACGTAACCTCTATAATTTGCATACTATAAAATTATACAGAGCTGCTGATTGGTTGATGGGATAACTTCTCCACTGGCTCACTTCTCCACTCTTTTCACTGCTTAGTAAATGTCTCCCTAAATAACATATGGGTAATTGCAGATGGAATATGGTGCATATAGTTAATTTGCCATGACACCTCATAGCCAAAGAGCTGTTGTCTTCTCTGTTTGTTAAACATATTTACAGACTGCACAGTGGATGCCAGTTCATTGCACAATTTTAGAACCTGTTTGTACCATGGTAGGCATTGATCTGAGTTTTACGTCTGCGTATTTTCCACAAATGGAAAGACATAAAGGGTCAATCTATCTTTACAGCAGAAGGTGCTGGTGCAGGCTTTGTAACACTGACAGTCAATACAGATATAATACACTTTGCAAATAACATGGAGTATAATTGATGTATTTGGCCAAACAGGTGAAGCCATCCATCATGTCATGGTTACCCCCATCAGATGGGTCCCCCAACACATCAATTTATCAAAGGCTTGTGTTGCCACAGGGGTGTCTGGAGAGAAGGGTGATTGGTTAGGGCATACTGTACTTAGCAATGAGGGCATCACAGATGGAGAGTGTGAATGCAATCACAGGGAGTAGGAAAGCTGATCTGATCTGAGTGCGCAGAATCCAGAGAAGTTGAGAGATCAAATCCACATTGCTAAGATCAACCTCTAGATCCACCCATATTTTGGTTCCCCTTGAGGAGTGCCAGGCCACCAGTTGGCTAAGATGAGAAGCCTGATAGTACGTGCAAAGCAGTGATAATCCCAAACCCCCATCAATGGCCCTTTTGACAAGAATGCCTCTCTGTATACAAGGATCCTATCATTGCAAATCAATTTACAATAAAGGTATTGAAGGGCAGTGATCGCCAGGGCTTGGACAACAACTGGGAGTGCCTGAAAAAATACAACAGCTTGGGAAGAGTGTTCATGTTTATTTAATTAATGCAAACAACCAATGACAAAAAACTTTTCTACCAATGAAAGATATACTGTTTAATAGCCCGGAAGAGAGGGGGTAGATAGCCTTATAAAATTGATCAAAGTTTTTTGTTAAGTGCATTCCAAGATATTCCAAGTCCTTCCACTAACTAAAGTTAAATTTCAGTAGTTTATTCAAATCCAATGAGACATGTATGGGCAGAATTTCAGATTATTGTGATCAATCTTGTATCTATACAACTGCCCATGGAGTGTTAGTTCATGGAAAGATTCAGGAGGAAGATCAAAAGTTTAGTTAGGGTGGGAAGAATATCATAGGCAAAAAGAGACAGTTTATATTGAGAGCTGCTGATAGCAACACCATAAAGTTCTGGTTTAGTATATATCCTGCATGCAAGTAGTTCAGTAACAAGGGTGAAGATGTGAGGAAAGAGAGGGCATCCCTGTCTTGTCCCATTCTTAACCACAAAGCAATTCTGAAAGTAGGACCCCAGCTAAAACAGTAGTAGCAGGATTGTGATAGAGGGCCTTAATGGCCTGCATAAATTTACCATGGAAACCAAACTGGAGAAGTGTGTGGATCAAAAAGGGCCAAGAGACCCTATCTCTTGGAGACCTTCTCCACTTCTAGGTCTAGGATCATTGAGGAAAGCTTGATGAATTAATATGGTGTATAATTTCCACTGCATGCCTGGTACTATTGACAGTGAATTTGGTTTGAGTGAATAAGTGTAGGTTGAACGGGGTTCAGTCTATTTCCAAGAATTTTGGTAAAAAGTTTCAGATCTGTGTTCAATAACAAGATAGGATGGTTGTTGATGACCAATTGAGGGTATTTTGCAGGCTTTAGTATGACTGTAATTTTATCCATAGTGGTATCGCGGTGAAAGAAGCTACCATCAAGAACCTGATTAAAATGCATGAGATATGAATGATGAGTGATGTCTTGTAGTAGGAAAATCAGAGTCTATTAGGACCCAGTGCTTTGGAGGGATTTTGAGATTTAAGGACTTTTGAGACTTCCTCCTTGGTGATGGGCAGCCCCAGAGCAGTAGAAGTGGAAGAATCAACCTAGGGGAGGGCACCAGAGCAGAGGTACTTAGGAGTCAAGGGGGAAGAACCGGCATTATAAAGTTGACTAAAATAATCTTGTAAAATTGTATTAATTCTAGCCAGGCAATATTGAAGGGAACTAGAGGAGTTCTGAAGTGTTGGGATGGCTGAGGCAGCTTTACAATCCTTAAATCAATTAGCGAGCAAAGTGTTTGCCTTGTTGTTCTTGTTGTAAAAACGTTGATTCAATCAACAAAGAGATTTCTCAATTTTCTCAGAGAGGATCACATTGAGGACAGATTTTGCTAATGTAAGCTGTTTATACATGGTACCAGTGGGGGTGCATTTGTGAAGAGACTCCAGGTGATGGACCTGTTCATTAAGAGTTGACAGCAGCTGTGTTTGTTTCTTATTTTTAAGTGAGGTGTAGCTAATAACATGGGCCTGTAGAATGGATTCATGGGCTTTCTACACCAAGAGGAAGCATAGAGAATCTTGACTATTAAGAGAGAAATAATCCTCAATTACCACTTTAATAGTTGTTGAAAGTGAGGCATCTTCAGGGGTGTTTCATTGAGATGCCAGGTCGGCCTACTGATAGGAGTATCAAGGAGACTGAAAGTAGAGGCGGAGTGATCAGACCAGGAGTTAGAAACAATTTAGGAATACAGTAGATGTTTAGAAGCCAAAGGGCAGCAGAGAAGCAGGTCAATCCATGAGCATGTAAGGTGCAGAGACAAATAGAAAGTGAAGAGGATGAGAGCTACCGAGGTGTCAAATATACCAGATTCTTTAACATGTTTATCAAGGGATTGACACAATTGGCAGGTCTTTTGGATTATGGACCCTATTCGAGTTCAGTAGCAGATTCTGCTAAATGGTATTTGCTACAACTTGTGATCGCATGCTCGGGGCCGCCCAGCACAGGGCAAGGCCACCCAGCATGGCAAGTACTGTCCTGCGATCGCATCACTTACCAGATACGCAGCATGGCTGGGTAAGCAACTGCACTGCCACCATCTTTTTACTCGGAGTGACTGCTTGTGATGTCACACAGCCGACCCAAAAACGGTCTGGCCATGCCTGTATTGGGTGGACCATTCCCCTGAAATGGTCCATCTCCGCTGACCCCCCTCCCCTGACACCTACCACTGTCACTCAAAGTGCGATTCAATATGTCTAGTTCACACGCACGTGTTGCAGCTGATGTGCTTGCGCATAAGTACAAAGATCGCTCAATTGTGAAACCCAGCTGAATGAAGGCCTGCTGCATGTCTGTTTGTTACATGCACTATACTTCACCTTCTTTAGAGAAAGACTAAAGATACTTTGTCAGGTATTGTGACCTCAGTGCAGGTACAGCCAGTCATGTAAATAATAATGTTACTGAAATGTGTATTTACTGTATACAGTATCTTCTGTATGTACATATATTTATTTTCTTTGTATTTTCACAGTTTTTTTCACATTATTTCATTATCCTTGTTGCAAGCATTGGCTATACAGTTCTTATAAAAGACAATAATAAGCCTACTACAGGATACTTCTGTCTTATGGCCATAACTTTTTTCATAGTGTCTTTTATAGACAGTATAAAGCAGCCTATTGTGTGATATTGTGTACCTTTCTCTATTTCACCACACCCTTCACACATGCCCTTAACACATGTATTAATGAATGGACAGTGCATAATCAAAGTATTCATTTCAACTGTCTATACAATAAAGCTGCACTGAAATAGTTCCTTTACTGATAATGAAGTGCTGTCAGCATTAACAATTTGTAATTAGAGATGTGCGGTGGACACTTTTCAGGTTTTGTGTTTTGGTTTTGGATCTTGGTCCCCGCTCGTGTTTTGGATCTGGATAGGTTTTGCCAAAACCACCCTTTTGGGTTTTGGTTTTGGAGCTGGATGATTTTTGAAAAAACATAAAAACAACTAAAATAACAGTATTTGGGGGTAATTTTAATCCTACGGTATTATTAACCTCAATAACATACATTTCCACTAATTTTCAGTCTATTCTGAACACCTCACACCTCACAATATTGTTTTTAGGCCAAAAGGTTGCACCGAGGTAGCTGGATGACTAAACTAAGTGACACAAGTGGCCGACACAAACACCTGACCCATCTAGGAGTGGCACTGCAGTGGCGGACAGGATGGCAGTTTTAAAAAATAGGCCCCAAAGAGCACATAATGCAAATTAAAAAAACAGGTGCAAGATGGAATTGTCTTGGGCCCTCCCCCACCCTTTTGTTGTTTAACCAGGACATGCACAGTTTAATAAACCCATCATTTCAGCGACAGGTGGTCCCCATGTTAAAAAGCTTGTCAAGTTCTCCAAATCATAGCTAGCTACAAACATACCACCTCCATATTTGAGGACTTTTAACATTATGAGAAGAGGCAAGAGGAAGAGGACAGTGTCAAGAAGGTGATTACAAATTAGAGAGGCACACGCAATCAGGAACAACACACAGGCTTTCACTTTCACTCCTATATTGGTGTGGAACAGAAAGGACTTCAACCAAGCAAATATATAATTATTAATTACCACATTACTGGACAAACTGAAAAACTAGGGGCCAAAGCCTGCAAAATTGTACCCCCTTCTCCATTTTCAAGGATTAAGATAATCTCGGATTTAATGCTGGAATGCATATAAACTGGTGTATACCATGGGATCAAGATTGGATATTTTCCAGTCCACAGAGTATGGAGACTTATTTTGTAAAAATCTCGTGGGTTTCTTTATTTTCCATTTTTTTATTGCATTTTTAAATTACATATTTTGTGGCAGATACCTTATTTTTGTTTTTCATAGCTCCCAGTTACACGCATGTGAGCATACCTGTGTGTCTCAGTTACACGCATGTGAGCATACATGTGAGTCTTGTTTATTTTATTCATATTTTATTTATATTAGTTTTAAATAATGCAGCCCCTTAGATGTTTTAGCAGCCCCTCCTGAGCCCCCACAGCAACCCCGGATGGGGCAAGTTGAGTTTGGGTGGGTTCGGTAAAGTACTAAGCACAATTGTGTATTAAATGTTTTTGTTATGGAGCCCCTGACCTAGTGGAGTTTACCACTCTACAGTCCAAACTCATTTCATACTATAAGGAGGAAGCAATGCTAACCTCTGTGCCCACATCATGCCTCAGCCTGCCAAGCCAGACATCTTCCTGTCTGTAAGCCACCCTGAGACTCTATACTGGGCCTTATTCAGTAACTGTTTGTGCCTCACAGGAGCTCCAGGCCCATCTAGTGCTGCAGTGCAATGGAAAGCTGATGCAATGCAAGATCACTGAAACTCTGTTCTTCTAACACCACAAGGTCTTGCGATAACCCTACGCAGCCCTTAGGAAAAGAAGATCCCTGTACAACAAATGCGCATCTTCTAAATAAATGATCTCAAAATGTGGAACATCAATAATAAATCAAAATTAAGGTTGACTAATTGGAGCCATTAATTTGAGTGAGTCCCTAAAACTAAATAATTGAGAAGAACCTTTCTCTAATGCTCCAGCAGAAAATATCACTTTTACCTCTCAGCAGTTGTGCTGGATTATGATTCAGTCTCTTCTGAGTCACACTGACTTTGGCCACAAATGTGGTCTCTCCCCACTTTATTTAAAAACACTTCGGCAATTTCCAGTTCCACCTTTGCAGCTAGTTTTCACAAATCTGTTTGTGATGTTAAAGCTTGTTTCATATCTGCTCTAGGCTTTCATTTAAACCTAGGATCAAGTACAGCAGCACCCCTGGAATTATACAGCATAGCACAGCACAGTAGACTGGCAACAGCACCCCTGGACTTAAATGGCAGTGGGGCAGCACCCCTGGACTAATAGGGCAGAGGGGCAGCACCCCTGGAATGATGTGGCAAAAAAAAGATATGCAAGATGAAATTGTCCTTGGGCCCTCCCACCCACACTTATGTTGTATAAACAGGACATGCACAATTTAACAAACCAATCATTTCAGCAACAGGGTCTGCCACATGACTGTGGCTGAAATGATTTGTTTGTTTGGGCCCCAACCAAAAAAGAAGCAATTAATCTCTCCTTGCACAAACTGGCTCTACAGTGGCAAGATGTCATCCTCATCCACAGATTCCCCCCCCCCTTCAGTGTTTACATCCTCATTCTCACAGAAAAATACTATTCAAACAAACAAACCACATTATTTAGGTGTCAGTGGACTGCTTACGCTATTACCCAATGATTCTGAACTTGACAATGACTTATGATGAATGCGCTGCAGGTGACATATAAGGGAGGATGTTCCTAGGTGGTTAACGTCCTTACCTCTACTTATTATGGATTAACAAAGGAAACAGATGGCTTGACACCTGTTGTCTGGATTTGTGGAGAAATAATTCCACACCGAAGAGGTGGCTTTTTTGGTATTTTGCCCCGGCATGACAATGGGCTTTTTCATCCCATGGCCAACAACTGTCTTCACTGGTGCCTTATTCAAACTAACCACATCACCATCAGAATCCTCATCGTCAACTTCCTCCGCAGCACCAGCTACACCCATAGCCTCCTCATCCTGGTGTACTTCTACAGTGACATCCTCAATCTCAATATCAGCAACTGGACTGGTGGTGCTGCTACAAGCACTTGCACGGGACATGCAAATGGTGGTAGGAGCCTCCTCTTCCCATACAGTGTTGTGAAGGTCAGGCCTAGACATCGCAACCGCGGACAGTGCCAGCACCCCTGTATTTTCACAACACCCCTGTAATTTTACAGCATACAAGACAAGGCCAGTGTACATTTATTTTCACTGCACCCCTGAATTTTTACAGCATACAAGACAGGGCTAGTGTACATTGCTTTTCACTGCACCCTAAAATTATTACAGCATAAAAATACAGGGTCAGTGTACATTGATTTTCACTGCACCCTCAAATTATTACAGCATACAAGACAGGGCCAGTGCACATTTATTTTCACTGTACCCCTGAATTTTTAAAGCATACAGGGCCAGTGTACATTTATTTTCACTGCACCACTGAATTTTTACAGCATACAAGACAGGGCCAGTGTATACTATTTTCACTGCACCCCTGAATTTTTAGAGCATACAGGGCTAGTGTACATTTATTTTCACTGCTCCCCAGAATTTTACAGCATACAGTACAGGGCCAGGGTGTATTGATTTTACTGCACCCCTGAATTTTTACAGCATACAGGGCCAGTGTAATATTATTTTAACAGCAGCACCCCTATAATTTTACAGCATACAGGAGCCGTGTGCTTTTAATTTTTAACAACTGCACCCCTGAATTTTTACAGCATACAGGGCCAGTTTAATGTTATTTTAACAGCAACACCCATATATTTTTACAGCCTACAGGAGCAGTGTGCTTTTAATTTTTAACAACTGCACCCCTGAAGTTTTACAGTATACAGGGCCAGTGTAATATTATTTCAACAGCAGCACCCCTATATTTTTACAGCGTATAGGACCAGTGTGCTTTTAATTTTTAAGAACTGCACCCTTGAATTTTTACAGCATACAGGACCAGTATAATGTTATTTTAACAGCAGCACCCCTATATTCTTACAGCATATAGGAGCAGTGTGCTTTTAATTTTTACCAACTGCACCCATGAATTTTTACAGCATACCTGGCCAGTGTAATGTTATTTTAATAGCAGCACCCCTATATTTTACAGCATACAGGAGCAGTGTGCTTTTAATTTTTAATAACTGCACCCCTAATTTTTACAGCATACAGGGCCAGTGTAATGTTATTTTAACAGCAGCAGTCCTATATTTTATAGCACACAGGAGGACAGCTACACCCATGTACAGCTGCAGCACCCGTAACAGCACATGAAACACCAGTGACAGCCAGGACAGCACCCCTAACACAGCACAGGTACACCACAGTGACTGCAGCAGCACCCCTACAGAGCACACACTAACCCCACCCGACACCACTACCCACGGAGACACAGAGATCTGTCTCCCTCACTCTCCAAGTCCAGAGTGAAAATGGCGGTGACGTGCGGCTGTTTATATAGATTCCAAAAGCCATGAGAATCCAACAGCAGGGATGATAAAGTTTTGGTTTCCGAGTCTGTCGGGGAAGTCCCAAGCTGGACTCGGATCTGGGATTGGAATGGAATGTTCGGGGGGGTTCGCTTCTCTGGGAACCAAACCCGCTCATCTCTAGTTTGTATACAATTACATCTAACCTGTTTAATGTTATATTTAGTACTAGTTGTAGTTTTTGCTGTATTTCGGTATTACTGCCATTTCATTTTATGTAAATACACTAAAATATGGTAAACCTCATTGCGGATCCGGTATGTAATACCGGAGGATGAGATGCCAGCTGTCAGTATCTCGACAGTGGCATTCCATCTGCTGGAATAGCAGCAGCGAGGCAGCAAGTATAATCACTGGCTCACTCCACTCACCATGCATCAGACCCGGCGGCGTGTTTCACTTGCCACAGATTCTATTCCCACTCGGTTGCCAGCATGGACCCACCAACCAAGTGGGAATTCCGGATGTGTGTTGGGATGCCGGCTGCCGGTAAGATGTTGGATGTCTGGATTCCGGCGTCAGCATCCTGACCGTCAGGATCCCAACAGCTGGAATTTTGACAGCATCCCCTTAGAGCATTGGTATTGCTAAGGTTATGCAGGGATGTGACACTAAAATGCCAGCTCCTCCTCTGTGGCCGGGAGCTACAGATGTGTCCCTGCTCTTCTTGTATATGATCACATCCCGCAATGTGTACACACTTGGCAGCAATCATATGCAGCTTGCCACAGCTAGTTGCTTCGGGATACATATCATATCTCAGCAGATGGGATGCCGGCTGTCACTATACTGACAGCAGCATCCTGTCTGCTGGAATCCTGGCAGCGAGTCCCCTTGTAGGCTCGCTGCACTCGCCATGCATTGGGCCTGGTGGCTTGCTTTGCTCTCTACAGGTTCTATTCCCATGCATGGACCCACCAACTGAGTGGGAATACCAAGCATGTGTCGGCATTCTGGGTATCGGTATTCCACTGGCCGTCGGGATTCCGGTATCTGTCTCCTGAAAGCTGGGAACCCATCAGCCGGTGTATGGACTGCATCCCAGTGCAACCACTCAGAATGCTTTCAATGGGAGTGGATGCATATGCACGTATCTGCAAACGGTTGCGGGCATGCTATCCAGTGGCGCACCCAGGGGGGGGTTCCGAGCACCCAGAAACCCCCCTCCACTTAATTTTTTTTATTTTATTTTTTTTTTAGCTGCATGAGTATTATTAATGGCTGTCTAGCATCCTCTGCAGCGTGCTGTCTTCCTGGTGGCACTTGTAAGTGCAATAAAAGTTTACTTTATTTTAATTATAGTACATATATATCCATGTGCATACATATATACACATGTATATACATACATACATACATATAAACACACACACACACACACACATGAGATATATATATGTATGCATGTTTAATATGCTATGTATATGTGTATATGTATGTGTGTGTGTATGTATATATATATATGTATATATATATATATGTGTATATATATGTATATATATATATATATATATATATACATACACACACACACAGACACACTAGTTTTACGGACCCAGCATATACTGGGTCACCTCAGTCCGCACCCCCGTGATTGGCTCCGCCCAGTTCTGGAAACCCCCCCATGCAAATCCTGCGTTTGCCACTGCTATCCATGGCAAACCAGTCGTGTTTACTGTGACTCGTTTGCACAGTGAGCAGGGACATATCTATAGGTGCTGCACTGTGACATTATCTTTCAGCATCCGGATCCTGTCGCTGAGGAGACTTCAGTGCAAGGAGAGTCTCTGGGGCAGTCCAGCATCTCAGGGATTGCTGGGCACACACCAATTGGGATACTGGACACCCCCCCCCTTCCATGAAGTCACATCCCCTTTTCATGGTGTCACTGAGGCCACTGCCTCAGGGGATGGTACAATCCAGTCAGTCTGATTTGCTTAACCTGTACCAGAAATCTAATGTGGTGGTGATAGTGACCAGGCACTCCATGCAAAAAGGTAGGGGCTTCATTGAACCTACCATGCAGGTTGCTGGCCTCAGTGCAGGTATCAGACGTAGGGGTAGATTCAAGGGTGGATGCTAATATGATTTTCAAACAATTGTCCAATGTTTTTTGATCTCTGCAGGAACCACACTGTGCATGTGCAGATCAGGTCCTGCAACATCAGAGTGTGGCTGCAGATGTCAGGTGAGTATGCAGTCATTTGGGGGTGGGGAGGTAGAGCGTTCCAGAAAATGGGCATGTCTGCGCCATTTTCTAGAGATGAGCGCCTGAAATTTTTCGGGTTTTGTGTTTTGGTTTTGGGTTCGGTTCCGCGGCCGTGTTTTGGGTTCGAACGCGTTTTGGCAAAACCTCACCGAATTTTTTTTGTCGGATTCGGGTGTGTTTTGGATTCGGGTGTTTTTTTCCAAAAACACTAAAAAACAGCTTAAATCATAGAATTTGGGGGTCATTTTGATCCCAAAGTATTATTAACCTCAAAAACCATAATTTACACTCATTTTCAGTCTATTCTGAATACCTCACACCTCACAATATTATTTTTAGTCCTAAAATTTGCACCGAGGTCGCTGTGTGAGTAAGATAAGCGACCCTAGTGGCCGACACAAACACCGGGCCCATCTAGGAGTGGCACTGCAGTGTCACGCAGGATGTCCCTTCCAAAAAACCCTCCCCAAACAGCACATGACGCAAAGAAAAAAAGAGGCGCAATGAGGTAGCTGTGTGAGTAAGATTAGCGACCCTAGTGGCCGACACAAACACCGGGCCCATCTAGGAGTGGCACTGCAGTGTCACGCAGGATGGCCCTTCCAAAAAACCCTCCCCAAACAGCACATGACGCAAAGAAAAAAAGAGGCGCAATGAGGTAGCTGACTGTGTGAGTAAGATTAGCGACCCTAGTGGCCGACACAAACACCGGGCCCATCTAGGAGTGGCACTGCAGTGTCACGCAGGATGGCCCTTCCAAAAAACCCTCCCCAAACAGCACATGACGCAAAGAAAAAAAGAGGCGCAATGAGGTAGCTGACTGTGTGAGTAAGATTAGCGACCCTAGTGGCCGACACAAACACCGGGCCCATCTAGGAGTGGCACTGCAGTGTCACGCAGGATGTCCCTTCCAAAAAACCCTCCCCAAACAGCACATGACGCAAAGAAAAAAAGAGGCGCAATGAGGTAGCTGTGTGAGTAAGATTAGCGACCCTAGTGGCCGACACAAACACCGGGCCCATCTAGGAGTGGCACTGCAGTGTCACGCAGGATGTCCCTTCCAAAAAACCCTCCCCAAACAGCACATGACGCAAAGAAAAAAAGAGGCGCAATGAGGTAGCTGACTGTGTGAGTAAGATTAGCGACCCTAGTGGCCGACACAAACACCGGGCCCATTTAGGAGTGGCACTGCAGTGTCACGCAGGATGTCCCTTCCAAAAAACCCTCCCCAATCAGCACATGATGCAAAGAAAAAGAAAAGAAAAAAGAGGTGCAAGATGGAATTATCCTTGGGCCCTCCCACCCACCCTTATGTTGTATAAACAAAACAGGACATGCACACTTTAACCAACCCATCATTTCAGTGACAGGGTCTGCCACACGACTGTGACTGATATGACGGGTTGGTTTGGACCCCCCCCAAAAAAGAAGCAATTAATCTCTCCTTGCACAAACTGGCTCTACAGAGGCAAGATGTCCACCTCATCTTCACCCTCCGATATATCACCGTGTACATCCCCCTCCTCACAGATTATCAATTCGTCCCCACTGGAATCCACCATCTCAGCTCCCTGTGTACTTTGTGGAGGCAATTGCTGCTGGTCAATGTCTCCGCGGAGGAATTGATTATAATTCATTTTAATGAACATCATCTTCTCCACATTTTCTGGATGTAACCTCGTACGCCGATTGCTGACAAGGTGAGCGGCGGCACTAAACACTCTTTTGGAGTACACACTTGTGGGAGGGCAACTTAGGTAGAATAAAGCCAGTTTGTGCAAGGGCCTCCAAATTGCCTCTTTTTCCTGCCAGTATAAGTACGGACTGTGTGACGTGCCTACTTGGATGCGGTCACTCATATAATCCTCCACCATTCTATCAATGTTGAGAGAATCATATGCAGTGACAGTAGACGACATGTCCGTAATCGTTGTCAGGTCCTTCAGTCCGGACCAGATGTCAGCATCAGCAGTCGCTCCAGACTGCCCTGCATCACCACCAGCGGGTGGGCTCGGAATTCTGAGCCTTTTCCTCGCACCCCCAGTTGCGGGAGAATGTGAAGGAGGAGATGTTGACAGGTCGCGTTCCGCTTGACTTGACAATTTTGTCACCAGCAGGTCTTTCAACCCCAGCAGACCTGTGTCTGCCGGAAAGAGAGATCCAAGGTAGGCTTTAAATCTAGGATCGAGCACGGTGGCCAAAATGTAGTGCTCTGATTTCAACAGATTGACCACCCGTGAATCCTTGTTAAGCGAATTAAGGGCTGCATCCACAAGTCCCACATGCCTAGCGGAATCGCTCCCTTTTAGCTCCTTCTTCAATGCCTCCAGCTTCTTCTGCAAAAGCCTGATGAGGGGAATGACCTGACTCAGGCTGGCAGTGTCTGAACTGACTTCACGTGTGGCAAGTTCAAAGGGCATCAGAACCTTGCACAACGTTGAAATCATTCTCCACTGCACTTGAGACAGGTGCATTCCATCTCCTATATCGTGCTCAATTGTATAGGCTTGAATGGCCTTTTGCTGCTCCTCCAACCTCTGAAGCATATAGAGGGTTGAATTCCACCTCGTTACCACTTCTTGCTTCAGATGATGGCAGGGCAGGTTCAGTAGTTTTTGGTGGTGCTCCAGTCTTCTGTACGTGGTGCCTGTACGCCGAAAGTGTCCCGCAATTTTTCTGGCCACCGACAGCATCTCTTGCACGCCCCTGTCGTTTTTTAAAAAATTCTGCACCACCAAATTCAAGGTATGTGCAAAACATGGGACGTGCTGGAATTTGCCCATATTTAATGCACACACAATATTGCTGGCGTTGTCCGATGCCACAAATCCACAGGAGAGTCCAATTGGGGTAAGCCATTCCGCGATGATCTTCCTCAGTTGCCGTAAGAGGTTTTCAGCTGTGTGCGTATTCTGGAAAGCGGTGATACAAAGCGTAGCCTGCCTAGGAAAGAGTTGGCGTTTGCGAGATGCTGCTACTGGTGCCGCCGCTGCTGTTCTTGCGGCGGGAGTCCATACATCTACCCAGTGGGCTGTCACAGTCATATAGTCCTGACCCTGCCCTGCTCCACTTGTCCACATGTCCGTGGTTAAGTGGACATTGGGTACAACTGCATTTTTTAGGAGACTGGTGAGTCTTTTTCTGACGTCCGTGTACATTCTCGGTATCGCCTGCCTAGAGAAGTGGAACCTAGATGGTATTTGGTAACGGGGGCACACTGCCTCAATAAATTGTCTAGTTCCCTGTGAACTAACGGCGGATACCGGACGCACGTCTAACACCAACATAGTTGTCAAGGACTCAGTTATCCGCTTTGCAGTAGGATGACTGCTGTGATATTTCATCTTCCTCGCAAAGGACTGTTGAACAGTCAATTGCTTACTGGAAGTAGTACAAGTGGGCTTACGACTTCCCCTCTGGGATGACCATCGACTCCCAGCGGCAACAACAGCAGCGCCAGCAGCAGTAGGCGTTACACGCAAGGATGCATCGGAGGAATCCCAGGCAGGAGAGGACTCGTCAGACTTGCCAGTGACATGGCCTGCAGGACTATTGGCATTCCTGGGGAAGGAGGAAATTGACACTGAGGGAGTTGGTGGGGTGGTTTGCGTGAGCTTGGTTACAAGAGGAAGGGATTTACTGGTCAGTGGACTGCTTCCGCTGTCACCCAAAGTTTTTGAACTTGTCACTGACTTATTATGAATGCGCTGCAGGTGACGTATAAGGGAGGATGTTCCGAGGTGGTTAACGTCCTTACCCCTACTTATTACAGCTTGACAAAGGGAACACACGGCTTGACACCTGTTGTCCGCATTTCTGGTGAAATACCTCCACACCGAAGAGCTGATTTTTTTGGTATTTTCACCTGGCATGTCAACGGCCATATTCCTCCCACGGACAACAGGTGTCTCCCCGGGTGCCTGACTTAAACAAACCACCTCACCATCAGAATCCTCCTGGTCAATTTCCTCCCCAGCGCCAGCAACACCCATATCCTCCTCATCCTGGTGTACTTCAACACTGACATCTTCAATCTGACTATCAGGAACTGGACTGCGGGTGCTCCTTCCAGCACTTGCAGGGGGCGTGCAAATGGTGGAAGGCGCATGCTCTTCACGTCCAGTGTTGGGAAGGTCAGGCATCGCAACCGACACAATTGGACTCTCCTTGTGGATTTGGGATTTCAAAGAACGCACAGTTCTTTGCGGTGCTTTTGCCAGCTTGAGTCTTTTCAGTTTTCTAGCGAGAGGCTGAGTGCTTCCATCCTCATGTGAAGCTGAACCACTAGCCATGAACATAGGCCAGGGCCTCAGCCGTTCCTTGCCACTCCGTGTGGTAAATGGCATATTGGCAAGTTTACGCTTCTCCTCCGACAATTTTATTTTAGGTTTTGGAGTCCTTTTTTTACTGATATTTGGTGTTTTGGTTTTGACATGCTCTGTACTATGCCATTGGGCATCGGCCTTGGCAGACGACGTTGCTGGCATTTCATCGTCTCGGCCATGACTAGTGGCAGCAGCTTCAGCACGAGGTGGAAGTGGATCTTGATCTTTCCCTAATTTTGGAACCTCAACATTTTTGTTCTCCATATTTTAATAGGCACAACTAAAAGGCACCTCAGGTAAACAATGCAGATGGATGGATTGGATACTAGTATACAATTATGGACGGGCTGCCGAGTGCCGACACAGAGGTAGCCACAGCCGTGAACTACCGCACTGTACTGTGTCTGCTGCTAATATATAGACTGGTTGATAAAGAGATAGTATACTCGTAACTAGTATGTATGTATAAAGAAAGAAAAAAAAACCACGGTTAGGTCACTGGTATATACAATTATGGACGGGCTGCCGAGTGCCGACATAGAGGTAGCCACAGCCGTGAACTACCGCACTGTACTGTGTCTGCTGCTAATATATAGACTGGTTGATAAAGAGATAGTATACTCGTAACTAGTATGTATGTATAAAGAAAGAAAAAAAAAACCACGGTTAGGTCACTGGTATATACAATTATGGACGGGCTGCCGAGTGCCGACACAGAGGTAGCCACAGCCGTGAACTACCGCACTGTACTGTGTCTGCTGCTAATATATAGACTGGTTGATAAAGAGATAGTATACTCGTAACTAGTATGTATGTATAAAGAAAGAAAAAAAAACCACGGTTAGGTCACTGGTATATACAATTATGGACGGGCTGCGGAGTGCCGACACAGAGGTAGCCACAGCCGTGAACTACCGCACTGTACTGTGTCTGCTGCTAATATATAGACTGGTTGATAAAGAGATAGTATACTCGTAACTAGTATGTATGTATAAAGAAAGAAAAAAAAACCACGGTTAGGTGGTATATACAATTATGGACGGGCTGCCGAGTGCCGACACAGAGGTAGCCACAGCCGTGAACTACCGCACTGTACTGTGTCTGCTGCTAATATATAGACTGGTTGATAAAGAGATAGTATACTCGTAACTAGTATGTATGTATAAAGAAAGAAAAAAAAACCACGGTTAGGTCACTGGTATATACAATTATGGACGGGCTGCCGAGTGCCGACACAGAGGTAGCCACAGCCGTGAACTACCGCACTGTACACTGGTTGATAAAGAGATAGTAGTATACTCGTAACAACTAGTATGACGACGGTATAAAGAATGAAAAAAAAACCACGGTTAGGTGGTATATAATACAATTATGGTTGGACAGACTGCCTGCCGAGTGCCGACACAGAGGTAGCCACAGCCGTGAACTACCGCACTGTACACTGGTTGATAAAGAGATAGTAGTATACTCGTAACAACTAGTATGACGACGGTATAAAGAATGAAAAAAAAACCACGGTTGGGTGGTATATAATACAATTATGGTTGGACGGACTGCCTGCCGAGTGCCGACACAGAGGTAGCCACAGCCGTGAACTACCGCACTGTACACTGGTTGATAAAGAGATAGTAGTATACTCGTAACAACTAGTATGACGACGGTATAAAGAACGAAAAAAAAACCACGGTTAGGTGGTATATATTATAATACAATTATGGATGGACGGACTGCCTGCCGAGTTCCGACACAGAGGTAGCCACAGCCGTGAACTACCGCACTGTACACTGGTTGATAAAGAGATAGTAGTATACTCGTAACAACTAGTATGACGACGGTATAAAGAACGAAAAAAAAACCACGGTTAGGTGGTATATATTATAATACAATTATGGATGGACGGACTGCCTGCCGAGTTCCGACACAGAGGTAGCCACAGCCGTGAACTACCGCACTGTACACTGGTTGATAAAGAGATAGTAGTATACTCGTAACAACTAGTATGACTATGACGACGGTATAAAGAAAGAAAAAAAAAACCACGGTTAGGTGGTATATAATACAATTATGGATGGACGGACTGCCTGCCGAGTGCCGACACAGAGGTAGCCACAGCCGTGAACTACCGCACTGTACTGTGTCTGCTGCTAATATAGACTGGTTGATAAAGAGATAGTATACAATACTACTAATATACTGGTGGTCAGGCACTGGTCACCACTAGTCACACTGGCAGTGGCACTCCTGCAGCAAAAGTGTGCACTGTTTAATTTTAATATAATATTATTTATCATGTACTCCTGGCTCCTGCTATAACAACATGCAGTGCTCCCCAGTCTCCCCCACAATTATAAGCTTTATATACAATACATTGATGTGCAGCACACTGGGCTGAGCAGTGCACACAGACTGAGTCACTGTGTGACTGTGTATCGTTTTTTTCAGGCAGAGAACGGATATATTAAATAAAACAAACAACTGCACTGTCTCTGGTGGTCACTGGTCACTGTGGTCGTCAGTCACTAAACTCTGTCTGCACTCTGCACTCTCTTCTAATCTACAGTATCACAGCAATCTCTCTCTCTCTCTCTCTCTTCTAAATCTAATCTAAATGGAGAGGACGCCAGCCACGTCCTCTCCCTATCAATCTCAATGCACGTGTGAAAATGGCGGCGACGCGCGGCTCCTTATATAGAATCCGAGTCTCGCGAGAATCCGACAGCGTCATGATGACGTTCGGGCGCGCTCGGGTTAACCGAGCAAGGCGGGAAGATCCGAGTCGCTCGGACCCGTGAAAAAAAAAGTGAAGTTCGTGCGGGTTCGGATTCAAAGAAACCGAACCCGCTCATCTCTACCATTTTCTGGGTGAGCTGAAGCCAGTGGTTGCGTCCTCGGATGTAGTTTCACTTGGCCCAGCAGTGTAATTTTACAAGATATCCTGAGTAACCTGAGAGTCACTCAGATGACCAATGGGCCAACTGATGTTAGAGCTGTGGATCCTATGCTACATCTTTAGAAGTAGACAGTAGTTCTGAGAAGCCAGCAAAGGCCATCTTCTTATAAAAGATGCGTCCTGCAGCTTTTGCATATTTTTGCACAGCAGCTGCATACAAACAGACAGTGGCAGTGACAATGGTGTCCACATTTGAATCAGTCCCAAAATTGTCAGGATTTAGCAATTTAAAGCTTCCACAAAGGATGGTGTGGAAGAATGTGCACAAGTGGGCGGTATTCAATTATTTTCACCCCCTTCCACACCCATTCTGTTTCTGCTGACTGGTGTGGTATAATAATTTTAGCTCACTACCTCTGTGGTAGCGAGGCCACCCAACCCTTTACGCAACTAAACCTGATTACTGTGGGCGCGATATGCATGATATAATGGGGATCACTTTAGAAAGGAGATTGGGCGTGATATATAATTTGAATACCGCCCAGTGAATGGGACCAGAACACCATTATCAAGGAACCCCGTGAGATATAACTGGCTGCACTAGCAGGAGCACAGAAAATGTAGGTATAGGATATAAGGACGTTGATGTACAGTAAGTGAAACAGTTAATAATATGATTCCTGTAAAAATTAATGACTTGGAAGACCCAGCATTGATATTGGTCATCTAACTGAGATATTAAAGGTAGGGTTTGCACAACATTATAGTGTTGGGGGCTCCACAAGAGTAAACATTCAGCAGGCCCTGATGGGGAGTGGCTCTTCTGAACCTACAGCATAATGTATAATAGTGGTCACAGTGGGCAGGTATATGGTGGTATACCATACTTTCAATTCTCCTACTAGAATTATGGCCTGAGCAAGCAGACATAGCTTCATGAAACATATTGAAGCAGTTGAATGCAAATCCTTGGGGTGGCAATTTGAGATATGAAAAAATGGTAGAGGGGATAACCATATGGTTCTTTTAGGCAGGTGACTACGCTGAAGTGTCTCAGTTTTGCACCAGCCATCTTCCGCTCCATTGATTCCTCTTTGAAAAAATAGGGGTTGATTTAGTGGGTCTGATTTAACCACCATCTAAAGGCTATACATTAATTTAAGTTGTTGTGGATTATACCACCCGTTACATGGAGACATTTCCCCTGTGGGTCGATACAGCCGAACAGGTCATGACTAAACTACAGGAACTATTTTAAACTACAGGAACTATTTTCTAGGGTTAGGTTTCACAAAGAAATTCTTATTAACCAGGTACAAACTTGATGTTCAAATTAATGCAGAAGGTGTTAAAGTTGTTAAAAATGAAATCTGTCAGAACCTCAGTAGAGTATATCATCTCCAAACTGATGGCTTATGGGAAAGGTTCAAATGCACACTGAAGTCCATGTTAAAAAAGTTTATGGAGACAGAGAAAAGATGGGATGAGCTTCTCCCCTATTTGATATTTACAGCTAGGGAGGTACCCGAGATTCTACCAGCTCTGCCCCTTTTGAGCTTCTTCATGGGAGGAAGCAGTGAGGTGTTCTCGACTTTCTTTGGGAAGCTTCTGAAGAACAGACAATAAAGAGGGAGAGCATCCTCTAATACTGTATGTCAGGGGTGGCCAGACTTTTGGAGTCGGCAATCTACTTTGAAAGCTAAAAAGCTTTTGTGATCTACCGTGCGCAAAAAAGGAGCGTGGCATAACAAAAAAGTGGGCGTGGTATAACAAGAAAAGGGACGTAGCCTTGCTGCTCAGAGTGTAATGACTGCCTCACACGAAATAACACATTGGCCCCCACAGGTAAAAACCTCAAACACATATGCTCCCACAGTGCCAGATACACACATGCCTCCACAGTGCCATGTGCCCACAGTGCCAGATATGCCCCCACAGTACCAGATATGACCCCACAGTGCCAGATACAGATATGCCCCCACAGTGCCATGTGCCCACAGTGCTAGATATGCCCCCACAGTGCCAGGTTATAGATATGCCCCCACAGTGCCATGTGCCCACAGTGCCAGATATGCCCCCACAGTACCAGATATGACCCCACAGTGCCAGATACAGATATGCCCCCACAGTGCCATGTGCCCACAGTGCTAGATATGCCCCAACAGTGCCAGATTATAGATATGCCCCCACAGTGCCATGTGCCCACAGTGCCAGATATGCCCCCACAGTGCCAGATATGACACCACAGTGCCAGATATGACCCCACAGTGCCATATTAGAGATATGCCCCCACAGTGCCATGTGCCCACAGTGCCAGACATGCCCCCACAGTGCCATGTGCCCACAGTGCCAGATATGCCCCCACAGTGCCATGTGCCCGCAGAGCCAGATATGCCCCCACAGTGCCACATATGACCCACATTGCCAGATATGCCCCCACTGAGCCATGTGCCCGCAGAGCCAGATATGCCCCCACAGTGCCACATATGACCCACATTGCCAGATATGCCCCCACAGTGCCATGACCCCACAGTGCCAGATTAGAGATATGCCCCCACAGTGCCATGTGCCCACAGTGCCAGATATGCCCCCACAGTGCCATGTGCCCACAGAGCCAAATATGCCCCCACAGTGCCACATATGACCCACATTGCCAGATATGCCCCCACAGTGCCATGTGCCCGCAGAGCCAGATATGCCCCCACAGTGCCACATATGACCCACATTGCCAGATATGCCCCCACTGAGCCATGTGCCCACAATGCCAGATATGCCCCCATAGTAGAGCTCACCATTGCTGTGTGGTGAGCGCAGCGCAGCGCGCGCTTCTCCTGCCTGCAGCCCTGCTTTTCAGTCTGATCTCCGGCGGTGACGGCAGCCAGCGTGTATGTCTCAAATCAGGTGCCGGTCCGCGAGCTCTCATTGGCTAACGAACCGGCACCTGATTTGAGCCATACACTCCGCCGTCACTGCCGGAGACCAGACAGAGGGGCAGGGCGGCAGGCAGGAGAGACGCGGCTTTGGGTGGCTGGGCGGAGGATCGCGATCGACTGGTCGCATGTCCGCGATCGACCAGTCGATCGCGATCGACTGTTTTGCCACCCCTGCTGTATGTCATCCAGATGTGTATTAAATGATAGGCGGCCAAAAATCATCTGTATAAATACAATACTTAAACTACAATCTTTGCCTTAGGGTATAAAGGGCCTAATTTAGGGCCTAATTCAGACCCGATCGTAGCAGCAAATTTGTTAGCAGATGGGCAAAACCATGTGCACTGCAGGGGGAGGGGGGGGCAGATATAACATTTGCAGAGAGTTAGATTTGGGTGGGTTATTTTGTTTCTGTGTAGGGTAAATACTGGCTGCTTTATTTTTACACTGCAATTCAGATTTCAGTTTTAACACACCCCACCCAAATCTAACTCTCTCTGCACATGTTATATCTGCTTCCCCTGCAGTGCACATGGGCCCTCATTCCGAGTCGTTCGCTCTGTAATTTTCTTCGCATCGCAGCGTTTTTCTGCTTAGTACGCATGCGCAATGTTCGCACTGCGACTGCGCCAAGTAATTTTGCTATGAAGATAGTTTTTTTACTCACGGCTTTTTCTTCGCTCCGGCGATCGTAATGTGATTGACAGGAAATGGGTGTTACTGGGCGGAAACACTGCGTTTTATGGGCGTGTGGATAAAAACGCTACCGTTTCCGGAAAAAACGCGGGAGTGGCTGGAGAAACGGAGGAGTGTCTGGGTGAACGCTGGGTGTGTTTGTGACGTCAAACCAGGAACGACAAGCACTGAACTGATCGCAGATGCCGAGTAAGTCTGAAGCTACTCTGAAACTGCTAAGTAGTTTGTAATCGCAATATTGCGAATACATCGTTCGCAATTTTAAGAAGCTAAGATTCACTCCCAGTAGGCGGCGGCTTAGCGTGTGTAACTCTGCTAAAATCGCCTTGCGAGCGAACAACTCGGAATGAGGGCCATGGTTTTGCCCATCTGATAACAAATTTGCTGCTACGATCGGGTCTAAATTAGGCCCTCAGATCTGATCGCAGCAGCAAATTTGTTAGCTAAAGGGCAAAACCATGGGAGTCATTCCGAATTGATCATAGCTGTGCTAAATTTAGCACAGCTACGATCATTTTTCCTGACATGCAGGGGGGACGCCCAGCACAGGGCTAGCCCGCCCCGCATGTCAGTGCCGGCACCCCCGCAGAAGTGCAAAGGCATCGCACAGCGGCGATGCCTCTGCACTTCAGGAGTAGCTCACGGCCAGCGCAACTTTAGCGAGCTGGCGGGGAGCTACTCCTCGCACCCCGGCCCGCAGCGGCTGCGTATGACGTCACGCAGCCGCTGAAGCCAGCAGCCCGTTCGGTCCGGCCACGCCTGCGTTGGCATGAGCGCGCATACGAAACGGCGGCCAAATGCCCCCGTTTCGCCCTCTCCCGCCCAACGATCGCCTCTGCCTGTTAATCAGGCAGAGGCGATCGCTGTCCTGCTACGGCCTTCGGCCGTCCGGCATGCGCAGGCGCATTGCGGTGCTGGCACATGCTCAGCAGGGACCCGGTCACTCTGCTGCGTTAAAACGCAGTGAGCGAACGGGTCGGAATGACCCCCCATGTGCGCTGCAGATGGGGCAGATATTACATGTGCAGAGTGAGTTAGATTTGGGTGGGTTATTTTGTTTCCGTGCAGGGTTAATACCGGCTGCTTTATTTTTACACTGCAATTTAGATTTCAGTTTGAACACACCCCACCCAAATCTAACTCTCTCTGCACATGTTATATCTGCACCCCTCCCCCACCCCCCCCACCCCCCGCAAGGGCACATGGTTTTGCCCATTATCTGACAAATTTGCTGCTGCTATCATATCTGAATTAGGGGGTCATTCCGAGTTGATCGCACAGTAGCTGTTTTTTGCAGCCGTGCGATCAGATAGTCGGAGTGTATTTTAGCATAGCAGGGCTGCGATCACTTGTGCAGGGGAGCTGTGCAAAAAGTTTTTGTGCAGTTTCTGAGTAGCTCTGAACTTACTCAGCCACTGCGATCACTTCAGCCTGTAAGGTCCCGGAATTGACATCAGACACCCGCCCTGCAAACGCCTGGAAACGCCTGTGTTTTCCACGGCACTCCAAGAAATCAGTCAGTTGCCACCGAGAAACGCCTTCTTGCTGTCAATCACCTTGCGATCGCAGCTGCGATCGCTTTCTTCATAAGGTCCCATGCTGCCTGGCGTTTCCCGTTGCCGTGCAGCAACGCGCCTGCGCATTGCGGTCCCAGTGCATGCACAGTTCAGACCCGATCGCACTGCTGCAAAAAACTGCAGCGTGCGATTGGGTCGGAATGACCCCCTAGGTCCAAAGTCATTTTGATATTGCCTGCCCAGGGAAGCAAGTTACTGGCAATGTACCAGGGGTCATTTGAAGTAATTAGGATGGTTGAAGAAATAAACTATGAGAACACCCATCCTGACTCTCTTATAGGTCCACAGGTCTACCATATTAATTTATTGAAAGTATTAAAAGGACCAGGAGGTTTTCTTTCTCCATTCTGTTAGTAGCCATAGTATGAATAGAAATACAGAAAAGTGTTTTATAGTGGGGCACAACAAGGAGAAAAGGTAAGTATTAAAATATGATGCAAAGGAAAAGAAAAAGATACTACTTCACCAGCACCCTGCTCCGTTTGAAACAGAGCAATCCACCACTTATTCTCCGAGGAGGGTCGGAACGCATGGGTGTCCTGCTTCTAAACACCCCCTACATGCTGACACTGACGCTTATGGACTGAGCCCGCACCCGAAGGAGTACTGAGACCAGGAGATCCCCTTGCTGCAGCTGGGAGAAACTATCTGGATTTTCTTGTGCTTTAGAACTGACGCAAGCCAGTTCACCGGGAACCGGTGAACTTATTTTAGAACTTGTGGCACCCCACCGCCAGGTAAAATAGGGTCAGTGCGCATCAAAAATAGGGGCGTGGCTTCACAGGGGAGGGGCATGGCCACAGAATAGTACCAATTCACATTACACAACACAGTAGTGTCCGTTATTCACATTACACCACACAGTAGTGTCTGTCAGTCATTTTATACCACATAGTAGTACCCCTTATTCCATGTTAGAGCCCCTTACACACATTATGCTACAGTAGAGCAGAGCCCCTTATACACGTTACGCCAGGTAGCCCCTTGTACACATTGCGCCAGGTAGAGGCCCTTACACACATTGCACCAGGTAGACCCATATACACATTGTGACTGGTAGAGCCTCTTAGGAAAGAGTGGAGGGGGGAGGGGACTAATAGAATATACAAAATAAGGAAATTAAAAAAAAATTAAATTTGGCTTTTAGTACATCCCACCCATAGCCTGTTAATTTATAGTGTTTAATGTAATTTTAATTAATAATTTGTAAATATTTTGGAGTTGCCCCCCTCTCTCCCTCAATGATGTCGGGTGCAGCTGAGAAGAATAGGTGGCGGTAGTTTGGTGTGTCTGGAGCCAGGGGACCTGCTGTGTCCAGAGTGCTGGTGAGTAAGACACACACACCTCCACCACACACACCTCCTCCACCACACACACCTCCACCCCCCCACACACACAGCTTCACCACACACATCCACCACAAACACACACACCTGCACCACAAACACCTCCACCCTCACACACACAGCTTCACCACACACACCTCCACCACAAACACACACACCTCCACCACAAACACACACACCTCCACCACAAACACACACACCCTCCACACACACACACACACACACACACACACACGCACACACACACGCACACACACACACCACCCCCTCCCCTCCCCATTCTACAACCACTACGTCTACCTCTCCTCTCCTACAAGACCTGGCTCCCCTTCCCTTTCAGAATCCATTTCAAGCTTCTCACACTCGCTTACAAAGCCCTCACCCACTCCTCTCCCACCTACATCTCAGACCTTATCACCCTTTACACTCCCACCCGTCCTCTTCGCTCTGCTAATGCACAACGACTCTCCTGCCTACGGATTACTTCCTCCCACTCCTACCTCCAAGATTTTTCAAGTGCTGTACCACTTCTCTGGAATTCCCTACCTCTCCCCCTCAGACTCTCCACCTCTCTACAAAACTTCAAACGGGCTCTCAAGACCCACTTCTTCACCAAACCCAGCCAAATCTCATCCTAAGCCTCTGTTCCCCATTCTCTATGTACCCCATCTGTGTCACCCCTGTCTGTCTACCCTTCCCCTTTAGATTGTAAGCTCTCACAAGCAGGGCCCTCTTCCCTCATGTGCTTATCCTTTGTCTTACTTTAATAATCTTCAACTGTACCACATCCAACAGTCTTCTGCCACCTGATACTTATTCCAGTGTCATCTGTTAGTTGCTGTTTTCCTGTTTGATTATTTATGTACTCTGTAATTGGGCGCTGCGGAACCCTTGTGGCGACATATAAATAAAGGATAATAAAATAATAATAATAATAATAAAAAAATAATAATAATATCTTCACTTATCTCAAAATCTCTTTTAACTCGACCTCTTTGCTCTTCAGAAGATCTACATCTCTCATCCACACATTATTCGCTCCCATTCACATTTGCAGGACTTTCTTTGGGCTGCACCCACTCTGTGGAATGTCCTTCCATGCACAATAAGACTCTCCTCTAGTCTCCAAACCTTCAAGTGTTCCCTGAAACTCACCTCTTCAGGCAAGCTTAGCAAAATCCAGAACCACTTACGTAAACTTCATAAGCTTTCCTATCCAATTATGGCCCTTATTCCGAGTTGATCGCTCACTAGATACTTTTAGCGGCCGTACAAACGCATAGTTGCCGCCTACGGGAGAGTGTATTTTTGCTTTGCAAGTGTGCGAACACCTTTGCAGACGAGCTCTGCAAAAACAGTTTGTGCAGTTTCTGAGTAGCTCTGGACTTACTCAGTCCTTGCGATCACTTCAGTCTTTTTGGTCCCAGAATTGACATCAGACACCCGCCCTGCAAACGCTTGGATATGCCTACGTTTTCCCTACCACTCCCAGAAAACGGTCAGTTGACACCCATAGCCGCCCTCTTTCTGTCAATCACCTTGTGATCGGCTGTGCGAATGGATTCTTCGTTAAATCCATCGCCTGGCTATGATCCGCTTTGTACTCGTACAACGTGCGTGCGCATTGCGGTGCATACGCATATGCAGTAGTAAACTGATCATTGCGCTGCAAAAAACGGCAGCGAGCGATCAACTCCGAATGACCCCCTATATCCCCACTGCACCTATCCTTGTGTATCAATGCCTATTTCCCTATAGATTGTAAGCTTGCGAGCAGGGCCTTCCTACCTCTATGTCTGTCTGTTTTTACCCAGTTTTGTTTTATCATTGTTGTCTCTAATTGTAAAGCGCAATAGACTTTGCTATGCTATATAGGAAACTGTTATTAAAGAAATAAATAATTAATACATTTTCTCCTACAGCCTCTATTACCATCAGGATACTCTGTGGCTATGCATGAACACTAGCGTCCTCTTTCGGCCAGATACACAATGTGTAGCCCATAGGTTACAATGGGCTACCGCCAGATGGCGGTAGCCAATATTGGGAATGCTTCACATTCTGAATATTGGTAAATCTGGCAGTATCACTTCCCCCATAGAAACCTATGGGGGGATGCAGCCTCTGGCAGGAATGAAGGGATCACAGAAGGTATCAGGTATACCTGCTGCGGTCCCTTCTTCTTACATTCAGCTGTTGCCTAATATTTGCAGCGGAACTCCGAAAGCTGGTATTTTGGGGGAAATGGCTGCAAACATGCCATGATAAATGGGTCCAATAATGTGAGGTAGAGCAGCTCACTGTGAACATCTACCTGCCATTTACACTGATCTGAATGATCATTGACACCCAGCCTGGGGCCAGTAGTTTCATGTATCACAGATCGCTGGGATTCCCATAACAAAGGCAGCACACAGAGCAATTCTTCTGCCATAGTAACGGTGAAAGATGCACTGTGGCTTTTGACCTGTTCTGTCTGACTGTTTAAAGAGGCTCTTTTACTGATGGTATAGGATACCGTGTGATAGTGCGTGGATTATACATAACTTTTGGATGATTCTGAGAATGAGACTGTGCTAATATGCAAACGACTTTTCACTGAGGATCCAGCTACTTAACCCTTGTCCACTGATATGTGGGGGCTCCTTGTCTGCTTAAGTGTGTCCTAGAAGCAGTGTCGGACTGGGGTATAAAGGGCCCACCGGGGTAATGCAGTGATAGGGGCCCATACTTGGTGGTGTGGCCATTCTACAAAGGGGGTGTGGCCAGCCTCCACAGAGGCTTGAAATGCACAATAGTCTTGTGCAGTGTAATGCAACATATCTACCATGTATTATACAAGTGCACAGTCTGGAATCTGATCCCTAGAGGAAGGTGCGGGCCCTCAGGCAGTGGGGCCCACCGGTGGTTTCCCCTGTACCCCTATGCGCCAGTCCGACCCTGGTTAGGAGGGATACTAACTCAGCTGCTATTAACTTTTATTAATGCCCTACTAATGACTGATGCTTATTACTAACACATGGCATATTTTTGAAGACCAATTGCAGAGTTCTTAGAGGTATATTTGCTACAGTGCAGGTTTTTAGAAATTGAGATGTTACCCATAGCAACCAATCAGATTCTAGCTATTATCTTCTAGAAGGTGCCAGAAAAATAAGTAGAATTTGATTGGTTACTATGGAAAATATCACTATTTCTACAAACTTACACTGTAGTAAATATACCCCTTAGACTCTATAGAGAAGTCAATCCAAACGTGAAGTCACTTTGATAATTATGATTACATTAGTTAGAAATCAGTGCCTGTTTTTTGTGGATATACTGTATCACGTGGGTTTTTGTTTTTTTGAGTGTCTCATAAATTTTATTCAAACTTGAATTATTTTATCAGTGTATGGCGGTTTGATAAGCCCTCCATAATTCCAGTTAAGTCCTAATGAAACTGTTCAGTCTGACTTACTGTAGCAGTGCTAATGTACCAGTAAAAATACATGGTTTAGGCATGTACACAAAGGACCCACCTCCAACAAAAAGGGGCAATCCTGTGGTCAAGAGATACAAATGAATCCTTCCACACAAAAGGTCAATCTATCCCATAGGGAAAGTCAAGCCAATGACATTCAATGGTATAGAAAGTTCGAAAAGAACTGTGCAGAATAGATCTAAGTATTTTTGAAATTTTACATGATAATGTTTATCCATACCGAACCATAGACTATATGAACAGCAGGCCACAAGGGCAAAAAGATAATGAGATGAACTGTATACCTGTAGCTCCAGTGTTGTTTTTTGTTTTTTAAGACAAAAAATTAAACTGACACATTACATCACAACCAAAAATGAAAACAATTTTTATAACCACTAATGACAAAAAATAAAAAATATGCACAACCAACATTGTATAATTATAACCCCACCAATCCCAGCTTTGGAAGATAGAAATTTAGAACATGAATGCTGCAAAAATCATATCCTGGTAGAGCAAAACAAACAAAATTAGATCACTCTCTGAATAATTAGACCTCTATATTAATAAGATACGTTCATGTTCTTTTTTACTACTTCACTTAACTAACATACAGTACATTTGCAGCTTGTGACCAAAAACAATACATTTTATCCCCTTAACTGACAATTTTATTTTCAAAAAAATGCTCAGAAACTGTCTTTTTTTTATGTTTGTAAACCAGAAACATTGGTCGCCACCATCAGAACATCGCGACCATCGTAGCTATCATTATTAAAGCGGGGACAGCTACCAGGTACTCAGAGGGCGCAGGGAGGTCTGGTCCCATTGAGAGCAGCAGCTGTCTGAAGTTTCTCTTCCCACGCTGTTTATCTGACTGGTTGCATCCTGTGCGACCAGGTCAGATGAAGCACTTGCTGGTGTGGTCCATGCCAGGCAAGTGGTTAAAGGGACATCACCAAAAACTACATTTATACAATAGCAATTATGAAGCAATTACAGAAGATATCTTCCAAATCTGCCACAGTCCTTCAAATTTTATGTGGAATGCCATGCTGATCGAGTGACCAAAAATCAAAATGCTACACATTCTGGACCTTGATCCCCCAAAATAACACCATCTAACAATGGTGTTAAACACTATAGGATATGGCCAGTACATTGTAAGAATGCCCAAAAGAGATAACCATGAGACCCTCCCCTGGCAATGGCCCTTGCACATACTGTACGTGGTCCGTAAACCATACATGCGCAAAATCTTCAGCAGGTTGGGAGACTGCAGATGCAAAAAACTTATTCCATGCAAGATGCAGGGATAGACTCCTTTTGGAGCCCTTATTCCAGGCATTACTTTAAAAAAATGTATTAGCACTATTTTCACAACCTACAATCAGGGCTGCCAAGATAAATCCTAGACCCCGATACAACAACTTCCCGCTACCCCACCACCACCACCACACTGTGGGTGTGGCCACAGTATGTATATTTATTTATTTCTATATATAGGTAAATCTCTCTCTCTTTCTCTCTCTCTCTCTCTCTCTCTCTCTCTCTCTCTCTCTCTCTTTATATATATATATATATATATATATATACAGTTGTGCTCACAAGTTTACATACCCTAGCAGAATTTGTGATTTTCTGGCCATTTGTCAGAGAATATGAAGGATAACTCACAAACTTTTCTTTCGCTCATGGTTAGTGGTTGGGTGATGCCATTTATTGTCAAACAACTGTGTTTACTCTTTTTAAATCATAATGACAACAGAAACTACCAAAATGACCCTTATCAAAAGTTTACATACCCTGGAGATTTTGGCCTGATAACATGCACACAAGTTGACACAAACGGGTTTGAATGGCTACTAAAGGTAACCATCCTCACCTGTGATCTGTTTGCTTGTAATTAGTGTGCGTGTATAAAAGGTCAGTGAGTTTCTGGACTCCTGAAAGACCCTTGCATCTTTCATCCAGTGCTGCACTGACGTGTCTGGATTCTGAGTCATGGGGAAAGCAAAAGAATTGTCAAAGGATCTGCGGGAAAAGGTAATTGAACTTTATAAAACAGGAAAGGGATATAAAACGATATCCAAGCAATTGAGAATGCCAATCAGCACTGTTCAAACTCTAATTAAGAAGTGGAAAATGAGGGATTCTGTGTAAACCAAATCACGGTCAGGTAGACCAACAAAAATTTCAGCCACAACTGCCAGGAAAATTGTTTGGGATGCAAAGAAAAATCCACAAATAACTTCAGCTGAAATACAGGACTCTCTGAAAAAAAGTGGTGTGGTTGTTTCAAGATGCACAATAAGGAGGCATTTGAAGAAAAATGGGCTGCATGGTCAAGTCGCCAGAAGAAAGCCATTAATACGCAAATGCCACAAAGCATCCGGCTTACAATACTCCAAACAGCACAGAGACAAGCCTAAAAGCTTCTGGATCAAAGTCATTTGGAGTGATGAGACCAAAATTTTACTTTTTGGCCACAACCATAAATGTTACATTTGGAGAGGAGTCAACAAGGCCTATGATGAAAGGTACACCATTCCTACTGTGAAACACGGAGGTGGATCGCTGATGTTTTGTAGATGTGTGAGCTAGGGTATGTAAACTTATGAGCACAACTGTATAAAATACTAACACTAATGGTAATGTATGGATGCACATATTATCGAATATTTCT
Source organism: Pseudophryne corroboree (assembly GCF_028390025.1). Lineage (NCBI taxonomy): Eukaryota > Metazoa > Chordata > Amphibia > Anura > Myobatrachidae > Pseudophryne > Pseudophryne corroboree. The sequence goes on from NC_086455.1 coordinate 150,188,089, forward strand.
ATAGAATTTATAAGACACAGTAGCCAGTATTTACTAAAAATCCGAGTTTGGCCGATTTGTGGGTTTTTTTTCTAAGTCCCAATCCGGGAATTCACTAAGCAGAAAACTCGTCAGTGTCTGGTCTATTCGTAATGGTTTGATTGGTAAAGTTCAGAAATACGAATGAATAGACCATTGGTCAAACGCGGCTGTTATTTCATACAATACGGGCAATCACTATTAATTCGTATTTGGGTGTTAGTCTCTGAGTGCTCAAGTGCGGGTCTATTTTTTTTCGATTCATTAAAAAAAGCAGCAAAAAAATAGACCTGCTTTTTCCAGTCGAGTTTGGATAACCATGCACGGATCAGTGAGATCTGTGCATGGTTATCTATGGGAAAGGGTCTGTTTAGTGTAAAAACAGAAAAAAAATTGCGTGGGGTCCCCCCTCCTAAGCAATTGCATGGGGTCCCCCCTCCTAAGCTCTGCGCCTGGACCTGGTTCCAAAAATATGGGAGACAAAAAGCGCAGGAGTCCACCGTATTTTTGAAACCAGCACCGGGCTCCACTAGCCAGGTACATAATGCCACAGCCGGGGGACACTTTTATACTGGTCCCTGCGGCCCTGGCATTACATACCCAACTAGTCACCCCTGGCTGGGGTACCCTGGAGGAGTGGGAACCCCTTAAATCAAGGGGTCCCCCCCCATTCAGCCACCCAAGGGCCAGGGGTGAAGCCCGAGGCTGTCCCCCCCATCCAAGGGCGGCGGATGAGGGGCTGATAGCCTTTTAAAAAAATGTGAATATTGTTTTTAGTAGCAGTACTACAAGTCCCAGCAAGCCTCCCCCGCAAACTGGTACTTGGAGAACCACAAGTACCAGCATGCGGTGGAAAACCGGGCCCGCTGGTACCTGTAGTACTACTACTAAAAAATACCCCCAAAAAAACAGGACGCACACACCGTGAAAGTATAAGTTTATTACATACATGCACACCTCCATACATACATACTTACCTATGTTCCCACGAGGCTCGGTCCTCTTCTCCATGTAGAATCCTTGGGGTACCTGTGAAAAGAATTATACTCACATAATCCAGGGAATCTTGTATTCTTTGTATAATCCACGTACTTGGCAAAACAAAAAAACGGAAACCCGACCACGCACTGAAAGGGGCCCCATGTTTACACATGGGACCCCTTTCCCCGACTGCCAGGACCCCCCCTGACTCCTGTCAAAGAGGGTCCCTTCTGCCAATCAGGGAGCGCCACGTCGTGGCACCCTCCTGATTGGCTGTGTGCTCCTGTAGTGTCTGTCAGGCAGCACACGGCAGTGATACAATGTAGCACCTATGCGCTCCATTGAAGCCAATGGTGGGAACTTTGCGGTCAGCGGTTGACCGAAAGTAACCTCACCGCTGACCGCAAAGTTCCCACCATTGGTTACAATGGAGCGCATAGGCGCTACATTGTATCTGTGCCGTGTGCTGCCTGACAGACACTACAGGAGCACACAGCCAATCAGGAGAGTGCCACAACGTGGCGCTCCCTGATTGGCAGAAGGGACCCTCTTTGACAGGAGTCAGGGGGGGTCCTGGCAGTCGGGGAAAGGGGTCCCATGTATAAACATGGGACCCCTTTCAGTACGTGGTCGGGTTTCCGTTTTTTTTGTTTTGCCAAGTACGTGGATTATTACAAAAGGACATGACACACAGGATTTAGGTGAGTATAATTTTATTTTCAGGTACCCTGGAATCGCCATTGAGACGTGGGCCGAGTCGGCATGTGAACATAGGTAAGTATGTGTGTGTCGGAATGTATGTAATAAAGTTGTACTTTCAAGGTGTGTGTGTCCTGTTTTTATTTGGGCCCATTTAACCCCCGCATGCTGGTACTTGTAGTTCTCCAAGTACCAGCTTGTGGGGGAGGCTTGCAGGGACTTGTAGTTCTTGTGCAAAAAACAATATTCTTTTTTTTAACACTTGGCTATCAGCCCCCCATCCGCAGCCCATGGATGGGGGGGACAGCCTCGGGCTTCACCCCTGGCCCTTGGGTGGCTGGAGGGGGGACCCCTTGATTTAAGGGGTCCCCACTCCTCCAGGGTACCCCGGCCAGGGGTGACTAGTTAGTGATTTAATGCCAGGGCCGCAGGGACCTATATAAAAGTGTCCCCCGGCTGTGGAATTTATCTCCCTGACTAGTGGAGCCCGGTGCTGGTTCAAAAAATACGGGGGACCCCTACGCTTTTTGTCCCTCGTATTTTTTGCACCAGGACCAGGCGCAGAGCCTGTTGCTGGTTGATCAAATATGGGGGAACCCCTGTCAATTTTTTCTACATATTTTTTCTACCAGGACCGGCTCAAAGAGCCCGAGGCTGGTTATGCTTAGGAGGGGGGACCCCACGCAATTTTTTTCCAGATTCTTAAACACTTTAAAAACCTTTTTAAGGTACACAATGAAGCCCTGCACGGATCTCACAGATCCGGACGGGATTCCTTGTGTTTTGTCAGGCAATGTTTTACTCATCACTCCCGTAAAATACTGCCTGATATTACGAATCACATCGACATCGGAAAAAACGATTGTGCAAAACTCGCAGCTTAGTGAATGATCGTATCAGGATAAAGCTAGATCCTGTTCTAGCGGAACACCTACCAGAGTGGGCAAATATAATTTATAAATAAGTGAAATGCAAACAGTACTTCATATCAAAAAGTTGTCTAGAGAAAACAACTAGCAACCCCCAAAAGGTCATCCCAGGATGCAAAATCTGCCCACTAAGAGAAAAAGGGGACAAAACATTTGAAACGCAATTATAGTTAAAAACCAAAAACTATAAACTTTATAAACTGTAACTATATAATAACATGCCCATGCAGGCTACAATACATCAGAAAATCTAAAAGAATTTTGAAAACTAGAATCTTGGAATGTACCAGAAATATTATGGTGAATGAACCATAGTGTTCTCTGACATTTCAAACAACATCATAATTGTAACCCTAGTGGGTTAAGGTTTAAATGAATAGAACACATATCTCATGATAAAAGAGGCAGAGATAGGGATAAACAGTTTACAAAGAGAGAAATGTATTGGATAATAACACTTGACACGCTAATCCCTAAAGGGTTAAATGAAGGCTACGAAATGACACCCTTTATTGAACCATAAAAACTCTTTAGGTACAGTAGATCTAATTTGGAAAATAGCGGTAACATTTTAACTACTCATATACATACATACTGTATAAAGAAACAAAGATACAGTATATAATGTTGACAGTTGCTTTAGGTTTATTTTGAAGTGGTAATCTGTATTGATTGTACTGAGCAGTTTATGCTATTATGATAATATATATGTACCATTTTTGATTTATTTTTTGTCTTTGTTAAATGTGTCCATGATATATAAGTATGCTCAAATCATAGATCTAGCTATACATGGGGAGGATTAATAGCCTGGATGTATATCTGTATTATGTTTGCAAAATTGTTACAAACTAGAAAGTGACCAATAAGCTGCATAGATATTTTATATGGTTAAACAGTAACCAATTTGTCCACATTTGTCCACATATGGATAACTATCTGTTCTACCCATTCTTTACGTGGGAGTTTCTGATTTTCATGTTTGTAAGTGTTAAAAATTTGGTAAATCTGGGACGTCTTAATGTAAGTACAGTAATCCATGGTTATTGGCATTACCCTAGGAGCACCCGTAGAAGATACAGTAAAAAGTGACTGGACCATTTTTGTAGTTTACTAAATTGTACACACTTGAGGTGCAATCCAAATTTTGATCCGATTGTCCGTTCGGGCGTTATCGCTCCCGCAATGCAAGCCATGCATCGGTAATGAACTCATTATGTCAACCCCTTGTTCATCCCCTTAGGGGAGGTTTATTAAAATTCTGATTACATAGTTTTCCTATTTCCCAACTGAAGAATATGTATGGTAAATTTCAGTTTCCTAACATTTTGGGAAGTAAGAGAATTAGGGATGAGTCAGTGAGTGAGAGATACAGTAAAAAGTGACAGGACCATTTTTGCAGTTTATTCAATTCAACCCATTGGAGGGCAATTCAAAATTTGATCTGATTGTCCGTTTGGGCGTTATCGTTCACACAATGCAAGTCACACATTGGTAATGACTTCATTATGTCAACCCCCTTTTCATCCCCTTAGGGAAGGTTTATTAAAATTCTAATTACCAACTTTTCCTATTCCCCACCTGAAGAATACCTACTGTAGGTTAAATTTCAGCTTTCTAACATATCAGGAAATAAGAGAATTAGTGATGAGTCAGTCAGTCAGTCAGTCAGTCAGTCAGTCAGTCAGTCAGTAAGAGCATTCGTATTTATAGATATAATATACCACTCTCTATTCAGCTCAATATGGGACACATGATATATGAGGGTCAGATACAGAATTGGAAGTGTTTATTGAGAATATTACTGATCTGCAGCCTCTATAGAATGCTACATAACATGCAAATTATATACAGTATAACATGCCGTGTACTGTCCAGTCACAGATATTAGAATGTTTTAATTATCTTTCTGTGTTCATGATAATTCCAGCAATAAACCTTTATAGAAGATTGTTTTGCAATCTTTAGAGAAGAATGAGAATCGATAATCCAATTGCTGGAGTTCTTGGGGCGGTAAAATAATAACATTATTAGAGCAAAATAGAGGTACTCTTCATACCTTCTCCCCACATCAGAAGTTATATGTTCCAGCTGCCGTACTTAATCTATAGTGACATGATTTATGCCATTAGTATAATGTAGCTTTTATTGACACTTATATGTATCTCTAAAATACTTGTCCCAATCTTATGAAGCTGAGTTAGCTTTTTAGGTGACAAGATTTTTGGCTACATTGAACCCATGGTACCAATGATGAAAAATATCAAAGTTTCTATACACCAATGTCAGAAAACCAGAGGTGCCACCCGGGGCGCAACCTTGATCTCCCGTGGTCACGTGCATGGCAAAAAGGGGGCAAGGTTGTATATAGAGGAGGTGTGGCCTCATGGGGGTCCTGTGATTGTCACTCTGGGGGCGTCACAAGCATCTCTGGAGATAATGGGCTGTACTGGGCTGACCCCGGAAACAGTCTTCCTGTGCTGTCGGCTCCTCTTCTATGACAGGAGCTGGGTGATATAAACCACACAACTGTGTTTTACATGGTACGATAACTATTTTAGTTGAACTGCTTTTTATGGAAATAACAGTTGTGTGAATTAAATAAAATTGATATGTACTGTATGTATATATATATATATATATATATATATATAGCAACATGTAGTCCGGCACTCACTGTCGTAAGAGGTAAACAGCCCAGGTGCCCTCCGCAAGGCGTTGTAGGTAGAAGTGAAAGAAGACGGCGGCACTCCAGGACTTAAGTTGTCAAAATTCATGTATTACAGCATCAAAAGATACAGCTTTAGACCCACGTTTCGGGGCGTGTAGCCCCTTTTTCAAGGTGTGTATATATATATATATATATATATATATATAGGAGACACCCCGACACTCGTCTGTGCTATAAAGGGCTCCGGTGCCCTCTGGGCAGATTGATGCATAGAAGTTGAAGAATGCAGCGGCACTCGAAGACTTTCAAAGACTGAAATTTGTGTTAGAGAAATCACAACATGTAAACCAGCGTGGTTCACACGTCGTGATCTTTCTAACAGTTTGCCCTTTTTAAAGTCTCCGAGTGCTGCTGTATTCTTCAACTTCTCTTTCTCTCTCTCTCTCTCTCTCTCTCTCTCTCTCTATGTATATATATATATATATATATATATATATTATCGGACTGGGGCATGAAAGCCCATCAAAGAATGCCGTGATAGGGCACCTTGTTTAGTGGTCATGCACCCATTGATAAATATATATATAGTAAATACTGCTAGTGCATCATCATAATGTACCAGATTAAAAACAGCAGTGCATTGTAGAAAATGATGCACCATAGTTCCAAGAAGAGGTGGGCTCCTGGGCAGTGGGGCCCACCGGGGGTTTCCCCTTTTGGCCAGTGCACGTGTGTGTGTGTGTGTGTGTGTGTGTGTGTGTGTGTGTGTGTGTGTGTGTGTGTGTGTGTGTGTGTGTGTGTGTAGGTAGATAGATAGATAGATAGATAGATAGATAGATAGATAAAAAAAGTTTTGTTATGCGCTATTTGTTAAATAATGTGGTATATTCCAACCACAATAATGTTATTTATTATTAAATTGAAATATCTTAGGCAGATTTCCCCAAAAAAGGCCCCTTGCCAATATGGGCCTGCAAGATTGAGTATAGATAGTTACTTTTTGAGGAGCGCTCAAATGCAATAGTTCTTACTATTATGGATATGGAATGAGGATACTCTAATAACGCCTTATATATAATCACACCCAAATAAAAAATGATTTTCTGTATTTTAAAGTAAAAGTTCATATTACACAAACATTCTCTAGGACATATAAAACAATGTCAATTGATCACGGGTTTTTATATACCCATTCACTTCTTAATCATACAATGTCAATACAAAAAATATATAATCAAAAATGTATATATTTTTCAACCAATGCGTTTCGCCTATGGCGACTTCTTCAGGGGTGTCTTTGGGTGTAAGAAAGGATCAAAAGATATCTTAATGCGCAGCATATTAACAGTATTATATTCTCAATTCCCCATGCCCATGTCGCCCCTGGCCAGCCCGCACCACTTCCAAAGCACACCACTTCCCAAACACTAGCGGTGAATCTTCAGCAGCATACCCAGGCCAAAGAGGCAGGATACCCATCCAAGGCACCTTACCCAGGTCGATGGATACCCTTCCACTTCCACCCGCAATACACCCACAAAGCTCACTACCACCTCCCGCGCAGCGGCACGGCTCAGTGCGGCTACAGCGGTCGGTTCAGGCTTCGGTACTCCCCTGCAGTCGTGGTTGGCACGCGGCGGGGTGGACCCGGGGCTCATCACGCCAGAGACCAGCTGCCTGAGTGCTCCGGCGCCTCCCCCCTGCCACAGGATGATCTTGTCACATGCTGTGCCGGGCTGCAGTGAGCGCCTTCCCCGGCTCTGGCGGGCTTGGTCCCCCCACCGGGTCCTGAGCGGGTGCTTCCCACACCGCCAAGCACAGCACAGGTGGGCACCATGGGGCTAAGTCAGCCATTACCCCCAGCTTTCTCACAGCAGCCAGACCCCCTCTACACAGGCAGCGCATGCTGCGGGCGCACAACAAGCCCAGCTGTTAGCTCCCTCAGCGGGAGCACTGCCTGCAGGGTGGGGGCAGCAGATTACCACGCATCCCCCTGGGTGGCAAACAGGCCAGCACCTTCCCCCAGCCCACTACTCACAATGGGCAAACTACTGCCCCCCAGTGCACCCCTCCTGGTATCAGCATACAGTATACCCACCACAATACTACACCGGTGCAAGCCAGTACCCCGTGTTCTGCAGCAAACCCATCCCATCCCCCCCACCAGGCATCCCGCCCACCCCTACGATGCCAAGCCCACAGCAACACCATGGAGCCCAACAGCTGCCAGCTGCAACCTAGCAGCCCTCACCAGAGCAACCTCCTACACAAACGGTGGTTACATTACCTATTCCTTCTACAAGCTTACAGCTTTCAGTCATCGGCATAGAAACGGGTGAACACAGACAGTCAACGGAATAGGGCCCGATCTCCTCCCCTCTTTGAGATAGGCACCCAATCGATAATTCTGCATTTAAGGGACGCCACTTGATGTCCTGCATCCAAGTAGTGCTGGGCAACTGGTTTATCTGTCTTACCAGACTGTAAGGCTTGGTGTATTGACCTGCGGTGGTTCGCTAGGCATTCTCTAAATGTACAAGTGGTCATACCACAAAGGGCAAGCCATATGGGCACAGTAACTGCAATGTAATCGGTAGCAGATCATAATTGGTTTCCCACTGCGGGGGGTGGGAACTTGTCACCCACAAGCATTGAGCAACATGTCACACAGCCCAAACATTTCACACAGCCCTGTCTTTGTGTGTTCAGTCAGGAATTATCACAAGTAGTAGCTTGTCGAGCAGGTTGCATTAGAAGTTGTTTTAAGTTTTGTCCACATCTAAAGGCCATCATAGGTGGATGCTGAAATGTGTCTCTCAATTTAGGTTTGGACTTCAATAACGGCCAGTGCCTCCTGATGGATTTCTTAATATGTGTTGCCTTCTCATCAAATTGCGTGACAAATATCATGTGTTTATCTTTTACAGGTTTGTTCTGAATGAACCTTTGCGCGTGTCTTGATCAGGCAATCATCAACAGTGCTCCTTTTGTACCCCCTCTCAATAAAACAAGCTTTTATCTCCAGAATCTGTTCCTCTGCCATGTTGGGATTCGTGTTGTTTCTCATAACACCCATAAATTATGATATGGGTAGACTAGTTTTAATAGACGGCGGGTGGTTACTTGACGCATGCAATATTGTGTTGCGATCTCTATCTTTCTTGTATAGGGTAGTTCCCAATCTATTACAGTCACGAAAAATCTTCACATCCAAGAAGTTAATATAATCACGGCTAGAATGGCCTGTAAAATGTGCCGTGGAATCAAACCCATTAAGCTGCTCCAACATCAAGGTAAAGTCAATCTCAGTGCCATTTTATAGCATAAAAATGTTGTCTATAAATTGTTTCTAGCAAATGATGTTAGTATCAAAAGTTGGTAAAATATTTGTTGTTTCATACTCATGCATGAAAATGAAAGGCATAGGCAGGTGACACATTAGAGCCCATAGCAGTGCCAGAGCACTGCATAAAATATTCACCCTGATACATGAAATGATTGTTGACCAATAGTAGTTCCAAAAATTCAAGGATACATTCTATAGGTATGGTAGATACACCTGTAGTGATAAGCAACTTTCTTACCGCATATATACCTAGTCTATGTGGGATGATAGTATACAATGATGAGACATCAAGGGTCACTAGAAGGACTCCTTCCTTGATGTCCCCCACTGCTAAGATCTTGTCTAAAAAGTCATCCATATCTATAAGAAAACTCACTATGTATGGTACCAATTCCTGAAGGAAGCTATCAACAAATATAGCTAAAGGTTGTAATAAAGACCCCCCTGGCAGAGATGATAGGACTGCCAGGGGGGTTCACCAGTGTTTTATGCACCTTAGGTAGAGTGTATATCATGGGACAAATTGGAAACTCTACCTTCAAAAACAATGATACTTGGTCAGACAACCAGCTTTGGGCCACTGACCTATCAATTAAAGCATCAACCTTCCTCTTAATAGAGGGCATCGGGTTGAAGTCACACTTGATGTAAGTGGCAGTGTCCACAAGCTGACATCTGAATTCTCCATTGCAGTCTTGAAAGTTCTGAACAACCACAGCACTGCCCTTATTGGTGGCCCAGATAACTATTTTGCCATTGGTGCGCAGGGCCGTCAGGGCCCGTCTCTGATCAGACGTCAGATTGCCATGTCCCCTGACAGAGTTGGCCCTGAAATCATTCTTAGTCATCCTCATAATACTATGTATGCTAGAATTATATGACGGGGGATCAAAATATATATATATATATATGTATACATATATATATACATATATATATATATATACAAATACATATATATATATATATATATATATATATACACACACGAAGAGAAAAAAGGACCCGAAGGTGAATTTACTCCTGGCGCTGGGAGGGGAGGTTCAACACAGCAGCTAAACACAAGGGGTTGGTCAGACCCCAAACAATTTTAGCACAAAAAACAGTAGTAGCGCTAGATGGTCATATATGAGAGAGATAGGTCAAATCTAGTACACATGATTTATTGGATCACATTTAAAATATTCATATAAAAGTTAATAAAAACAATGAAGAAATTAAAGAAAGCGGTATGTATCTCAAATGAGCTGTGCCCCTCTCAATTCAAATGGGAAAGGATGTAAATAGTTCATTTAACCTGTTCCAAACAACAGTCCCCTGTTTCTTGAATGTCCCGTATACGTCACACCGTGTAGTATAATTACCACCAACAGTCCTCAAGGCGTTTAAGCGGTTAGCATCCGCAGAAGGCTTTCCCTTGATTGGCTGTGTGAAGGTTTCACGGTGAGAGTGGAATTCCTAAAACGGGGTCCAAGATGATGCAGTGTTGGGGACCTGGTCCAGGTGTAGATGTCGCAATGGATCCAATCCACATAGAGTGGGCACAAGCAGCAGATCTCACCGACGCGTTTCGTTGCGTTTACGCAACTTTTTCAAGGTGTTGACAGTGCTGCTGTTCAGGGTTTTTAAACCCCTCCAATATGGTTGCTCATTTGCATGTGTAATTGGAAATGACCATCCTCTCTCATTATATGACCAAATAATGACAGACAATCAATTGTACTAATTAGCTAATTAACAAATAACTTTTCATCCATATTGTATATTTAATTATTCATAATATAAACGTTATAAACATTTTCAGATATCAGGTCACATGACCCTTAACCTACAGGGAAACAAATGGTAATGCAGTAAACCCGGAGTGGTGTATAGAAGAATCTCCTATTAAACAACTAGTATTGGAATCCCTGATCCACTCCATATATTTGGACCTCCTAATTCAAGGGGATATCAGCTGATTTTTCATCCCCATTTGCCGTCCGGGAGTCGGCAAATGATCCTCCCCCACAGGAGGATCATTTGCCGACTCCCGGACCCGCGATCGCGGGCTGATGACGCGCCCCTTCCACGATGGAAACTTAGGTAATACTAATGGGGATGAAAAATCAGCTGATATCCCCTGAATGAGGTCCAAATATATGGAGTGGATCAGGGATTCCAATACTAGTTGTTTAATAGGAGATTCTTCTATACACCACTCTGGGTTTACTGCATTACCATTTGTTTCCCTGTAGGTTAAGGGTCATGTGACCTGATATCTGAAAATGTTTATAACGTTTATATTATGAATAATTAAATATACAATATGGATGAAAAGTTATTTGTTAATTAGCTAATTAGTGCAATTTATTGTCTGTCATTATTTGGTCATATAATGAGAGAGGATGGTCATTTCCAATTACACATGCAAATGAGCAACCATATTGGAGGGGTTTATAAACCCTGAACAGCAGCACTGTCAACACCTTGAAAAAGTTGCGTAAACGCAACGACACGCGTCGGTGAGATCTGCTGCTTGTGCCCACTCTATGTAGATTGGATCCATTGCGACATCTACACCTGGACCAGGTCCCCAACACTGCATCATCTTGGACCCCATTTTAGGAATTCCACTCTCACCGTGAAACCTTCACACAGCCAATCAAGGGAAAGCCTTCTGCGGATGCCAACCGCTTAAACGCCTTGAGGACTGCTGGTGGTAATTATACTACACGGTGTGACGTATACGGGACATTCAAGAAACAGGGGACTGTTGTTTGGAACAGGTTAAATGAACTATTTACATCCTTTCCCATTTGAATTGAGAGGGGCACAGCTCATTTGAGATACATACCGCTTTCTTTCATTTCTTCATTGTTTTTATGAACTTTTATATGAATATTTTAAATGTGATCCAATAAATCATGTGTACTAGATTTGACCTATCTCTCTCATATATGACCATCTAGCGCTACTACTGTTTTTTGTGATATACACACACACATTTATACATATCACACTTATTTTTTATCAGCTTTGCTATTTAATTGATGCTTGTAAGCTGGAACAGAATATATTAACCATATTTTTTACAACTATTTTTCTTTTCTTCATTCAAAAAGTTTTTGGGTTGATAATAATGATGGCAGTAATGACTATGCAGTATAACAAATTCAAAACTAACTTTTGTTTATTTTTTACATTTTTCCCAGGTTATATGAAATCCCACATCACATCCCATCTTTACTACTATTAACATCTCAAGAACACGTGCATTATTATAATACCAAAGGATTGCAGATTTAAGATACTTACAGTACAATGTAGTATAGACTTACAGAAAAAATATACAATTACAGAAATACACTGGCTTCATGGTATGGAAACTGGCCTAAAGGCAATTGTTTTTCAATCTCTCACAAAAGAAAATTACCTTTTTTCCCCTTGGTATCTTTTACAGTACTATGAAAAAAAAAATAGCCATTATGGCTTTTTATTGGTCTACGTTCTCTATGGCTCCTTGATTTGAGTCACACCTGTATGAACTTTATAATGTAGACAAAACAGCAGAGTCTAGACAGTCACAAACAAATCATACTGTAGCTAAAGATGGATTTGAGATTCTCTGCTGTTTTCCTGGCCTGTATGAGTGGTCTTGCTGAAAGTAAACCTTTACCTTCAAGTTCAAAGGTGAGACACTAGATAGAGGAACACAAGTGCATTAACATGTGTTTTAATTATTATTATTATTATTATTATTATTATTATTATTATTATTATCTTTAAAATTTAATATCTGAGATCTATATACTATAGTTGTGTGATTACTTTTTATTGTGATGTTTCCTTAGAGGCTGTTTAGATACAATTAGTAGTTTATAAAACATAGAGATAATCTAAGTATTTCTGCATTTTCAGGTAAGTGTGGTGTCCCTGTGAAAGAAAAGGATGTGTTGTTTCACTAAGGAAATGTTTATCTTGACAGGAATATTTCTGATTCCAAGACTACAGTACCTTCAACTTTTATCCCTGAAGGACAACTTTGCTCCTATCTCTCTACTAGAAGTAGTTTTACATTATAAAGTGGAACTGTTATGTTAGGAGGTAAAAAAAAGTCATGTAATTAATCACTAGCTTGTACAATTTACTAATGTAACTTGTTTATTTCATTCTGCCACAGGCACCTTTTACAAATACTGGCAATTATGGTGAGTTAATACACACTTATACATGTTTCACCCCCATCTTTTTTGCTACTTGTAATATTCCACTATAATTACAATAAGATAGACAGGCCAGCAGCTATTGCAGAGCTCTTATATACAAATGATAATACCTGTGATAATGCCCCTTCAGATATAAATCAGTTGCAGTAGCAACAATGGGGGTCATTCTGACCCGTTCGCTCGCTGCTTTTTGTCGCAGCCGAGCGAATGGGTCCCTACTGCGCATGCGCCGGCGCCGTAGTGCGCCGGCGCATGCCAGATGGCCGAAGGCCGTAGCAGGGCTGCTATTGCCTCTGCCTGATTGACAGGCAGAGGCAATCGCCGGGAGGGAGGGGGCGGAATGGCGACACAGGCGTGGCAAGACCGAAAGGGGGGGCGGGCCGCAGTGGCTGCGTGACATCACACGCAGCTGCTGCGGGCCGGGGAGCGATGAGTAGCTCCCGGCCAGCACGCTAAAGCTGCGCTGGCCGGGAGCTACTCTTGAAGTGCAAAGGCATCGCCGATGTGTGATGCCTTTGCACTTCTGCGGGGGTGGGGGGGCTGGCACTGACATGTTGGGTGGACTAGCCCTGTACTGGGCGTCCCCCCGCATCTCGGTGTGAATGATCGTAGCTGTGCTAAATTTAGCACAGCTACGATCAACTCGGAATGACCCCCAATGCCCATTTAGATGATCAGTTGAAGTGATGCTCAATTTTGTTCATAGTAATATCAGTGTTGCCAAGTTAGATGGCTTCTAGTAGCTTTGATGCTGTGACAGATGTACAGTAGTAGTTGCTCAGTATTAGTGGCCAATAAATTGCTATCAGAAATGGCCAATAAAATCCACAGTATGAGTAAAGGCCAGGTATAGTTGGGTTTAGATGTTTAATTACATGGCTATCAATACTTATAATTCCTAATAAGTTGCCCAGCAGCAGTAATGCCTAATATTGCGCACAGCTGTATGCATTACTTCCTTCTTCTCCTTCTCCTCTATATCCCAATCTCACCTCTGACACTGCTGCTAAGACTCAGTGTGACACAGCACATGATATGAATACAGCATATATATGCGTTCCCAGTTTATAGTTGATAACTGCCTCAGAGATATGACCCCTGTGTTTTTGCTTTGGGTCTGGATTCATCTTCATGTTGTGGTTTTGTAAACCAACCTCAAGTGTTTTAGGTTCAGATTTGATTTTAGGTTTGTTTTAAAACTAATAAAAAAAATGGATTATCATTGATAAAAATCGATTAATTTTTGTAATTCAAATCCCAAAATTCAGATTTAAAATCCGATCTCTGAACCATGAGAGGATACTAACCAGGACTCGGTTGAGATACTGTAGAATATCCTCTGGGGATCTGGACCAGGTTTTGGTTCACTTCAGAACCACAAAGTTCAGGTGGATTCATATTTCTGGAGAACCGAACCACACATCTGTGCAGCGCAGTTCAAAATCCAAATAGGGGAGTCACACCAACTGCCAGCGAATCCTGGATGACAATGTTTAGCAACGTCTGAAGTGGCAATTGATCTGGCTCCCTTATGTTAATTTTGGACTATGCTGCAGCCCCACCTCTGTAGCCGCAAGTGATTATATATATATATATATATATATATATATATATATATAAATTGGAGCACTCACCAGGCTTGTTAGCCAATAACGAGCATATATATATATATATAGATAGATAGATAGATAGATAGATAGATAGATAGATAGACCCCTTGATGATGTCCAGATAGGACGAAATGCATTGGGTACTACCAGGCATAACCCACCCTCTCAAGTTAAGATTTTTATTTTTATTTTTTACTTTGACTTTTTATTCTAATTTTTTAACATTAGCATTTTAGTCCTCTTGTTTTATATTAATTCATAGTTTTGTTCTGTATATTTATTCGGCTCCAGAGACAATTTATTGGTTTTTATTTGTGGCATTGATATTCTATTTTAACTGGTGTGATTTATATGTGATTAAATTGTATACTACTTTTTAACACAGCCTCTTAAAATTTGTATGACACATTGGTCGCTCAGAAACACCTTATCCACTGCTTTTTTACATTACTTAAAAGCACCTTACCAATGCTTTTTCCTTAAGGTGTAGCAGACACCCGAATATATCCAAGGGAGTGTCCTATAGGGAGGCTATCTATTTATTTTTTGATCTTATTTATCCTAGCTATTTTGTCTGACTACTAATGTTGACTGGTGACCGCATATTGGCGCTGAAAGTTTCTCTTTTACATATATATATATATATATATATATATAGTTCCCAAATGACCGGCACTCCAAACAACTTGTTAATTACCTGGGTGCCCTCCCACGGTCCAGACAGAGCAGAAACAAAGAGCAAGTTCAGGCGGCACTCCACGGATTTACAAAACCAAATAAGACAGCTACACCAGCTTGATTGTCAACGTTTCAGGTGCTATTTAATTACACCTTTCGTCAGGATACAAATAAAGAAAGTACAACATACCTTATATAGATCACCAGTGTTCAGACCCCAATCACCTTTGCCACCCTTTTCCGGTCACGGGTGCCGTCATTAAGCACGGCCATCCACAGCTGACAGGAAAACGGGTTGCCATAGCAACCCCCAACCAACCAACACGTAACCTACGTGCTCCAGACCACCCACACCCCCGGAGCCCGCCCAGCGGCATCGCGTAAAGCCGCGTCTACCAATGAGCGGACGGGGGAGGCGGGGGCCCGTCGCCTAGGCAACGAAATGCTTACCAATGTGACAACAAAAAGTGTGCGGAATCATGCTGGAACATAACACAGGCAATCAAAGCATATAACAATATCACATTGTGGTGCTTCGTCATGAGTACAACAACTAGGGTTAAATAAAAGGTCTGGATGCTGCAATAATCACGATATTAATGAGTCGGTTATCTAAGGAATTACGGCAGTATTGCGGTATATATTAATGATCAGAAAGCTATTACTTTAAAGCTGGTAACATCCATGGAAAGAATTCCTAAAGGCATTGATTAACCACCCTTACAACACTAAATGTGTCAAAGATCATAGCAACAACATAGCCAAATATAATATTAGTTTATGAATCCATTCAGCAATAAGCCGCCTCTCCTAGAAACCGAATTAATTAACAGTTAAATGTGTCATTAAATAGAAAGACTCATTATCGCTGCTAGCAGACCTATTAGGTATACAAAAAAACATATTTGTTGATGCTATTACCAGGCCCATTATACCCAAGCAGAGACAATACTTTATAAAAAGCATAGAAGAGATAAGTTTTCATTGAGGCCCATTGGTGAGACAGTGTTAAAGTTATTTATCCACCGTGCCTCCAACTGCAGCAGCTTCTTATTTCGGTCGCCCCCACGCGGTAATGGTGGAACATGGTCCACCAATTTGTACCGCAAAGTGGCCATACTGTGGCCCATTTCCTTATAGTGACGCGCTACTGGCTGTTCGGTGGCTTTACCCTCCAAGGCCATTCTGATGGCGGATCTATGTTGTGCAGCCCGTTCCCGAAAGGTGCATACCGTTTTGCCTATGTATGCTAGACCGCACGGACATTTAATGATGTAGATAACAAATCTTGAAGTGCACGTCAGCACATGCTTAATGGCAATTTTTTTACCAGAGTGGGGATGCTGTACCACTGGTCCTGTTTCCAGGAATCTGCAAGTTGTACATCCCGTACACTTGTAGGACCCCGGGGGCTTACTCAAAAAATGAGACCTGAGCTCCCTTTGTGGTGATACTATATCAGAATGTACCAACCAGTCTTTTAAATTTCTTCCTCGACGATGACACTTGAGTAAGGAGCTGTTATGGAGCGCTGGAATCGAGTTGTCTGTACTGACAATGGGCCAGAGTATGTTGGCATTTTTCCTGATGATTGTACTGGCCGTCGTGTAAGTAGTTACCAAAGGAACTATCTTCCGTTCAGATTTACTTTTTCTACGTAGGCATTCTTCACGTGATAGTGCCATTGCTTTTTCTTTGGCCTTAATCAACTCATGCCTTCTATAGCCTCGTTGAAGGAATTTTTCCATCAAGTCGTTGATTTCTCTCTCTGCATCCATCTCATTGCTTGAAATCCGCTTTACTCTTAGAAATTGCGAGTACGGAAGACCTTTTTTCATGGCTTCTGGATGGAAGCTCCTTGCATGGAGTAGTGTGTTCCTATCCGTGGGTTTGTGATACATTGATGTAAATAGTGCTGTACCTGTTTTTGTGATTTGGACGTCCAGGTAATGGATTGTGTCAGTACTTACATCATAGGTGAACTTGATGTTAGCGTCCATTTGATTGATAAGTGTCATATGACACAAAAAATCATTGAGTTTGCCGGACCATATTATAAGCAGATCATCTATATAACGCAAAAATAAGATGATACCGTTAGCAAAAGGTAAATTTTCTAAAAACAGCGTTTTTTCAACGGACAACATAAACGCATTTGCAAACGCTGGGGCCACGTTACTCCCCATCGCGCACCCCAAGCGTTGCAGAAAGAAGGTACCGTCAAACATAAAAAAGTTTCGGGTGAGAGTCTTTTCCAACAAAAGTAAGAAAAAGTCAATATCCGGGCCTTTGTAATGTGAGTTACCAATCAGCAACCGCCTCATTGAGGAAATTCCCTCTCGATGTGGGATGTTTGTGTACAGACTTACTACATCAATGCTCGCTAATACACATTCCTCAGGTAGATCTGTACAGCTTTGAAGGTGGAGCAAAAGTTGTGTGGTATCCATGAGTACGGTCTGCTCTGCTTGGATTACCGGCTGTAGATAATGGTCTAGATATCTGGAGATGGCATTGTATAGCGACCCACGTGCCGAGATTATTGGGCGTCCCGGGGGGGCAGACAGGCTCTTGTGCACTTTTGGCAATGTGTAAAGAATTGGAGTAATAGGATGGTCCACCGTCAGTGCTTTCAGGGTAATTTTATCAATATAATTCTTCTGATATGCATCCTGTAGAATTATATCAATCTCTTTTTTGAATGAGATTGAGGGATCCCCCCCCAATTTCTCATAGACCGACTGGTCATTAAGCTGGCGGTGGATTTCGTCCATGTATTGGGCACGATCCTGCAGCACAATGGCCCCTCCCTTGTCGGCCGCTCGTATCACCAGCTCCTTGTTCTCGCTTAAAGATCTCATTGCTACAAATTCTCCTTGTGTTAAGTTCGGCAGGGGTTTATCCATCTTTTTGATCTCCTTGATGACAGTGGATTCAAGCATCCTTGAATAGCTTCTAATCGAAGCATTATGCGTCTGCGGATCAAAATGAGAAATAGGTCTTAAAGGATGATCCGGACCCTCCAAAACCTCAGTGATTGGATTCTTCCCAAAATGCTCTTTTAACTTTAGGTTACGTTGGTGTTTCCATGCATCCACTTTCCAATCAAAAGCATTAAATTTTGTTGTGGGTACATATGAGAGCCCTTTATTCAGTAAACTGGTTTCTTCATCGGATAGTGTATACGAGGACAGATTAATTATGAGATTATTGCAAGGAATTAGCGTTTTCCTCTTCCTTTCTCCTTGGCCACCCCTCCTCGTTTGGGAGCGTGTTCTTTTCTTCGCGCACCGCCGGTGCGTGTCGAGGTCCCTAAAGGGGGTTTACTGCTTTGGGCGCTGGATAGGGGTTCTTGTTCCTCTGCTGAGCTTCCCCCAGTGGATACCTCAGTATCTGTTAGAAATCGTCTTGAATTTCGTTTATTAAAGAATTGCTTCCTTCTTAGGGGATAACGCCCTGTGGCCCAGGGGTAGACTGTTTGTTCTTCATAGTCCTTATTCACTGTTACCAGTTTTGATTTTTTATATTTGATCAGTTCACTTTTATAGGACTCAACCTTTTGATTCAGTTTGGTCATCCAATCTGTATTGGGGTCGCTTGTCAAGAGGGTATTGGAGGATTTTACCAGATCTGCTATTTTAGCTTTGGTTTCATTCATTATTCTGGTGGATTCTTCCACCACTAATAACATCAGGTCACATGAGCATTTGTTCAACACTGCCACCCAGCGGCGACAAAACTCCGAATTCATCCTCCCTATAGTGGGGATATTTTTGATTCTAAATCCCCTGGGGATCTTCCGTTCCCTATAATAATCAGAGATTGTCACGCTATGCAGGTGATAGTCAATCTCCTTTTTCTTTAATTTGAGTAATGAGAAATAAATGTCCTCTGCGGCATCTACACCAGCAGTACTTTTAAAGGTGTCTTTGTTTAGTAATATCTCTGCCTCAGAATCAGTGAAGCTCAGAAACTCCCCTGTAGGTAGGGTGATAGTCTGAAAACCTGGAATATTTTTCAATCTGCCTTGACTTGATCCCTCCATAATTGTGAATCAATCAAAGCAGCAGCAAGCCCTTATGCATAAACAAACACCGTGTTCACAAATAAGCGTGCAGAAAATAATAATTTAGTGAGCAAAAAAGACGGTACTGACACAAATCCATATCATTTTTGAAGAATGGTTGCCATGTCCAATAAATATCTGACAAGCAGAAATTTAATGCATAAAGTTCCCAAATGACCGGCACTCCAAACAACTTGTTAATTACCTGGGTGCCCTCCCACGGTCCAGACAGAGCAGAAACAAAGAGCAAGTTCAGGCGGCACTCCACGGATTTACAAAACCAAATAAGACAGCTACACCAGCTTGATTGTCAACGTTTCAGGTGCTATTTAATTACACCTTTCGTCAGGATACAAATAAAGAAAGTACAACATACCTTATATAGATCACCAGTGTTCAGACCCCAATCACCTTTGCCACCCTTTTCCGGTCACGGGTGCCGTCATTAAGCACGGCCATCCACAGCTGACAGGAAAACGGGTTGCCATAGCAACCCCCAACCAACCAACACGTAACCTACGTGCTCCAGACCACCCACACCCCCGGAGCCCGCCCAGCGGCATCGCGTAAAGCCGCGTCTACCAATGAGCGGACGGGGGAGGCGGGGGCCCGTCGCCTAGGCAACGAAATGTTTTTTTTGTATACCTAATAGGTCTGCTAGCAGCGATAATGAGTCTTTCTATTTAATGACACATTTAACTGTTAATTAATTCGGTTTCTAGGAGAGGCGGCTTATTGCTGAATGGATTCATAAACTAATATTATATTTGAGTAATCCCTAGGTGGCGCAAATAGTAAAAAGTCCAAAGAAATTACCCGTGTGGGCTAAAGTCCGTTCCTTTTCATACAAGTGAGTTCATATATGAATCCGTCGTCCAAAGATGATGTATGAAAAAAAACACAATATAAACACAAATGTTCAGTACAGTCTCTGTGGGTATTAGAGGAACAAAATGTACACCCAGGTTCCTTCGACTATTCAGCAGCAGCAAAGCTCCTGGGAAGACGATAGGCTGCTGGTAATAATTAAAATTGAAGGAATAGAGGAGAAAGACAGCGGAAAACATCGAAAGAAACCTTTGATGTGAAAGTACACCGCACCTTGAAGTAAGCATACACGTGAGCATCCTATATACCCAGAGACCTACTCGTGGGTGCTTGATTATTTTGGATACTGCATTTGTATGGGTGAAAGAAACCTTGATGTGATTTATACAATTGTTTTAGAAGTAAGCACATGTAAGCAGTCCATTTATGCGAGTCACTGAGGTGGACCTTACGAGTAGAACTGCACATCCCAAGTACTGAATAGTCGAAGGAACCTGGGTGTACATTTTGTTCCTCTAATACCCACAGAGACTGTACTGAACATTTGTGTTTATATTGTGTTTTTTTTCATACATCATCTTTGGACGACGGATTCATATATGAACTCACTTGTATGAAAAGGAACGGACTTTAGCCCACACGGGTAATTTCTTTGGACTTTTTACTATTTGCGCCACCTAGGGATTATTCTAATATTCCCTTTCTAGCATTATTTCAGTGTGTTAGGTGACACACTAGGATAGACCTTGGGTTGGCGGCATTTGTGCGCAGGGACATATCCTAACCCCTTTGTTACCTAATATTATATTTGGCTATGTTGTTGCTATGATCTTTGACACATTTAGTGTTGTAAGGGTGGTTAATCAATGCCTTTAGGAATTCTTTCCATGGATGTTACCAGCTTTAAAGTAATAGCTTTCTGATCATTAATATATACCGCAATACTGCCGTAATTCCTTAGATAACCGACTCATTAATATCGTGATTATTGCAGCATCCAGACCTTTTATTTAACCCTAGTTGTTGTACTCATGACGAAGCACCACAATGTGATATTGTTATATGCTTTGATTGCCTGTGTTATGTTCCAGCATGATTCCGCACACTGTTTGTTGTCACATTGGTAAGCATTTCATTGCCTAGGCGACGGGCCCCCGCCTCCCCCGTCCGCTCATTGGTAGACGCGGCTTTACGCGATGCCGCTGGGCGGGCTCCGGGGGTGTGGGTGGTCTGGAGCACGTAGGTTACGTGTTGGTTGGTTGGGGGTTGCTATGGCAACCCGTTTTCCTGTCAGCTGTGGATGGCCGTGCTTAATGACGGCACCCGTGACCGGAAAAGGGTGGCAAAGGTGATTGGGGTCTGAACACTGGTGATCTATATAAGGTATGTTGTACTTTCTTTATTTGTATCCTGACGAAAGGTGTAATTAAATAGCACCTGAAACGTTGACAATCAAGCTGGTGTAGCTGTCTTATTTGGTTTTGTAAATCCGTGGAGTGCCGCCTGAACTTGCTCTTTATATATATATATATATATATATATATATATAAAAATATACTGAGAGCCCAGCACTCAAAAGAGTAAGTAGAACTTGCAGTGAGATGGGGTCCCTTGATGTTGGGCTGCAAGCTTAAATGCACTGTACAATCCATGAACTAAAACTCCATTATTTTTTTATGTACTAATGTATTAAGAGTGCCGAGCTCTCCTGGGAATGATGAGTATGGTGTATTTCTGTAGGTATATATATATATATATATATATACATACATTAACCACCACTAAGACATCCATTGGGAAGGGAGAATGGGAAGACAGGAACAAAGAGGCTTTGTTGCAGCCCACAAATTCTCACATACCACCTAATTACACACCTCTAAACACAACTGGCCAAAACAATCACAAGGTGCCTCACAAGACAGCCCTCAGATTTGGGGTTTAATCCCCTCCACTCTCATGCAGTCGCGCTGTTTTTCTTTTCTCTCTGGACAGGACACTTTCTTTCTCAATACACCAAGTACGTACAGTAAATACTGTTATGGGATTAAGTTGGCATGAAAGCTGTGTGTAAAAAAAAAAGGATAGTTGTCTTGAGAGTGACAGTGTCTAATTGTTTTTTTTTATTGTTCACAGGAAATAATGGATCTTTAGAAATTAAAGATATCTTTAACAGAATAGTTCAGTCAAATAAAGGTAAGATTGCAATGAAAGTTAGAGACAGACTCACAATGGGTTCAGTGAGTCATTTCAACTGCTCCATAATGTTTTATCAATGTGAAATTTATGCATGAATGAAAAACATAGAATGGAAAATCCTTACTGTCAATGTCTTTTTTGGTGGCACATTATACCTATACAACTCACGGGGAAAGATAGATTAAAATATATCCTCCTGCATATGAGGGATTACTCTAGGGGCAGAGTGGCAGTTTAAATGTTATGAAATGGCCTTGTGTCATTTGTGTCATTTGTGTGGCCAAATTGTCCATAGACATTTTCAAATCAAGAGTACTGTGTATAAGCCGCCACTGTGGGTGTTGGCAAGCAGCCACATATGGCACTCAAAACATGCTGTAGGTGTTTAAATATATATAGCAGTATAATTATAGAGTGTTATCCTCAAACTACTTTGTCTTCAAGCATGCTGGGAATGCTGTATTCACCCCTGACATTAAGAAATAGTTCCTTTTATTGCCTTGAGAATTATCCTCTCTCTACACATTGCAACAATTACTGCATATTACAGTACTACTCCTTAGCCAACTGACAGCTCTCCCTTTACATCATTACTCTACCAGTCCCTCACCTTTACCAGCACATTACACTACTACCAACCCTACCGCTCACGTCACTCATTAAACAATTACCCCCACTCATAACATCACATATTATTTATATGGCCCTCCCTTTCTCCCAGTACAGTACAATACCACTTCCATTTCTCTCCCTGCACATTACACCAATATTACCCTCACCCTTCCTCTCATACAGAACATCAATACCACCCTATCCCTTAACCACACTTTATACCACTACCATCTCCACCACACAGCACCCAGATTACAGCAACACCTGATTTTTTTTTAGATGGAAGTCTACCGGAAGAGTAGGTTACCCTCCATCTTCCTGCCCACATCCTATTGAAATGGTTGTGATAGAGGGTCTATTCATGAAGCAGTGAAGAGTGTGGAGAAGTAAGCCAGTGGAGAAGTTGCCCATGGCAACCAATCAGCTGCTCTGTATAATTTTATAGTGTGCAAATTATAAATGTTATGTCAATGCTGATTGGTTACCATGGGCAACTTTTCCACTGGCTCACTTCTCTACACTATTCACTACTTTATGAATAGATCCGAGAGGGCACAACGATGTGATTCTCAAATAAAGATATTTTATTGGTCCAACCACACCCTCACTTTGATTAACTGCATTCCCCCCTGGGAACTACCTAGAAGGAACATTTTAAGGTTGGCAAATATGCACCGATTACACCCTCACCTCCATCCCTAAATTACAACATTACAATATCCACCCTTTCAGTCACTTTACACCCCTTTCACCTCTTTCCATACATTGCAGTAATACCACTACCTTCTCAACACACACTCAATGATACAACTGCCTTCTTTGTCACCAAATATTATACCAGTACCAACACCACCATTCTCCTTACACATTATATCAATACCACTCCCTATTCCCACAATTACATAAATACAATTTCCACCTCTCTCCACACACATTACACCAGTGATGGGGAACCTTGGCACTCCAGCTGTTAAACTACACACCCCAGCATGCCCTGCTACAGTTTTAGCATGGCCAAATAGTAAAACTGTAGCAGGGCATGCTGGGATGTATAGTTCAACAATAGCTGGAGTGCCAAAGGTTCCACATCACTGCATTACACCAAAAGCACCCGACCTCTTTCTCTACAGATTACACCAATACCACCCCACTATTATCTAAACACATTACATCAATAACCATCATACCCCTCTTCCAAAAAAGTTCACCACTAGCACCCCTTCACACTACCTACACATTGCACCATTACCACCCTCAGCCCCCAAGAACATGCACTGTAGTTTTACTCTGGAACCTTATGGCCAGAGGTACCAGTAAGAATCCAATGCAACTCATCATTGAGCCAATACTGTATAATTATAGTGGCCTGAGAGTTTTTGAAGACCCTCTCTATTGTACTTTACTGTACCTTTTCTATTATACAGTAGGCTGGGTTAGAAAAATTGGAGTTTTTTAATTATATAATTTTTATTTGTTTTCTCACTCTGAGAGGCAATATAGAGTAGACAGACGGCACTTTGAGCAACTGTACCTTGATCATCAGAACACAACCATTTTTTATTTTATTTTTTTACTAATCACTTGTGGTTTTTTTCATGCAGTTTGTCGAAATCTTGATAAATAAATTTGTTTTAATTGATGTTATCTGTGGTGCTTTTGGCATAGTTTCCAAACTGCACATCCAACCCCATTACCATCTGTGGTTGGATCAAAACTGTAGGTTTTACTGTCCCTAGTAACAAAAGTAAAAGGCTACTATGTTAAGGTATTATTCATTGAGGTGCATTGTGTTAAACAGTTTGCTCCAGTATATAATATGTATTGTATATACTGTACATTGAGCACTTTCTATGAAAATGTGCACAGTAAAATACAATCTTACCTTGAGTTACTATAGTCAATACATCTTCCTTATTTGACCAAACATATCTAGCCCTGTTCAATAGATGATGTGATTTGAAACTTTTTCATTACATATGTACTATTATATTGCTTTTTCTTATAATGTAATGAGCTTCTCTGTCATGCCAGTGTCAGTATCATTTGTTCTGTGTGTTGCTGAAGCCTGATTACTGTCTTTTTATGTGACTATTGCGTGAAGACGGATCTTTTCTGTTTCCACCCTGACGATTGCCTCAAACTTACTTTGTCTATGAACGCAGCCTGGATACTAAACTTATAAGTAATGTACCAGGTAGACGCTTGATATCTCAGGACCAATACTTGTAAAAATAACAATTTATTACACATTGCAAAACAATAATGACAAGGAATACACAATTAAAATCGATATTTCTTAGATAGTAACCTAAGTCACGGAGTATTTTTCTAGACTTACACAATTATTGTGTGAAAAAGAGAGTCCCTGGAGTTTGAAAAGTAAATAATCAGAACAGGAATAAATATTTAAATATATTTACCACCCTTAGTTGCAGCAAGCAGAGACTCTCAGTATGTGTTCAGTCAGTCTCAATGCTATATCCATAGACTAGTGGTATATAGATTATTAGTAGACTGTCAATCTGCATACATGCATTTCCTGTGCAGATGCCTAGTGCACCGTCTCCTGGTTCACAGAATGTAAAAACAACAATGATGGGTGATCCATGGTCACCAAAGAGTGGGTGTGGGTAAAAGCCGCAAACGCAGTAAATACATTGAAAAAGCCGGAAACCATGTAAAGGGTATTGGAAAAGCCGGATATCATCATAGGAAATGCAATTGAAAAAGCCGGAAATCATAGGAAATGCATTGAAAAAGACAGAAACCATGTAAAGTGTAGTGGAAAAGCCGGAAACATATTAAATACAATGAAAAAGCCAGAAACCATATAAAGTGTATTGGAAAAGCCGGAAATCATAGGAAATGCAATTGAAAAAGGCGGAAATCATAGGAAATGCATTGTAAAAGCCGGAAACCATGTAAAGTGTAGTGATGAGCGGGTTCGGTTTTACTCGGTTTTACTCGGTTCTCAAAACAGAACCTTATGGGCTATCCAAAACACGTGACATCCGTGAGCCAATAAGATGCCGTTTTTGAGAACCGAGTAAAACCGAGTAAAACCGAACCCGCTCATCACTAGTAAAGTGTAGTGAAAAAGCCGGAAACCATGTAAAGTGTAGTGAAAAAGCTGGAAATCAAAGGAAATGCAATTGAAAAAGCCGGAAATCATAGGAAATGCACTAAAAAAAAATGGAAACCATGTAAAGTGTATTGGAAAAGCCGGAAACCATGTAAAGTGTATTGGAAAAGCCAGATATCATAGGAAATGCAATTGAAAAAGCCGGAAACCATGTAACGTGTAATGGTAAAAGCCGGAAACATAGTAAATACAATGAAAAAGCCGGAAACAATATAAAGTGTATTGGAAAAGCTGGAAATCATATTTTCTTGCTTTTTCAATGCTTTAACTATGATTTCCAGCTTTTCCAATACACTTTAGATGGTTTTCGGCTCTTTCAATGCATTTTCTATGTTTCCATCTTTTACCCTCTTCCCCGAAGAGTGACTAGTCGAGATGGTGTTATGAAAAGCCGTCAGATGTAATCAAGCGGTCAGTCCTGTATGTAAGTAGCAGAAGCTGTCATAGTAGCCGCTGGACGTACCACGGCAGGTGCACCGGGGCCAGGAGCCACTATTTGTGGCTGGTATGTGTATTAGGCGGCAGTGCAAAGGGCCATTAAGAGTAGCCGCTGATGGTCAGGCGGCGAGTGTAGCAATAACAAGGGCTGCTGAGAGCACCCGCTGATGACAGGCAGCAGGTCCGGCAATGCCCGTGGTCACTGTGTGTAGCTTCTGATTGTGAAGCGGCGGAGATGATGATGCAGGGAGCCATCACGTACAGCTGCTAGCATTCAGGCGGCAATCAGGATACTGCAGGAGAATGAGTTAGTGCAGAAGTTGCAGTTAGCAGTTCATACAAGTAGCCAGATTCTCCTGCACAATAATCAATCCAGGGGTCTCCCCTCCGTTTCCTTAAAGGCGTTTCTCCGCACAACAGGCGGCTTTGTCAAGAGGCAGATCTGCAGGTTTTTATTCACACAGCGCCAACAAACCTTTAATTGTTTTGTTCTGGATACTAATCTTGAGTGTAATCCATCTGTCCTGACCTTAGCTTGAATACTGACCTTGTCTATTAGCTGACTGCCCTGACCTTGTCCTCAATTCTGACCTCATCTGTCAGCTGCCTGTCCTGACTTTAGGCTAGATACAGACTCTGCATGTGGTGGTCAATTGACTGCCTCCCCTGCAGGTGTGTTGTCTGTCCTGCATCTATACGATTTCCCCGGCTCTGATATCTACCTCTGGAGGAACAGGATATATAGCAGCTGTGCAAGTCCTGCTGAATATGTTAGTGTGTCGCAGTATTGCTACTTATCTCACCACAGTACACCACTGTCCATCACTTCAGTCTCTAATATTATCTTGTGCCAAGGTCACAATTGGTATAAGCTCCTACTACTACAGTATGTGTAAAATGATCTAGGCATTCCCCTTCTGGCAGACAGCTGTGCAAAGTGGCAGATTGGGAAATGGGAAATATGTAGTACAGTAAGGGGTCTATTTACTAAGCCTTGGATGGAGGTAAACTGGACGGAGACAAAGTACCAGCCAATCAGCTCCTAATTGTCATGTCACAGGCTGGATTTGAAAAATGACAGTTAGGAGGTGATTGGCTGATACTTTATCTTCGTCCACTTTACCTCCATCCAAAGCTTAGTAAATAGACCCCTAAATCTGGGTAAACACTATAAGATTTTTTTTGCCCGATATAGTTACTTCTGACCAACATGGCCGATAATTATTTAGTGTGTATGCAGCACAAGTGCCTGGTGGTCGGTCAAAAAATTGACATTTTTGTTCCTAATACAGAGAGAGTTGCACTTACTATTGTATGTATTTCAGGTCACTTTTAAATTGTTCAGAGAATGCAGTGTTTACATACATCAGCCAATGTATAGTGTACAGTGTATGGTACACTATCAGCAAAACAAGTTGAGATTGATGGGATCATATAGAAATGAATGATTACTGGGTATTTTGTACGCTGTACATTGACCATTTTTGGGATTTTTGAGTTGAGCGTAATTGGTCTGAATTGGTCAGAAGCTTATAGTGTATATCTAGCTTAAGGAAATACTGTATTAATATTATAAATACAGTAGTTCACTCCTTGTACTATAAATTTGCCTTAAGGTCCATACACACTTAACGATAAAATGAGTGACGTCGCTCATTTTCCCCCTCCTTGAGCGACGTCGCTCATTTTATCGTCAAGCATGTATGCCGCCAGCGACGACCGATGCGCGGCCCTGCAGGTCGGCAACGATCGTCGCTGCCGGTAGGGCATGCATGAAGGATGTGGACTGTCGTCCACTACCTTCATGCAGGGCTGGCGGGGGCGAGACGTCACTGAGCGATATGAGCAGTCATATCGCTCAGTGTGTACAGGCGGCCGCCAACCGGCCGTCCCGGGAGGGGGAAATATTAGACGATGTCCCTCACAGAGCGACATCGTCTAATGCAGTGATTTTCAACCTTTTTTTACTCGCGGCACACCAAACAATATTTTAAAACTGCCAAGGCACACCATCCGACCCCCACAGAAAAATTCCCAAAAAACACACATTGGGCCTCACAGTAATAAAAAATCCACACATACATTGGCCTACACAGAAAAAACAATCACATTGCTCCCCACATAAATCAATCACATTGCTCCTCACACACTGTAAATAATGTTGCTCACACATAAATAAATCACATTTCTCCCCACATAAATCCTATTGCTCCCCACATGAATTATTCACATTGTTCCTCCCATAAATCCATAAATCCTACTGCTCCCCACAGGAGAAATAACATAAGAAACATTAGCCCCTACCGGTCAGCTGTCCCCCTCCCTGTTCCTCAGTGGCGGGGATTGTTCATAGTGGAGTGCTGTGAATACTGAGCAGCGGGCGATCGGGCACCTGTGGATGTGGGTGGGCAAGGAAAGCTGTGGATGTAGGTGGGAACTGGAAGATGTGTATGCAGGCGGGTGGGCTGGCTGGGTGGTGAGATGCGGCGGCTGTGACCTATGATATCACACCGCCGGGCCATCAAGGCACAGGTCACAGCCGGAGCATGAATGATCCTCTAAGAAGAGCCCGGGCCAACAGTTCACTCTGAAGGTGCAGGAAGCTGCTCTGGCTCCGCGGCACACCTTGCAACTGGTCGCGGCACACTAGTGTGCCACGGCAGACTGGTTGAAAAAGCCTGGTCTAATGTGTATGGGCCTTTAGAATATTGACTCCAATGAGTATATTTGCAACAATTCAGGGTGAGAAATTGAATAGGTATGCAGATATAAAATCAATGTAACTTACTGAAACTGTATAAAAATGTGTGAACTCAAATGCATAGAACTAAAAAGCGAAATTTTTGAAGTAGTATTAAAATACGGTGTGTAATGTATTAGAAAAGGCTTAACTGAATTAGCCATTGGCTGATCGCGCTGAAAGATACAGTGAATGACAGATTGAATTACTGATAGTTCTTTTTTTTTATGGCATATCCAGATAGCAACATGATGATCCATGAGGGTGACATTGTCATAAAAAAAGGCCGCAGTGCTATCAGCTGTGCACAATGCCTCTGGTCTTCATCTTCACTTGGGATGGTCAATGTGCCTTACATTCTTTCTTCTCTCTACAGTGAGTATGCCCTATTGCTCCTCTTTGCTGTTGCGTATAGAATGTCAATTAACATGACAATCTCAATTAAAAATCCAGTTTCTCTTTAATGCAGATAGCCAACAGGTGACTTTGTTCAAAACCGTCATGCAGGAGTTTGAAACATTGACCTGTGTGCGATTTGTTCCCCACAAGACGGAGACTGATTTTCTTAATATTACAGCCTCAGATGGGTAAGTTCTTCTGTGTGTAAAACACAACAA
The DNA here is from genome assembly GCF_028390025.1 of Pseudophryne corroboree. NCBI lineage: Eukaryota > Metazoa > Chordata > Amphibia > Anura > Myobatrachidae > Pseudophryne > Pseudophryne corroboree. The sequence continues at coordinate 150,217,868 of NC_086455.1, forward strand.
AATGGATAATCGGTCAAAACAACTATGAATCTTCTCTCCTAAAATAATGTATACAATGAATAAAAGGTAAGGAGTTTTCCACAATCATAAAAACTTTACTTTGGTACTTTCTATGCATATATCATACAAGTTGTTTATCTTTTCTAGCTTCCTTCTGTAGTGTTCCTCCATGTCTTTATCTTATCAGAGAGACAAAGTTGTTAAACAGGTACACATTATGCAATGCATCATCTAATATATAGTTCTGATGCGGATCGGAACAATATATCTTAAACATCACATAGTGTTCATGGCTCCTGCAGGTCATTCCCTGTGTTGTCCCATCTAGCATGCTCCATGCCCAATGTTCAACCCAGAGAACAACAGCATGCAGCTACACACGGTGGGTAATGATATTTTGCAGAGATATGTGCGGGGGGCACTTTTTGTGTTTTGATTTTGGTTCTAATTCCCCGCTCGTGTTTTGGTTTTGGATTGGTTTTGCCAAAACCACCCTTTCGTGTTTTGGTTTTGAATCTGGATGATTTTTGAAAAAAACATAACAACAGCTAAAATCACAGAACTTGGGGGTAATTTTGATCCTACAGTATTATTAACCTCAATAACATTCATTTCCACTAATTTGCAGTCTATTCTGAACACCTCACAATATTGTTTTTAGGCCAAAAGGTTGCACCGAGGTGGCTGTATGACTAAGCTAAGCGACACAAGTGTGCGGCACAAGCAGCTGGCCCATCTAGGAGTGGCACTGCAGTGGCAGACAGGATGGCACTTAAAAAAAACTAGGCCCCAAACAGCACATGATGCAAAGAAGTAAAAGAGGTGCAGTGAGGTAGCTGTATGACTAAGCTAAGCGACACAAGTGTGCGGCACAAACACATGTCCCATCTAGGAGGGGTGGTCTTCTGTATGCCGGCGGTCGGCCTCCCGGCGCTCAGTATACCGGCGCCGGGAGCCCGACAACCGGCATACCGACACTTATTTTCCCTCGTGGGGGTCCACGACCCCCATAGAGGGAGAATAAAATAGTGTGGCGCGCGTAGCGCGCCACCGTGCCCGTAGCGTGGCGAGCGCAGCGAGCCCACAAGGGGCTCATTTGCGCTCGCCACGCTGTCGGTAAGCCGGCGGTCGGGCTCCCGGCGCCGGGATGCTGGTCGCCGGGAGCCCGACCGCCGGCCAGCCGTAGTGAACCCATCTAGGAGTGGCACTGCAGGGGTAGACAGGATGGCACTTAAAAAAACTAGGCCCCAAAGAGCACATCATGCAAAGAAGAAAAAAGAGATGCAATGAGGTAGATGTATGACTAAGTTAAGCGACACAAGTGTGCGGCACAAACACCTGGACCATCTAGTAGTGGCACTGCAGTGGCAGACAGTATGGCACTAAAAAAAAAACAAGGCCCCAAACCGCACGTGATGCAAAGAAGAAAAAGAGGTGCAAGATGGAATTGTCCTTGGGCCCTCCCACCCACCCTTATGTTGTATAAACAGGACATGCACACTTTAACATCCAATCATTTCATTGACAGGGTCTGCTACACGACTGTGGCTGAAATGACTTGTTTGTTTGGGCCCCCTCCAAAAATGAAGCAATCAATCTCTCCTTGCACAAACTGGCTCTACAGAGACAAGATGTCGACCTCATCCTCATCCTCTGATTCCTCACCTCTTTAAGTCTGTAAATCCTCCTCCTCACAAAGTAATAATTTGTCCACACTGGAATCCACCATCACAGGTCCCTGTGTACTTTCTGGAGGCAATTGCTGGTAAAGGTCTTCCCGGAGGAATTTATAATTCATTTTGGTGAACATCATCTTCTCCACATTTTGTAGAAGTAACCTCCTATGCCAATCAGTGACATGGTTACCGGCTGCACTAAACACTCTTTCGGAGTACACACTGGAGTGGGGGACAACTTAGGTATAATAAAACCAGTTTGTGCAAGGGCATCCAAATTGCCTCTTTTTCCTGCCAGTATACGTACGGACTGTCTAACATGCCTACTTGGATGCTGTCATTCATATAATTGTCCACCATTCTTTCAATGGGAATGCTCTGACTGAGGACAGGACCCCACAAAGCCCTTTGGGGAGACAGAGAGAGAGTATGCCAGCACACACCAACAGCGCTATATAACACAGGGATTAACACTATAACTGAGTGATTTTTCCCAATAGCTGCTTATATATACAATATTGCGCCTAAATTTAGTGCCCCCCCCTCTCTTTTTTACCCTATGTAGTCTGGAAACTGCAGGGGAGAGCCTGGGAGCGATCCTTCCAGCGGAGATGTGAGGGAAAATGACGCCAGTGTGCTGAGGGAGATAGCCCCGCCCCTTTTTCGGCTGACTTCTCCCGCTTTTTTATATGTATATCTGGCAGGGGTATTTTACACATATATAGTCTTTATGACTATATTATGTGTTATTTGCCAGCAAGGTACTCTATATTGCAGCCCAGGGCGCCCCCCCCCCCAGCGCCCTGCACCCATCAGTGACCAGAGTGTGAGGTGTGCATGGGGAGCAATGGCGCACAGCTGCAGTGCTGTGCGCTACCTTGATGAAGACCGAAGTCTTCTGCCGCCGATTTCCAGGAACGTCTTCTTGCTTCTGGCTCTGTAAGGGGGACGGCGGCGCGGCTCCGGACGACCGAGGCTGGGCCTGTGTTCGATCCCTCTGGAGCTAATGGTGTCCAGTAGCCTAGAAGCCCAAGCTAGCTGCAAGCAGGTAGGTTCGCTTCTCTCCCCTTAGTCCCTCGTAGCAGTGAGTCTGTTGCCAGCAGAGCTCACTGAAAATAAGAAACCTAAAATAAACTTTCTTTTTCTAAGAGCTCAGGAGAGCCCCTAGTGTGCATCCAGCTCAGCCGGGCACAAAATTCTAACTGAGGTCTGGAGGAGGGTCATAGAGGTAGGAGCCAGTTCACACCAGGTAGTCCTAAAGCTTTCTTTAGTTGTGCCCAGTCTCCTGCGGAGCCGCTATTCCCCATGGTCCTTACGGAGCCCCAGCATCCAAATAGGACATTAGAGAAAATAACATTTACAACTTTAACCGGCGAGCAGCTCCCGGCTAGCAGCAGGACACATTAAGTAGCATGTATCATATATTATTAGCATTTATAAAACAAGAAATCAAAAGACATGGCATGTGAATAAAGTAATATGACACTTGAAGTGTTACGCCCAGTAAAGACAGTGGTTAGGAATAAAGCCTGTCTAATTCTGATGTTAGAACTAAGAAATATCACAAGTGTAACATAGGGAAATAGAACAGTCTTTCAAAGAAAGAGAGAGAAAAAACATTAACATTTATACTCAGCATTTGCAAAATGGTCAAGTGTCCTGAGATGCAGGGAGGGGGTCGGAAATATCAGCTGGAGTTTCAGCCTTCTCCTATTTTATGTAGGTCATTGCATCTGTAGCAGATGTAAAATCCACAAAGGAATCCCCTTCATATATATGTAGTTTCGCTGGGTATAATAATGTGAACTTGCGTTTTTCAGAGACGAGGGTGGAGCAGATAGGGTTAAATGCCTTTCCTGTGCGTGTATGTTTTGCTTAGAAATCTTGAAAAATATATAACTGCTGATTTTCCCACATGAGCGTCCGATGTCGTCTAGAAGTGGTCCAGAATGTGACGTTGTGGAGGTAGTTCATACATCTAAACAATATAACTCTAGGGCGAGATGATGGAGTATGAGGGGGTGGTCCCACCCGATGAACCCTCTCAATTACAAGGTCTTTACAAGCGTCAGTTATTCCCAGCAAATACGGTAATGTGGTTTGCACCAAAGAAGACAAGTCAGCCCCTTAACCGTTTCTGGGACCCCCGCAAGGCGGATATTATTCCGTTGCGATCTATTTTCTGCATGATCAAGTTTGTACCAAAGTTAACAGTTTTCTTTCTCAAGGTGTGTAATGGCGTACTGTGCTTGTGCCATATCATGGCATAAATTACCAATTCTGTTTTCATTCACTGTTACTTTATGAGTGAGTTGTTGTAATTGGGATGTGATATCTGAGACTGCTTTTGCCAGTAATGGACCCATCGTAGTAGTTATGCCATCTTCCATGTCTGAATGTGTAACTGGCATGTCCAGGCGTTTACCAAGTTTGGAGCGTTCAGCGGTGGGGTTAGTGAGCATAACAGCACTAGAAAGCTGTTTCTTAGGTGAGGAGGGCGGTGTTGTAAGGCCAGGCGCCATGTTTGTATAAGCCCTCCGCTTCTCCTGGCGTGTAGTCTGCGGAACTGTGGGGGTCATTCTGACCAATTCGCTCGCTGCATTTTAATGCGAACGGGTCCCTACTGCACATGCGCCAGCGCCGTAGTGTGCCGGCGCATGCCAGACGGCCGAAGGCCATTGCAGGGATACGATCGTCTCTGCCTGATTGACAGGCAACGGCGATCGCTGGGCGGAAGGGGGCGTAACGGCGTCGTTTCGGTGTTTCGTGGGTTTGGTCTGGCCAATGCAGGCATTGCCGGGGCCAAACGGGGGGCGGGCCGCAGTGGCTGCGTGACGTCACACGCTGCCACTGCGGGCCGGGGAGCGATGAGTAGCTCCCAGCCAGCACACTAAAGCTGTGCTGGTCGGGAGCTGCTCTTGAAGTGCAAAGGCATAGCCGCTGTGCGATGCCTTTGCACTTCTGCGGGGGGGGGGGGTCGGCACTGACATGAGGGGCGAGATAGCCTTGTGCAGGGTGTCCCCCCGCATGTCAGTGTGAATGATCGTAGCTGTGCTAAATTTAGCACAGCTACAATCAACTCGGAATGACCCCCTATGTGCGGCTTCACGGGAGGGCTGGAGGCCAAAACTTGTCCATCTGTGAGCGGGGGGAGCGGAGAGAAGCTGGGATGCTGTATGGAGGCTGTTTAAAAGCCGTAAATGGCGGTCCGTGAACGGGTGCTGAGCCGGAGCTGTGCAGCGAGGGTGCTCACAGCATGACGCCGGAATCGGAAGTCATGCATATTGTTATTAAAAGGAAAAGGAAAAGCTCACTCCCCATAACAATCTAACCATCACATGCCGGCCTATTTCCTGGGCTTTCCTCATCTACACAGGTGCTAACACAAGGAGGATGCGGGGTTGTAGGGACCTTCATACGCTCTGGCCAACTCTGTGTTTGTTGTCCAGGCTACAGGGTTCTGTTCCAGGCACCTTGCAAGCCATATTTAGATGCCACTAGGGAAGTGATGGTGATGTCCTCTACTCCATGTTCCCTGGGTGGTGAAACCGCCTGCACAACCCTAGCTATAGCCTGATAAACTGGCAGATCTGTTCTGTGCTACTGTGCTTTTACTGACAGTTTAAAGAGTTCATGCTACCATATGCACTTCTCATTTTATTTAGCTTTTTCTTCGTTTTTACAAATACAAACTCAAAGATCGGCAGAATTTAAAATTATTATTGAAACAAAAGCACCCGGTCCATCATACAAGCTACTCCAGTGTTGCGTTTTAGGGATAACTTTACAGTCTTTAGTTTTAGATAGCTAAAGTTCCAATTGTAAAAAGTATCTGAATACCCCCCTTATCCCCCCCTTACACACACACACACACACACACACACACATACCTCCAGGTGTCAGATGTTCTATCACAAAATTAATTAAGTTAATGGAGATTGGTATTACTGTTCAAACATTATTAGCATCTGCAAAGAGGGGTCATTAATGTAAAGTTCAATCAAGCTTATAATATGCTGTTCAGAGCCGGCCCTAACCAATATGATGCCCTAGGCAAGATTTTGGCTGGTGCCCCCTAGCACCGCCACTAGTTCTGAAGGAGATGCCTGGCATGAGTCAGCTGGCAGCTCTGCTAACGTCGGGCGCCTTTTGTTTATGAAAATGAATCTTATTTGCATTACCATGTGGCTAGGATACACAAGCAGCTTCTGCTGATTAAAATGATATGCAGCATGCCTATATTCTGTGTGCGACTGCGGCTGTATTTGCATACAAAATGCTACATTACAGTGATTTCCAGGAATACACTGCAACGTTGCATTTCGTATGCAGATACAGCCGCAGTCACACACAGAATATAGGCATGCCGCATATCATTTTAATCAGCAGAAGCTGCTGGTGCCCCTAAGCATACCAAATGCCCTAGGCATTTGCCTAGTTTGCCTATACCTAAGGCCGGCTCTGATGCTGTTAGTTTTTGTCTTCAGGGTAATTTGTGAACTGTGTGCAGTATAGTGGGGGGTCATTCCGAGTTATTCGCTCGCTAGCAGTTTTTAGCAGCCGTGCAAACGCTATGCCGCCGCCCTCTGGGAGTGTATTTTAGCTTAGCAGAAATTCGAACGAAAGGTTCGCAGAGCGGCTACAAAAAAAATGTGTGCAGTTTCAGAGTAGCTTCTGACCTACTCAGCGCTTGCGATGACTTCAGACTATTCAGTTACTGTTTTGGCGTCGCGAACACGCCCTGCGTTCGCCCAGCCATGCCTGCGTTTTTCCTGGCAAGCCTGCATTTTTCTGAACACTCCCTGAAAACAGTCAGTTGACACCCAGAAACGCCCACTTCCTGTCAATCACTCTGCGGCCAGCAGTGCGACTGAAATGCTTCGCTAGACCTTGTGTGAAATTACATCATTCGTTGTTATAGTACGAAGCGCGTGCGCATTGCGCCGCATATGCATGCGCAGAAGTGCCGATTTTTTTGCCTGATCGGTGCATAGCGAACGAAAACAGCTAGCGATCAACTCGGAATGACCCCCAGTATTGTATAGTTTAATGCTGTGTTTTTCTCCGATTTCCTCCAGTTGTGCATCCTACATTGGAAGAATTGGTGGTGTACAGAAAGTGTTCCTATCAGCAGATTATTGCATGTCCAGAGGGATCATACAACATGAGCTAAACCATGCTATTGGGTTTTTTCATGAACAATCTCGTAGTGATCGCGATAACCACGTCACTATTATGACCCAATACATCTCACCAGGTAATGTCATTCTATTTTAAAGCTTAACAGATTTCACATCCTCTATTTAGATTTTGAAAAAAAATGTACAACTGATATCAATCTCTGAAACATATGAACATTGAGTTTGATAGATGTTAAGTACCACTTGGTCAATTCATTCTGACAAATTTTATTCATAATAACCCCAGACCCTATCTGACACTATTTATTTCAAATTTAGAAGAGCCTTGTGTCTATTGCAAGAATATTTGGGGCATATGTGCTAAGCCTTGGAAATAAAGATATAAACCACAAGCTAATCAGCTCCTAACTGTCATGGTGTTTGAAAAATGACAGATTCTGACTGGATGGTACTTTATCTTGCTCCACTTTATCTCTCCCTAATCTTTTTACATATGTCCCTCAGAATCACTCTCCATTGGCGTAACTACACTGCGGGGGCTTCGAGGTGCCAGGGTGGCGCAGCAGATTCCTAGTCGTCCGCATGTAAATCTGCCAATGTCCCTCCAATGATGGTCACCACCTTGGAGAAGACAGATGCTAGAGGTCATACTTGATTTCTAGCATCTGACTCCCCTTTCCCTGTAAAGCGCTGCAATACTGACAGGAAGTGCCGGGAGCGCTCAGCACTTGCGGCATTGCCAGCGACTACCAGACACCAACATGTTACACCCCTTGCAAGCATGAATCCCTGACAATGAGCATTCACCCCTGGCAATGAGCTTGACACCCCTGGCAACGAGCATGACACCCAGCGCATTCACCCTTGGCAATGAACATTCACCTCTGGCAATGAGCATGACACCTAGAGCATGAAACCCCTGACAATGAGCATTCAGCCCTGGCTACAAATAGGGCACCCCTGACAACAAATATGACAACCAGAGCATGAAATCCCTGGCAACAAGCATGAACCCAGAGCATGCACCCCTGGCAATGAGCATTCACCCCAACAAGCATGACACCCAGAGCATGAAATCCCTGGCAACTGCATTACACCCCTGGCATTGAGCATGACACCCAGAGCATGAAACCTCTGGCAACGAGCATGGAATATTTTAGTGTGGAGCAGAATGTGTCAGGGACATTGTTGTAGAATGTGTCAGGGACATTGTTGTAGTGTGGCATATTGTGCCAGGGGCATTGTGGTGTGTGGCATATTGTGCCAGGGGCATTATGGTGTGTGGCGTAATGAGTCAGGGACATTGTGGTGTGTGGCATACTTTATCATGGGCATTGCAGTGTTTGGCATAATGTGTCAGGGGCATTGTGGTGTGTGGCATAATGTGTAAGGGGAATTGTGTGTGGCAGAAAGTGTCACAGGAATTGCAGTGTGTGGCATAATGTGTCGGAGGTACTGGGATGTGAGGCATATTGTGTCCGGAGCATTGTGTTGTGTCACATAATGTATCACAGGCATCTCAGTGTGTGGCATAATGTATCACAGGCATTGTGGTGTGTGTCATAATGTGTCAGAGGCATTGTAGTGTGTGGCATAATGTGTCAGGGGCATTGTTGTGTATGCCATGATGTGTCATAGTCATTACGGTGGCCGGACTGATGGGCACGTGGGCTGGTCTGGTCACAGAGAAGTCGTGAAGGCCACGTGCAGCACAGCTCCTGGCTCTCTGTTTGTGCCCACCGCTGCCGGAAGTACCTGTTTGTAACATGCAGACACAGCACGCCCACATGCGCACTCCCACCCGTATTCTGCAATTTAACCAAAATGGGGGGGGTGCTGCGAGTCCACGCCCCCTAACACGCACACGAATACCAGGGCCGAATTCTGGCCCAAGTCTGTTCCTGTATTACGGTGTGTGGTATAATGTGTAATGGACATTGCGGTGTGTGGCATGATGTGTAAGGGGCATTACAATATGGTGGAAAAAGGACAAATAATGTAAGGAGCATAAATCAGGGTGTCTTTTCCCTGTGGTGGCTGATATCTGGGCGTGCATGTTGCAAAACTGGGGTATAAGGTAGTCTTTTCCTGCAATGTCATGCCTCTTCCAGTGAGGCCACACCCCTTTTTTGTAGCTTAAGCGCATGCAACTTCATTACTTCATTACAGTGGGGGGGAGCGGGGGGGAGATACCGGAAACTTGTTTTCACTTGGGGGAGCAAAATTTCTAGTTATGACACTGTCTCCAAGTCTAAGTACATCTCCCATTATGTTTCCCCATAATCTAACTCTCTCTGCACATGTTATATCTGCCCCCCCCCCCTTGCAGTGCACATGGTTTTGCTCAACTGCTAACAAATTTACTGCTGTGATCAACTCTGAATTAGGCCCCTGATGTAGTACAACCACACAGTGAAAGAGAAGAAAGAGAAGAAGGTACCCATACCCTCCAATATTTTACACATAAAAATCGGTACAAATTAGAAAAGGGGGTGTGGTCACGAGGAAAGTGGGTGTGGCCATGTCCCCTTTCCTATACTTTCAATGGAAGTTTGGAGAGTCAAAAATCAGTACAGACCATAAAAAAAAGGTACTGTACCTGCCAAAAAGGTATAGTTGGAGGGTATGAAGGTACCCCCCTCCCTCATTTGGGGCCCATGAAAATTATTCTATGGCAACCACACAATTATAGTTATCACCATACTAGTTATGCTATCTTTTCCACTACTAATTCCTCTCCTTGTTCAACCTAGTATTGTTTATAGAAAGGTTTTCCACATTGCTTTGTTAATTTGGTTTCTTATCTTTGAGTCACCTTAGAATCACTTCCTCGATCCCTGTCCTGCTCAGTAGATGATATTATCAGTGCTATTGATAATACTCAATCTCAGCCATTTGGTTTTATAGACCTGTGTATATATTTTTTTATTATATGTTTTGTCTTGAACCTGGAGTTGCCACAAACCTGACTATTACTCTAGATTTCCTAGATCATCATAAATATACAAAATACTTGGGGGACTTGAAAACACCCCCTTCGCTGAATGATCTTCCATTCACTATAAGTCTGCTTTATCCACCAACCAAAATCCATTTGACCACTGTTGAATCTAATTCCAAAATGTTTAATTTATTTAGAATTGATATATATATATTTATATATATATATATATAGTGCAATTGGTCCGGCACTCCAGTATACTAAGTGTCTGTAAGGAATAAACACTTGCTGGGGTGTGCGGCTCTCTGGGCTTGATGAGTCACTTATATACCTACTGTCAATCCTAGAAGGGTTGTTCCTTATTCTCTCTTCAAGCTATGCACATTTGAAAACTACAGTATATGGATCTCTTCTGCCATATCAGATATACAGTATTGTATGTAATGTATTTAGTCTACTCATATTTCCTGAAGGCCATCTATTTTACTTTACAATGATTGCTACTTCTTTTGTAAACCAAACTAGATTTATTTTCCTATAAATTTCCTAACAAGTCTGAAACAAAGTTAAGTTGTGTTTGTACATATTAACTTTCCTACTGCTTTTTTATTCATGTGGTTTTGCAAAGTTGATCCTCCTAAAATCAGAAATCTTTGTCTTTGGGTGGGATGTATCAATGTTTGCAAGAAAATTATGATACATCTTGACCTCATTTGCCTACACACTGCTATTTTTGATTGGCAGTATGCACGAATACTTACCAGTCCCTATAGGCATGCTGTTTCATCCTCAATTTACCTTATGGAAATATATTTTCTCTTTCACAGAAAATGTGGCCAACTTTCAGAAATATAACACTAATAATTTGGGCCTTGAATATGACTATGCGTCAGTAATGCATTATCCCAGGTAATCTTTTTCTCCAAAATACATGTTCATGTAGTAGTACAGTACATGGACTTTATAGTACATGTTTATTTGAGTTTTTTTAGTGCATGTTTTTAAATAGAAGATGAGCATCCATTATTAGGGAGTGCATAAACCACTATCACCTGAGGCCTGCAAAAATATATACACACATGCATACACCTACAAAATAAATGACACAGACAAACTGAATGCCAGTTAACAGATAGGTCAGCTTTATTTTTTACAATGATTAAGGAGTATGAAGGCCTATTTAAATTGGTGACTGTGTGTAAATTAAAGAAAATATAGATAAAACAATTCCAAAAAATTAACCAAGAAAAACTATAACTACGTAAGAGGATAGGCACAATCTCCAGCCAAACCTCCACATCAAGATGAAAGTAGGCCGAGTGGCCTTCCGCCACCCCCTTTTAGGAACAACAAATGGGAAGGATGGTGGCCAACTGCTAAACCCACCCTCCATCTTGAAGTGCCTGTCAACGTAACACCTGATGGAGGCATCTGCACTGGAGGTGCCCCCATTCCCATCATGGGGCAATTGCCTATACTGGCGTTGACAGTCCTACTAACACCTCAGGGTAAATCAAACTCCAGCCACATGCCAACTAGGCTGTCCCACCCACCATAGGTTCACAGAAACTCCACCACCATGCAAAACTTAGTTAAACAAACCTTCCTAAAGGCTGGGGTAAGAACCACTGAACTAAACCCATAAACACCATAGGTTCACAGAAACTCCACCACCATACAAAAACTTAGCTAAACAAACCTTCCTAAAGGCTAGGGTAAGAAGAACTGACCTAAACCCATAAACAACCAGAAAGAAGGGAAACCTATGTAAACCTGCAGAAAAATACAAAGCTCTAGGAGCCTCAAGAAGGTCTGCCAAGAATATTGATATCCCTTGCTAAGACAGATGTACACCATCTGCAGGGGCATTTTAAGAGAAGAGGGGACCCATGTACAGCCTATGTGCTGGCCCCCTCTTCTCCGGCCCGTGCCTTGTTTCCGGGGACACCTCTAGTGTGCATGTGCAAATCACTCGGAAATTACCATAGCGGACATTTTTCAAGTGATTTGTGCCCGCACTGCAGGGCCCCCACCGCGGGACTCCGGAAGGGTAAGTATACTCTATGGGTGAAGTGTGTGCCATGTGCCCTCCCCCCTAGGGGCTCGTGTGTACCGCAAACACTGCACCCATTATAGAAATGCCTATGACCATCTGCCATGAACAGGTGGACATCGCAAACAACAATGCAAGGGTGCCATACCACAAAACCCCTCCAAACCACCAAGTTCACCCAGTGCTGAATCAACGTGATAGTGGAAGAATGCACTGCACTTCACCAGTGCAGCTTAGGAACAATCTCTGAGAATTCTAAATGGATGAATGGAAGCTGTCCTAGCAGCCACACCAGCTCCTGTCTAACTGTAAAACAAAAATCCAGGAAGGACCTAGATGTGCGGAACACCCAAAATAATAGACCTGGTCCCAAAACAATTGCATGAAGTTTGCCCATTAAAGCCCCCTCTGCCCAATACACCGGACTATGCAAAATTCTGATGAAGCCACAAAATCAATGCCAGCTTGTGACAGAGCTGCCCAATAAAAAAAAGGAGTGGCCTTCCAACCAAATCGGCAAATAGTCCAACTGCAATCCGAAACCAAAGAAAAGACAAGAACAAAGAACAAAATAAATAATAAAAGAACAAATACCAATAAATTGACACCCACAAGCATACAATCATTAATCTATAATGAACCCAGTCTAAGAAAGATAAATAAAATGCAAAGTAACAACATGTGATGTATGATGTAAAATCTAAAGTGGCAGGATAAGAATGTATGCTGGGTTCAGTGTGTGTGTGTGTGTGTGTGTGTGTGTGTGTGTGTGTGTGTGTGTGTGTGTGTGTGTGTGTGTGTGTGTGTGTGTGTGTTGGGGGGGAGGTGTCGTACAGTAATTTGACAAGAGGTGAAAACACAAAAACCTTTCCGGTTGGGCATTGATCCAGGGCTTAAGATGTCTGTCAAGAAAAAAAAATGCTCAAGACTCCATCAAAGATGGCGAGTGGCTAGCCTTCAAGTCAGAAATGCTAAGCAGTTTAAAATTTTATGTATTTACAATATAGGTTAGAATTCCCAACGCACAAAACTCCTCCATGGAACACCACACTGCTGCGGCTGATGACGCAGCTCTGATTTGAAAAGAATGCATACTATAATCCCCCGTAGAAAGACCCAGACCAGAATACAGTTGTTCAAAACCCAACTAAACTGATACCTGGTAACTAGTGACACATCCAAATGACACAGCCCAGCCCATGCCCCCCTTGCCTTTGCATACCATAACGCCACACCAGGTAAACAAGTAACATCTTCACCTCAGCACATCTTTTCAAGGAGACCTCTGCCCAATTGATCAGTTTTGAAAAGCTGTATCCATTACATCACCAAATCATCACTCAAAATTAGGTGCTCAAGTAACAAAGGAGCCTGGGCTCTTCTTCAGACAGCAGCGAGTTTCTCCACCCAAAATAACCCATGAAAAGCTGCTTTGAAGGCCAAACTAAACATCTGCCCCCAGAAGAGGAAGTACTTAAGCTATTAGTAACCAATAACAAATGCCGCAAAAGAAACCGATTGATGGGCCAGCATGGATCCGGGAGACCGGAGCCACCCTGGCCCATCCTCTCATGACCCAAGTCAACAAAAAAGACTTGGCAAAGCCCTGTTGCCCCCTCAGGTGCAAAATATAAGAAAGCACAGCTAAAAATTGTACAAATGAAGCCTGAGACCTACCCCTTACATAACGCCAGATAAAGGCTAGAAGCAAAGATATTTTACTCCTATCTTGAGTCCGTCTCAACCAAGCATACCTCTACGCTATGCCAATGTTTTCCCAATTGAGCAATTATTGGCAGACTGTACATATTCTGTGGTTGCATTGCGCATGCGCAGAGGTACCTTTGTGATTGCGTTCGCAATGAGGATTAAATCACAACGTGATTGACAGGAAGTGACCATTAGGGAGTGGTAACATCGTGTTAGCGGGGAGCAGTTGTAAAAACGCAGGCGTGTCATGGCCATTTACGGGGCATGTATATAATGTCAGCTGTCAATTCCTACGTACAAAAATATGGCACCTGTGTGACTACTGCCGTGTCTAATCTGTGTAGCCATAGACGTACTCGAGCAGTCGATGTTTAACGTTCTTGCGTATAGGCTGCATATGTGTACGCAAACTGCAAATGAGTTGCGTTCACTCCGGTGTCTACTTTCATTTCTGGGTGACATCTCCACTTTCTAAAGACAGAGGGAAGAGATTCCTGCTCATAGGAGCTTACATACTAAAGGGAAGGGGTAGACAAAGGTATGACACAGGGAAGCTATGGGCAGGATGCAAGAGTGGGAGAAATGGGGGATGAAAAAAGGAAAATGAAACTATGTGGAGATACAACCAGTTTATGAAAAGGTGGTTTCCAGTGCTCGTTTGATGCTATGCAGATTATGGAATAGTCTACTACATGCACGTCCAAACTGCGGCCCCCCAGCTGTTGAGAAACTACACATCCCAGCATGCTCTGACTCAGCTTTAGCATTCTCTGACAGCAAAACTGGGTCAGGGCATGCTGGGATATGTAGTTTCACAACAGCTGGAGGGCCACAGTTTGGACATGCCTGGTCTAATAGAAAGTGAGAGATCATTTCAATAGTGTGTGTGGGAAGGGGGCAACGCTGGAGAGATCTTGGATTCAGGAGCGGTAAGTAGTAACCAGATGGAAGGAGAGGCAGTGAGGATTGGCTGACTGTAGAGGGCAGTAGGGAGTATGTATGGTTATGACTACAGCCACTCAATATGGGCACCCCAGCCTTTCACATTCATGACTATACACCAGAAGAAGGGCTAGTACCAGCATCAGCATTAAGTCGCAGATGTGATTACGGCAAAAAATGCTAATGCAGACACAGCAGCATCCAACTCAGATATTTTATTTTATTTTAATTTTGTAACAACTTGATTATTTTGATTAAAAAAAAATACAGTACACTTACAGACTAATCATTTTCTGTTTGTTTTTTTTCTGGCTCTCAGGAATGCATTCAGCACAGTTTATGGACAAGACACCATAATACCCAAACCTGACCCAAATGTGCCCATTGGACAAAGAGATGGATTAAGTGTCCTGGACGTTTCTAAAATTAACAAGCTTTATAACTGCAGTAAGTGCTTTCAGCAAAGATTAACAAAATGCTCAAAACTGTTCCAAAAAATACGTGCCTCATTTAGCATTTGGCTGACAGCCAATCACAAGCATTTTTACATGCTGGCCAGTTTGGCTGCCATCGTGACCATCCAGTTGTAATTTTCACTTGTTTGTGTGTAGCAAAGTTGACATTCCGAGGGTAACAATTTTGATTTTCTCCAACTTTTCAGAGCCCAAGGAGTTGGAAAGAACCTCACTGCTTTACAGCATGGTGTTGGTAGGCTAAGTGAGGATGACAGCATCTATTACATATACATACTGTGCCTTGCCCATGAGAGGTTTTGGTACGGCGCTGAATAGCCTAAGGGCTTATTTTCATAATAACAGAGAGACATTATGCTCATGCTTGCCCTGTTACAGTTGAAGCTAAACATTTTTAAGCGGAATTCTTGCATTTGCATTCCTTTAAATAAGGGAGCACCCTTTGCTCTCTTTTAAATGAAGGGTGGGTTCCAGGTTCCCAGAAACACCCCTCATTTAAATACTATCCACACACAACACACCTCATCAAGTTAGAGCAAAAAGGTTATTCCCGCACCAGTGTATAATTTTACAAAATGATTAATCTCATTCCCAAATGATCATTTTTAGTGTAATATATGCACCTTTTTCTTTTTCTGGGAGTGCTACACCTGGCTTTAAAGACTACAATACATACACACAAGAAAAGAAGCCATTTAGTGGGGTGCACTGAGATTCAAATATCGACAATTTAATACATAACTTTTATTATTTTAATTAAAAAAGATATTTTTCTACAGCCATATGAAATATCAAAATAGTATAAATGAGTATAATAAACAATATGGGGTTAAAATTAATCATCCACAGAGACTGCTGCTGCTGTAATGAGGATTTCTCCTCTCATATCGGCTCAATGGCCCTTGCTGCTGTCAAATTTGCTAGGTTTCATTTATTTTAATGTATAACACACCTTTGTCATCTAGGGAAATATCAGTCTTTTATATATTTTCGTTAATCTACTTAGTTGGTTAATATTCATTAGTTTCTTTATCTGTTTCACAAATCAACTGAATTATCAGTGATTTTTAACCTGGGTACTGGGCTCAATTCTTTAGCACTCGGCTATTATGGTGATTCCCCGTCACAGCACACCACACTACTGTCCTATAATAGATAATTGTTAATTGAACATATATTATTACCCAATTGAGTAATGGTGCAGTATAAATGATGGTATATGTGTATACTTCTCAGGTCGCTCCTAGCGGTTATGAACACCCGCCATGCGCAGCCGTCTATTTGTTATAAACTGCACATCCCTCCTGTCGCTGTTAATTCCCCATCAGTTATCTGACTAAGTGTGGTCCCAATACTTTCACTTTATCTGCGCATTATTATATATAGTGGGGATCAGTAACTTTCAGTGAAACATCTAATCTGTATAATTAGATAGAGCTTAATTGGAATAGGGAATTTTCTTCACTCGTGAAATAATCATATTCTCACTCTGATTCATTCACTTCAGCTTTGTGACACATCACTCAATTGTATAGGTTATATCGGTGTCTTGCAATCCGCTAGTGACACCACCTAATGTATCCACCACATTTGTTAATTATTGCATTGGTAACAAAGCTGTGTGTTCATAGGTGTATATATAATGTATACATATGACAAATGCTTCTACAGATTTTCTATCTGTCTAGCACGTGTTCCACTTAATAAACAGCGTCTGGGTTATATATTATGATTTACTTTGGAATAATCATATGTTACTTTGGTATATTAACCGTTTCTCTTATGTTTATTGAGGATAGCCCTAGTGCTATTGTACTGTTGTTATTGATTCAAGCCGCGTGTGGCGGCTCCGGATAACCGCCACGTACGGCAGACTGGCTGTCCCAGCCCACACGCCCCTGCACCCTAGATCCCAATCCCGCTACTGTGTGTCGGGTAGTTAGTCACCATGCACTAACAACACCCTGACCATCTATCAGTCTAGCGGGATCGGTCCAACTAATTTAACATTCAGTATAGACCTTATCTTTCCCTTTAAGCTAACAGCAGTGAAATTACAGCATGCAGCCTTCTCTTAGAAACGCCAACGTACGTTTCACAGAGGCTGCTTCGTCAGGGCATCAACCTGATTGCCATACCTGACAGGTTTATATACCCCTCCCTTTGTTTTCATTGGTTGTATGAATTTGAATTTCTATTAACCTGAGGAAAATTAATAGGGTAGGGATACTAAGGGGAGGGAGCACAGTTTGGAGTCACGTTTTTGATAGTTACAAATTGACACCTGTATTGTCACGTATATTTAGAACATTAATTGGTAAAAGTCACACAATTAATAAAGATATAGAAATGAATTCACAGTATCTACACAAATATTTTTTACTATATCACAGGAATTACAGTAAATTTACTATATCAAAAGAAATATAGCAAACCAATATCACAGACTAGCTGTGATACACTAGTAGAATCACACCATCACTATAAGGGAATTTAATCACAATTTCTCACAATAGTAATAAATTTAAAATATTATTTTTTTTATTTATTTTTTTATATTACACTACAAGTAATTAATTTTTCACAAACTGATATTTGACATAATGAATATAATCAAGATATGGGAAGGAGACTGGGAATGAGTGGTTATATGTGAACATGAATAAATAATAAATTCAGATAGTAATGATCAATCTGGGATAATATTAAATAATCATATAACATTAGCCTATTTCTTCTTTCCTATTATGGGGAGACATAGGATATAAAGTGGAAGAACCTTATCCAATCACATCTACTACCTAATTGAAATAAAGAAAAATTAATATAAATATTTAAACAAGAAACAAATTATAGATTATTGGATATTACTGCTGTATATGGTAAATCTATAGCTTACCAAATATATTGTAACTAATCAATTTATCATGATGCTTTCTAGGAATTTAGGTAATTACATTAATAAAATGAGGAATAGAAACAAGCAAGAACACTGTTCAGAAATGATTTATTAATGATTTAAGTAATATACGGCTTCAACACACCTTTTCCTCAGGTTAATAGAAATTCAAATTCATACAACCAATGAAAACAAAGGGAGGGGTATATAAACCTGTCAGGTATGGCAATCAGGTTGATGCCCTGACGAAGCAGCCTCTGTGAAACGTACGTTGGCGTTTCTAAGAGAAGGCTGCATGCTGTAATTTCACTGCTGTTAGCTTAAAGGGAAAGATAAAGTCTATACTGAATGTTAAATTAGTTGGACCGATCCCGCTAGACTGATAGATGGTCAGAAAAAAAGGGATGGATTACCAGCGCTGGCTGATCAAAAATTATAAATATTAAAAATATATATATCTGAATATGAAACAATCTATGTCTCAAAAGGCTTATATTTTAAATAATCATATTTATTTCACATAAATACCCAAAATAAAAGGATAAAAGATAAATATAAAAAATATATATGGAACACTCAAAAGTATATACCACAATATCTTATTGTTTATGAATCCACATTTGGCTGTAATTGTACTCAAGGGGACTGAAATCACTTGGCAATGTCCATCACTAATCGGTTAGTAGCATAAATCCGATAAATTTGCAGATGTGAGGTATTTACCAGTGTTCTAAGAGCAGGTAATGTCCACCTGGTGTGTGGCAGGATCAGGTTTGTCCTCTTGGCATGGAGGATTGGGTCCAGAAGGTGGATTCTGCTGATAAAAGATGTCCCAAATGGTGTGCACCGGAGTATCCGTGGAGCCAGTGGAGATGGTGGTATTGAGTGTCCCAATGGAAATGAAGCTCAACGTGTTTCGCTGGTTTAAATATTCCAGCTTCCTCAGGAGCAAGTCAGGGTGTTGTTAGTGCATGGTGACTAACTACCCGACACACAGTAGCGGGATTGGGATCTAGGGTGCAGGGGCGTGTGGGCTGGGACAGCCAGTCTGCCGTACGTGGCGGTTATCCGGAGCCGCCACACGCGGCTTGAATCAATAACAACATTACAATAGCACTAGGGCTATCCTCAATAAACATAAGAGGAACGGTTAATATACCAAAGTAACATATGATTATTCCAAAGTAAATCATAATATATAACCCAGACGCTGTTTATTAAGTGGAACACGTGCTAGACAGATAGAAAATCTGTAGAAGCATTTGTCATATGTATACATTATATATACACCTATGAACACACAGCTTTGTTACCAATGCAATAATTAACAAATGTGGTGGATACATTAGGTGGTGTCACTAGCGGATTGCAAGACACAGATATAACCTATACAATTGAGTGATGTGTCACAAAGCTGAAGTGAATGAATCAGAGTGAGAATATGATTATTTCACGAGTGAAGAAAATTCCCTATTCCAATTAAGCTCTATCTAATTATACAGATTAGATGTTTCACTGAAAGTTACTGATCCCCACTATATATAATGATGCGCAGATAAAGTGAAAGTATTGGGACCACACTTAGTCAGATAACTGATGGGGAATTAACAGCGTCAGGAGGGATGTGCAGTTTATAACAAATAGACGGCTGCGCATGGCGGGTGTTCATAACCGCTAGAAGCGACCTGAGAAGTATACACATATACCATCATTTATACTGCACCATTACTCAATTGGGTAATAATATATGTTCAATTAACAATTATCTATTATAGGACAGTAGTGTGGTGTGCTGTGACGGGGAATCACCATAATAGCCGAGTGCTAAAGAATTGAGCCCAGTACCCAGGTTAAAAATCACTGATAATTCAGTTGATTTGTGAAACAGATAAAGAAACTAATGAATATTAACCAACTAAGTAAATTAACAAAAATATATAAAAGACTGATATTTCCCTAGATGACAAAGGTGTGTTATACATTAAAATAAATTAAACCTAGCAAGTTTGACAGCAGCAAGGGCCATTGAGCCGATATGAGAGGAGAAATCCTCATTACAGCAGCAGCAGTCTCTGTGGATGATTAATTTTAACCCCATATTGTTTATTATACTCATTTATACTATTTTGATATTTCATATGGCTGTAGAAAAATATCTTTTTTAATTAAAATAATAAAAGTTATGTATTAAATTGTCGATATTTGAATCTCAGTGCACCACACCTCATCAAGTGTTGCATTTGCACTAGTCTATCAGATTACAGTCTTCCCCTACCCATCATTCCCAAATATGACCCCTGCTCTAATTACATAATCATCTCCCCTCTAAGAACCTCACAGTTAGTTAGTATTGCATGAAATTAATTATAATACAATGTCTGTTGCTTTTGAAACATTTTATGAAGTATCTGCATATATTTTAATTAACATAGGCCTTATCAAAATGGGTGCGCTTACTTATCAACCATTTGCTCCCACACACCTGAAAACAGAAGGAAATGGTATTTTAGACAATTTTGTAAAATCTGGGGGGTGTTGTCAGTCTGTCTGATCATCTAAGGAGAAGACACGTAAAGGACTTTCTAATTCCTGCTGGTAAACATCAGTGTCTAAATCACAACGGGATTGTACTTTTATAGTGTTGATTATCTTACTACAATTGGCTTTGCATCCATGAGACTTGGACTCTAATGGTTAATTTCTGTCCTGTGATGTTTTAATTCATGATTGTTTTAGTCAATGCCAGCCAGTGCATTCTGTCAACAAAACATCTACCACAATGTGGACACTACAGAATTTTTTTAAAGCCATTCAGGTACTGTATGTTGAATCTTTAGATCAACATCCTTTGCCTGTCACATAATTTGTACACAAATGAGGTTGCAAAATCACTGCCTTCTTTTCTGAGTGTCAAGTTGCTGAGAAGTACAAGACAATTTCCCTGTCTGAGGTATCTGAGATGCCTGTTAGGCCTGGTCCCTGAGAAATCTGCCCAGTCTGAGATCTTGGAGATGTCTGCCTTATCACGGTAGTATGAGATGACTTTCAAGTCTAAGGTATCTGAGAAATCTGCCCAGTCTAAAGTGGTTGAGTCATCTGCCCTATTTGAGGTGTCTGTGATGTCTGCCCAGTCACATGTGTCTGAGATGTCTACACTGGATTTCTGGTCAGAGAATAAAACTTCTGTCTTGGCCTCCAAGTTTGAGGACAACTCTACTCCGCTGGCCTCTTGGCCCAAAGACAAGCCTGCTGTGTTCAAGATGTCTGCATTTTCAGAGGTTCCAGTTGTTGCAATGCCAGAGGTCTCAGAGATTTAAGCCTATTCTTAGATTCCATAGGCAAATGCCTATTATGAAGAACCAAAGATAATGGGCTGTTCAAAGGTTTTGGAGATGACTGGCTGTTCCAAAGTCCCATGCATGATAGACTGTTCTCACAGATGACAGCCTATTTTGAGGTCCCTAAGATGACAGCCTGTCCCTGAGATGAAAGCCTACCTTGAGGTCCCAGTTTCTAGGTTTCTGACCTGACATTTTGTATTCTCTAGGTATTCAAAATGACTAGTACTGTTCCTAAGCTCCTGTACATCCAGATCCAGAATATCTAGCTCCCAGTTCCCATGCATGGACTACCATTTTGCTACTGACACCTGCTTTGAAGATCCCTTTTCCAATGCTTTTTTGGATGGATCTTTAAGGTGCATTGTTAGGGAGCATACTGTCAGGATCCAGTATTTCTTTCTGCAACATTTAGAGTTAATATTAATTTTGAAGGTTTTACATTATGCAATCAATTTTGAAATTTTTATTAAATGTATGCGCAATTCTGAATTGTTGTATTAAGCTGTACATGTGAACAATACCACTTATCTTTCTGTGACCTGTACTTTCATTGGGTGGTCTTCTGTTTGCCGGCGGTCGGGCTCCCGGCGCTCAGTATACCGGCGCCGGGAGCCCGACAGCCGGCATACCGACAATTATTTTCCCTCGTGGGGGTCCACGACCCCCATAGAGGGAGAATAAAATGGTGTTGCGCGCGTAGCGTGGCGAGCGCAGCGAGCCCGCAAGGCGCTCATTTGCGCTCGCCAAGCTGTCGGTAAGCCGGCGGTCGGGCTCCCGGCGCCGGGATGCTGGTCGCCGGGAGCCCGACCGCCGGCCAGCCGTAGTGAACCCCTTTCATTTGTACTGGTCATTGTGCATATAGGATTTTATGTAGCTTTATAGGTCTGTGGGTGTCTTGGTCTCCTGCTATAAACCAGTTTTTGATCTATTGCTTAAAATTATTTATCCATGTTATTTCATGCCTCTACACTGCTTTAGCATTGCAACAGCTAGCATTAGACAATTAGGTGATCCCCTTTTATGCAAGTTGGTGTTAGAGGGGAATCACATGACAGATGTGCTGTAAGGTTTTATTTACTTATTATTTATTAACATTTATTTACATAGAACACACATATTCTGCAGCACTTTAAAGAGAATATTTCCGTCATTCACATGACTCCCTGTCCCAGTGAAACTTGTTATCTAGATTTCCTAATAGATGAGATTTAACATACAAGTATTGATACTGTATGCACTATCATAGAAAATCAGATCACACAAAGAAAACCCATATACACAGGGAAAACATACAAGTGCCAGAATGGATCAGAATAGAACCATGACACCAGTACTGGTCCATATTCTTTAAAATTTTAAATCAAACAAAATATAACCTGTTTAATTATCATTGTACCTTCCAGAAGCCAAATATAAGTAATATTTGTGGTATCATTTCAGATCTCTGTGCTAATTTACTTAATAATCTGAATGGGACATTCACTTCAGCCAATTACCCATCATCTTATCCTAATAATGCAAACTGTGTATGGTTGATCAGGACCCCAGCTGGACAGGTGAGTAGTCATCTACATGAGCTGTGTATTGTGTACATGGACAGTAATGGTTATGATATACAGTAGTTATTATGACACATTTGGTGTAAAATGTACCAGGATTATGAAAGTAATGTTAGTAGCGTAATAAATCGGGCATGTAGCAATTATGTTACTCAAAAAACTGAATGTGGCTTTGGCAACAATGTTATTCAAATAGACACTAATATCAAACTCAGCATAGAGATCAATGATAAGGAGCACACTGGCAGAATCGAAAGTGGTTTTCCTTGATATGAGCATAATTACGATATATCTGTTGCCATGGTCACCAACTATTTATCTTAAGTTTAAAGATGGTTCCTGAATAATATGAAGCTGTGAACCATTAACATTGTAAATGTGTTTGAATAATGACATGTGCTGTAATAAGTCTTCATTTGTCAGTATAAATGTAATATTTGATAATAATATCAATTTGAGATCATGTATTAGGTATAGTTTATGACTGACTTACCCTCAAAAAATACAGTACAATGTGATCAGTCGGGATCCGGTCTGAAGATCGACAGTGCCTAGGTCGACCACTATAGGTCGACAGTCACTAGGTCGACAGGGTTTCTAGGTCGACATATTCTAGGTCGACAGGTCAAAAGGTCGACATGAGTTTTTCCTCTTTTTATTCTTTTTTTGAACTTTTTCATACTTAACGATCCACGTGGACTACGATTGGGAACGGTAACCTATGCCGAGCGCAGCGGTAGCAGAGCGAGGCACCTTGCCCGAAACATGGCGAGCAAAGCGAGCCATGCGAGGGGACGCGGTGCACTAATTGGGCTTCCCGGTCACTGTACGGAGAAAACGCCACCCAAAAAATACATGAAAACCTCATGTCGTCCTTTCGACCTGTCGACCTAGAACATGTCAACCTAGAAACCCTGTCAACCTATAGTGGTCGACCTAGGCATTGTCGACCTAGACACTGTCGATCTAATGATCCACACCCGATCAGTCATACATATGCAAATGTACCATAATATATTTTGTGGCCATATAGAACGGCCAGGGCTCAAAATGTACTAGGGTGAGAACAATTGACCTATAGCGTTCTAATTTTTTAAGCACTTTGAAGGCTGGTCCTAGCAGCACACAAATGAGATAATGTGCAGGGATTTGTCTGTTCCAGAGCTTTTTTTTTTTTTTTTGCCTTCAGGAAGGAGAATAGTTACAGGTAGATTCAAGGTGGGTACACACTGGCCGATATATCTGCCGTTATATTGAACGCCCAATACATCGCGGGTCCGTCGGCCAGTGTGTACAGGCGATAGGTCTGTGACAATCGAACATTTGCTCCCAAACACTGGAAAATGGACAAAACCTGACGGTTATACAAATTGGTTAAATCATGGACAGGTTTTGTCAGATAATTGTATAGTCTATGCCCAGCTCTAGTTTTGATTTTCGTATCGGTGCCGATGTGTGTGTTATTTTTCCTATCAGCGCCATTGTATTTTTCATGTAAAGCCAATGTTTTATTATTTTCCTGTGGGGGCCTACAGATGATTCCACATATACCCTTCCGATTTCCTGCCATGTATTGAACGGCTTGGCATGCCATATAGTCCAAGATTTAGCCCTGCTTTGTTATTTTTCTTCATTTGCTTCTTTAATATGCTGCTTTATACATATTCTATTATGGCAAACAAAAAATTTAAAATCTATCCACTCGCTACTCATAGAAAAAAGCTTAGTCATGGTATGCATGGCGTGCCAAATTGAGGAAAATAGAAGAGGTGTATTTATTTTAGACACATCTGTAGGTGCATTTTGTGGTGGCCTATGTGCTCTATTATTTTGCAATCATTATTTTCCTGTGGGGGCCTATATGCTTTTGTTGTGGGCTTGTGGCCTATGTGCTTTATTGTTTTTATATTACTGCCAATGTGTGTTTTCTTTCCTACCTGTGCCAATGTGTGTGTGTTTTTATACCTGCAATGGGGTCAGTAATTCACAGTAGGGTATAGGGGGGGGGGGGGTCTGTAATGTAGTGTAGAGTGCAATGGGTTCAGTAATGTAGTGTATGGCCTCCATTTTCACCAATGGAGGCCATTGGCGCTCTCTCCCCACCCCCCATGTACACATACAAGAACTTCCATGTACGCAATCATGTTTCTAGATATTTACAGACACTCATGCTTTCACATCCAGTACAATCACATGCATGCATGCTTACACACACACACACACACACACATTATTATATAAACTAAGTTAAACTCTTATTCATGCATCCACATATACTGAGACAGGCATGTTGGCATACACCAACGCACAGACACACATGCACACAGATATAACAACACACACATGCATATATATAAACCATGTCCACTCCATTTAACATTCTGTTTTCACGCGTGGCGCATGTAGAGCACCACCGTGCCCGCAGCGTGGCGAGTGCAGCAAGCCCGCAAAGGGCTCATTTTCATTTGCCCCACTGCCAGCATTCCAGCGGTCGGGATCCTGGCGCCAGGATCCCAACAGCTGGAATATCGTAGTACACCCTTTTTGAACACAGAAAGATGTATTGTTGTTGGCATTAATAATGCAATAAATAAATAGTGGGTCGCTCACTTCACCGCTGTGTGAAGTGAGCGGCCCCCCGTCCGTCCGTCCTCCCCTCGCTCAGCACATTGCGCTGTGCCGTGCGGGGGCAGAGATGTGTGCTGAGCGGTCTGTGTTAAGATCGCTCAGCACACATCTCTCCCGTCAGTACCCCCCTTAAAATAAACAAATCCTAACACAAGCGACATGGCATCAGATAGTTTGGAAGTGTTCACAGGGGGTCATTCCAAGTTGTTCGCTCGTTATTTTTTTCTCGCAACGGAGCGATTAGTCGCTAATGCGCATGCGCAATGTACGCAGTGCGACTGCGCCAAGTAAATTTGCTATGCAGTTAGGTTTTTTACTCACGGCATTACGAGGTTTTTTCTTCGTTCTGGTGATCGTAATGTGATTGACAGGAAGTGGGTGTTTCTGGGCGGAAACTGGCCGTTTTATGGGAGTGTGTGAAAAAACGCTACTGTTTCTGGGAAAAACGCGGGAGTGTCTGGAGAAACGGAGGAGTGTCTGGGCGAACGCTGGGTGTGTTTGTGACGTCAAACCAGGAACGACACTGACTGAACTGATCGCAGTTGCCGAGTAAGTCTGGAGCTACTCAGAAACTGCTAAGAAGTGTCTATTCGCAATTCTGCTAATCTTTCGTTCGCAATTTTGATAAGCTAAGATTCACTCCCAGTAGGCGGCGGCTTAGCGTGTGCAAAGCTGCTAAAAGCAGCTTGCGAGCGAACAACTCGGAATGAGGGCCATAGTTCACACAATGCATAGTAAAACCAAAAAATCTCCAGTCACTTGATTGATTTTGTTTTTCTTCTGTACTTAATGTTGATTTGCACACAACTAGCAGAATGATGGCTTATTTAGGGGAAAATTCAGATCTGATCGCAGCAGCAAATTTGTTAGCTAATGGGCAAAACCATGTGCACTGCAGGGGAGGCAGATGTAACATGTGCAGAGAGAGTTAGATTTGGGTGGGTTATATTGTTTCTGTGCAGGGTAAATAATGGCTGCTTTATTATTACACTGCAATTTAGATTTCAGTTTGAACACACCCCACCCAAATCTAACTCTCTCACATGTTATATCTGCCCCCACTCCAGTGCACATGGGGGGTCATTCCGACCCGATCGCTCGCTGTTTATCGCAGCGCAGCGATCGGTTCGGATCTGCGCATGCGCCGGCGCTGCAGTGATTGATAGGCAGAGGCGATCGCTGGGCGGGAGGAGGCTGGACGAAGGCGTTAAGCCGCCATTTAGGGGGCGCGGTCTTGCCAATGCAGGCATGGCTGGACCGTTGGGAGGGCAGGCCGCAGTGGCTGCGTGACGTCACACGCAGCCGCTGCGACCCAGGCAGCGAGGAGGTTCTCCTGGCCAGCCGCAGGCGCTGCGCTGGCTGGGAGTTACTCCTGAAATGTAAAAGCATCGCCGCTGTGCGATGCGCTTGCATTTCTGCAGGGGGGGGGGCAGCACTGACATGCGGGGCGGACTAGCCCTGTGCTGGGCGTCCCCCCGCATGTCTGAGTGCCTGATCGTAGCTGTGCTAAACTTAGCACAGCTTCGATCAACTCGGAATGACCCCCATGGTTTTGTCCATTAGCTAACAAATTTGCTGCTGCAATCAGATCTGAAGCAGGCCCCAAGTCCCCTGTGACACACTGGCTCAGCCCCACTGATGTTGCTAACCTTCAGTCATTGATAACGTACAGTACATAGAGGGCCTATTGGTGATGAAAAAATTGACAATTTAAAACTTCAGAGGAGTTGGAAATCACTTTATAATCCTTTCTATTTCTTATTTAGGTAGCCTTGCAGTTCAAAGCCTTTGATCTTCAGTCCTCAACGAGTTGTGTTTCTGACTACCTTACGGTTTATGATGGTCCCAGTAAAACTTCTCCTCTGTTACTGAACAAGACTTGTGGCGCAGGACTGATTCCTCTATTGGTTGCTTCAACAAACCAGATGCTGCTGGAGTTTGTCAGTAATAAGGACATTACAGGGACTGGCTTTAAAGCTGTATACTCTGCAGGTACCTGCCAGATGTTTTTTCAGTTTCTTGATATCCTGTATATTAGATAATTATTAGAAGTCAATGACTTGTTAGTGATAAATATTAAAAACATCTGAGATCCGCACCAAGCAAATACTTCAACAACTTCTGCACATTGGGCCTAATTCTGAGTTGATCGCAGCAGCAAATTTGTTAGCAGTCGGGCAAAACCATGGTGGTCATTCCGAGTTGTTCACTCGTTGCCGTTTTTTGCAACGCAGCGATTAGGTAGAAAATACACATGCGCATGGTACGCAGCTCGCATGTGCTTAGTTATTTAACACAAAACTTAGTAGATTTACACAAGCTCAAGCGACATTTTTACAACGCTCGACTGATCGTAGTGTTATTGACAGGAAGTGGGTGTTTCTGGGTGGCAACAAGGCGTTTTCAGGGAGTGTGCTAAAAAAACGCAGGCGTGCCAGGTAAAAACGCAGGAGTGGCTGGAGAAACGGGGGAGTGGCTGGTCGAACGCTGGGCGTGTTTGTAACGTCAAACCATGAACTAAACGGACCGAGGTGATCGCAGTTTAGGAGTAGGTCTGGAGCTACTCAGAAACTGCAAGAAAATATTTAGTAGCAATTCTGCTACTCTTTCATTCGCTGTTCTGCTAAGCTAAGATACACTCCCACAGGGCGGCGTCCTAGCGTTTGCAATGCTGCTAAAAGCAGCTAGCGAGCAAACAATTCGGAATGAGGGCCCATGTGCACTGCAGGAGGGGCAGATATAACATGTGCAGAGAGAGTTAGATTTGGGTGGGGTGTGTTCAATCTGAAATCTAAATTGCAGTGTAAAAATAAAGCAGCCAGTATTTACCCTGCACAGAAAAAAAATAACCCACCCAAATCTAACTCTCTCTGCACACATAGGCGTGCGCACGGGGGGTGCCTGGTGCGCACAGGCACCCCCTAATGTCCGGCACCTCGCATGCTGCCTACTACAGCACAGTGATAGAATAGCCAAGCCTGCAGCCCATTGCTGTGCCTCCCCCAACCGCTGCGCCCGGCGCCCGCTAATAAATGATGACAGTGCTTAGTGTACTTTACGTGCCGGCGGCCTCACAGGGGGAAACTGAAGTCATCTGATGTGATTATATCACAGCGTGCGTCTGCCCATGCTCTCCTCCCGGCCGTCGCGCTCCCCTCCTGCCCGCGCTCAGTCTCAATCCTAGGGTGCAGCCAAGCCACAGCCAGCGTTCCTCTCATGGGGACTCGGAGCTGTCGCTGGAGGACACATTCTGCTGGGGCAGTTCAGCAGAGACTCTGTCACCGAGATGGACAGTAAGTCACTGTTTCTGATATTGTGAGTTCCATTACCAATAGCCAAATTTATCAATATCCTTCCCTATCATTATACATACAAGTATTAGAGATCCTATGAAAAAAAGGGGGAAAGATAATAAATAATATAATATGAAAGTGACATCATTATTGGAAGTATAATTTTTTTTTCTTGCAGCCATACTTATGCTACCAGTGGTGAATTTGCCATAAGTTACCCAAGGCACGTGCTGTGTGGCTTAATATGAATTTCGGCTCATACTGTGTGGCGTTATATGAATTTCGGCTCATACTGTGTGGCGTAATATGATTTGTGGCTCATACTGTGTGGCGTTATATGAATTTTGGCTCATACTGTGTGGCTTAATATGAATTTCGGCTCATACTGTGTGGCGTAATATGATTTGTGGCTCATACTGTGTGGCGTTATATGAATTTCGGCTCATACTGTGTGGCGTAATACGATTTGTGGCTCATACTGTGTGGCGTTATATGAATTTCGGCTCATACTGTGTGGCGTAATATGATTTGTGGCTCATACTGTGTGGCTTAATATGAATTTCGGCTCATACTGTGTGGCGTAATATGATTTGTGGCTCATACTGTGTGGCGTTATATGAATTTCAGCTCATACTGTGAGGCGTTATATGAATTTTGGCTCATACTGTGTGGCGTTATATGAATTTTGACTCATACTGTGTGGCGTTATATGAATTTTGGCTCATACTGTGTGGCGTTATATGAATTTTGGCTCATACTGTGTGGCGTTATAAGAATTTCGGCTCATACTGTGTGGCGTAATATGAATTTCGGCTCATACTGTGCGGCGTTATATGAATTTCGGCCCATACTGTGTGGCGTAATATGAATTTCGGCTCATACTGTGTGGCGTTATATGAATTTCGGCTCATACTGTGTGGCGTAATATGAATTTCGGCTCATACTGTGTGGCGTTATATGAATTTCGGCTCATACTGTGTGGCGTTATATGAATTTCGGCTCATACTGTGTGGCGTAATATGAATTTCGGCTCATACTGTGTGGCGTAATATGATTTTTGGCTCATACTGTGTGGCGTAATATGAATTTCGGCTCATACTGTGTGGCGTAATATGATTTGTGGCTCATACTGTGTGGCTTAATATGAATTTCGGCTCATACTGTGCGGCGTAATATAATTTGTGGCTCATACTGTGTGGCGTTATATGAATTTCGGCTCATACTGTGTGGCGTAATATGATTTGTGGCTCATACTGTGTGGCTTAATATGAATTTCGGCTCATACTGTGTGGCGTAATATGATTTGTGGCTCATACTGTGTGGCGTTATATGAATTTCGGCTCATACTGTGTGGCGTAATATGATTTGTGGCTCATACTGTGTGGCTTAATATGAATTTCGGCTCATACTGTGTGGCGTAATATGATTTGTGGCTCATACTGTGAGGCGTTATATGAATTTCAGCTCATACTGTGAGGCGTTATATGAATTTTGGCTCATACTGTGTGGCGTTATATGAATTTTGACTCATACTGTGTGGCGTTATATGAATTTTGGCTCATACTGTGTGGCGTTATATGAATTTTGGCTCATACTGTGTGGCGTTATATGAATTTCGGCTCATACTGTGTGGCGTAATATGAATTTCGGCTCATACTGTGTGGCGTAATATGAATTTCGGCTCATACTGTGTGGCGTTATATGAATTTCGGCTCATACTGTGTGGCGTAATATGAATTTCGGCTCATACTGTGTGGCGTTATATGAATTTCGGCTCATACTGTGTGGCGTAATATGAATTTCGGCTCATACTGTGTGGCGTTATATGAATTTCGGCTCATACTGTGTGGCGTTATATGAATTTCGGCTCATACTGTGTGGCGTAATATGAATTTCGGCTCATACTGTGTGGCGTAATATGATTTTTGGCTCATACTGTGTGGCGTAATATGAATTTCGGCTCATACTGTGTGGCGTAATATGATTTGTGGCTCATACTGTGTGGCTTAATATGAATTTCGGCTCATACTGTGCGGCGTAATATGATTTGTGGCTCATACTGTGTGGCGTTATATGAATTTCGGCTCATACTGTGTGGCGTAATATGATTTGTGGCTCATACTGTGTGGCTTAATATGAATTTCGGCTCATACTGTGTGGCGTAATATGATTTGTGGCTCATACTGTGTGGTGTTATATGAATTTCAGCTCATACTGTGAGGCGTTATATGAATTTTGGCTCATACTGTGTGGCGTTATATGAATTTTGACTCATACTGTGTGGCGTTATATGAATTTTGGCTCATACTGTGTGGCGTTATATGAATTTTGGCTCATACTGTGTGGCGTTATATGAATTTCGGCTCATACTGTGTGGCGTAATATGAGTTTCGGCTCATACTGTGTGGCGTTATATGAATTTCGTCTCATATTGTGTGGCGTAATATGAATTTCGGCTCATACTGTGTGGCGTTATATGAATTTCGGCTCATACTGTGTGGCGTAATATGAATTTCGGCTCATACTGTGTGGCGTTATATGAATTTCGGCTCATACTGTGTGGCGTTATATGAATTTCGGCTCATACTGTGTGGCGTAATATGAATTTCGGCTCATACTGTGTGGCGTAATATGATTTTTGGCTCATACTGTGTGGCGTAATATGAATTTCGGCTCATACTGTGTGGCGTAATATGAATTTCAGCTCATAATGTGTGGCGTAATATGAATTTCGGCTCATAATGTGTGGCGTAATATGAAATTCGGCTTATACTGTGTGGCGTAATATGAATTTTGGCTCATACTGTGTGGCGTAATGTGAATTTTTGCTCATAATGTGTGGCGTAATATGAATTTCGGCTCATAATGTGTGGCGTAATATGAAATTTGGCTCATACTGTGTGGCGTAATATGAGTTTCGGCTCATACTGTGTGGCGTAATGTGAATTTTGGCTCATACTGTGTGGTGTAATGTGAATTTTGGCTCATACCGTGTGGCGTAATGTGAATTTTGGCTCATATCATGTGGTGTAAGGTGAATTTCGTCTCATACTGTGTGGCGTAATGTGAATTTCGGCTCATACTGTGTGGCGTAATATGAATTTCGGCTCATACTGTGTGGCATAATATGAATTTTGGCTCATACCATGTGGCGTAATGTGAATTTTGGCTCATACTGTTTGGTGTAATGTGAATTTCAACTCATACTGTGTGGCGTAATGTGAATTTCGGCTCATACTGTGTGGCATAATATTAATTTTGGCTCATACCATGTGGCGTAATGTGAATTTTGGCTCATACTGTGTGGCGTAATATGAATTTCGGCTCATACTGTGTGGCATAATATGAATTTTGGCTCATACCATGTGGCGTAATGTGAATTTTGGCTCATACTGTTTGGTGTAATGTGAATTTCAGCTCATACTGTGTGGCGTAATGTGAATTTCGGCTCATACTGTGTGGCATAATATGATTTTTGGCTCATACTGTGTGGCGTAATATGAATTTCGGCTCATACTGTGTGGCGTAATATGAATTTCAGCTCATAATGTGTGGCGTAATATGAATTTCGGCTCATAATGTGTGGCGTAATATGAAATTCGGCTTATACTGTGTGGCGTAATATGAATTTTGGCTCATACTGTGTGGCGTAATGTGAATTTTTGCTCATAATGTGTGGCGTAATATGAATTTCGGCTCATAATGTGTGGCGTAATATGAAATTCGGCTCATACTGTGTGGCGTAATATGAGTTTCGGCTCATACTGTGTGGCGTAATGTGAATTTTGGCTCATACTGTGTGGTGTAATGTGAATTTTGGCTCATACCGTGTGGCGTAATGTGAATTTTGGCTCATATCATGTGGTGTAAGGTGAATTTCGTCTCATACTGTGTGGCGTAATGTGAATTTCGGCTCATACTGTGTGGCGTAATATGAATTTCGGCTCATACTGTGTGGCATAATATGAATTTTGGCTCATACCATGTGGCGTAATGTGAATTTTGGCTCATACTGTTTGGTGTAATGTGAATTTCAGCTCATACTGTGTGGCGTAATGTGAATTTCGGCTCATACTGTGTGGCATAATATGAATTTTGGCTCATACCATGTGGCGTAATGTGAATTTTGGCTCATACTGTGTGGCGTAATGTGAATTTTGGCTCAAACTGTGTGCTGTAACGTGAATTTCGGCTCATACTGTGTGGCGTACTGTGAATAAGCGGCACTAATGTCAGTAGCTGGTGAGCACGGGGACATATGTGACAAATGCTGGTATCCTGCAGAGGAGGTGGGATCTGATGGCATAGAAAGAGGCAGATGTGGCTCTTATGGCACATGTGTACATTTTAAACGTTACCTGTGTTATGTTAAAACTCAAACGTTTGGCCCCGTAAATCTCCCGTACTTTTCAGGATGGCTCACTCAAAATCAGGGTGTAGGTGCTGGGGGGTGCAAGGGTTGGTGATGGTGGGGAAGGGGGGTGGAATGTATATGCACCTAGGCCCACCACTCTCTAGTTCCGCCACTGGGTCAGGGATAGGTTGAGTAAGTGTAAGCAGCGGTAGGGTGCAGCGGCAGCTAGGACTCAGGGTTATTCCGTAGCGGACAGTCAGTACGGGCCGGTGGTTGCACAATTATGTTTAATTTTATTTCTCTGCGGTGTATTATATCTACTTTTATAATTAATAACTAGGGAGAAATTAGATTAAGCCATGTTACTTTACTGAGAGAATGTAAGTGCTAGACATGTCCCTGGGCGGTGCACCCCCTAATAAAATTAGCTGCGCACGCCTATGTCTGCACATGTTATATCTTGCCTCCCCCCTGCAGTGCACATCATTTTGCCAAATTGCTTACAAACTTGCTGCTGCGATCAACTCAGAATTACCCCCATTGTTCTTTTATATACATGTTATTATCAGAGATGTGCGCGGACCCCAGTGTTTTGGTTCTAATCTATCAATGTGTTTTGGCAAAACCACCTCAAGTGTTGTGGTTTGGATTCAGTTTTAGTTAGGTACAAAAAATATTGATTAAAAAAATGTGTAATCATTGATAAATAAATTCATAAAATTGGTAAAAACAGCTAAAAATAGGATTTTAATTACCTACCGGTAAATCCTTTTCTTGTGGTCCATAAGGGATATTGGGGAGACTTAGTACGATGGGGTATAGACAGGGTCCAAAGGAACCGGTGCACTTTAAATTTCTTCACTGGGTGTGCTGGCTCCTCCCCTCTATGCCCCCTCCCACAGGCAGTTATAGGTAAAACAGTGCCTGAAGGAGAAAGGACATATATGAGAGAAGGAACATAACAAGTAGTGGTGAGATTTATATACCAGCACACCACTAATATACAACCAGAAATGGCTGGTAACAATAACAGCAACAGCTGAACAGGTAACCACATAAAGGAGAACCTGCAGAAAAGTCACCGCACTGAGGCGGGCGCCCAATATCCCTTATGGACTATGAGAAAATTATTTACCAGTAGGTAATTAAAATTCTATTTTCTCTAGCATCCATAAGGGATATTGGGGAAACTTAGTATGATAGGGACTTCCCAAAGCTTCCAGAATGGACAAGAATGTGCGGAGACTGCTGCAGCACCGCCTGCCCAAACTGGGTATCCTCTTTGGCCAGGGTATCAAACTTGTAAAACGCAGCGAGCGAACTGGTCGGAATGACCCCCAAAGTTGTGAAGATTGGCTGCATTGTTCACATGAAACAGAATCAGATTATAAGGGAGAGAATCTGGTGTGGCAGACACTGCATAGCTTGTGCTTACCCATGTTCACAGTAATCACAATTACATACACATTCACACAGACAGTAATATTGATCAAGCCTGCCCTTACTGTATGTGAGAGGAAACACACAGGGGGTCGTTCAGACCTTATCGCTCACTAGCGTTTTTTGCAGCGCTGCAATCATGTCAGAACTGCGCATGCGTATGCACCGCAATGCGCAGGCGTGTCGCACCGGTACAAAGCGGATCGTTGCTGTGCGATGGGTTTACGAAGAATCCATTCGCACAGCCAATCACAGGGAGATTGACCGGAAGAAGGCGTTTGTGGGTGGCAACTGACCGTTTTCAGGGAGTGGTTGGAAAATGCAGGCGTGTCCAAGCGTTTGCAGGGCGGGTGTCTGAAGTGATCGCAGCGGCTGAGTAAGTTCTGGGCAACTCAGAAACTGCACAAAGTTTTTTTGTACCGCTCGGCTGCTCATGCGATCCCACACTTGCACAGCTAAAATACACTCCCCGGTGGGTGGCAACTATGCGAACGCAGGACTGCAAAAACCAGCTAGTGAGCGATCAGGTCTGAATGACCCCCACAGAGAGAGACACCAGCACACCCCTGCTGTACAGCCTCAGTGAGGCTGTCGACTAACTACATACTTGCCTACATTCTATTTCTCCTCTCCGGGAGAAGCCCGGAGAGGAGACGCTGCAGGAGTATTCGGGTGGGGGGGGGGGGCGGACTGTGACATCGCTAAGCTTCCCGCGGACCCGCGAATCGCGGCATTTCCCGATGCGGGGGCAGGGCTAAAATGACGTGATTTGCGTCATTTTAACCCCTTCTCCACCCGACGGACCCGCGAATACGGGAGATTTTCTCTCCATCCTGCTCGCATCACTAGGGTGCGAGCAGGATGCGGGAGACCTGCCCACTCTTACTGGGGTGCGGGGGGCTACCCCAAAAAACGGGAGCCTCCCGCAGCTTCCGGGAGAGTAGGTAAGTATGGCTAACTATAACACAGTAAAACACTAATGATTTCTGTCCTATATAGGACACAGATTGTGCACAATAGCGGATCACCCCCTTTGCTACACCCTGTACCAGTTTTCCAGTGTGTCTTGTGAGTCAGGAAGCGCTGTGTGTGCTTGCTGCTGCTGCATTAAGCAGAGGAAGTATCCAAAATGCCTCTGATCACGCTGTGAGGTAGCTACGGCCCCCCAGTGCCGTTGGAGCTACAGTGATTTTTATACAAAGTCTCCTATTCTGCTTAAAAACATCACACAAGTGCTAGTTTAAGCAATTCCAAGCCAGTTTACGTGGGGGGCTCTAGCAGGTCCCCCCCAGGAGGGTCCCATTTTCCGCGCTTGCATTCAGCTGCACTTTGAACCGAGGGACCCCTCTAGCGGGGTCCCTGGTTTGTGCTCACCACAGACGTCACCTTCAGTAATATGTTAGGGGTGTGCGGCGTGCTGCAATTGCGACAGCTAAGGCGCAGTGCCCCACTGAACAAACATCCTCTCAGGACGTTGGTCCTGCAGCGAGGAAGTGGTTTTGATATCTCACAAGGCCAGTGACCGTCCCCCCCCCTAACTCCTACAGTGCAGGTATGCTGTTGCCCAAACAGCATACCGAAAATCTAAAAAGTTTAAAAGAAATTGAAGAAAACTCTATGGAGCTGCAGAGATGTGCATCCTCTCCTGAGGGCACTTTTATCTAAACTGCCTGTGGGAGGGGACATGGAGGGGAGGAGCCAGCACACCCAGTGAAGACATTTTAAGTGCACCGGCTCCTTTGGACACAGTCTATACCCCATTGTACTAAGTCTCCCCTATATCCTTTATGGATGCTAGAGAAATCATGTCAGTTTTGGAATTCAAAACCTGAAATTCAGATTTAAAATACTAATTCTGAACAGTGGGAAGATCCAAATGAGGACTCAGATCGGATCTACTCTGGATTCAGATCCACAAATTCGGGAATGATTTCTGTAAAAGCAAACCACACATAGAAACAAAAAAACATAGAATTTGATGGCAAGTAAGAACCATATGGCCCATCCAGTCTGCCCTTTAGGGTTACGGTATTAGGGTCATGATAGGGTGTTAGGGTTAGTTTACTGCATAAGGGATAGGTTATTAGAGTTGGTTAAGCAGTTGGTTTAAGGTATTAGAGTAATAGTAAAGGTTCTCTAACACGGTCCTCAAGGTACCCTAATGGTCCAGGTTTTAAGTATATCCATGCTTGACCACAGGTGACATAATTAATACCTCAGTAAATTTGATTTAACCATCTGTGTTGAGCAATGGATATACTTAAAACCTGGACTGTTAGGGTGCTAAAGGATGGCGTTTGGGAACCTCTTGGTTAGTGGTTATGATTTGGGAGAGGTTAGGATCAGTCATATTGTAATTACTACTACAATGCATATGAATATAAATAAAATAGCAAAAAGTCGTTTTTTTGTTAGTCTGGTATTTAAATCAGAGTTGACAGCACAACTATCTCCTCTTGCCACCTTGTGCTCCATCTTGGAGTTATCCTTGAGTCCTCCCTTTCCTTCATGTTTTATTTTTTTCAAACTATTGCAATAATCAATGTGGGAGATAGTGAGTGCATGTATTAGAGTTTTTGCAGTGTAAGATATGGTCATATTTTGGATATGTTCTTAAGATGTATGTAACATGATTTTGAGACATATAGAATTTGGGAAACAAAGTACACTTCAGAGTCACAGATGACACCTAGACAGCTAGCTTGTGGGGTAGGGTTGATTGTTGAGTTATCAACAGTGATAGAGATATTAGGTTGGTAACTACTATTGGCAAATCAAAATATAATTAATTCTGTTTTGAAAATATTAAGTTTGCAGTGACGAGATGACATCCAAAATGAATTGGCAGAAAGGCATCCAGGGATGTAGACCAATACAGATGGTGACAAATCTGGGAAGGATAGGTAGATTAGAGTGTCATCCATGTACAGATTAAACTCAATTCTGAAAGAGATGATTAGTTTGCCAAGAGAGCGGTTTACATTGATGAAAGCAGAGAACCTAAGACTGAGCCTCCAACTGATAGAGGAGGTGAATTCAGAGAAACAAACATGAGATAGGTAGGATGAGAACCAAGAAGGGTCTGTGTCCTGCAGACCTACTATAGGGATTGTATTGTTTGCATATGAAGAGAGTGGTCAACAGTGTCAAAAACGGCAGTGAGATCTAGAAGAATAAAAAGTAAGTAATGGCCTTTCGACTTAACAATGACCAGATCCCTCACTGCCTTAGTTAGTGCAGAATCTGAAGATTCTTGCAAATGAAAGACTAGATTAAGTGGGTCCAATAAATTGTACAAGTTAAGAAAGTGAGTGAGGTGAGTGTAGACAAGTCTCTCAAGTAGCTTGGAGGGGCATGAGAGCTGATAAATGGGACAAGAGTTTGAGAAAGAGTTACAGTAGGGTATTTTTTTTATTTTTTTTTAGAATGCAAATAATCACTGCATGCTTGAGCATTAATGGAAAGATACCAGTAGAAAGAGAAAGATTACAGATTTTAGTTAAGGTGAGCACAGGTAACATCTTTACTGATTTATGATGGCAAGAAGAGGAGTGTATATACTTCCTCTTCATTTGTTTGATCAAATGAAGAAAAGGTGTAGTGGGTTCAGGTAGGGAATTGAGAAGGTCACTGGCTGAAGAATAGCATATAATTTCATTTTGGATTTTTTCAATCTTGTCCTTGAAATAGGATGCAAGATCTTGTGCACTAATAGTAGCTGGTAGGTTGGGTGAGGGAGGGAAAAGAAGTGATTTCAATGTATTTAAAAATCGCTTGGGGTGAGAGACTTGAGAAGAGATATTGTTATGTTTGTTAATCAGTGTCCATAGTAGTGATAGAGTGATAGATAGTCTTATATGTGAGGTAGTCCCTTGGAGTACGTGATTTATGCCACTGACATCCTACTTTAAATGAGAATTTTTGTAGGTGTTTATTAATTTATAGTGCCATGGTTGACATCTAATTCTACATGGAATGTGATGGGTAGCTGGAGTAACTTTATTGAGGGTTATTTCTAGAGTCTGGTTTAGGTGTGAAATAGCAGTTTCTGGAGAGGTGAATGTAGAAATTGGTGAGCGTAGTTGTTGCAGAGAGGTGGATAGTTGTTAAAAATGAATAGTGTTAATATTTCTACGGACTTGAGGAGGCTTAGTAGACTTAAGTGACATTGAGTTTAAAGTTATGGAAGCATGCAGGTGCTAAGGTTGTGATCTGATAGAGGGAAAGGAGTGTTAGTGAATAACCACAATACTCTAACCCTAATATTCCAGCCAGATTTCCATCTGCTGTCAAATTCTATGCTGTTATGTTAATTCAGAGACTGAGTATAGTCTGAAAAATCAAGGCAGTGTCCCTCCTGATGAGTAGAGGAGTTAGGGGTCTATTTACTAAGCCTTGGATGGAGATAAAGTGCATGGAGATAAAGTACAAACTAGAGATGAGCGGGTTCGGTTTTACTCGGTTTTACTCGGTTCTCAAAACGGCATCTAATTGGCTCACGGATGTCACGTGTTTTGGATAGCCAATAAGATTCGGTTTTGAGAACCGAGTAAAACCGAGTAAAACCGAATCCGCTCATCTCTAGTACAAACTAATAATCTCCTAACTGTCATGTCACAGGCTGTGTTTGAAAAATGACAGTTAGGAGCTGATTGGCTGGTACTTTATCTCCATGCACTTTATCTCCATCCAAGGCTTAGTAAATAGACCCCTTAGTCCATTGGGAGAGGCTAAGAGAGGAGGTTAGAGAAAGTAGTTTGGAGGCATGAGATTGCGGGCTGTCAATATGGATATTGAAATCACCCCTAAAGATGGTGGAGATGTCAGAGGTTAAGAGGAAGCCAGGCAGAACAAATGTTCCAGAAATTGTTTGGGTTGCTCAGGTGGCTGGTAGATAGCAGCAACATGCAGAGAGAAAGGGGTGAAAATCCTGATAGAATGTACTTCAAAATATATAAATGTGAGTTCCTGTGATAGAACTGTGTATGTGTCACCAGGCCTGAAGGTGTGT
Source organism: Pseudophryne corroboree (assembly GCF_028390025.1). Classification (NCBI taxonomy): domain Eukaryota; kingdom Metazoa; phylum Chordata; class Amphibia; order Anura; family Myobatrachidae; genus Pseudophryne; species Pseudophryne corroboree. Next base: position 150,257,329 of record NC_086455.1, read on the forward strand.
GTGTGTAGTGGAGACCACCATGTGAAAGAGCTCCAGGGGTGACCATGTCTGAATGTGTGAGCTATATTTCTATTTTAGTCAGTAGGTTAAGGTGTTTTGAGATGAAGAGGTCATGGATGGATGTTAATGTGTAGCAAACAGAGTGTGCATTCCATAAGGCACATTTTAGGAGACTGATGTGATGAAGCGAACATGAAACGTACGTCATCGGGAGCACAGACATACATTGTTTCCCGATGCACGGAATCTACACCCGACCCGGCGTCTAGGTCTGCAAGTGTCTCCCTGTACAGTGCTGTGAACTTTCCAGCGGCACTTACACACTGCAAGCATCCATTCTTGACAGGTATTCAGAGCGGCTCTCTCATACCTGGGATACCGCTCACCTCCTCTGCAATGTACGTGCACATCAGGGGAGGGAGTGAGTGACCTCGGGGACAGCAGAAGCTGCTCGCACTTTATCTATACTCCGTTCCGGCATTAGCATCTTTCCCCGCTCTCATTGTCTCCATTCACTGCCTGTAGGCACATGGGACAAAAGTAGAAGGGGGAATTTGCTCACAATGCTCTAATTATAGCATATTTAGCTTTCTAGCCTTTGAGCGGTAGGATTTTTGACTGTACTGTTGAAAAACGACAGCATATGATCTGTTCTCCAGGCACCCTCACAGAAGTGGCAATCAGTGATTATCTAAATTTTGGTTTGTTTTAGTTATATTTGCTTTAAAATCTTATCTGAATAGTAAAACATGTAGACAGAGTTCTGGTAGCCGTGTAATATCAGTTCTACTCTTTTTACTCTTTAGGGACCGATGCCAGAGATGCATCTGAATTTTTTAATGCAAATGCTATGGCTGATGGTCTTCCTACGAGGATGCTCACTGACTACTGTATGTCGCTGATCCATTGCTGTGCTATTAAGATGTACTATTGATTCACAATCGGTTGCACCATCAAAACTTTTGCCAACCCTATGGTGGCAGATACTCCATCTTAACATGGCTTCCTGTGTCAGTGCTTCTGTGCCATAAGATGAAGCAGCTGTCAGCTAAATGCCTGTCTGGCTAGCCCCCCCCCCCTTCCTGTTACCTCCCAGAAAGGCCCAAAGAAATTACATCTTTATGCATCCAAATTCAATCCATATCTCAGAGCGGTTACCATGAGGAATCATGTGCAGTGTGACTTGGATGCATGATCAGTCGTTTGTATCCGATATCACCAATGTGTCCACCTCCGAATCAGGACCAAAGGCAGGAACTTAGCTATGCAGAATAATGTGCTCTCGCTCTGGTGGCAAAGTCTTTCTTCTACAGTATTTTGTCTGCAGCCCGACTAAACATACTAAAAGAGTGGGGTGTGGTTATGTTATGTCGACATTTAGAATATCAAGATGATCTAAATGTCTACTTTCAGAATGTTGACGTGGATGTTATATTCACCATGTGAAATGTCAACAACTCAACATAGTGGTGATGCTGCTGACATGGTCTTACTGCTGACAAGGTCATGATTTTGTACAGGTTGACAGTCGGCATGTCAACATAATATTTTTCTAGTGTTAGACTCCTAACCCTACTCTAATTCTAACCCTAACAGCAGCCTATCCCTTACACTAACGGTAGTCTAATTCTGACCCTAAACCTAACCTTAGCCGCAGCCTATACCTTACTACAATGGCAGTCCAACTGTAACACTAAACCTACCCAAACTGCAGCTTACCCTGAACCTATACTGTTGACATTGGGGTCTATTTATTAATCCTTGGAGAGAGATAAAGTGAAAGGAGATAAAGTACCAGCCAATTAGCTCCTTACTGCCATGTTACAGGTTGTGTTCGAAAAATTATAGTTAGGTGCTGTCTGGCTGGTACTTTATTTCCATCCACTTTATCTCTCTCCAAGACTTAATATAAAACCCTATATTCTAAAGGGCAACTTTCTCTCTTTTTACAGATAATGGGATAAATATAATAGGGTGTGAGAATGCCCATAATTTTAAACCAACCTGGTTTTGCCTTATAAATGATTGTGGCTTTGAAAGTACAGGCATTCTAGCGCAAACTCCCGCACCTCCAGCTTTTTGCACCCTATTATATTCACCCCAATATACAATATTTTAAGTTTTTTCTATCTCCAGGTCTCACTGTAAATGAAACTCCTTGATGGTTGATATGCATACCTACCAATATTTATGGTTATGTAGTTGTGACTCCGCATATGGCGCAAAAAGGGTGTGTGGCCTCTGCAAAAGGAGGTGTGGCTTTGCGGGAATGATGCAATTGCAAGCCACGTGTCACCTGTCCCTCACTGTGGGGCAGTGTCGGACTGGGGCATGTAGGGCCCACCGGGAGAATACAGTGGTAGGGGCCCATGTTTAGGGGTGTGGCCAATCTCTAGAGGGGGGGTGCCCAGCCGCCCCATTGGTTTGCCTAACCATTTTGCAAGTGTTGGTCCCCTAGATAAATATATACAGTAAATACTGTAGTGCATGCAAGATAATGTACTAGATTAGTAACAGCACAGTCTGGAATCTGATCACTAGAGGAGGGGGTGGGGCCCCAGGCAGTAGGGCCCACCGGTGGTTTCCCCTGTACCCCTGTGGGCCAGTCCAGTCCAACCCTATTGTGGGGACATGCCCAGCACTCTGTGAGCTCCCGGCATGCCTCCAATTCGTCTGTCTTCCATGAATAAATGCTGTGCACACATTAATCTAATTTTCATGCATAAATCTGTTTTACTATTTTGTACTGTACAAGTTCATACAATACTGCAAACCTACTTGCTAATTTCTCTTGCAGTGCAATGTGGAGGAGCTTACTATGCCTCAACAAAGACATTTTCCTCCCCCGGGTATCCTATCAGCTATTATACAGATCTAGACTGTGGCTGGATAATCACAGCTCCTACACACTACAAGGTAAAAGGAAAACAATCTAATAAAATGAAAAGTGTAATTTCTGAGTTGCCATTTTATAGCTAAAATGCAAAGATGATCACCAATAAAAAAAAAAGAAAGATTGCGGAGATCAGACAATATTAAAATGTGTACCAAAAATAAATGATGTGCTCATCTGATAGCAGTGTCCTGGGTTTCTCATACTGTATGTTCTTATGAAGAGCTATACCTGTACAACCAAACTAATGGGACATGTATAGTAGTAACTTTAGTTAGTATTTAGATATTCATACCTCAAACCTTCTAGTAATTCAACAAAGGCTTATCAAAAATATGCATATGGATCAAAATTTTAAAATCCTTGTGTATAAATAGATAAAACATATATGGATTATTTGAAAATCGTAGGTAGTCTTTGGCCATATAACATTTTCCAAATTTTATCAGAAATGGTAACAGATTTGCTGAGAGTGTGCCAAGAGAGTCCTGGTGCGTTTTGTTATCCAATACTTCCTCAGGCGGTAGATGGTAGTTGAATAAAATAACTCAACTTCTGAAAATACATATATACAGAATTTAGTCTGAATTGCTGAACAACTACTATTCCTGCTATTGGAACAATCTCCTCTAAGTCTTGCTCATTTAAACATTTTGTTTCATTAAATATAATCTTGGTTTTATGGGGTCATTATTGCAAGTGACCCCATGCACTGTGGAAAGACCATTATGCTACCAGGTTTATCAATCACTATGTTCAAAATTTTCTTGTGCTACAATTTATATTTGTCCTATGTACTCTGATTACAGTACTCATCTGATATGCACAATAGTTATGAGTTTATATATATATATATATATATATATATGTGTGTGTGTGTATGTATATATATATATAGAGAGAGAGAGAGAGAGAGAGAGTGCGCAAAAGAAGAGGCGGCACTCAGAGGCTGGTGAATCAAACCAAATGTATATTGTGTGATGTCAATGTTTCGGGGACCACTTCCCTGTCTTCAGGACAAGTGAACAATAAACTTAGTTTATTGTTTAGAGTGCCGGAGTTACATTGGATAAATAGAAATGATGAATGGGACGGCACTCAGAAGTTTTTTTTTTGTTTTTTTTTATTGTAGAAAGTTGTATTTAAAGATTTGTAAGCAGAACATCATATCAAATCATCAACGTTACGGTGTTCCTATACACCGTCATCAGGATGTGATACTGCTTAGAAAGTAGAAAAGACACTAATCAGTTGTGTACACAATATGTATGTATGTATATATAATATATGTATGTATATATAATATATAGTGTGTGTGTGTGTGTGTGTGTGTGTGTGTGTGTGTGTGTGTGTGTGTGTGTGTGTGTGTGTGTGTGCATATTAAGCTTACATTCTCCCCTCCAGGCATCATATGCATTTCTTATAGAGCAGTTGTGACATTATGCCACGGGGGACTTGCACTAAGGTGTCATGACAAATATTTTTGTATTCTGCCATCTATGAGATAGAGGAAGTTTTAAGAAATTACTAAGCATGTATATAGAAATGGCAGAAAATGATGGAAGCGACACAGACACCTAGAGACAAGTTATAGATGCAGAAGAAGTTGCAAAAACCTAACTGAAAATATCGAACAGATTTCACTTTGAATCAAATGTAAAAATGTATTGGTCTTTCTTCCTCACAGATTATACTTACTGTACATGACTTTGCCATTGAGTATGAACCTACCTGTGGTTATGACTACCTGGCTGTTTTTGATGGACCTCAGACCACCTCTCCACTAATAGGAAAATACTGCTCCCGTGTGCCACCTCCCCTGGTATCCACAGGCAATTCCATGTTGGTCAAATTCCATAGTGATAACAGTGTGCAACTAAAGGGGTTTCAGGCGTCATACGTAATCAGTGAGTATCATAGTCTTGTATATATCTACATAAATATTGTGTAAGGCTGTCCCGTCTCCTCAATGCATGAGGTCCAATGGCATCCACTGCGAGGTAGAGCAACAACTTAAGGAGAGGAGAATCGACTGCCAGGGTAAGTATGGAAGAGGCCTGGGGGTATCAGTACAGAGTTTTAGTGGACGGTGGGCCCCATACGGAGCCACAATGGGGGGGGTTGTCATATGGGAGCCATAGTGGTGGGGCAGGGACAGCAAAAAGGTGATGGAGCCAGCCAGAGAGGGGGCAGAGATGAACGTGGGAACATGGGGGGAGAGGGGATGACTGCGGTGTGTCAGCATATGGTTCCAATAAAGTAGTATACTACAGTATATCATGAGGTAATGTACTCCACTGAACATTTCATAATGTTCAAAATAAATAATATTTTAAAGGCCATACTACCCTGGGCCAGATTCCGATCTGATCGCTGTGATGAAAATTTGCAGAGGTCTGCGATCAGATAGTCGCCGCTCAGGGAGAGTGAAAATTCACCCTATGCAAGTGTGCGAATGCGTGTTTAACACTATGCGAAAATTCCACCAGAAAGCGGACAGCTGCAAATCCGTTCACAACTCACTCACCATCGAATGATTTTTCCAGTCTGTGCGTAGCCCAGGACTTACTCCTACAGTGCGATACAAACAGGCTGATCGGGGCCGGAGCTGACGTCACACACCCTCCCTGAAAACACTTTGGAACGCCTGCATTTTTCTTGACTGAAAAAAATCATTCAATCGTGAGTGAGTTGTGAACGGATTTGCAGATGTCCGCTGTCTAGCGAAGTATTTGCACTGCATACGCATGCATTCACACACTTGCACGGGGCGGGTTTTCACTCTCTATGGGAGGCAACTATCTGATCGCAAATCTGCAGAGGAGCAATTAGGTCTGAGGAATGTGTCCACATTTTTGTATACAGTACATGCAAATTACTGAAAAGCATGTCTTATTCAAATAAACCCCTCACATCTAACGGGTTCACTACGATATGCCGGCGGTCGGGCTCCCGGCGACCAGCATACCGGCACCGGGAGCCCGACCGCCGGCATACCGACAGTGTGGCGAGCGCAAATGAGCCCCTTGCGGGCTCGATGCGCTCGCCACGCTACGGGCACGGTGGCGCGCTTCACTATTTTATTCTCCCTCCAGGGGGGTCGTGGACCCCCACAAGGGAGAATAAGTGTCGGTATGCCAGCTGACGGGATCCCGGCGCCGTTATACTGTGCGCCGGGATCCCATCAGTCGGCATACAGAAGACCACCCCATCTAACTCTAGATTAGCTTTTAATGTTAAACTACAATAATTCTTGCTTATAACATCCATAGTGTACACAACAGTTTTTGACAATTTATTTCTAGAGTGAGTTTGACAATTACTAGATATTTATTTATTACCAGTTACTTATATAGCGCACACATATTCCGCAGTCTATAGGTGTCTTTTTTCTCGCACCTCCAGAGCAAGTCTGATTTTTCATAAAATCGTTATGTTAAGGAAAATTCACTGGGACTTACTCTGGGACCCCAGTGGCAATCCTCCCCCGCAGCATGTCCCCTCGTGGGCTCGCTGCGCTTGCCACGCTTTGGGCTCGGTGGCGACCTTTGGTTGCCACAGGGTTCTGTTCCCCCTCGGGTTGTGTCGTGGACAGCCGGTGTGACTCCGACCGCCGGTATTTCAGTTGGTGTCGAGATTCCGGCATCAGTATTCTGACCGCCGGGATCCCGACCGGCAATCAATTGACTGCCTCCCTAGAAAGCTGCTCTGATTTGCACACAGTAAGATACCTAAAACCATTTTTACTATCTTCAGTCTACTACCTCGCAGTTGATCAGTTAATGTTGTTTTAAAATTGTCTAGGCACAAAAACACTTTATTGAGCATTGCTCTTCAAATAATATTATTATTTCACCATTATATATATATATGTGTACACCCATTGGTACACATTTTCACACATTATTGTCATTTTATTATACACATGAGCAAAGTTTATGTGTTTTTGTGCAGTTGGCATACTACGTATGGTTAGTTGCTATGACCACTATTTGTTTGTGTTCCGTGGGGTAAATTTACTAAAGCTTCTAAAACAGAGAATTGGTGATGTTACCCATAGCAACCAATCAGATGCTGTCTATAATTTCTCTATTGCCTTTTACAAAATGTTGTCACTCTATTTGTTTGGGTATCCTGATGAAGGGGGTAACACCAAGAAACACTGAATAAAACTACCTATTTGTACTTTTCTGAAGAAGCGTCAGAGTGCCTCTGCTTCTGTATGCTGTATTGGGGGTGCTGTTCCCTCCATGAAGGCACCTGAGGAGGTATACAACATCCACCTTATGAGTGCGTATTCATTGTGAATATAAAAAACATTTACATTATTTCCTTTCCAATTCCCAGGTTCAGTGTGAACGGAGTCAACTCTGGAATTTCCCAGGTCCAAGGTGTAGTGTAAAAGGGGGTCTCTAGCAAAAACATGGGTCGGAGCTGGGAAATTCACCGGTCGTATGTCTAAAAGTGGTATAACAGTCCAGGTTTTAGTTTTAGCCATACTTGAGCACAGGTTAATTATTACCTCAGTTATTTTTATTAAAGCATCTATGCTCAAGCATGGATATCCTTAAAACCTGGACTGATAGTGTGCCTTGAGTTCAGAGGTTTGGAACCAGTGGACTAGGTTAAGTTTCTTTGGTATGTGTTTTGATCATTTGCGGCATTTATTGAATGATCTAAGCTCTCAGTATTAAGTACAATATTTCTATGAAATAGCTTATGAGAAGGTAAATACAATTGGCATAGTTTTCACATTTCTGGTAACAATGTTTTTCTTATTTACACAAATAAGACTCAAGAATTTGTTGGCTTGCTAGAACTGGCAAATTCCTGGGTCACATGTCTGAAAGCTTATTATACACCTTTCACACAAGAAGCAAAATTCCAGTTTATTGCATGTGCATGCACAGCAACCAGGGATTTTGCTTACTGTGAAAGCAAACAACCGGGACATAGGAGGTCATTCCGAGTTGATCGTAGCTGTGCTAAATTTAGCACAGCTACGATCATGTTTCCAGACATGCGGGGGGACGCCCAGCACAGTCAGTGCGCCCCCCCGCACAAATACAAAAGCATCGCACAGAGGCGATGCTTTTGTATCTGTGGAGTAACTCCCGGCCAGCGCAGCACCTGCGGCTGGACGGGAGTTGTGTGTCGCTGCCGCTGGCCGCAGCGGCTGCGTGAGACGTCACGCAGCTTCCACGCCACGCCCCCCCCCAATGGTCCGGCCACTCCTGCGTTGGCCGGACAGCGCCTACTAAATGGCAGCTTAACGCCGCCGTTCAGCCCCCTCACGCCCAGCGACCGCCTTTGTCTCAGAGGCGATCGCTTGGGCACCGACGACTGCCATGCGCCGGCACACTGCGGCGCCGGCACATGTGCAATTCCAACCCGATCGCTGCGCTGCGACAAACTGCAGCGAGCAATCGGGTCGGAATGACCACCATAGTCCAGAGTCTCTGATCCTGCTCTATACCAGGGTCGGGCTGAGTTTCAGGAATTTGCCAGCTGCTAGACCCATTAAATTCCTGGCTCGAAGGGATCTATGTACTAAGCCTTGGATGAAGGTAAAGTGGACGGAGATAAAATACGAGCCAATCAGCTCAACTGTCATGTTTTAAACCCAGCCTGTGACATGGCAGTTAGGAGCTGATTGGCTGGTACTTTATCTCCATCCATTTTATCTCCATCCCAGATTTAGTAAATAGACACCTTACTGGTAAATTAACTAAGGTGGGACTTTTTTCTAAAACTGATGATGTTGGCCATAGTAACCAATCAGATTCTATCTATTATCTTCTAGAAGCAGCTAGATAAATGTTAAGTACAGTCTGATTGGTTGCTATGAGCAACATCACCGGTTCTAAAAAAAAAATCCCATCTTGGTAAATTCACCCCTAAGACTGAAAGTGAGTCTGCAGTATTGGATTTTAGAAGCACTGACCTTCTGAACATGCACCAATGATCTGCCCTGTCCAATTACTGTATTATTGTTGCTATTTCTAAATCCTTTGTCTCTAATTATAATTTATTTTTCATTGACCACAGGTCCAAATTAAAGAACAGAATGGAATACAAGGAAATTCCTTATTTGTGAACACACAGATAGTCTCCAACTAAAGTAGAAGATACAGAATTTATATCTCTATTTAAATTAAAAATAGACTTTTATTTCTCAAATTGTGAAAATTTTCAATAAATAAATTAACTAAACATCCCCTATTAGTGGAGAAATCAATTGTTTCTCAGAGTGTTTTTATTTATTTTTATTTTTCCAAGATATACTTGAGCAGCACTTGAACCTTTTTAAATTAAATTGCTTTAAGTTTTAATTTGGTGATGATGATGTTGATTCACTACCAAACTACCATTTTTCCAAGTAAAAGTACATATCCGCTCCAAGGGGGTTATTCATGTTTGATAGCAAACCAAAAAAGCACACTAATGGGCAAAACCATGTTGCACTGTAGGCGTGGCAGATGTAACATGTGCAGAGAGAGAGTTAGATTTGGATGGAGTGTGTTCAAACTGAAATCTAATTTGCAGTGCAAAAATAAAGCAGGCAGTATTTACAGTGCACAGAAACAATATAACCCACTCAAACAAGGATCATACAGTATGGCCCAAAGCTAAACTCATATACATGGTAAAGGAACCAATAAAGTTCTCATGCAATTACTTTGCTGTAGACCTTTTCACCTTTTATTTTTTCCCCTTAAAGTTGTAAACATCTGAAAGATGACTGTTAACTTCAATTATTTGTTACTTAACTTTTTTTTCCATAATACAAGCTCACCACTATGGAAAATTAAAAAATGTAAATGCTACCTATCTAAATCACTGCATGAAGGTCAGCATGAGTGAACAACAGAGGGTTAATTGAATAAATAGAGAATAATGCTGCAGTCAGAAACATTGTATCTACAGTACTATAGAGCGAGGGCTGAATAAATCAATTGATTTGACCTTTTGTGGTGACCACAGTGCTTTTCTTTATGTGTGTTGGAGATTATGAGCAAATCTTTTTCTATGTTCACTTTTCAACTGTTATTCAATTAAAAAAGAACTACTGTATTTACTGGTCACCGGCCCGCTTATCAGGGATTGCTACATTGTACAGTATTGTGTAGTGCCATATCCATCCACTGCTATTCAGCATTGTACTATAGTTTTCATTAGTGGAACAATCCCCACCCAGTGGTGAAGCTGTGTATTGCATGCTGTGGATCCGCTTGTGCCTTATCACGTAGCTACATCTGTATGCCACCCACTGTTATTGTTAGCCCATGGGGGGTAGGTTAGGTTTAGGCACCACCAGCGATGGTTAGTGTTAGGCTGCAGAGGGGGAAGGTGTTGGGTTAGGCTGCTGGTACATAGCGTTAGGATTGGGGGGTATTGGGAGAGGGTAAGTATACTTACCTAGGCCCTGTTGGAAATGTTTCCATTGGGACACAGTGGTCGGTTTTCTGACCGCTGGCATCCTTACCAACAGTAAATCATATCACACCTATTCAATTAGTGAAGAAACTGTAAACTTTCTTGATATAACTATATACACAGAAAAAGGAAAAATATAAACAATAAACCTTAGGAAACCGATCTACATGAATTCAAATATAGCAATCACCAGTGGCCATCATGGAAACTGGCTGAAGGGGATACCCGGAAGCCAGTTTCAAATGATAAGAAGAAATTGTAGTGAGCAAACAGTCTTTGAACAACAGGCTGAAATTATGAATAATTATTTTAAAAATAAAGGTTACAATATGGAAAAAATAGAGGAAAGTCTGAATAAAATAAAGAACATAGCTACAAATAACCTATTATGTGGCAATAAAACAAAAAAATAATACAAGGGTTGATAAAGATATTTCATGAACATTTATAACAGAATATAGAATAGACCATAGAGATGTAGAGAAAATGTAAAATAAACATTATAACATTTTAATACAAGATCCGATAATAAAACAGGTTACATCAGACAAACCCAGGGGTGGATTGGCATGCCGGGACGCTGGACCAGATTCCGTTTGGCTGGTCCGGTCATCTCCTCAGTGGTAGCCGTCATCCCCCCATGTCAACCGGCTACCGCGGCAGCGTTAACGATCTGAAAGCTAATGGCCGGTGGTGGAGCTGCTGCGCATGTGCAGCCGCAGCAGCCCACCCTCGTAAGCCTTTGCAGGGCTGAGCCATCAGTCACCACTGACGGCTCAGCCCTCGGGTCCGCCTCCAGCCCCAGCCGCAGCAGCAGCCAAAACAGGAGCCAATTCTGACTGCCGCATGCTCAGTCAGTAAGTAAAAGCCACAGATTTCCTGTAGTGTGCCCACAAAATACAGTAGTTGTATGTATATATGTGCATGATTACTGCATATACTATATATAAATATATATATTTATATATATATAAAATAGATGTTGAAAACCGCACTTCACCAAGTCACAAAATATTGGGTGCCAGGTCAAATAGTAGCATATCCAATCATCCACACCATGAGGCTCCAGCAGGGGCTTATGTAGCAGACCAGACCAGCACTCCTTTAACTGATAAGTTATTTTAATGCTTTAAAAGACAATGTGCAATACAAGCATAGTTCAAGCATAGTTGGCAATCCAGCAATAAAATTGTTAGTATCTCACGATTCCTCTGGGGTCCTCAGACCAAACCAGCTACAGCTCCCAACAGCCGTTTCGGACCATGCCGTCATCAGGGGAGTATCAACCATCTGCAGCCTACCAGTGCTTCTTTTATGTGCTAATAGTCAAACCTAACTGTGTACACCTGTTGAGTTAATTCCCAATCCACAATCAGTACTCACCACCGTGATTCCGCTGCCATGGGAACCTGCCGCTACCTTCACCGCTCACACCACACCCCTGTGTCCTCCTCAACCTTCCTGATTCCTCTCTTCCTGATTACTTAATCGTGGCGCCGTCTGCACCGCTGTGCGGCGCGCCATCGCATGACACAGCCGCGACAAACCGCGCGCGCATGCGTTGCCTAGCAACACAACTGCGTCACGCGTCATCGTGACTAGTGTCCGTCAGATGACGTGCACACACGCTTTGCCCAGCAACCCGATCAGACCAGGAAGTGCGTCCACAGCCAGGTTCCTGAGTGAGTCATCGACGGGGCGTGCGTGCCAGTGTCAGGGCGTTACCTGGCAACCACAGCACAACGTCCCCACAGTGGCTGCACTGACAGTGTATGGGACACATACATATCTAAACATAAATACATTTAAATAAGATGCTGTGGTTAATGGCACACATCACTGGTCTTAATCATGGGACAATGTTTATCAACAATTACAATACTCTAACCATACTATATCCATAACATAGTTTTATAATAAACAACAGTCCCATCCAACCATAATCTCCAAAGGGATATGGCCATCACCCACAGCATCCAATATCTATCTAATCCAGACAATATATATATATATACAACATATTTACATACAATACAAAAGAAAAATTGGATCATGATATTTAGGCTGTGGAGTACGTCACCACAGGCCCGAAATAGCATATAGGTAGACAGTACTAATTTATATAACGGCAAACCTGTTCCATCAGTATAAATAATCATTGTTATCACAAAAACGGTGAAAATGACAGCTCCTCATTTAGTCCATGCGGGGTTAATGTGTTCATCTGATAGATCCATCTACATTCTTGTCTCAACAACAAGTTACCCCTATCCCCACCTCTTCTCAGCGGTGGCACGTGATCGAGGGGCATGAATCTAAAGTCCTTAATCAAATGTCCACTGGCAACAAAATGTCTCGCCACTGGTGGAGTGCTTGGCTCTATTTGTTGATATGCTTTCTTTATGGACGACCGGTGCATCGAGATTCTTTCTTTGACCATCCGGATGGTCTTAGCCACATAGAGCTTGTTACATGGGCAAATGATGACGTACGTCACATATCTTGTCTCACATGTCGGAGTTGGTACTCGTCCCCCAGACTTGGATGCACAAAGCTTTTTCCTGTCCGCATGAAGCTGCAGTTCGTACAGCTACCACATTTGTAAGCTCCTTTTTGTGGACTTAACCAACCGGAACTAAGACCAATCCGTGGACTAATATCAGAGTATGAGACCCTTTCTTTCAGATTCCCACTTCTTTTATAGCTGAACAGTGGGGTATTACTACAATATCTGCTTAATACAGGGTCCGTCTGAACAATGTGCCAGTGCTTTAATATTGATTTTTTCACCAGGCCCGATGTTAGCGTGTTACAGCCCAGCTGGAGACACTGAACCACCACTGTGTGGTAGAGTAAGCTTTGCCCCCATGAACTAAATGTTGGGAAGTAACTGACTGCAAAGTCCATCCAGCGCTGCCACTTATAACAAACTGTGAACATCGACTGCGCAACCTATTCAGTGCTTCCGCTGACCAAGCACTAATTACTAACCAATTACTAATTAGACCAATTACTAACCAAGCAATTAACCAGTGACTCTAAAACACAGGACTATAATCTCACTTATAATTTCTAATTGAGAGTCTTTTGGCAGCCTAAAGGCAATCACCATATTCTGAAAGGAGGGTGAACTATAACCTTTCACACACACTTTCCTATTAAGGACTGTACTAACAGGCTGTGCTTTAATTCACATTAATTACTAATTGACCGGTATCGCATGCAGACTACTAACCTGTTCTCATTCAACCAGCCAATGCTGATATGTGTTGTTTTTAATGAATTATATGATTGTATTGTTATGTTTATTGGTAATGTTTATTTAACATATTTATGTTTTTTTAATAAATTCATTGTTGAACCAGCAGCCAATACAATCTAAATCTTTTTCGTGCCCCCACATTGAAAATAATATATATTTTTTGGTTTAGACTTGTCTATCTACAGAGGATATCCAGATCCTCCTTGTGTGGGCAGCCGTTGTAGTAATATATGCTATATTGACCAATCCTAACTATTTCATTTTAAATTATTCCCTAGCGCCCACTTTATGTATTTTTATACAACTTAGAATCAGGCCTTATGAGCAGTGATACCGTCCTCTTGACAGACTCCACCCCTCAACAAACCCCACCCCCATTAGGGCTGCTTCCATAAATTTCTCAGGCTGCTTTTTGATCCCAATCCGCCCCTGGACAAACCACACATTATATATAGAAGGGCAACAAACCTTAAAAATCATTTGGTTAGGGGAGCTATTCCACTGCAATGTTCGAATTTGAGCTGCATTAAATCAAGGGGCTTTTGTAAATGTGGATTATGTGTAGGGTGCAATAACTGTAAAAATAAAGAAAATAATAAAATCACTACAGTTGTTTCTAAGTTTGTTTTAGTGAACTTCTTAGGAACATAAAAAGTTGTACTGTAGATAATCATGCTTTAGCAGTCCACTTATAATAAGGAATATCTATAGAAACCACGGTTGTCCAGATCATTGAGGCAACACAGCATGAAGTACCACAGTTAACAATGAAAAACATGAAGTTCCCCCACATGATCCAACTCAGAACACGGTGAGTAAATTGGAAGATATCCGCTTGAAGGGCTGTTATTTCTACCTTAATTGATTCCTAGAGGTTTTTTTCAAGATCCAAAAAGTCTTGCTTGGTGGGAAGGTCTTGTTTAGTAGGGAGAAGATGAACACGAGCAAGAATATCCACCATGCTATCTCCAGTGTTACCATCAGAACTCAGATGAGCCTTGGGATGCTATAGGCCAGGCACTGTCAGAGGACTGAGGCAAAGCAGATGGTGAATGGATACACTCCACAAAAACATCTGGGTCTGGTGTAATAGCAGAACAGATTAGGTTGCAAAGTTTTTTTTAGCAAGTTTTTTTTAGCTTAGCCTTTTGTTGGTGGGCATTTGCACACTCTTCTTGGGTGTGCAGAACCTGGTATGATTCAATTTACACTTGCTGGAGGAATAGCATAGAGCCACCACTAGAGGTCAGCGTTGTAGCAGGGTTATTCACACAATGAGGCTTTACAGTAAGATGCATATGGGACAGCCAAATAGTGGGAAACACTTCTACACAGAAAAAACCTGAAGAAGAGAGTTCACAGTTCCAAGGTGAATAAGCATCCACTTCCACTTGATCACTTACATAGTACGGTTATAACTATACTTGTAAAAAATAAACCAGACTGTGTGAGTTAAATGGGAGTGGGGGGACACTGACCTTTGACTAGCCCAAAAATGCATTTGCAAGTTTCACCTCTCTCGCAGATAGTTTGCTGTCACACAGTGTTCAAAGAAGTTGTGTTTTTCCTGTGCATCATAAAAATGCTTATATCAAAAGTAGAACATCGTGTCAGTGTGCTATGTCGCTAGTAGTCAGGTGATTGCAGGGGGATGTGCCATACCTGTCTTTTGCCGACGCTGTCTGTCTCAGCCTCCTGTAGAACTCCGTATTGCACTCCTGTGTACATTTTGGCAGATAGATGAGGGAAAACCCAGGGGAACCCCCACAGATGGTCACCACTCGTTAAAACAGTGACTATGGTTTTATTTATTTACAATGAGAAGGGAACCACATTGCTAGTCATTACAACAATTGTTGGTTAATTCAAATACATTTCACATTTCTATTAAGGTAGTCATGGTTAGGATACTTGCGTAGTTCAACATAATCTCAGTTAGTACATGTAAACCCAGTTATCACATTGGCACATTCCATATAACACAACTGATACATTTCCTTTAGTAAGTAAAACAAGTGTTGGTTCAATTGTACTTTAACATCAGTCCGTGTACTTTTATAATAAACAAAAAAAACTCAAATAATAGCGCTCAGTGTAGTTTCATATGAAATAACTGGAAAAATACTTATAGTCCATATGAATGTGTTTAAATAGAGTCCAATCCCAGGGTGATTCCTCCTGTAGTTATCTAAGGACGATCAAATCTTCCACTCCATACGACGTATCAACAAGATGGGGGTCATTCCGAGTTGTTCGCTCGGTAAAAATCTTCACATCGCAGCGATTTTCCGCTTAATGCGCATGCGCAATTTCCGCACTGCGACTGCGCCAAGTAAATTTGCTATGCAGTTAGGATTTTTACTCACGGCTTTTTCATTGTTCTGGCGATCGTAATGTGATTGACAGGAAATGGGTGTTACTGGGCGGAAACAGGCCGTTTTATGGGCGTGTGGGGAAAAACGCTACCGTTTCCGGAAAAAACGCAGGAGTGACCGGAGAAACGGAGGAGTGTCTGGGCGAACGCTGGGTGTGTTTGTGACGTCAAACCAGGAACGACAAGCAGTAAAATGATCGCAGATGCCGAGTAAGTCTGGAGCTACTCAGAAACTGCTACGAGGTGTGTAATCGCAATATTGCTAATACATCGTTCGCAATTTTAAGATGCTAAGATTCACTCCCAGTAGGCGGCGGCTTAGCATGAGCAAATCTGCTAAAATCCGCTTGCGAGCGAACAACTCGGAATGACCCCCGATATGTGAACAAAAGCAAAAATATGCATCATGGTGTAGTACGTCTTTAAATGCTGAAAATGCACAATGCAGCATGGACATCAATTTTCAAAGAAGATGGATGGCGTACCCCACTCACAATTAATAGGACTGATTTTCACACATAAAGGTATCTTTCATTCCACCAAATAACTATAGGTCAGGCATATAGTACAATGCGTACCATTACTCACTCAGAACAAGGATCATGCAGGATCCTTGAAAAAGCCCCATTTGCGGGGAGAAACGCGTTGGATGAGTGCTTACAGGCGGTTCCTGCATGATTTGGTTTCTTGAGGTGGATTTGTGGTTATACTATCTTGCTGGTTAGTGCTGTTTTCAGCCGGCAGCCATATCAGCTTTTTCACTGTCCGCCCTTGAACCATTTTTGTGTTAAGGTCCACTGTTTGTATATGTGTTTTAATTTTATTAAAGTGTTTTTAACTATTACACTTCTTTGAATATCCTTGAAGCCATAAATAAAGAAACCGCTACGTGAGGATTCGCGGCTTGTTCTGAGTGAGTAATGGTACGCATTGTACTATATGCCTGACCTATAGTTATTTGGTGGAATGAAAGATACCTTTATGTGTGAAGATCAGTCCTATTAATTGTGAGTGGGGTACGCCATCCATCTTCTTTGAAAATTGATGTCCATGCTGCATTGTGCATTTTCAGCATTTAAAGACGTACTACACCATGATGCATATTTTTGCTTTTGTTCACATATCTTGTTGATACTAGAGATGTGCACTTGAAATTTTTCGGGTTTTGTGTTTTGGTTTTGGGTTCGGTTCCGCGGCCGTGTTTTGGGTTCGACCGCGTTTTGGCAAAACCTCACCGAATTTTTTTTGTCGGATTCGGGTGTGTTTTGGATTCGGGTGTTTTTTTCAAAAAACCCTAAAAAACAGCTTAAATCATAGAATTTGGGGGTCATTTTGATCCCAAAGTATTATTAACCTCAAAAACCATAATTTCCACTCATTTTCAGTCTATTCTGAATACCTCACACCTCACAATATTATTTTTAGTCCTAAAATTTGCACCGAGGTAGCTGTGTGAGTAAGATAAGCGACCCTAGTGGCCGACACAAACACCGGGCCCATCTAGGAGTGGCACTGCAGTGTCACGCAGGATGGCCCTTCCAAAAAACACTCCCCAAAAAGCACATGACGCAAAGAAAAAAAGAGGCGCAATGAGGTAGCTGTGTGAGTAAGATAAGCGACCCTAGTGGCCGACACAAACACCTGGCCCATCTAGGAGTGGCACTGCAGTGTCACGCAGGATGGCCCTTCCAAAAAACACTCCCCAAACAGCACATGACGCAAAGAAAAAAAGAGGCGCAATGAGGTAGCTGTGTGAGTAAGATAAGCGACCCTAGTGGCCGACACAAACACCTGGCCCATCTAGGAGTGGCACTGCAGTGTCACGCAGGATGGCCCTTCCAAAAAACACTCCCCAAACAGCACATGACGCAAAGAAAAAAAGAGGCGCTATGAGGTAGCTGTGTGAGTAAGATAAGCGACCCTAGTGGCTGACACAAACACCGGGCCCATCTAGGAGTGGCACTGCAGTGTCACGCAGGATGGCCCTTCCAAAAAACACTCCCCAAACAGCACATGACGCAAAGAAAAAAAGAGGCGCAATGAGGTAGCTGTGTGAGTAAGATAAGCGACCCTAGTGGCCGACACAAACACCGGGCCCATCTAGGAGTGGCACTGCAGTGTCACGCAGGATGGCCCTTCCAAAAAACACTCCCCAAACAGCACATGACGCAAAGAAAAAAAGAGGCGCAATGAGGTAGCTGTGTGAGTAAGATAAGCGACCCTAGTGGCCGACACAAACACCTGGCCCATCTAGGAGTGGCACTGCAGTGTCACGCAGGATGGCCCTTCCAAAAAACACCCCCCAAACAGCACATGATGCAAAGAAAAATGAAAGAAAAAAGAGGTGCAAGATGGAATTGTCCTTGGGCCCTCCCACCCACCCTTATGTTGTATAAACAGGACATGCACACTTTAACCAACCCATCATTTCAGTGACAGGGTCTGCCACACGACTGTGACTGAAATGACGGGTTGGTTTGGACCCCCACCGAAAAAGAAGCAATTAATCTCTCCTTGCACAAACTGGCTCTACAGAGGCAAGATGTTCACCTCATCATCATCCTCCGATATATCACCGTGTACATCCCGCTCCTCACAGATTATCAATTCGTCCCCACTGGAATCCACCATCTCAGCTCCCTGTGTACTTTGTGGAGGCAATTGCTGCTGGTCAATGTCTCCACGGAGGAATTGATTATAATTCATTTTAATGAACATCATCTTCTCCACATTTTCTGGAAGTAACCTCGTACGCCGATTGCTGACAAGGTGAGCGGCGGCACTAAACACTCTTTCGGAGTACACACTTGTGGGAGGGCAACTTAGGTAGAATAAAGCCAGTTTGTGCAAGGGCCTCCAAATTGCCTCTTTTTCCTGCCAGTATAAGTACGGACTGTCTGACGTGCCTACTTGGATGCGGTCACTCATATAATCCTCCACCATTCTTTCAATGGTGAGAGAATCATATGCAGTGACAGTAGACGACATGTCCGTAATCGTTGTCAGGTCCTTCAGTCCGGACCAGATGTCAGCATCAGCAGTCGCTCCAGACTGCCCTGCATCACCGCCAGCGGGTGGGCTCGGAATTCTGAGCCTTTTCCTCGCACCCCCAGTTGCGGGAGAATGTGAAGGAGGAGATGTTGACAGGTCGCGTTCCGCTTGACTTGACAATTTTCTCACCAGCAGGTCTTTGAACCCCAGCAGACTTGTGTCTGCCGGAAAGAGAGATCCAAGGTAGGTTTTAAATCTAGGATCGAGCACGGTGGCCAAAATGTAGTGCTCTGATTTCAACAGATTGACCACCCGTGAATCCTTGTTAAGCGAATTAAGGGCTCCATCCACAAGTCCCACATGCCTAGCGGAATCGCTCCCTTTTAGCTCCTCCTTCAATGCCTCCAGCTTCTTCTGCAAAAGCCTGATGAGGGGAATGACCTGACTCAGGCTGGCAGTGTCTGAACTGACTTCACGTGTGGCAAGTTCAAAAGGTTGCAGAACCTTGCACAACGTTGAAATCATTCTCCACTGCGCTTGAGACAGGTACATTCCACCTCCTATATCGTGCTCAATTGTATAGGCTTGAATGGCCTTTTGCTGCTCCTCCAACCTCTGAAGCATATATAGGGTTGAATTCCACCTCGTTACCACTTCTTGCTTCAGATGATGGCAGGGCAGGTTCAGGCGTTTTTGGTGGTGCTCCAGTCTTCTGTACGTGGTGCCTGTACGCCGAAAGTGTCCCGCAATTCTTCTGGCCACCGACAGCATCTCTTGCACGCCCCTGTCGTTTTTTAAAAAATTCTGCACCACCAAATTCAAGGTATGTGCAAAACATGGGACGTGCTGGAATTTGCCCATATTTAATGCACACACAATATTGCTGGCGTTGTCCGATGCCACAAATCCACAGGAGAGTCCAATTGGAGTAAGCCATTCCGCGATGATCTTCCTCAGTTGCCGTAAGAGGTTTTCAGCTGTGTGCGTATTCTGGAAACCGGTGATACAAAGCGTAGCCTGCCTAGGAAAGAGTTGGCGTTTGCGAGATGCTGCTACTGGTGCCGCCGCTGCTGTTCTTGCGGCGGGAGTCCATACATCTACCCAGTGGGCTGTCACAGTCATATAGTCCTGACCCTGCCCTGCTCCACTTGTCCACATGTCCGTGGTTAAGTGGACATTGGGTACAACTGCATTTTTTAGGACACTGGTGAGTCTTTTTCTGACGTCCGTGTACATTCTCGGTATCGCCTGCCTAGAGAAGTGGAACCTAGATGGTATTTGGTAACGGGGGCACACTGCCTCAATAAATTGTCTAGTTCCCTGTGATCTAACGGCGGATACCGGACGCACGTCTAACACCAACATAGTTGTCAAGGCCTCAGTTATCCGCTTTGCAACAGGATGACTGCTGTGATATTTCATCTTCCTCGCAAAGGACTGTTGGACAGTCAATTGCTTGGTGGAAGTAGTAAAAGTGGGCTTACGACTTCCCCTCTGGGATGACCATCGACTCCCAGCAGCAACAACAGCAGCGCCAGCAGCAGTAGGCGTTACACGCAAGGATGCATCGGAGGAATCCCAGGCAGGAGAGGACTCGTCAGAATTGCCAGTGACATGGCCTGCAGGACTACTGGCATTCCTGGGGAAGGAGGAAATTGACACTGAGGGAGTTGGTGGGGTGGTTTGCGTGAGCTTGGTTACAAGAGGAAGGGATTTACTGGTCAGTGGACTGCTTCCGCTGTCGCCCAAAGTTTTTGAACTTGTCACTGACTTATTATGAATGCGCTGCAGGTGACGTATAAGGGAGGATGTTCCGAGGTGGTTAACGTCCTTACCCCTACTTATTACAGCTTGACAAAGGCAACACACGGCTTGACAAATGTTGTCCGCATTTCTGGTGAAATACTTCCACACCGAAGAGCTGATTTTTTTGGTATTTTCACCAGGCATGTCAACGGCCCTATTCCTCCCATGGACAACAGGTGTCTCCCCGGGTGCCTGACTTAAACAAACCACCTCACCATCAGAATCCTCCTTGTCAATTTCCTCCCCAGCGCCAGCAAAACCCATATCCTCCTCATCCTGGTGTACTTCAACACTGACATCTTCAATCTGACTATCAGGAACTGGACTGCGGGTGCTCCTTCCAGCACTTGCAGGGGGCGTGCAAATGGTGGAAGGCGCATGCTCTTCACGTCCAGTGTTGGGAAGGTCAGGCATCGCAACCGACACAATTGGACTCTCCTTGTGGATTTGGGATTTCGAAGAACGCACAATTCTTTGCGGTGCTTTTGCCAGCTTGAGTCTTTTCAGTTTTCTAGCGAGAGGCTGAGTGCTTCCATCCTCATGTGAATCTGAACCACTAGCCATGAACATAGGCCAGGGCCTCAGCCGTTCCTTGCCACTCCGTGTGGTAAATGGCATATTGGCAAGTTTACGCTTCTCCTCCGACAATTTTATTTTAGATTTTGGAGTCCTTTTTTACTGATATTTGGTGTTTTGGATTTTACATGCTCTGTACTATGACATTGGGCATCGGCCTTGGCAGACGACGTTGCTGGCATTTCATCGTCTCGGCCATGACTAGTGGCAGCAGCTTCAGCACGAGGTGGAAGTGGATCTTGATCTTTCCCTAATTTTGGAACCTCAACATTTTTGTTCTCCATATTTTAATAGGCACAACTAAAAGGCACCTCAGGTAAACAATGGAGATGGATGGATACTAGTATACTTATGGATGGACGAGCGACTGCCGACACAGAGGTAGCTACAGCCGTGGACTACCGTACTGTGTCTGCTGCTAATATAGACTGGATGATAATGAGATGAAATCAATATATATTATATCACACTAGTACTGCAGCCGGACAGGTATATATATTTATTATGTAATGACTGATGACGGACCTGCTGGACACTGTCAGCTCAGCAGCACCGCAGACTGCTACAGTAAGCTACTATAGTAGTATGTATAAAGAAGAAAGAAAAAAAAAACACGGGTAGGTGGTATACAATTATGGATGGACGAGCGACTGCCGACACAGAGGTAGCTACAGCCGTGGACTACCGTACTGTGTCTGCTGCTAATATAGACTGGATGATAATGAGATGAAATCAATATATATTATATCACACTAGTACTGCAGCCGGACAGGTAGATATATTTATTATGTAATGACTGATGACGGACCTGCTGGACACAGTCAGCTCAGCAGCACCGCAGACTGCTACAGTAAGCTACTATAGTAGTATGTATAAAGAAGAAAGAAAAAAAAACCACGGGTAGGTGGTATACAATTATGGATGGACGAGCGACTGCCGACACAGAGGTAGCTACAGCCATGGACTACCGTACTGTGTCTGCTGCTAATATAGACTGGATGATAATGAGATGAAATCAATATATATATATATATATATATATATAATATCACTAGTACTGCAGCCGGACAGGTATATATATTTATTATGTAATGACTGATGACGGACCTGCTGGACACTGTCAGCTCAGCAGCACCGCAGACTGCTACAGTAAGCTACTATAGTAGTATGTATAAAGAAGAAAGAAAAAAAAATAAACCACGGGTAGGTGGTATACAATTATGGATGGACGAGCGACTGCCGACACAGAGGTATCTACAGCCGTGGACTACCGTACTGTGTCTGCTGCTAATATAGACTGGATGATAATGAGATGAAATCAATATATATATATATATATATTATCACTAGTACTGCAGCCGGACAGGTATATATATTTATTATGTAATGACTGATGACGGACCTGCTGGACACTGTCAGCTCAGCAGCACCACAGACTGCTACAGTAAGCTACTATAGTAGTATGTATAAAGAAGAAAGAAAGAAAAAAAAACACGGGTAGGTGGTATACAATATTATATATATATTATATACAATTATATATATATATATATATATATATATATATATTAAACTGGTGGTGACTGGTGGTCAGGTCACGGGTCACACTATCAGCAACTTGCAAGTAGTACTCCTAAGCAGACAATCACAATATATATTATACTGGTGGTCAGTGTGGTCACAATGGCAGTGTGGCACTCTGGCAGCAAAAGTGTGCACTGTACGTTATATGTACTCCTGAGTCCTGCTCTCAGACTCTAACTGCTCCCCACTGTCAGTGTCTCCCCCACAAGTCAGATAATATACAGTCACACTATCTATCACTTCAGCAAGTAACTAGTACTCCTCCTAATGCTCCCCAAAATTACTACTGTGTCTCTCTCTACTGTCTCACTCTCTTCTCTATAAACGGAGAGGACGCCAGCCACGTCCTCTCCCTATGAATCTCAATGCACGTGTGAAAATGGCGGCGACGCGCGGCTCCTTATATAGAATCCGAGTCTCGCGATAGAATCCGAGCCTCGCGAGAATCCGACAGCGGGATGATGACGTTCGGGCGCGCTCGGGTTAACCGAGCAAGGCGGGAAGATCCGAGTCGCTCGGACCCGTGTAAAAAAACATGAAGTTCGGGCGGGTTCGGATTCCGAGGAACCGAACCCGCTCATCCCTAGTTGATACGTCGTATGGAGTGGAAGACTTGATCGTCCTTAGATAACTACAGGAGGAATCACCCTGGGATTGGACTCTATTTAACACATTCATATAGACTATAAGTATTTTTCCAGTTATTTCATATGAAACTACACTGAGTGCTATTATTTGAGTTTTTTTTTTTAATTGTAATTTTATACGAGGGTAATAGGCCCAACACACTGGCCGATTTTTTGAAAGATATGAACGATCTCGTTCATAAATGAACGAGAACTCGTTCATATCTTTCAGTGTGGAGACTCCAGCGATGAACGATGCGCGGCCCCGCGCTCGTTCATCGCTGGTCTCCCGTCGGCTGTGCATGCAGGCCAATATGGACGATCTCGTCCATATTTGCCTGCACTTCAATGCAGCCGCGTGACGGGGTGAGTGAAGAAACTTCACTCCCCCCGTCACTGCCCCCCGCCGCCGGGTCGCTCGTCGGCCGTATCCGCCGTCGGGCAGCTCGGCGGTAGGTCGGCCAGTGAGTAGGGCCCATAAGGTGGCCCTCATTTACTCAATCAGCTGCATAAGTGAATTTGCGCCTTGGGTGTTGATTAATTTTGCTTTCTTGATACTTTTATAACCTGTCCACAGGGTGGCAGTGCAACATTAATCTCAGCAAGGGTTAGCACTAAACATTCCTCAGCATAATAAGTATCTCTGTCCCAGGACTGGAGATGGAGTCAGACCATGTTCATAGGATAGGATGAATAAGGCAATAAGCTCTGTAGTTCAATGGTATAGTTGCAGCGCTGATACAGTATTTGTATTACTGACAATGGCTAGCGCAGGCTGGTGAATGCATAGTAGAAATGGGTCTCTCTCACAAAGTCAGTGAATGTATCAGGCTCCTCCTACTTCAGGGCAATCTGGGATGACTTGGAGCTTTCATTTCCACTGGAATGCTTGGTCTAGCTGTGGCACCACAAGTCTCAGCCTCTTTAATGCAGTTTGTCTCTCTGGACACTGTCTTTCCTATTTGCAGCTTGCCTTTATTGTCTCCTATATCAGGTTTTTACACATCATCTGACTTTCTCTGGCTGTCTGCTTCACATCTCCCCATCATGGGGGGTCATTCTGACATAATCGCACGCTGCAGTTTATCGCAACAGTGCGATCGGGTCAGAACAGCGCTGGCGCATGCCAGATGGCCGAAGGCCGTCGAGCCACTACAATCGCCTCTGCCTGATTGACAGGCAGAGGCGGTCACTTTACAGAACGGTGGCGTTTGGCCGCCATTTCATGGCGCGGTCCAGCCAACGCAGGCATGGCCGGACCGAACGGAGGGCAGGCCCAGAGCCGGCCATAGGCATAGGCAAACTAGGCAATTGCTTAGGGCATTTGATATGCCTAGGGGCATTAGCAGCTTCTGCTGATTAAAATGATATGCGGCATGCCTATATTCTGTATGTAGCATTTCATATGCAGATACAGCCACAGTCTCACAGTATATAGGCATGCTGCATATCAGTTTCATCAGCAGAAGCTGCTTGTGCATCCTAGCCACATAGCAATGCAAATAAGATGCATTTTCATTTAAAAAAAAGGTGCCCGACGTTAGCATTGATGCAAGATTTGTGAGGACACATCTGTATCCAAGCAGAGGCAGAGGTCACAGTGTTAGTGGCAGTGTGAGTGCTGTGTGCATGTGAGTGGGTTGGTTGTGCAGTAGTGTTCAGAATATGTGTAAGGAGCATTATGTGTGTCATGTAAAAATGCATTAATAATGTGCAATATATGTGTAAAGGGCCACTATGTGTGTCATTATGTGTATAAGGGCATTAATAATGTGCGGCATATGTGTAACAGGGTACTACTGTATGTGTGTCATTATGTGTATAGGGGCACTAATAATGTGCAGCAAATGTGTAGGGGGCACTATGTGTGTCATTATGTGTATAAGGGCATTAATAATGTGCGGCATATGTGTAAGGGACATTATGTGTAAAAGGGCATTAATAAAGGTTGTCATAATGTGTAAGGTGCATTATGTTTATAAGGACATTGTAAGGGGCATTACTGTGTGGAATTGTGTATAAATGCATTACTAATGTGTGGCATTATGTGTATAAGGTGCTCTACTATGTGGCATTGCATATAGAAAGGGCACTACTGTGTTGTCTAATGTGAATAAAGAGCAATAAGGTGTGGTGTAATGTGAATAAGGAGCTATTCAGTGTGATGTAATGTGAATAAGGGGCACTACTGTGAGGAGTAACGTTTATAAGGTAAAGTGATACTACTGTGGAATGTAATGTGAATTGTGGACACTATCGCAAGATAAAATGTGAATAAAGTTGCAGTACTGTGTGGCGTAATTGGAATTGGGGTTACTATTGTGTGGCCATGCCCCTTCCCCGCAAGAAGATGCCCCTTTTTGGGCTGTGCGTCAAATGTGCGAACTGTTCCTATTTAAAATATAGGGGGTACAAACACCAAAATAGGGACTGCTATGGGTGAGGGGTGATGGTGCTGGGAAAGAGGTGCAAGGTCAGAGGCAGAACCAGCGGTGGTGCAAGGGGGCACCAGCCAAAATCTTGCCTAGGGCATCATATTGGTTAGTGCCGGCTCTGGGCGGGCCGCAGCGGCTGCGTGACGTCACACGCAGCCGCTGCGGGCCGGGGAGTGATGAGTAGCTCCCAGGCAGCACGCTAAAGCTGCACTGATCGGGAGCTACTCTTGAAGTGCAAAGGCATCGCCGCAGGACGGGTGAAACGCGTTTTCCATCTCTTTATCTGGGACCAGGGACACTAGGAGTATCACTCAGATCCTGCTAACCCCAAACTGACCCAGGGACCTGGGCAGGGACCGGTATCTTTTGATTTATCAGACTGTCACACCAATTGTATTATCAGTAATACACGTAATACTCTGTAAGAAACAATATTACCTAATTGCACAGGGCATTCTAAATTGAAATCTCTATGAAATCGACAGGTTTCATGGAATACTGATACTTCTCTGGACACATCCCTTCTTTTCAGTGTCTGTCCATCCGAATATAAACAGCCCTGCATTGTGATTCAATTGTCTGTGCCTGCATGTGGGAACAGTGGTGCAATTGTGCACCCATCACTGTCTGTGTGCTTCTGCAATAGATTTGTAATAAAGGTAGAATGTCAGAATACTGAATCTTTACACACGCCCCATGGAATAGTTTCCCGGAGGGTGTATCTAAATATAAAATACAACCCCATTGCCTGTGTAAAAACAGGGTTCAGGGACACCATTATTTTCTGGACATAACCTTCTCAGTGGCTGTTCATTAGAATACAAACAGCCCTGCCTTGTGATTCAATTGGTTTTGTGCCTGCACGTAGGAACAGTTGGTGCAAGTGAGCACCTACCCCTGTCTGTATACCTCAGCAAGTGATTTGTATTGAAGGTAGCTTGTCAGAGTATTGAATCTCTACACACTCCATGGAATGTTTTTTTTTCAGTCTAATACAGTAGTGTGAATTGCCAGAGTGTGCTTTCAAATACAAAATCTGATGACAGTGCCTGCATAAAGACTTAGGCATATATCTGATTCAGTTCTACCTTTGATCCTGTGTAATCTATTATTTTCTTATATCTGCAGACTCTCATCTATGATTCACAGGTCAATCCTGTGCCTAACGTAGACAGCAGATCTGCAATTTGCTTCTCCCTCTCTCTAAGTCTTTACTAGGTGCACTCTCATTGGTGAGTCGACCAATTTGTGTCTAATAATTACTACCATACCCCACCGACAGAGCCTGATCCCGTCCGATCTTGGAAGCAAAACAGTGGTGGGCTGGGTCAGTATCTGTGAGGGGGACCCCCAGAGAATACCTGGTGTTGTAATTTGTGACCCACCTCGACCGTAAACCAACAGCAGGATCACCACATTTTTCCTTTAACCTTTTTTTCCATTTGGTCTTTTCCTTCTCCTCCTTTTCCTTTTCCCTCTCCTCCCCGTCCTCCACCTTCCCCCGCAATTTCATCTTTGTTTCCCTTGGCTATTTTCCCCCATATCCAGGATAAATCTTTAAAGCCCGTTATATACAACCACGAAGTACTACAACAGACACCTCCCCATGCATATGTAATTTATTAAGATTCATATTTTTGACAATATTGGTCCAATCAACTATGACCCACTGAGGTCTTATTAAAACAAGCTTTGCTTGTGCTGGTTGAAGAGGATTTGGGTGTAGAACCATAGTGTCTACATCTCCCTATAAGTCTATAAGGATAGACTAACCAGAACATTTCCAATTTTAAAAAAAAATTCATTCTGTAATCTTTATACCTATATAAGTGTTTTTCTGTTCCATTAATTAACTGTGGTGGAATATGAGAGTGTGGATTTATTTTAAAATGATTATTTAATAAAAGTTAAGTTTTAATAATTAGTCATATAACTATATAAATACAAGAGTGCACCCACATAAGAGTCTTCTGCAAGCCATTTTTCCTACAAGTTCTCCCTGACTCTGGATGCACCACCAGGTATAATCATTAGGAATTATTCCTTTACACCGATATAATTCTGGTACCTTACAATATTGTTTGAACCTGACTGGTGCGGAATCTAGAGATGAGCGCCTGAAATTTTTCGGGTTTTGTGTTTTGGTTTTGGGTTCGGTTCCGCGGCCGTGTTTTGGGTTCGAACGCGTTTTGGCAAAACCTCACCGAATTTTTTTTGTCGGATTCGGGTGTGTTTTGGATTCGGGTGTTTTTTTCAAAAAACACTAAAAAACAGCTTAAATCATAGAATTTGGGGGTCATTTTGATCCCAAAGTATTATTAACCTCAAAAACCATAATTTACACTCATTTTCAGTCTATTCTGAATACCTCACACCTCACAATATTATTTTTAGTCCTAAAATTTGCACCGAGGTCGCTGTGTGAGTAAGATAAGAGACCCTAGTGGCCGACACAAACACCGGGCCCATCTAGGAGTGGCACTGCAGTGTCACGCAGGATGTCCCTTCCAAAAAACCCTCCCCAAACAGCACATGACGCAAAGAAAAAAAGAGGCGCAATGAGGTAGCTGTGTGAGTAAGATTAGCGACCCTAGTGGCCGACACAAACACCGGGCCCATCTAGGAGTGGCACTGCAGTGTCACGCAGGATGTCCCTTCCAAAAAACCCTCCCCAAACAGCACATGACGCAAAGAAAAAAAGAGGCGCAATGAGGTAGCTGTGTGAGTAAGATTAGCGACCCTAGTGGCCGACACAAACACCGGGCCCATCTAGGAGTGGCACTGCAGTGTCACGCAGGATGTCCCTTCCAAAAAACCCTCCCCAAACAGCACATGACGCAAAGAAAAAAAGAGGCGCAATGAGGTAGCTGTGTGAGTAAGATTAGCGACCCTAGTGGCCGACACAAACACCGGGCCCATCTAGGAGTGGCACTGCAGTGTCACGCAGGATGTCCCTTCCAAAAAACCCTCCCCAAACAGCACATGACGCAAAGAAAAAAAGAGGCGCAATGAGGTAGCTGACTGTGTGAGTAAGATTAGCGACCCTAGTGGCCGACACAAACACCGGGCCCATCTAGGAGTGGCACTGCAGTGTCACGCAGGATGTCCCTTCCAAAAAACCCTCCCCAATCAGCACATGATGCAAAGAAAAAGAAAAGAAAAAAGAGGTGCAAGATGGAATTGTCCTTGGGCCCTCCCACCCACCCTTATGTTGTATAAACAAAACAGGACATGCACACTTTAACCAACCCATCATTTCAGTGACAGGGTCTGCCACACGACTGTGACTGAAATGACGGGTTGGTTTGGACCCCCCCCAAAAAAGAAGCAATTAATCTCTCCTTGCACAAACTGGCTCTACAGAGGCAAGATGTCCACCTCATCTTCACCCTCCGATATATCACCGTGTACATCCCCCTCCTCACAGATTATCAATTCGTCCCCACTGGAATCCACCATCTCAGCTCCCTGTGTACTTTGTGGAGGCAATTGCTGCTGGTCAATGTCTCCGCGGAGGAATTGATTATAATTCATTTTAATGAACATCATCTTCTCCACATTTTCTGGATGTAACCTCGTACGCCGATTGCTGACAAGGTGAGCGGCGGCACTAAACACTCTTTCGGAGTACACACTTGTGGGAGGGCAACTTAGGTAGAATAAAGCCAGTTTGTGCAAGGGCCTCCAAATTGCCTCTTTTTCCTGCCAGTATAAGTACGGACTGTGTGACGTGCCTACTTGGATGCGGTCACTCATATAATCCTCCACCATTCTATCAATGTTGAGAGAATCATATGCAGTGACAGTAGACGACATGTCCGTAATCGTTGTCAGGTCCTTCAGTCCGGACCAGATGTCAGCATCAGCAGTCGCTCCAGACTGCCCTGCATCACCGCCAGCGGGTGGGCTCGGAATTCTGAGCCTTTTCCTCGCACCCCCAGTTGCGGGAGAATGTGAAGGAGGAGATGTTGACAGGTCGCGTTCCGCTTGACTTGACAATTTTGTCACCAGCAGGTCTTTCAACCCCAGCAGACCTGTGTCTGCCGGAAAGAGAGATCCAAGGTAGGCTTTAAATCTAGGATCGAGCACGGTGGCCAAAATGTAGTGCTCTGATTTCAACAGATTGACCACCCGTGAATCCTTGTTAAGCGAATTAAGGGCTGCATCCACAAGTCCCACATGCCTAGCGGAATCGCTCCCTTTTAGCTCCTTCTTCAATGCCTCCAGCTTCTTCTGCAAAAGCCTGATGAGGGGAATGACCTGACTCAGGCTGACAGTGTCTGAACTGACTTCACGTGTGGCAAGTTCAAAGGGCATCAGAACCTTGCACAACGTTGAAATCATTCTCCACTGCACTTGAGACAGGTGCATTCCACCTACTATATCGTGCTCAATTGTATAGGCTTGAATGGCCTTTTGCTGCTCCTCCAACCTCTGAAGCATATAGAGGGTTGAATTCCACCTCGTTACCACTTCTTGCTTCAGATGATGGCAGGGCAGGTTCAGTAGTTTTTGGTGGTGCTCCAGTCTTCTGTACGTGGTGCCTGTACGCCGAAAGTGTCCCGCAATTTTTCTGGCCACCGACAGCATCTCTTGCACGCCCCTGTCGTTTTTTAAAAAATTCTGCACCACCAAATTCAAGGTATGTGCAAAACATGGGACGTGCTGGAATTTGCCCATATTTAATGCACACACAATATTGCTGGCGTTGTCCGATGCCACAAATCCACAGGAGAGTCCAATTGGGGTAAGCCATTCCGCGATGATCTTCCTCAGTTGCCGTAAGAGGTTTTCAGCTGTGTGCGTATTCTGGAAAGCGGTGATACAAAGCGTAGCCTGCCTAGGAAAGAGTTGGCGTTTGCGAGATGCTGCTACTGGTGCCGCCGCTGCTGTTCTTGCGGCGGGAGTCCATACATCTACCCAGTGGGCTGTCACAGTCATATAGTCCTGACCCTGCCCTGCTCCACTTGTCCACATGTCCGTGGTTAAGTGGACATTGGGTACAACTGCATTTTTTAGGACACTGGTGAGTCTTTTTCTGACGTCCGTGTACATTCTCAGTATCGCCTGCCTACAGAAGTGGAACCTAGATGGTATTTGGTAACGGGGGCACACTGCCTCAATAAATTGTCTAGTTCCCTGTGAACTAACGGCGGATACCGGACGCACGTCTAACACCAACATAGTTGTCAAGGACTCAGTTATCCGCTTTGCAGTAGGATGACTGCTGTGATATTTCATCTTCCTCGCAAAGGACTGTTGAACAGTCAATTGCTTACTGGAAGTAGTACAAGTGGGCTTACGACTTCCCCTCTGGGATGACCATCGACTCCCAGCGGCAACAACAGCAGCGCCAGCAGCAGTAGGCGTTACACGCAAGGATGCATCGGAGGAATCCCAGGCAGGAGAGGACTCGTCAGAATTGCCAGTGACATGGCCTGCAGGACTATTGGCATTCCTGGGGAAGGAGGAAATTGACACTGAGGGAGTTGGTGGGGTGGTTTGCGTGAGCTTGGTTACAAGAGGAAGGGATTTACTGGTCAGTGGACTGCTTCCGCTGTCACCCAAAGTTTTTGAACTTGTCACTGACTTATTATGAATGCGCTGCAGGTGACGTATAAGGGAGGATGTTCCGAGGTGGTTAACGTCCTTACCCCTACTTATTACAGCTTGACAAAGGGAACACACGGCTTGACACCTGTTGTCCGCATTTCTGGTGAAATACCTCCACACCGAAGAGCTGATTTTTTTGGTATTTTCACCTGGCATGTCAACGGCCATATTCCTCCCACGGACAACAGGTGTCTCCCCGGGTGCCTGACTTAAACAAACCACCTCACCATCAGAATCCTCCTGGTCAATTTCCTCCCCAGCGCCAGCAACACCCATATCCTCCTCATCCTGGTGTACTTCAACACTGACATCTTCAATCTGACTATCAGGAACTGGACTGCGGGTGCTCCTTCCAGCACTTGCAGGGGGCGTGCAAATGGTGGAAGGCGCATGCTCTTCACGTCCAGTGTTGGGAAGGTCAGGCATCGCAACCGACACAATTGGACTCTCCTTGTGGATTTGGGATTTCAAAGAACGCACAGTTCTTTGCGGTGCTTTTGCCAGCTTGAGTCTTTTCAGTTTTCTAGCGAGAGGCTGAGTGCTTCCATCCTCATGTGAAGCTGAACCACTAGCCATGAACATAGGCCAGGGCCTCAGCCGTTCCTTGCCACTCCGTGTGGTAAATGGCAT
Organism: Pseudophryne corroboree; assembly: GCF_028390025.1. Classification (NCBI taxonomy): domain Eukaryota; kingdom Metazoa; phylum Chordata; class Amphibia; order Anura; family Myobatrachidae; genus Pseudophryne; species Pseudophryne corroboree. The sequence continues at coordinate 150,289,556 of NC_086455.1, forward strand.
ATTGGCAAGTTTACGCTTCTCCTCCGACAATTTTATTTTAGGTTTTGGAGTCCTTTTTTTTACTGATATTTGGTGTTTTGGTTTTGACATGCTCTGTACTATGCCATTGGGCATCGGCCTTGGCAGACGACGTTGCTGGCATTTCATCGTCTCGGCCATGACTAGTGGCAGCAGCTTCAGCACGAGGTGGAAGTGGATCTTGATCTTTCCCTAATTTTGGAACCTCAACATTTTTGTTCTCCATATTTTAATAGGCACAACTAAAAGGCACCTCAGGTAAACAATGGAGATGGATGGATTGGATACTAGTATACAATTATGGACGGGCTGCCGAGTGCCGACACAGAGGTAGCCACAGCCGTGAACTACCGCACTGTACTGTGTCTGCTGCTAATATATAGACTAGTTGATAAAGAGATAGTATACTCGTAACTAGTATGTATGTATAAAGAAAGAAAAAAAAACCACGGTTAGGTGGTATATACAATTATGGACGGGCTGCCGAGTGCCGACACAGAGGTAGCCACAGCCGTGAACTACCGCACTGTACTGTGTCTGCTGCTAATATATAGACTGGTTGATAAAGAGATAGTATACTCGTAACTAGTATGTATGTATAAAGAAAGAAAAAAAAACCACGGTTAGGTGGTATATACAATTATGGACGGGCTGCCGAGTGCCGACACAGAGGTAGCCACAGCCGTGAACTACCGCACTGTACTGTGTCTGCTGCTAATATATAGACTGGTTGATAAAGAGATAGTATACTCGTAACTAGTATGTATGTATAAAGAAAGAAAAAAAAACCACGGTTAGGTGGTATATACAATTATGGACGGGCTGCCGAGTGCCGACACAGAGGTAGCCACAGCCGTGAACTACCGCACTGTACTGTGTCTGCTGCTAATATATAGACTGGTTGATAAAGAGATAGTATACTCGTAACTAGTATGTATGTATAAAGAAAGAAAAAAAAACCACGGTTAGGTGGTATATACAATTATGGACGGGCTGCCGAGTGCCGACACAGAGGTAGCCACAGCCGTGAACTACCGCACTGTACTGTGTCTGCTGCTAATATATAGACTGGTTGATAAAGAGATAGTATACTCGTAACTAGTATGTATGTATAAAGAAAGAAAAAAAAACCACGGTTAGGTGGTATATACAATTATGGACGGGCTGCCGAGTGCCGACACAGAGGTAGCCACAGCCGTGAACTACCGCACTGTACTGTGTCTGCTGCTAATATATAGACTGGTTGATAAAGAGATAGTATACTCGTAACTAGTATGTATGTATAAAGAAAGAAAAAAAAACCACGGTTAGGTGGTATATACAATTATGGACGGGCTGCCGAGTGCCGACACAGAGGTAGCCACAGCCGTGAACTACCGCACTGTACTGTGTCTGCTGCTAATATATAGACTGGTTGATAAAGAGATAGTATACTCGTAACTAGTATGTATGTATAAAGAAAGAAAAAAAAACCACGGTTAGGTGGTATATACAATTATGGACGGGCTGCCGAGTGCCGACACAGAGGTAGCCACAGCCGTGAACTACCGCACTGTACTGTGTCTGCTGCTAATATATAGACTGGTTGATAAAGAGATAGTATACTCGTAACTAGTATGTATGTATAAAGAAAGAAAAAAAAACCACGGTTAGGTGGTATATACAATTATGGACGGGCTGCCGAGTGCCGACACAGAGGTAGCCACAGCCGTGAACTACCGCACTGTACTGTGTCTGCTGCTAATATAGACTGGTTGATAAAGAGATAGTATACTACTAATATTATATATACTGGTGGTCAGGTCACTGGTCACTAGTCACACTGGCAGTGGCACTCCTGCAGCAAAAGTGTGCACTGTTTTAATATAATATTATGTACTCCTGGCTCCTGCTATAACCTATAACTGGCACTGCAGTAGTGCTCCCCAGTCTCCCCCACAATTATAAGCTGTGTGAGCTGAGCAGTCAGACAGATATATAATATAGATGATGCAGCACACTGGCCTGAGCCTGAGCAGTGCACACAGATATGGTATGTGACTGACTGAGTCACTGTGTGTATCGCTTTTTTCAGGCAGAGAACGGATATATTAAATAAACTGCACTGTGTGTCTGGTGGTCACTCACTATATAATATATTATGTACTCCTGGCTCCTGCTATAACCTATAACTGGCACTGCAGTAGTGCTCCCCAGTCTCCCCCACAATTATAAGCTGTGTGAGCTGAGCAGTCAGACAGATAATCAGATATATATAATATTATATATAGATAATAGATGATGCAGCACACTGGCCTGAGCCTGAGCAGTGCACACAGATATGGTATGTGACTGAGTCACTGTGTGCTGTGTATCGCTTTTTTCAGGCAGAGAACGGATTATAAATAAAACTGGTGGTCACTATCAGCAAAACTCTGCACTGTACTGAGTACTCCTAATGCTCCCCAAAATTAGTAAATCAAGTGTCTCTCTAATCTATTCTAAACGGAGAGGACGCCAGCCACGTCCTCTCCCTATCAATCTCAATGCACGTGTGAAAATGGCGGCGACGCGCGGCTCCTTATATAGAATCCGAGTCTCGCGATAGAATCCGAGCCTCGCGAGAATCCGACAGCGTCATGATGACGTTCGGGCGCGCTCGGGTTAACCGAGCAAGGCGGGAAGATCCGAGTCGCTCGGACCCGTGAAAAAAAACATGAAGTTCGTGCGGGTTCGGATTCAGAGAAACCGAACCCGCTCATCTCTAGCGGAATCACACCTTTCTTCTTTCGTGACAGTAAACATGTCAGTAATCATTGGCAGGTCCTTCAGTCTGGACCAGATGTCAGTACTTGCTCCTGACTGCCCTGCATCACCGCCAGCGGATGGGCTAGGAAATCTTATCCTTTTCCTTGCAGCCCCAGTTGCGGGAGAAAATAAAGGAGGAGCTGTTGACGCGTCACGTTCCGCTTGAGTTGACAATTTTCTCACCAGCAGGTCTTTGAACCTCTGCAGACTTGTGTCTGCCAGAAAGAGAGATACAACATAGGCTTTAAACCTAGGATCGAGCACGGTGGCCAATATAAAGTGCTCTGATTTCAACAGATTGACCACCCTTGAAACCTGGCAAAACGAATGAAGGGCTACATCTACAAGTCCCACATACTTTGCGGAATCGCTCCATCTTAGCTCCTCCTTCAATTTCTCCAGCTGTTTGTGCAAAAGCCTGATGAGGGGAATTACCTGACTCAAGCTGGCAGTGTCTGAACTGACATCACGTGTGGCAAGTCCGAAGTGTTGGAGAACCTTGCACAAGATGGAAATCATTCTCCACTGCATTTGAGTCAGGTGCATTCCCCCTCCTTTGCCTATATCGTAGGCAGAGGTATAGGCTTGAATGGCCTATTGCTGCTCTTCCATCCTCTGAAGCATATACAGTAAAGTGTTGAATTCCACCCCGTTACCACCTCTTGCTTCAGGTGATGGCAGGGCAGGTTCAGGAGTGTTTGCTGGTGCTCCAGTCTTTTGGGGCCACTGACAGCATCTCCTGAATGCCCCTGTCATTTTTCAAAAAATTATGTTCCACCAAATTAATCGTATGTGCAAAATATGGGACATGCTGGAATTTGCCCAGATGTAATGCATGCACACTATTGGTGGCGTTGTCTGATATCACAAATCCCCAGGAGAGTCTGATTTGGGTAACCCATTGTGCGATTATGTCCCTCAGTTTCCGTAAGAGGATGTCAGTGGTGTGCCTCTTATGGAAAGCGGTGATACAAAGCGTAGCCTGCCTAGGAACGAGTTGGCGTTTGCAAGATGCTGCTACTGGTAAAGCTATTGTTGTTGCTGTGGGAGGCAATACATCTACCCAGTGAGCTGTCACAGTCATATAGTCCTTAGTCTGCCCTGTTCCACTTGTCCACATGTCCGTGGTTAAGTGGACAGTGGGTACAACTGCATTTTTAGGGCACTGAGGACACTTTTTCTGACGTCTCTGTACATTCTCGGTATCGCCTGCCTAGTGAAGTGGAACCTAGATGGGATTTGGTACCGGGACACAGTACCTCAAACAATTCTCTAAGTCCCACTGAACTAATGGCGGATACTGGAAGCACGTCTTACACCAACATAGCTGTCAAGACCTCAATTATCCACTTTGCAACAGGATGACTGCTGTGATATTTCATCTTCCTCACAAAGGACTGTTGAACAGTCAATTGCTTAGTTGAAGTAGTACAAGGGGTCTTCCGACTTCCCCTCTGGGATGACGATCAACTCCCAGCAGCATCAACTGCAGTGGCAGCAACAGCAACAGTAGGCATGCCACTCAATGATCCTCCGGAGGAAGAGGACTCCTCAGTCTTGCCAGTGACATGGCCTGCAGGACTACTGATGTTCCTGACTGAGGAGAAAGTTGACGTTGAGGGAGTTGGTGGTGTGGTTTGCAGGAGCTTGGGTACAAGAGGAAGAAGGGATTTAGGTGTCAGTGGACTACTTACGCTCTTACCCAAAGTTTCTGAACTTGACAAATGATGAATGCGCAGCAGGTGAAGTATAAGGGAGGATGTTCCTAGGTGGTTACCCCTTCTTATTATTAATTAACAAAGGCAACAGATGGCTTGACACCTGTTGTCTGGATTTATGGAGAAATAATTCCACACCGAAAAGGTGTCTTTTTTGGTATTTTGCCCAGGCATAACAATGGGCTTTTTCATCTTATGGCCAACAACTGTCTCTACTGGTGCCTTATTTAAACAAACCACATCACCATCAGAATCCTCATCGTCAACTTCCTCCTCAGCGCCAGCTACACCAATATCCATCTCATCCTGGTGTACTTCAACAGTGACATCCTCAATCTCAATATCAGCAACTGGACTGGTGGTGCTCCTTCCAGCACTTGCATGGGGTGTGCAAATGCTGGTAGGAGCCTCCTCTTCCCATACAGTCTTGGGAAGGTCAGGCCTAGACATCGCAACTGTGGACACACTTGGACTCTTCTTGGGGATTTGTGATATCTCTGAATGCACAGTTGTTTTTTCCTGTGCTTTAACAAGCTTTATTTATTTTTATTTTTTGAGAAGTAGGAGGGAAGTAGAAGTAGAAGCTGAATCACCAGTCATGAACATAGGCCAAGGTCCTAGCCTTTCCTTGCTACTTCGTATCGTGAATGGCATATTGTCAATTTTACGTTTCTTATCAGATAATTTCTCTTTTTTTTTGGTTCTAAATTTTTGCTTCTTGGATTTTACATGCCCTCTATGACATTGGGCATAGGCCTTAGCAGACAACATTGATAGAATTGCATCGTTAATGTCATGGCTGGTTGCAGCAGCAGCTTCAGCACTAGTACTAAGAACTGGAAGTGGTTCCTGATCTTACACTATTTTTTCCTCCAAATGTTTGTTCTCCATTTCATAGGACAGCACCCCTTTATTATTACAGCAAACAGAACAGTGCCCCTTTATTTTCACAGCACCCATGAATTTTTACAGAATACAAGACAGAGCCAGTGTACATTTTATTTTTACAGGACCCCTGTATTTTTATAGCATACAGGACAGTGCCAGCACCCCTATTTTTTTACAACACCCATATAATTTTACAGCATGCAAGAAAGGGCCAGCACCCCTTTATATTAACAGCAGCCCTGTATTTTTACAGCATTTAGGACAGTGCCAGCACCCCTGTATTTTCACAACACCCCTGTAATTTTACAGCATACAAGACAGGGCCAGCACCCCTTTATATTCACAGCACCCCTGAAATTTAACAGCATACAGGACAGGGCCAATGTACTTTTATTTTAACAACAGCACCCCTGTATTTGGGCCAGTGTACTTTTATTTTAACAACAGCACCCCTGTATTTTTACAGCATACGGGACATGGTCAGTGTACTTTTATTTTAACAACAGCACCCCTGAATTTTTAAAGCATACAAGACAGGGCCAGTGTACATTTATTTTCTCTGCACCCCTGAATTTTTACAGCATACAAGACAGGTCCAGTGTACATTTATTTTCACGGCACCCCTGAACTTTTACAGCATACCAGACAGGGCCAGTGTACATTTATTTTCACTGCACCCCTGAATTTTTACAGCATACATGACAGGGCCAGTGTACATTTATTTTCACTGCACCCTTGAATTTGCACAGCATACAAGACAATGCCAACACCCCTGTATTTTCACAGGATACAGGAGGATAGTGCCTCTGTACAGCACAACAGCCAGGAGAGCAACACCCATGTACAGCTGCAGCACCCCTAACAGCACATGAAACACCAATGAAAGCCAGCACAGCACCCCTGAATTTTTACAGCATACAAGACAGGGCCAGCACCCCCGTATTTTCACAGCATACAGAACAGTGCCTCATTACAACACAGTGACAGCCAGGACAGCAACAGCCATGTACAGTTGCAGCACCCCTAACAGCACACGAAACACCAGTGACAGCCAGGACAGCACCCCTAATAGCACAGTGACAGGTCAGCACCCCTAACAGCACCCCTAGAGAGCACATGCTGACCCCACCCGACACCAACACCCACAGAGAGAGACAGAGGTCTGTCTCCCTCACTCTCCAAGTCCAGAGTGAAAATGGCAGCAATGCGTGGCTGTTTATATGGAATCCAAAACCCGTGAGAATCCGACAGTGGGATGATGACATTTTGCCTCATTCTGGGATCTGAGTGTGACGGGAAGTCCTGAGCCGGACTCGGTTCCCGACTCGGATCGTGAAGTTCGGGGGGGTTCGGTTCTCTGAGAACTGAGCACGCTCATCTCTAATTTTAGATGATTTTAGCACATTTGTAAACAAAATCCAGACCCAAAACACGTGAGAGTAATTTGGGGGGGGGGGGGGGGGATGGAAACAAAAAAACTGAGTGCAGTGATCTTTTTTATATGCTTTTTATTTTTATTTTGTAAATTAATCTTAAAAAGCTTTTTTTGTTTATTTTTTTCTTTATGCTTCTTTGTCTGTCTGAGATTTTATACCCCTATACCAGTATACAGCAATTGCATATCATTGTGATATTCAATATGGCTAATAGATTATTAGATAAAATAACAATAATAATAATAACAACAACAACAACAACAACAACAGAATTTCTAATCAGATTGCTGTACAGAAGTTTTAGACAGTCCACAATATACCAGGTATAGGAAAGTAATATTCACACAAACAAATAAGTGGTTGTAAAATATTCCCGTACCCTGAAATTCATGTAAAGTTTCTAGTTCTGTTTACCAGCTGCTTCTCTGTGTAATCATTTGAACATTAAGGACTTTCAATATTAAGTCAATTATAATAAGATTATTAAGATTTAATTTGCCTTTAACCACTTGCCTGGCATGGTTGCATTGTTTGCAACCACACCAGCAAGTGTATTATCTGATATGGTTGCAAACAATGTTACCAGTCAGATACACAATATGGGCGGCTGCAGGAAGAGAATCTTCCGGCAGCTGCCTCTCTCAGAGGAACCTTCTAGTCCCTCTGCTTTCCTGCACCCTCCCCAAGTGTCTATATTGTGGCTGATCACTGATGATCGGTAAGCACAGCAGGACCCCCACCCGGTGGCTGCAGACATTAGTAGCCCAGCCCCTCTGTGTGTAACTTGTGGCTGTTCAGATTAACAGCTGCTGGGAAAATCAAAATCACAATGGTCACGATGTTACTGATGTTTCCGATGTTCAGATGGTGCCGCTCCAATGTTCTGATGTTTGGAAAAAAAACATAATTTTTTAAATATTAAAAAATAATGTAAAGCATTTTGGATAAGTTTAAATACATGTTCTTCACCTGCTGTAATTCACTCATTAAAAAAACATAATTTTCTGAGTGGTTTTTAGAACAAAAATTCCCCAGCTAAATGGTTAAGATACTTCTCCTATAGTAGTGCAAAGAGTACAGAAAGTAAATCAACTTCTACCCCATGATGTTAACTATCTCTCTCTCTCTCTATATATATATAAAACATTATTTATATTAAACATGCAAAATTCACTAAAAGTGTGCTTCTGTTTGAGTTATCAGGACTATGGGCCTAATTCAAGGTTTATTGCAAAACATAATTTTCCTCTAATGGGCAAAACCATGTGAACTGCAGGTGGGGCAGATGTAACATGTGCAGAGAGAATTAGATTTGGGTGGGTTATATTGTTTCTGTGCAATGTAAATACTGGCTGCTTTATTTTTACACTGCAATTAAGATTTCAGTTTGAACACACCCCACCCAAATCTAACTCTCTCTGCGCATGTTACATCTTCCCCACCTGCAGTGCACATGATTTTACCCATTAGAGGAAAATGTTGTTTTGCAATCTACCTAGAATTAGGCCCCATGAACAGTCTTAAATTAATACAAATTGAAACTACAAACAGTTTATCTGTGCAAACTATTCCAATTTTTGTAATGTTTTATTACATGCTTTCAGTCATAGGGGCTTATGTAATAGCCTATGAGTTGCAGGCTGTGTAGGAATACCATACTGTATTTTTAAAGTGGCAATCCTTTACAAGGCAAAACCAGGCTGGATTTGCCTGGACTAATGATTGCCGCTTAAATAACATGGGAAGACTTGCCAGAATTCCCTCACAGCCTGCATCTTGCAGGATATTACATAATCCTCTTAGACTAAACTAGTCAGAAACAGCTATGGTATAAATAATAAATGACACAAATGCCCTGTTTAACATATTTGAAGAAAAGCACTGCACACCTGTGAATATAATTAAAATGTTAAGCTTTTTTTTTTTTAAATATATACCGTATATAATTAGACAACACCAACATTTCCATCTAATTTAAACTTATTAGTTTACTGTAGGCGAAATAAAAAGTTGTTTTACCTTTTTTCAGTTGGTACTACAAGTGTCAATGTTACATTGGTCCAGTATCTCAAACATAGGTGGTTCCCCCAAAAAATGTACAGTATTGCACGTCTGACAATAAGGTCATCTAAATGCAGATTAGCCCCATAGCTATTAGCTAATGGTCTGCCAGACTAGTTGCATACATTTCATATAGACTATGGAGTAACTACTTAAGCAGTTAGTTTAATGTATCTTCAGCCAATATATTAGTGCAATGGAAATAATTCAACATATCAGTTAGAGTCATACGCAGTTTACGATTTCCTTGTATTAATCTCCAGTCACAAAAGACTCCACAAACCGAATATAAAGGATATATAATGTATGGCCACATCGAGTCAGCTGTACTAAAACATAATAAAACCATATTTGTGAATGTAAGAAGATTAAGAAGGAACAGAGACATCACAGTCTTGGAGGCTTGAATATGAGCTTCCATACTTGAACTTCTAAAACATTCAGAACTTTGTTGTATCTGTTTCACGTGTCTATAAAGAGAGGTGAGGATGGTCACAGCTGCACTGGAGTATAGCAGAATTGCTACCAACAATATAATAATAAAAGCTAAATTTTTAGACAGCTGAATGTTCTTTAGCTGATTTTCTAATGAGCTATTGAAGCTCCCTTTTGCTGACGTTCCTTTCGATGAAATAATTGCAGCAGGTAGACCCACCAACACAGATCCCACAACTGATGTAATTAGAAGCCATGGTAACATCTTGTAGAATCTCCTCTGAAGATAGACGTAGAATCTGTGATTGGCATTGACAATCCTCAGACAGAAGTGCACACAGAGCCAAGTGGAGAACCACAGATTGCAGGAAATAACTGTGTAATGGACACTCTTGTAGATATTTATAATATTATCAATCATATATATTTTGCTCAAACATCTTGTAACCTTCACCATTCCTTGTAAAAGGTTACACACACTGATGCTAATAATAAACTGATCACTTAGTTGAATTTGTTTGGTCTTCATCCAGTCCAGAATATTTACAATAAGAATAAACATGTTATTTGGGAATAAGAAAAACAAATTGAGCGTATCAATAAGTATACTAAATAAATCAAACATCAACATCTTCCTTGGGTCACACCAAAAAGATACCAGACAATATAACAGTTTGGCTTCAGATGCAGCATTTTATTAAAATAAACGAGGGATATTTCAAATGCAAATAACATTTGCTTGAGATTATTTATTGTATTTGATTTTGTAATGAATTAAATTGTTCACTGGCCAAAGGGAAATTCAAATGCAAATTTTGCCCAAAGTGTTTACGAGAGAGATCACCAATCCGCAGAGTCATTCAACAACAAAAATACAAGGAAAAGAGCAACAATCCAGAGAATTCATTTGTGAAACATATAAGCTTAAAATATTAAAATAAAAAAAATAAATTTGCTGTATAACATAGAAAATGCAACTGTATCTACTAGGCAGTATAAAATAAAAAATATGTAAAAATTATGAATCAGTAAATGCAGTAGTAGTTCATGTTGTAAATGCAATATACAGATATACAGCAGCATAGGCTACTGCACATCGGCTACTAATAGTGACAGAGAACATCACTGGCATAACTAGGGTTGGATATGAGTTACCGGCAGTCGCCATGCCAGCGTTCAGTATACAGATACCGGCATCCCGACAATTGAAATCCCCACAGATGTGAGCTACCTATGTTCTCCCCTCTCCCCTTTTTGGTATTCCAGCGCCATTATTGTGATAGGTGTTGGGATTCCGGCGTCCAGTAGGTGCAGGTGGAGCCATTGCTATGGGATATGGCTCCCCTTCACTAAGGTCACATCTGCATCAGTGCTAAACACATCTGGGAGAGACACTCCTAGTATTTCACTGACATGTCTTGAGGTCACATCTGCTGGTGGTTTCTCTGTGTGTCTCTCTTCTGACATGATTATATCAGCACCATTAAGGAGATGAATGGAGAAGCCATTAGCTGATGAAGTCTATAAGGTAAGTTTAGGGGGCACTAATATGTGGCTTATTATGAACCCCTACAGTGGTGCATACTACAGTACTGTATATAAAGTGTGTATTACAGAGGAGCTTAAGATCAACTGTAACTCTACTATAGAGCATAAAATGAGCAATTAACTAGGCAGTGGTTCCCAAACGCAGTCCCCAAGGAACTCCAATATTCTATGTATTAAGGCTATCCATTCTATCTACAATTAGCTGTGCAAATAGGTCAAACATGGCACCTTTGTATGCAAAGGGATAATGTTCCAAGCTGACTAAGACATATTCAATGAGGAAAATGTGTCTGGCATGTTTTTTTGCTAGATATCGTAGATTATATATTTGTGGTTTGGATGGGCACTAAAGAACAATTTGTGGAAATTATTGAGAGACATAATACCTTTGCTGGCCCCATAGGCAAATACAGGGGGGTTTCGGGTTGCCTGAAACCCCCCCTTGTCTTGACAAGTGACTCAGATTATGCAATGGTATATAATACAATTACCAGAGCTGCCACCACATCATGCAGTTTAATGGACTGAGCAGAGCTACTACACATGCCCAGTGGTAGCAGTGTCTTCAACCAAGTTTGCTGTGTGTGTGGTTCTGAGGGGGTCATTCAGACTGGACTGCAGCAGTGATAGATAGATAGATAGATAGATAGATAGATAGATAGATAGATAGATACCTATATCTAGGGCAGAGGCGGAACTACCATTGATGCAGGAGGTGCATTGCACCAGGGCCTCAGCGGACTAAGGGGCCCACTGCTGCCCAGATCAGCAATGAGTTTCCCATCCTTGGCCACAGCAACACCTTTTTGAGGAAAGTCAGAGGACTGGCTCATCAAGAGAAGCAGAGTTGGCCCACTGCTTGAGGAACCTGCCCCATCAGGTTGCCATCTGAGCCGGACTGATAGGGAAGTCCTGCTGCTGTCAGCGCTGATGATCACAGCCATGTACTGTGTCTAATTTACAGAGCTGCTAATTCTTTCTGAATCAAAGCTGTCTGTGAATTAAAGGCTCACAGCCAGTATGCTGTCAGAGCCTGTTTGACAGAGTGCCGAACTGAGAAAAGCTCAGGGGGTAGGGCCGCCTTTCACAGGCAGTGCAGTGGCCACTATGTTCCCGCTGTTGGAAATGATTTGTGTGCAGTTGTTGCTATTGCAGAGTTATATACTGTAGGCAGACACCAGTGGATAGCTCATACTATGAACAACTCAATTACTTAACTAGTGGTGCAGGTTTATTAATAAATAGCAAGTACAGCCATGCCCGCTGTTACATGTACACTGGTGATGGGGCGGATCAAGGTTTCATACATCTTACCAGAAGGTGAGTGTATACTGCAAATGGGTACCAGTGTAGGGATGCTGGATCAGCTCGGTGTTAACCAGGTCTTTCATAGGAGCTAAATAGGAGACTTCTGTCTCCCACCATGCCACTACGCAATCTTATACAGTAAAGAAATTACTTGTCCCCTGGACATTCTTAATAGTGATCTTGGCAGTAATCTTGGTATAGGGCATGAGTCCTCGCTGGAGTACACGTAGACTAGGGTCTGTGCAGTAGTACACGTCTTTCCGCATCCACTGCCAACAAGGTACTATACGTCCCCCTTCTAGTATCTACACAGGACTGTGCACTCCTTTCACACTCTCCCTGTCACCCACTGCCACTCCCTGCTACCTCTCCCTGTCACTTTGTGCCTCTCTCTGACACCCACTGCTTATCCCTGTCATCCTCTGGGTGGAATTCAAATGTTTGAAAAGTCGGTTGGGTGTCTGTTTTTTCCTGTCTATTACATAGGAAAAAAACAGACTCCCAACTGACTTTTCAAACATTTGAATCTACCCCTCTGACTCTCCTTGTCACCCACTGGTGTGTGGCATATTATGGACTTCGGGTGGGTCAGAGGAGGGAGGCCCAAAGTATTATTTTGTATCTGGGCCCACCACTCACAAGTTCTGCCACTGATCTAGGGTGCAATCAGGTGCTTGGATATTTTATATATACAGTAGTTGTCTTGCTGCCTATTATAAACCTCCTAGGTTCTGTACCAATAGGACATATCAACAGTTTCAATGTACTTGTGTTTCATGTGATTAATGGGGGTAATTCAGACCTGATAGTAGCAGCAAATGTGTTAGCAGTTGAGCAAAACCATGTACAGTGCAGGGGGGGGGGGGGGGCAGATATAACATGTGCAGAGAGAGTTAGATTTGGGTGGGGTGTGTTCAGACTGAAATCTAAATTACACTGTAAAAATAAAGCAGGCAGTATTTACTGTGCACAGAAACAAAGTAACTCACCCAAATCTAACTCTCTCTGCAAATGTTATATCTGCCCCCCCCTCCCTGCAGTGCACATGGTTTTGCCCAACTGCTAACAAATTTGTTGCTACGATCAGGTCTGAATTACCCCCTATGTCAGCTTTTTTAAGAAACTAGGGGTTATATTTATTAAAAGTCGATATTGATCAATTTTTGGTCGAAGTTTGGATGATTTTTTGATCATGTTGACTCAAATCGACTGTTAGTAAATATATCTCCAGGTTCCATATCAATGTTTCATATTTAACTTTAATGCTACCTGTATGTAGAAATAGACAATTGCGAGCGGCAATCTATTATAGGTCATCTATTTAGCTAGATTGATAAGTAATTGAACTAAGAAAAAGAACTGGAAGAATTGTATTGAGAATAAGCATGATTTGGTGGTGGAAATGACAGTATCTACATATCCAAAATCCTCTTCAAATTATTTGTAAGAAACATATAGCAATAAAGTCAGCAATAAAAAATAGAAAATCAAGCACCAAATCATATTTTCAGAAAAAAATATCACTGTGACAAATCAACTTGTGTGTACAAAATGTTTATGATTCATTTGTTTTGGGTAACAATAAAAGAGTAAAGTAGAATCATTTACATTCCCTTTTAATAACAAAATATATAACCTCAGTTGTTGCAACACCTGACAGTAATCAGATGCTTAATCTGCAGTTTCTGTATCCCAACTGCTTTAAAATAGTTTTTTGCTAATATAACCAGCTTTTCTCTTAGAGGGGAATTTTATGGGGGAACTATAAATCACTATATTTTATTACATTGACAATATATTAGTTCATAAATATAATGGGACCACTGTTTTTTTGTTTTAATTAAATAACCGGAACAATCATATATACAATAGATGTTATTTAAGGATATTTTAAATCATTCATGATGAAAAAACATAATTTTATTAAATGTGTGTACAACTACAGATCCCAGCATGCACATGCCTCCATATTTATTATTTAATTTGATTATACAATTGTTGTATATACTATTAGAGATATAGCTCAAACACTCTAACAGTTATGACTGCAAGTCTACAGTATGTAGAATTAAGAGAACCCTTGTTGAAGATCCCAATACTAATGATATAGAAACAACGCTAACAATATTAACTCCAAATATAATGATTGTTATGTATGTAGAATTAATAAGATACCCTCGCAAAGAAAGCTATGTACAGATCAATGACATTATCATAAACAACTTAATAAATGCATGTGAACCTGTGTATTTATCACAGGAGTTTATCTTTTTTTGCAAACAAAGTGCACATCTCAGTTTAACTCTATTAACTATCCCCTCTCCCATTTCTAGTTTCTCCTTTATACTAAATGATGACTACTCTGATATATTTTACTTTGTGAGAGAACACTTTACTGATTATGATAATTACAGATCCACATTATTAAAGCATTTTTCAGAGAAAAAGATTGCAAACATTGACAAGAAAGAGTCAGAAATTTTTATATTGACAGTGGGGCTTATTCAGAAGTGGTCATAGTTCATACAGCAGCTGTGTCTTTGGATGCAGCTGCTGTGCAAAAATATGGTAATGCAGCAGAAGGCATCTCGTGTAAACAGACAATTTCTGCTGATCCGCTGCTAATGTATGTCCAGAGACGTATCATCAATTCATCTGCGAGAACATAGAACATCTGAATAACCCTTAGGTCACTTAGGATGTCCAGTGTACTCACACAGCAGGAAATTTGAATTGGAAGATGCAGTACCTGGCCTCTGTATATCTGCAGAAGAGGACTGACTCACGGCCATCTTGTAAAACACTCGCCATCGCCACCCCTGCCCTGCAATCAAATGGTGATTGACATGCTACGGCTTAGGGAGCACTGCGACCATTGTGCATTCACTAATCTGCATATGTACAATGCTAATCGTAAGCATGCATAGGTCAATAATCATCAGAGATCTACATAAACCATTGAGTTTGAATCAGGCCCCGTGTGTTTAGTTAGTGGGTGGTAATTTACAAATACAAGTAGTACACATTTTACTTACAGTCATTTTCATTTTCAGGTTTCCTTTAACCATGTTGAGACAATTGAGAATTTGGACAATAACATTTGCAATTGAAGATGGCAAGGCCCACATCATATCCCCTACTGTAGAGTTCATTATATTCACAGCAGCAAATAATACAACATTAAGACCCACAATACAAGACACAGTTTTAGCTGCAGAAATATGATCTTCTACATTATGGCCATTATGGCTTATAGAGTTCTCAGTGTTTCGTTTTCCTTGTCTTAAGACACCACATAGAGAGATGACCACAGTCAACGATGAACCCAACATAAGTAGAAATCCCAGTAATGAGACCACATATGAAATTTGAACTAAGAATGAACCACCTACACTTCTCCTAAGAGTCAGTGATGCATTATTATATGATGAACCAAGAGTTGCATTTGATGATACTTCTTCTGAAAGGTTCCATGCAAATGGAACACTCACCAGTAAAGACATTACAGCAGAAAGAAGGTGAAGCCATGGAAACATTGTAGGGAATGCTCTCTGAAAATAGATGTACACATTTTGCTTTATATTAACAATCTGCAGACAATAATAAACGCATATCCATGCAGAGAACCAGAGATTGCAAGATGAAACTGCCAGGGAAATAATAAAATAGACATTCTTGAAAATGATATTGTTAATATTCAGTATGGAGACAAAGGATGAAATAATTTTTAAGAATCCATGCAGAACGCTTAATCCACTGATGCCAAGTGTGAGCTGGTTAGAGAGAGCAAGTCTGTTGTTCTCTATCCAGTCCCGGATACTCTCAACAAGAATAAATAGGTACCGCCTATGGAAGAAGTAACTGGATGTTACGAAACGCGTCTAGGACTCCCTGTTTAAGTGATCGCTGACTGCTGAATGGTTCAGACCTTCTCCCGGCATTTCCAGAGCACTTGGCACCTGCTACGAGCAAACCGTGGAAGTTACCATCGCACGGTGTCGGAGAGAACAGTGTTCTTTGGAAGCCGGAGCAGCGAGGTGGCTGACCGCTGGAGCGGGCTGAGCAACAGCATTTGCCCCCTCGTGGGAACTGTCGGGTTGCCCGTACGGAAACCTTTCTTCATCCTGCTAAACGGACACAGAAACTGCCATATGTACATGCACCACACCGCTACAAATCGCAGGTAACAGTTGTCCATTATACTGTGTAATCCCGGGGACGCTCGGGTCACACATATAAGCTCCTCAAACTTGCAAACAGGTCCCGTATTACAAGCACAAGGGACAGAGTGAGCAAAGGTACCTGTGATCTTTACAATTGTGGTGCATAGTGTCTGGACGAAAACATCAGTGTCCTACTATCATTGGGTGCAAATTAACATAAAGGATCCTATTACAGACTGAAATTGTGGCATAATATATTGCCGGTCTGGACATTATACTATTCAGCACATTTTATTAATGAGAAATATTAATTTATAATTGGTATGCAGTCGAGGGTGTTGTGACCACACCAAATCTTAATACTCTAGGAATAAAATATACATTTATGTTATTACATGGTTATATGTTTTAAATAAATATTTTTAATTGGAAATGGTGTGGAATAATTAATTGGTTCTATAGCGCGACCTCTTTTCCTTATAAAGAATAAATAGGTTGCCTGGAATATAAGTCAGCAAACCAAAAGAGTCCAAGGCTAACAACACAATATGGACATGGAACATCTCGGAGTATCCAGTGTGCATGGTTTTTCCCATCTGCTGGAACCGTTTGATGAATACAGTTCTTCTATAGAATAGTCACTGATGCTTTCTGTATTTTAGACATCATATATAAATAAAACTTTTCTCAATAGTGTTTAACTGGATTGAATTTTGTGTGTGCCTGACAGACTTCAATATAAAAATACATGTAATAACATAACCTCTTAGCAAACATTCCTTTTATTCTATAATAATTAAAATATTTAATCCCCAGTTTAACAATGTATTAAGACAAAATAGATATTTACTTAGGAAGACTACTGGAATAATGCCAGCGTGTGGTAAAGTATGCGGCATGAATAAAATAATCTTTTAAACAAACAAAACAAATATGCCTTCTAAAGCAGGTACATGTGGATTATGTTGTATAGAAGAGAAAACATATTAAATATAATTGTGGAGTAAATGTACTTATGTCTGTCTGTCTATCTATCTATCTATCTATCTATCTGTCTGTCTGTCTGTCCGTCTACCTTTCCATCTATCTCACTCACTTTCTTTGTACAATAACTTATCTTAACCAAATCTTTTTCCATTTTAATTTGGACTCTTCAATATTGTAATTGGTCTGTATGCATGCATAGGTCATTTTTCCTATTTGCACTATAGCTACTAACAACTGGCAGAAAATAATTCCATCCATAAAACCTCTAATTGATTAAACCTTTGTGTTAACTTTGCATATGGGATTAAAAATGCCAAGTTTCTATCATTTACAAAATTTTGATATATTTAAATTTATGGAGTTGCCTCTAGCAGTGTGCACCTGTATGAATTATCAGTGGGGACATAGCAAATAGAAACATATATGATCATCATCATCACTTACTTATATGGTATCACGGATTACACAGTGCCTTAAATAAATGACATCATACTATAAGTAATCATAATAACAGTGGGTATGGTTGAGCAGAATAATGAATGCAACAATTAACAGTACAGTACAAATCACACAGAGTGAAAAAATAAAGTCAGCATCATACAGGACAAGGAACATCCAAAGTAGATGGATTAAGGAAAGACATGGGACTCTGCCTATTAGAGATCACATTCTAGAGAACGATCAAGTGGAACAGTGATACTTCGTTATGGAGCATGTGATGTAGCAACGTGCGAAGACATGGAAAACAATAATCAATGTAGCGTTACACAGTAGTGAATCATTACAGCATGAGTCAATGGAAAGTCTGCAGCAATGGATATCACCAGAGCAGTGGAACTGGAAGCTCACTGGGAGATATGTGGTTCCGAGTAAAGTCTGCAAAGATAGTGGTATCTGATATGGGTGGGGGCACCATGGCAATAGATTTCAATGCAAGTGTTATGGGAGCACATGATCCTGCATGGATGGCAGGGTATAGGAGAGCAGTTAGGTCTATTGATAGGGGCAGGCTAGGAGGCCTAGATGCTGGTGCTCCATTGATATTGGTTTGCCTTAGGCAATGGACAGTTGAGCAGGATGAATGAGTTTCCAAGAATATGGCAAAGGTTAATAACAGCATAGATGGGTACAGATATACCAATGGCATCAAGTCCAGATTAGATGCCAAGCAGAGGCTGTAGAGGCTCAGAGGGCTCAAAAATGGTCATGGTTGTGTTTAGGGGATGATAATGATGCATCAGGCAGGTTGGTGAGGAGGATGCAGTCAGTCTCCTAGTGTGGATCAGCAATTCATAGATGAAACACCCAATGGATGCAGGTTGTATGACACGAAGCACAGTTGTCCTGGGAGAAATGGCTAAATCTGATCAAGCAAAATGTAATTTCTGTATCCTTATGGTCAATGTCACAATGCAATGTCAATATTATGTGCAGGCTTAACATTGTAACTTTAATTGCTGAAATGGAGACCCAGAGAAAAAAAATCTCCCCAGTAGTCCACTGACTTTTCTCCTTTTCACATAAGCAACCAGCAATTGTGTCTCTATTCACACACTTTGATACAGTAGGCTTCCAATGCAGTCCATGGGAATAGCACCACCATAATCTGATCATCTCTTATGCCCCCTTGAGAAATTTTTAAGCACTTTGAATCACAACAATAGTAAGATGAGTAATTATTATAATGATGATGATGATGATGATGATGATGATGATGATGATGACGATGATGATGAAAAAATATAGTCAATTAAGATACATAAATGTAGGTACAGATATAGCCACACTCATTGTGACTGCATCTAGTTGCGGTTGCGACTAGGTTGCCATGATGCGTATGCACACTGACGTGTGCATGCATATATTAGCATCCACAATGCGTACGCATTGCATGGACTTAGTTGCGGGTGCAAATAGGTGCAGCCAGGCGCAGCTAGGCATTGCTGCGATGTGTATGCACATATGTACACATCGCGGCAACGATGAGCCTGGCTACATCTGTATATCTAAGTGACCATACAGTAGACCCCTGGACCTACTGTATGATTTTCAAAATAGTGAAAACATTTAATTTACAAGGGTTGACATTGATACACACAAGGGCCCAGAGTCATACTGAACTATGGGCCTAATTCAGAGTTGATCGCAGCAGCAAATTTGTTAGCAGTTGGGCAAAACCATGTCTACTGCAGGGGGGGGCAGATGTAACATGTGTAGAGAGAGTTAGATCTGGGTGGGGTGTGTTCAAACTGAAATCTAAATTGCAGTGTAAAAATAAAGCAGCCATTATTTACCCTGCACAGAAACAAAATAGCCCACCCAAATCTAACTCTCTCTGCACATGTTACATCTGCCCCATCTGCAGTGAACATGGTTTTGCCCAGATGCTATCAAATTTGCTGCTGCAATCAACTCTGATTTACCATCTATACACATTGAAATCCAGTTGTAAGTGTCAGAATCAGTTGTCTGTTCACCCTGAACAGGTTTCTGTTCACAGGCCCTGCATTCAAGATTCACTGCTGTTGGGACAGTGCTAGTTAGGAGAAGTTTGGCACCTGTGTGAAGGCTTAAAGGTTCCCAGCTATTGGAACAGCAGGATGTTCATGAGCCTGTACAGTAGAGCTGGAGCAGACAAGCACTAACTTTCAATCCATATGGAATTGTTTAAGGTCATTTCATACAACATTAATTGTAGGTGATTGGTCTTCGTTGAGATGCTGACCTCCTGACTCTGAGCCTGCAATCTTTGCCTTTGCTAGGCCTCAATATATTTAATACCTGTTCTGCCAGAACTTGGAATTGGGCTTTGACCAACCTCTGCCTTGCCTGTGTATTATGGATACCTGTGCTGCCAGACCTTGGAACTATATTTTGACCTGCCTCTGCCTTTATCATTATAATGTCACCTTTATCTAAACAGGAACTATCATCCTGCATTTAAGGCTGCAGTTATCTGCTGAGCAGAAATACTGTCACATATCTGCTGTGTGCCTTCACCTGCAGCTTTGGTGCAGACTGGTCAGAACACTTCAAGAGCAGGAGAGCTACTTTAGATATTGTTATCAGATTTTAAGTATCGTAAACAGATTCTTCATAGTTTAGACTTTTATATATTTGTAGGTTTCTTGAACTTACATCCAACCATTTTGGTCACCCATTTTTGGTAGAGTGAGGACCTATTTGGTCATCATCCATCAGACTAGTTTTATCATACCACATTTTTCTATCAAGATTCCAATTCAGAACAGCATAGCAATAGAAGAGAAGTTAGTATCAAACAGTTGACCTTTCTATTGATCTTTGAATTGTCATTGACCAATAAGAGGACAATTGCATTCCACGTGGTGATACAGTGGATGTAATGGACCATTTTAATTCAGAAGTATCAATGTAATCTTCTAATTTAATTTTTTATCACACTTCAGTAAGTGTGAATTTACAATTGTGCTAGGAATAAATTACACAAGTTGAAAATGAAGAGCCCTGATGGATAATAATAATGATTTATATAGCATTTTACTCCAAAAGGACTTAAGGCACTTTTGGAGAAGGAATATCACTTTCAGTATGATTGGTAATTGCCATTGACCTATGATTAGCAACCACAATGTAATTTACTGTAGCATTGCTGTTTGCGAGATGGGACATTCCGATATATTAGGCAAATTGAACGTTATTGGTAGCTGGTATTTTCTTTAGAAGAGATTCTGACCTTAGCCTTGTTGTGTGCAACTAATGAAGAATGAGCTGTAGCCACAAAGACTATCCCATGTAAACAAACAAGGATTGCCAGGTTTAAACAATCTGCTCAGGTCTGGTAAACTTGTTGGGAATTATTTGTGTGCAGGTGTTGATATTGCAGAGTTATATAGGCACACACCGGCAAGTGAATCAAGCTATGAACAGTCCATTTACTTAACTAGTGGTGTTCGTTTATTGACATATAGCAGGTACTGCCATAGGGCCTAATTCAGAGTTTATCGTAGCCGTGCATTTACTGTGACATGCAGGGCCAGCACTGGGCTAGTCCGCCCCGCATTTCAGGCCCTGCCAACCCCCCCACACTCGCAAGTACAAAAGCATTGCACAGCGGTGATGCTTTTGTACTTTACGAGTAGCTCCCTACCAGCACAGCTCCTTTGCGCTGGCAGGGATCTACTCGTTGCTGTACGGGTCGCAACGGCTGCGTGTGATGTCATGCAGCCGCCGTGGTCCACCCCCTGTGCGGTTCTTGCACATCTGCATTGCACGGACTGCACCCCTAAAATATTGGAGGAACGCCGCCGGCCTGCCCCGTCCCTCCCAGTGAACGCCTCTGCCTGTCAATCAGGGATGAGATGGCCGTCGGCTGTCTGGCATAAGTGCGATGATTCATGCACAGGTCAGACCTGATCGGCTGCTGCCGATCAGGTCTGAATTAGGCCCCAAGACACAATTACATGTACACTGGTGAAGTGGAGCTTGAGAGTAAAGGAGTTTCATACAGAACACCAGCCGATGAGTGTATATTGCAAATGGGTAGCAGTGCAGGGATGCTGGAACAGCTATATATCAGCAGACAATTTCAGGTCTCTCTGGAGATAAGCAGGACATTTCTGTCTCCCACCATGCCACACTACACATTCTTACATAGTAAAGAATAAGATGGCCCTTGCACGTGCTCAGTAGAGTGCTCAGTGGCCATTTTAAAACAGGTCATGAAGTCTCCCTGAAGACTGAAGTATGTGCAGTAGCACACCCCTCTTTCAGCAAAACCAACAGAAGTTCAATTTGGCATCTGTATTGTCAGAAATGCTAGTACCTTCAGAGAAACATTTTACTTTGACACTTGTTTGTACATCAAATGCTGCTATCAAACTAAATGCTGTTATGTCAGCTAACTAGCAAGTCATTTTTTAAAATGTTTTTACTTAAATGGTTTATATCTTAAAATTTCAATTTTGCACTGCTTAACATATTGTGCCTGTCCTTCCTAAATGTTGCTTCTGCTTGCAGACCCAGTCTTGCCTAAAAGATCTTCACATGTATAGTTTGGAGCAGAGAAGGGAAAGGGGGGACATGGTTGAATATTTCAAAGACAGTATATGAAGGGTTTTAACAAGGCACATGAAGGATTTATAAAATAAAGGATTGATTGATTTTGTGTGCTACAGTATTCCCTTTTGGATGCAAAATAATTAATCAAAGCAGCAAATGTTTCTGTATTTTAGGGTTAAAACTTTTATTTGTAACATGATTAATAAAAGTGACAAATGCATTCACTTTCTACAGGAAAGACAACATTAAAACATTACAACATTTAAACATGTGCAAAAAAAGGCATTATAGGTACTGTACAAAATTATACCACTGGTTAATGTCTTTTGAATATTCAGTGATACTCCGTGTTAGAGTGGTGGTGTGTGCCTAGATGGTTCAGTTCATTGATTAGGAAATTCAGCAACACACCACAAAGCTTAAGCCCAAAATGGGATAAAAGAGTCCTCAGGAGCCCTGGTTCACAGCATTCAGCACAACGCGTTTTCAGATGGTTCCTTTTTCAAGGGTATACGGCTGTGAACTGTTTTCAAATATTTATATGGAGAGAAGAGATAATCATTGTTTTCATCTGTTACTAATTTCCAGCTCCAACGGCATGCGTTCCACAGCTGGTACTGGAAGCCGGAAGTATGCGTTCCACCGGTGGTCATGGCTATTCGATGCTCGTGGCTTGTATTCCACTTCTCTTTCTGGAAGTCTCAAGCCGTCCACCAGCCGCTCCCCCAGCATGCGTTCCATTTGCCGTTACCAGAAGTCGGAAGTTTGTGTTCCCCCGGTGCGCTAACAGATGGTTTCAGTTTGCATTCCACTGACTTTCCCGGAAGCTTTTAATATACATTCACCAGCCACATACATAGTTGAATCCAAGAGATGTCCACATTTCAGATTATATGATCAATTATAAATCAGTATGGATAAATGATTGCGGTCAACTCCAACAAATCCATTTTTGCCCAGCATCTATATGGTAATTTATATTCCCCGTCAGTCTAAACCTCAGGCAAATGGTGAATGTATATTAAAAGCTTCTGGGAAAGTCCGTGGAATTCAAACTGAAACCATCTGTTAGCGCACCGGTAGAATACAAGCTTCTGGCTTCCGGGATCGGCAAATGGAATGCATGCCGGGGGAGAGACTGATGGATGGCTCAAGACTTCCACAAAGAGGTATGGAGTACAAGCCATGAGCTTTGAATAGCCATAGCCAATGGCTAACGCACCGGTGGAACGCATACTTCTGGCTTCCGGTATCAGCAGTGGAACACATGCCACGGGAGCCAGAAATTAGTGGCTGCCTCCTAGGATGCAGTTTCACTGGCTTTGGCAGCATAGCTTTGCCAGACATCATGAGAAACCTAAGGGTTACTCAGAGGTCTGATGCTGTGAACAATTGTCAGGAGGTTGTTCTGATGCTACATCTTCAGACACAGGCAGCAGATCAAAGAAACCAGCAACAGATGTCTTTTATACAAGATGCCTACTATGTCTTTTGCATATTGTCACACAGCCAATCTAAACTATTGCAGATAGGTGGTAGTTGCATAAACTGAAGAAAAAATGTAAATATTTTACCCAGGTGCACTAGGACTGAAACAATTAATTTAAACATTTTTATACTTTATCAATATGCATTAAAATATCTCATAATTCTTAAAAGGGTGAAGTATAAAATAAAGGATGGCGAAAAAAGAAAGAAAATATCATGTGTAATAAAAACATCCAACTCCTACTGTTGTCCTGTTGTCTTTATTTGGTACTTTCACTTTCGTTCTAACACAATCGCCTTTATTTCTTTCTGATTAGCTTGTTATGCTTCCTTTACTGAAGTTATATGTCATTTCATATTCTTGACACATGGATAAACACAATTACATTGCAATTACTAGTTTTGTGTTTCATTTGTGATTCACCACTTTAGACTGCAACAATGCCTGCAATGTTACATAGTCAATTAATATCTGTAACATTAAGTAATCATATTACTAATACCTCAGTATCTGGTGTAACTTAGATTATTAGAGTGGTTCAAATTATCCACATAACCCTAAGTGATAATTCTATAACCACTTTCAATATTGCAGTTCTGATTTCTAAAATCTAAACTACTGGAGACAGGTGGTAGTAGCACTCACGGTGAAATACACAAACTACTAATTTCAAAATATGCAGGTATAAGTTTTGTCAGAAGAACATACAGTATTGAATTTATGTAAATGGCTGGATCACAAGGTCGCAATAGACTTTAATAGGGAACATGCCAAGAACTGTTGCCAAAATTATTTCCAAAATGATTGAGAAGTTCAAGAAGGCTAAAAGTGTTACAGACTAACCAAGAAGTGGTTGTCCACGTACATCCACTAATGAATGTTAAAAAGTTTTAATTGTTTTATGTGTGGAATTCCCAGTATTATATGACCACTTTTGGACCACCCTGTACACTAATTCTACAGAAGCGTTGTCAAAGAAAGTTCACACTGGAATCGTATGGAAAGCAAGTACTAAAAAGGCTTAACACGCAACACTCGACTAACCCTTT
Source organism: Pseudophryne corroboree (assembly GCF_028390025.1). Taxonomy (NCBI): domain Eukaryota; kingdom Metazoa; phylum Chordata; class Amphibia; order Anura; family Myobatrachidae; genus Pseudophryne; species Pseudophryne corroboree. Next base: position 150,314,483 of record NC_086455.1, read on the forward strand.
AGGGATCAGTTGTAATTTTACAGTCTTATTTAGTGTAGTTTACTTTAGATTGTGTATATTATGATTTGTAAGTGTATCAGTATTTGCAAAATTAATTGAAATGTATAGCTTCACAGTTATTATATTGTGTATGAGCCTATTTCAGTGACATATATATCATAACACACTGACCTCTTCAGTACTGTCTAGTACATACAGGGTCGGATAAATATCCACATGGGCCTGGTGCTAAAAATGATCAAGGGCCTTTTGTGAGAAGTTGAGGAGGCGTGACTAATGTTGTGTGGGTGTGGCCAGTGACATATGGGCATGTACACTCCCTTCACTATAAGCCCCAATGTCTCCCAAAATAAGTAAAAGTAGAAAACATCACTTTGTGAGGAAATTAGAATTATAATTAAAATTCTTATCATTTATGGAAACCATGTGACCAACTGGGCAGTTAATCATCATCATCATGCTGTTATGTTGATGGGCCTATTTGTATCTTGGGCCTGGAGCTGTAGCTCCATCCGCCCCATTGTTAATCTGGCCCTAAGTACATGAATGAATCTTGTACGGTCAGTATACTACTAAATCAGTGATTGACAGTCTGATGCCATTTGGGGCCAGGGAGGGGACGATGATGGCCTCCATTTTTCAAAATGGAGGTGTGTCACCACTGTTGCAGTGGAAGGAAGAGGCCAGGATCTCCGTCAGATGATGGAGATTTCCTGGTCTCTAGATAGCAGCTTCAGCGGACGGTTTTCATGACCCCGTGGGTCACGCAGCCGGCCAATGGTGTCGGAAATGATACTGCATCCTTAGATGCAGTTCGGATTAGTAATGAAGCAGGAGGCGTGGTGCCTGCTGATGACGCATTATCATATTAGTGCTGTCACTGCTGTTTCTATGTATCCAACCACATCTGAATGACCCCCATTGTGCTTAGAGAAAAAAAAACAAGGTTATAGACACAGGATAACCTTTGCTGAAATCATTATAAGTTATTTTAAATTATTATTACTATTGTAAAACTTACATTTTAATAATGTGTATTTTTCATGTTAAAGCAGTTTGTCTTTAAATAATAATGAACATCATATAAAAAAAAATATCCAAGGCAACTGTCATCTAGATGGAACATAGGGGGTCATTCCGAGTTGATCGCTCGCTAGCAGCTTTTAGCAGCCATGCAAACGCTATGCCGCCGCCCACTGGGGAGTGTATTTTAGCTTAGGAGAAGTGTGAACGCTTGTGTAGCCGCGCTCTGCAAAAACAGTTTGTGCAGTTTCAGAGTAGCTCAGAACTTACTCAGCGCTTGCGATCACTTCAGCCTATTCACGTCCGGATTTGACGTCACACACCCGCCCAACGTTCGCCCAGCCACGCCTGCGTTTTCCCTGGCACGCCTGCGTTTTTCCAAACACTCTCCGAAAACGGTTAGTTGACACCCAGAAATGCCCACTTCATGTCAATCACTCTGCGGCCGTCAGTGCGACTTAATTCTTCGCTAGAGCCCGTGCAAAATCACATCGTTTGTTGTACCCATACGTCGCGCATGCGCATTGCAGGGCAGAAATGCCATTTTTTGCCCTGATCGCTGCACTGCGAAAATCGTCAGTGAGCGATCAACTCGGAATGACCCCCATACTGCATTGCTTATTTTAACAGATACAGTAGCAAGAGCCCTCATAGCCTCTTACTCTTATTTGCCTAACATCAAGCTTGTGTTTCATGGAGCCTGTATACACAAAACTTGATATACTGGATGAAAGAGATTTGCTTTAGTGAGATGCAAAATATATCTGTTTGCAACAAGATACCTTGTTTACAAATGGAAATGGAAAAAGGGGAACTTACTTCAATAAATGTGCCATATATTGCAGAATACTACTGTAGGTTGACAAAATATACCTTCTTAAAAGAAAATCTAACAGTGTCTACAGTATATGACATGCTATTGGCTCCTATCTACTTTATAATGCCATGATAAGATTCCCTGTTAATGAAGAAGGAATATTTAGGTAATTAAGGGTCATTTATCAATGCAATACTGTAGCACAAATGACATTTTATGGCATCATACACTTACTGTAGTTGTGTGTTGCCCCCATTTTAATTAGAAGTTGAAAGACCTGTACACTAAAGGTGGGTACACACTAGGACGACTCGCAAATGATGCAATGTCGTCAGCAATGCGACCCAGCAGGGGGGGGGAGGTGGCAATGCTGTATTCGGCGGTATGGCCCTCACTGGCGATGTCACATGCCGGACCTGCATGTACTGGAGTACACTGGAGTGAAGCATGTGTCCAAATTGGACACATCGGGGTAAATTTACTAACATTCGTATTTTCCCGTTTCAGGTCAAAGTTCAATCACGAATGACATCGAAAGTGTAAAACTGCAACTTTTTGAATTTGTTACGACGGATTTACTAAGCTGCCGTATTCGGGTTTTTCTTTTGTTCCGATGTCGATGTCATTCGTGTTTTTTTTTTTATTTTTACGGCAGTGATTAGCAAAACACTGCCGACTTTTTTACAATGAATCTCGGCCGGATCTGTGTGATCCGTGCTGGGGTTCATTTTTTTTTTTTTTTTTTTTTTAAATTAAACACTGTAAAATCCAAAAAAAAAAATTGCGTGGGGTCCCCCCTCCTAAGCATAACCAGCCTCGGGCTCTTTGAGCCGATCCTGGTTGCAGAAATATGGGGAAAAAATTGACAGGGGTTCCCCCATATTTAAGCAACCAGCATCGGGCTCTGCGCCTGGTCCTGGTTCCAAAAATACGGGGGACAAAAAGAGTAGGGTTCCCCCGTATTTTTAAAACCAGCACCGGGCTCCACTAGCTGGACAGATAATGCCACAGCCGGGGGTCACTTTGATATAGTGCCCTGCGGCCGTGGCATCAAAAATCCAACTAGTCACCCCTGGCCGGGGTACCCTGGGGGAGTGGGGACCCCTTCAATCAAGGGGTCCCCCCCCAGCCACCCAAGGGCCAGGGGTGAAGCCCGAGGCTGTCCCCCCCCCATCCAATGGGCTGCGGATGGGGGGGCTGATAGCCTTTTGTGATAATGAAAATATATTGTTTTTAGTAGCAGTACTACAAGGCCCAGCAAGCCTCCCCCGCATGCTGGTACTTGGAGAACCACAAGTACCAGCATGCGGCGGAAAAACGGGCCCGCTGGTACCTGTAGTACTACTACTAAAAAAATACCCAAAAAATGACAAGACACACACACCGTGAAAGTAAAGATTTATTACATACATGCACACAAACATACATACATACTTACCTTATGTTCACACGCAGGTCGGTCCTCTTCTCCAGTAGTATCCAAGGGGTACCTGTTGAATAAATTCTACTCACCAGATCCCGGGTCCCAGGGTCCTCGGGGCAACCATTTGTAATCCAGGTACTTGAATAAAATAACAAAACGGAAAGCCGAGCCACGAACTGAAAGGGGCCCCATGTTTTCACATGGGACTCCTTTCCCCGAATGCCAGAAACCCACTCTGACTGATGTCTAAGTGGGTTTCTTCAGCCAATCAGGGAGCGCTACGTTGTAGCACTCTCCTGATCGGCTGTGTGCTCCTGTACTGAGTGACAGGCGGCACACGGCAGTGTTACAATGTAGCGCCTATGCGCTCCATTGTAACCAATGGTGGGAACTTTCTGCTCAGCGGTGACATCACTTTTTGTCCCCCGTATTTTTGGAACCAGGACCAGGCGCAGAGCCCGATGCTGGTTGCTTAAATATGGGGGAACCCCTGTCATTTTTTTCACCATATTTCTGCAACCAGGATCGGCTCAAAGAGCCCGAGGCTGGTTATGCTTAGGAGGGGGGACCCCACGCAATTTTTATTGAGAAAATAATCACTTTCCCACCACTTCCCACTGATATACATGCACGGATCTCATGGATCCGTGCATGCCTATCCAATCACGGAAAAAAAAAAGCAGGTCTGGGTTTTTTTAGCACTTTTTTACGAGTTGTAATTTTTCACGGCAGTGTTTTTTTTTTTTATACTTTGCACTTCTTAGTAAATTACCGAGATTCATACTTAAACAGCCGCGTTTTGACCGATGGTGTATTCATTTGTATTTTTTTTTGTTGGACTTCCAAAAAATTACGAATGCCCTCATCACTGCCGTGATTATTGCTTAGTAAATTACCGAGATGACACTTTGATGAAAAAACGGCATCTCGGTCAAAATCGGGACCTTAGTAAATTTACCCCATCGTGTTGATATCGTCCTACTGTCTACACACCTTAAGGGCCACTAAGTTGGATGAATTTGCAATCTGAACATACAGTATGTACATATGTAGCCACGCTTATCATGGCTACATCTCGGCACAGTTGCATCTTGTTAGGCGCGACCATGCGCACCTAGCCACGCCGAGAGGGTCCGTCTGTGGAACACAATGAGCATGGCTACATCTGTATAACAAGTTTCTTGCAGTGATCGTATACTTACAGTATATGTGTATACTGAGTTGCAAGTATCTTTATATACATTCCACTAAGTAGTATTTACACCAGACATATGTAAGGAATACAAGTCCAAGGGATGCCGTCATATGGTCAGCATTCACTATATCAACATTCGCAATATCGACAACACAATGTCAACAGTTATGATGTTGACATAGTTGAAATGTCAACAGGAAGCATGTCGACGTCCTTAGTAAGTTGGCATGTTCGCAGCGTTCACATCTGAAATTTCAACATTCTACAGTCCACCTATTTGTCAGTTTATAAATGGAGACTTTCCAGTCTAGTGTTTTGTTTTACACTATAACAGTTTTATTATTCTGACAATTAGTCTATCATGTTTATTAAAGATAGTGGGAGAGTCCAGAGGGGGGCCCCACCACACACACTGCACCCATTTGTAAAATACTTACCCCTCCGAAGTCCAGCGCCGGCATCTGCAGCGCCGTAGAGCGATCTCAGGGAAAATGGCCGCCGCGCCATTTACCTGGAGATCTGAGCATGTGCAGTAGAGTCTGAGCCCTCTAGAGCTCAGACTCTACGGTGCTCCGGGCAGAGAGGAGGGGGCCCAACGGAGGAGGCTGAACAAGGGCCTCCTCCTCTCTTAAAACGCCCCTGCCTCTTTCAGAGTACTATGGCCCTCATTCCGAGTTGTTCGCTCGCTAGCTGCTTTTAGCAGCAGAGCAAACGCTAGGCCGCTTCCCTCTGGGAGTGTATCTTAGCTTAGCAGAAGTGCGAACGAAAGGTTTGCAGAACTGCTACAAAAAAGTTTCAGAGTAGCTTGAGACTTACTCCTAGATAGCGATCACTTCAAACTGTTTAGTTCCTGTTTTGACGTCACAAACACGCCCTTAATTCGTCCAGAAACTCCCCCATTTCCCCAGGCACGCCTGCTATTTTACCTGACATGCATGCGTTTTTCAGCACACTCCCGGAAAAAGGTCAGTTGCCACCCAGAAACGCTCCTTTCCTGTCAATCACTCACCGATCAGCAGTAAGACTGAAAAGCGTCGATCGACCTTGTGTGAAACTGCATAGTTTTGTGTGAAAGTACGTCGCACGTGCACACTGCGCACCATACGCATGCGCAGAAATGCCGCTTTTTCACCTACTCACCGCGCTGCGACCGAAAGCAGCTAGCGAACAACTCAGAATGACCCCCTATGTGCACACAATGATATGGATCTTCACAGATTTGATCGCAGTTCTATTTGATAATCTGGAATTGGGATTGTGTAACTTTAGTCTTGCATCTTTTGATGTGGCCGTTGTTAAAATGCACATAGATATTTGTGTCTACAGATTTTAATTATACTGTATCATTTATGATTCATGTATGTAATAGCAAAACCAAATATTCACATTTTGTTTATTAATCTTTTCTAAAATAAAATATAATACTCATTATTTCCTATGTTGAAAAACTCATGCAATAACTCAATCCAAAACTGATCAAATCCATACTATTTAGATTTATTTTATTTATTTATTACCAGTTGTTTATATAGCGCACACCTATTCCACAGCGCCAATTAACCTGCCAGTATATTTTTGGATTGTGGGAGGAAACCCACGCACGTACAGGGAGAATATACAAACTCCGCACAACTGGGACCATGGTGGGAATCGAACTCATGACCTCAGTGCTGTGCGGCAGTAATGCTAACCATTACACCATCCGTACTGCTATATTTAGATATCATCTATACATATCTTTCATAAAATTGTAAATGATGAAAAAAGACAATATTCCTATTAAAAGAATAATTTTAAAAAAATACCCATAGATAAATAAGCAGTTCTAGGGACAATGGGGGTCTTTCCGAGATGATCGTAGCTGTGCTAAATTTAGCACAGCTATGATCATTCACACACTGACTATCCCGCCCCGCATGTCAGTGCCGGCCCCCCCGCAGAAGTGCAAAGGCATCGCACAGCGGCGATGCCTTTGCACTTCAAGAGTAGCTCCCGACCAGCGCAGCTTTAGCGTGCTGGCCGGGAGCTACTCATTGCTCCCCGGCCCGTAGCGGCTGCGAGTGACGTCACGCAGCTGCTGCGGCCCCGCCCCCATTTGGTCCGATCACTGGCATGTGCCGGTGTACTGCAGCGCCGGTGCATGCGCAATTCTGACCCGATCGCACTGTTGCGCTAAACTGCAGTGTGCAATTGGGTCAGAATGACCCCCAATGATCTGGGACATGTTAAAACAGGAGTAGGACCAACACTAGAATTAGGCAGCATTTGCAATTGCCTTATGATGCTAGGCTGCAGGGGGCACCAGTGAGATATATTTTTTTTTTTTTTTACTCTTTTTAATTAAACTGCACGCTGGAAGACATGGGCAGCTGCAGGCCAAATTTTTATATAGTGACCACAATAACTGTATTTTTCCTGTTACCTACTCAGCCTCTTGAGAGTTGCAAGTGGGAAGTGTTGAGTGGAGTGGTATGATGTTTGGAGCGGATTTCAAATAGAGTGTTCTTTCATGTAAAGACTGTACAGCCTATTACTGCAGTGCATGGCCGCTACCCTCTCTCCCTCATACACAGTGTTGGGACCAGGATTTTTGCACAGGAAGATCGATGATCAACAGGTAAATGGGGTTAGAGGGAGGAAGGGTTTCAACTAAGGGAAAATAATCTTATGAATTAGTGAGTTAGGATGGTTTGGTTTTATTATAAGAGTGAATAGCTTAATCATTTTAATGAGGCTGACAAATATGAGACTTATTGAGGTATTTATTGAAGTTAATTAAATTTAATTTAATTAATTAATGATGCAGGGATCATTTAATTATGGAGATGAGAAAGTTAATGATTGTAAATATGCTAACAAAATGAAATGGGGTTCCTATGGTGATGTTGCAGCTGTTTATGATTTTTGATTAATTAATGACTAGATGACACTGTGTGGTGGTCTCTGTTTTGAATGCACTGAATGGTGGTCACTAGGGTGCTCTTCATTACATGGCAGTTTGCTGGCATGCTCTCTGTATTGTATATAGATCACTAGGATGCTCTGTGCATTATGTGTTCCTGTTTCCAGACTCATTCCAGCAAGTCTTTTATTATCTGTATTGCGAATTCTAACATTTGGAATCCCCTCCCTTCCAGAAAACCTGCATTTGCTCCTGGGTAGCAGTGGAGTATGGACAACATTTTGCATCTTGATCGCAGCCTTGACAAAATATAAGGAGGTGATATGAGTTATTATTTTTATTTTACAAGTGAGAAACTTTGTACCAGCCCTGAACAGTAAGGTTTCATTACAGCTGCTGCGGACTGTCCCACTGTCTGTACCACTTGCTTGGTTTATAAGATTAGTGAATATTTGACAAATGAAACAATGTAGTCCCCGACATGTTGTGCCATGTGCAACTCTCACCTTGGAGACAATAAAACAAATAAGATATGAGTTATTTTTTAATAATTAGATGTACATTGTTTTATTATTGTTTCCTATGTAAAGGAGTCCTTGGTGTAGTACCGGGTGGTCTTCTGTATGCCGACTGACGGGATCCCGGCGCACAGTATACCGGCGCCGGGATCCCGACAGCCGGCATACCGACACTAATTCTCCCTGGTGGGGGTCCACAACCCCCCTGGAGGGAGAATAAAATAGTGTGGCGCGCGTAGCGCGCCACCGTGCCCGTAGCGTGGCGAGCCCGCAAGGGGCTCATTTGCGCTCGCCACACTGTCGGTAAGCCGGTGGTCGGGCTCCCGGCGACGGTATGCTGGTCGCCGGGAGCCCGACCGTCGGCATATCGTAGTGAACCCGTTGCACCATGTAACAAGAGAAGCAGGAGGTGTAATATCTATTAACAGTAATGGCTGCTTTTCTACAAGGGGAGTGTCACAATGGCAATTAGGTGGGAAATAAAAAAAAAACGAAATATTACAAATTAGTGCTAAACAGCCATTAAAATGTTCTATGTGCCATGTAGATCTCATGTACCAATGCTTTCAACATAGTCACATAGGGCTTAATTCAGACTTGATCATAGATGTGCTAAATTTAGCACATCTCGGTCACACAGACATGCGGGGGGACGCCCAGCACAGGGCTAGTCCGCCCCGCATGTCAGGCCCGACTCCCCCCTCTCCCCCGCACAAGTACAAGTACAAAAGCATCGCACAGCGGTGATGCTTTTGTACTGTAGGAGTAGCTCCTTACCAGTGCAGCACCTGCGTGCTGGCAGGAGCTATTTGTCGCTGTGAGGGTCGCAGTGGCTGTGTGTGACATCACGCAGCCGCTGCAGCCCACCCCCCTCAACGGTTCAGGCATGCCTGCATTGCCGGACCGTGCCCCCTAAATGGCGGCCAAATGCCGCCAGCCCGCGCCCTCCCGCCCAGTGATCGCCTCTGCCGGTCATTCAGGTAGAGGCGATCGTAGGGCTGAGACAGCCTCCGGCTGTCTGGCATGCGCCGGCGCACTGCGGCACCGGTTTATGCGCATTTCAGATCTAATCGGCTGCTGTGCGAAAACATACAGCATCGATCAGGTCTGAATTAGGCCCCTAGTTCACTAGAATTTTATACAATAAGATACACTGTTGTAATATTGCTAATGTGACACTAACCTGATATAATGCAGCAGTATTATTACTTTAAAAACCGCAATGGACATCTTTATTAAATGGACTCAATTATTTCTCCTACAAACGTTATATTGAAATACTATTTGTAAGATCCACAAATTCCATCAATGTGTAATGTGTCCTACCATTGTTTTTCTCACAAAGAAGGACAGAAACAATTAGACTTACAAATGCAACTCAAGGAAAGAATTGAACAATGGCCCTCATTCCGAGTTGTTCGCTCGCAAGCTGCTTTTAGCAGCATTGCACACGCTAAGCCGCCGCCTACTGGGGGTGAATCTTAGCTTAGCAAAATTGCGAACGAAAGATTAGCAAAATTGCGATTAGAAATTTCTTTGCAGTTTCTGAGTAGCTCGATACTTACTCTGCCACTGCGATCAGTTCAGTCAGTTTCGTTCCTGGTTTGACGTCACAAACACACCCAGCGTTCGCCCAGACACTCCCCCGTTTCTCCAGCCACTCCCGCGTTTTTCCCAGAAACGGCAGCGTTTTTTCACACACTCCCATAAAACGGGCAGTTTCCGCCCAGAAACACCCACTTCCTGTCAATCACACTACGATCACCAGAACGAAGAAAAAACCTTGTAATGCCGTGAGTAAAATACCAAACTTCTTAGCAAATTTACTTGGCGCAGTCGCAGTGCGAACATTGCGCATGCGCAATTAGCGGAAAATAGCTGCGATGCGAAGAAAATTACCGAGCGAACAACTCGGAATGAGGGCCAATGCCTTTCACTAAAACCCTACACATACATAAATGAAAATTACATTTTGGATTTACAATAGAAAATTGGTATCTAGCTATTTTTTAGCTTAGTTGGCATGAGAGACTGATTTGCAGTCTTGAAGACTATGATTTCAAATTATTAACAAAGAGATAAACATTAGCATTTTTTTTTTTATTTCATGGATGAGAATAAAAATTTGTAAGAAAAATGCAATTGGTGATAATTGAAATAAATGTACAAATTTTATGGTTTGTCAAAGCCGTCAATCATTGGCAGATTTGATGGATAAGTTAAAATGGCAACAGGAACTAATGCCAAATCAGGATTGCTTAGAATTCTGTTGCCATTTTAATACTATCGGTCAAATCCTTTGGCAGCCCACCCATCATAGTCTCTCTGACACCATACATATATTAAAGCAGGCTTGGACTGGCCCACAAGGGTACAGGGGAAACCACCGGTGGGCCCCACTGCCTGGGGGGCCCTCCTCCTCTAGGGATCAGGTTCTAGACTGTGCACTTGAATTATACATTATACATATGTTACCTTATACTGCACAGGATTATGATGTATTCTCTACAGTACATTGCTGTCACTAATCTGGCACATTATCATGCATGCACTAGCATTAATTATTATATAAATTATCAAGGAGTCCAGACCAGGTACTCTATAATGGTTAGCCAAACCTATGTGGTGGCTGGCCACACCCCATTTGGAGGCTGTCCACACCCCTAATCATGGGCCCCTAACACTGCATACCCTTGGTGGGCCCTTCATGCTCCGACACTGTATTAAAGTACTGTATTGGATTGGATTCATACAATAGCAACACTGTTCTCTGTTAGCGGCTCCCAGCCATCAGTGGGTTAAACATTGCATTGAGATGTACATGATGCCACATATCATTAATTTTATATTAATAAGGTTGTTTTTTTAACCAGCACACAAGGAGAAATGTGATTCTTAATTACAAATGTCAGGTGAAACCAACAGAAGAAAATAACGAAATAATGAACACTATTAATATTATTTTTTAGACTTATTTTATTGCAATGTATTACAAAATTTAAGTAAACTGGAACAGGAATGATGTGTTTAAAGAAATATATTCAACATATATCCACTAGGTATTATTTCATATATTTGCCTATATTCCATTCATCATGGTCATATTTAAAAATGTTTGATTGTATCTTTGCAGTAAATGAGAATATGAAAGTGTATACAAATAAGTTGGGACAACATGCAAATAATATTAAACAACCAAAACGAATTGTTTGGGGTTTGATTTAGTATAGAAGATGTGACTGAAGATTCACAGATATTTGTCTGAAATTATCGGAAAGGGTTAAAAATATAGGCACTACTTTGCCATTCACACGATCTTAGATATCTATCTATACAATATCATATACGACTATGACTATTCTTCACATGGTTATTGGGCAATTCATCCAACAAATGTTGTGCACAGACTGAAATCCCATTATTTTGGCTTTATGGTTGAATACAAATTGCTTCCTCTATTGAAAATTTGAAACAATGTGAGATAATGAATCTACAGCTAATGAAATCATAAAATATATGGACACAAACTCCACACAAATTATTAAAATACATTTAAGGATAAACAAAGATATGAACAATAATATAGACTAGGCTCTGTCTTTATCACAGCTTAGAGTGTTCATAGTATAATATCATAAACTTTATGCATACAGAAAACACATATAAATCAAGTATATATCTGAAATAAACTCACATCATTTACTTAAAATGCATCCAAGCTAGTAAGAACATAAAAAGTTATCTATATAAAAATGTACTACTGATAAAAATTATGTCAACACATTGTAATGACTTGGGGCTATATTTACTAAAGGTTTATTTCTATAAATTTTAAATCAATAGGAAACAATGTAAATTGATGTTTTCTTTCAAGAGCTAAAACACACATTTGATTTATATTGATTTTTGTTTATTAGTAAATGTGTGTTTTAGCCCCTGAATCTCAGTATCAATTTAGATCAATTTTTATTGATTTCTCTCATTTAAAAATGCTGAAAATTGGTAGAAATCAACCTCTAGTAAATGCACACCTTGGCCTGAACTTTGACTTCTTCCACCAATATCAGAGATGCACAGGAGAGAGTCAGGTTACAGTACTAAAGAGAGAGAATGGACAAATGGATAAAGCTGGTGGGGTAAAGAGATAAAGGGGGGGCAACAGAAAGAAGAAAGAGATAGAGGTATGGATAAAATATCAGGGAGAGAAAGAGAGTTGGGTAGAATGAGATGTAGAGAAAGAGAAGGAGGTTGCAACGGGAAAAAAAAGTTAAAAAATAAAAGCCTGGCAATGCCAAGCTTTACAGCTAGTAATATATATGCAATGTTAAATGCTTGCTAGTCAGTCTGTTGACAAGCATTTTTATCCTGATACACATTTACTGTGATACTCAATCACAAAGGCTGGTAATCCTCAATTTAGAAAATAGAGTATAAATCCGGTAAAGCGGGCTGGTGCATAATCACAGAAAGGCCGGTAATCCTTAGTTTAGCAAATAAAATATTGGAGAAAGGACTGGATATTGCAGAAAAGGAATAAGTAATTCTTCTATTCTTATTTTATATTTCACGGTACTGTACAGTATTGCAGATAATTTCAATGCAGTATATGGTCTGATGCATAATAGCAATATAATGTCAATATACCAATAAAGATTAATAACCATATGTGCAGTGATTGTATTGAAATAGTTTTCTCACATCTCACAAAGAAGTCATTCATTATTTGTTTGGCTAGTATGATGACAAGTAATAATTTCCTTTACTATTTTTTTAAGTTTAGTGTTTCCTTTTATTAGGTTAACAGAACGCAGTAAATCAAAAAATTGTATAATAACATCAAGAATATATGAATTCATAGCAATTCCTTTGAAGGTAACAAAGACAACTGAAAAGAATAAAAAGCCATTGAGGATGAGAAGATTAATTACAATCTTAGCCGCATGGATATGGGGTTTTACTGTAAGGAACGTACTCTGTATGGTCTGGAGTTGAATTTGTTTAATGTGTCGGAACAGATAGTTAATAAATGAAATAGCTGATATTAAGCACAACAGAAAACAGAAGGTAGAACATGTAACATATGCCGAAATGAAACAAACTAGTCCTGTATTGGATGTAGAATGAAGTGATATATTTTTATCAGAAGAATTCATTTTTGGAAAAACATCTTTTCTAATAAAATTAATAGGAAGAGATACAATGCAGGATCCCAAGACAGATGCAATGAGGATCCATGGAAACATCTTGGGGAATGTTCTTTGTAGATAGATGTAGACTCTATAATTAATCTTGACGATATTGATGCAGAAATTGACAGAGAGCCATGTGGACAACCAAAGACTGCAGGATTTCAACATCAGGAAAAAAAATAATTCTATATGTACACTTTCAGATGTGTAGGCATTCATAAAGTAAAAGAAAATGGAATTGAGTTTGCGCAGTCCTTGTAAAAGACTAATAAAACTGATACTGAATATAAGTTGGTCAGTGACAGAAAGCGTTTTGCTCTTGATCCAATCCAACATATTTACAACACAGATAATTGTATTTCCAGAAAAAGAAGCCAGGAGTACAATGGCGTCTAGCGGCAATATAATAAAATGAAGAGTGTTGAGCTCCATTGCTTGTTAAAAAATGTACTTTTATATTTATCTAATTGTTTACCATTCCAGTAACTTCTTAGTTTGTTATAAGTAATACTCTGGCCTGTGTTTTTATAAGTACAATATTTGAATATTGTGAATGCAAATAATGTCCTGGTAATAAAATCTATATTGCATGCTTTGTGAACACAAAAAGAAATATAAAATATCTGCCATTTGCTTACTCACCTTTAAAAGCTTTTGAAGAGACTTATATTATTTCCTAAAGTTAGAACTCATTTATTTAGTGTGATTACATTTTAGCATATATTTTTAAAATGTTTAATGGTTAGATATCAATAGTAAATAGCTTTATTTAACATAAATGTTAAACTTGATTATAGATAGTCCACAATAGTATAAGCAGTTAAAATATCGAATGCAAACACTAAGAAGAATGGGATCCTTTCCAGCCATATAAACTGGCATTGGTATTTGTACTGTGCAAACACATCTGCAATATTAATAAGATATGTAGGTTTGGATGTACCCATATTTACCTGGATCTCAAAATGGCATCTTATTGGATGTGATGTGTTTTGAATAGCCAATAAGAAAAATCTGGATAAATCCAAACTTGCTTTAATTTTGGCATTCAGAACCAAGTAAATCTGAACTCGCACATCTCTAAATATTAATGCATTAATGTTACATAGTTACATAGTTACACAGTTACATAGTCAGTGAGGATGAAAAGAGGCAAAATGCCCATCGGGTTCAACCTGTATTCTGTGTTACGCTGTTCATATTATAATGCACCTGCTGATGTAATGGTTTAGTACCAATTGACAACTATGATTCTTACCACTCCCAGATATTAATGACACTATGCTAAATGCTATAAACCTGGATACTTTTTCCAGTTAAAAATTTGTCCAATCCGTTTCTGAATGCATTTACAGAGTCTGCCATTATTACCTTCTCTGGCAGGGAGTTCCAAATCTTTATTGCCCTTACCGTGAAGAACCCTTTCCTACGTTGTGTACGGAATTTTCTCTCCTCTAGCCTCAGCGAGTGCCCATGTGTCCTGTACAGAGTTCTTTTAATAAACCAATCCCCTGCTAACTCTTTGTAATTACCCTTTATATATTTGAAGATATTAATAATGTCCCCTCTTAGACGCCTCTTTTCTAGTGTATACATATTTAACCTAGTAAGCCTTTCCTCATACTCAAGTGTCTCTAACCCTTTAATCAATTTAGTAGCGCGCCTTTGAACTCTTTCTAGTTCCTCAATATCTTTTTTATAATATGGTGCCCAAAATTGAACACAATATTCCAGGTGCGAACATGCCAATGATTTGTACAGTGGCAGGATTACATCCTCGTCCCTTGTCTCAATAATCATGAAGTAAAATTGAAGGAATAGAGGAGAAAGACAGCGGAAAACATCGAAAGAAACCTTTGATGTGAAAGTACACCGCACCTTGAAGTAAGCATACACGTGAGCATCCTATATACCCAGAGACCTACTCGTGGGTGCTTGATTATTTTGGATACTGCATTTGTATGGGTAAAAGAAACCTTGATGTGATTTATACAATTGTTTTAGAAGTAAGCACATGTAAGCAGTCCATTTATGCGAGTCACTGAGGTGGACCTTACGAGTAGAACTGCACATCCCAAGTACTGAATAGTCGAAGGAACCTGGGTGTACATTTTGTTCCTCTAATACCCACAGAGACTGTACTGAACATTTGTGTTTATATTGTGTTTTTTTTTCATACATCATCTTTGGACGACGGATTCATATATGAACTCACTTGTATGAAAAGGAACGGACTTTAGCCCACACGGGTAATTTCTTTGGACTTTTTACTATTTGCGCCACCCAGGGATTATTCTAATATTCCCTTTCTAGCCTTGTCTCAATGCCCCGTTTTATGGACGCAAACACTTTACTTGCCTTTTTTGCTGCATTTTGACATTGCGTACTGTTATTAAGCCTATTATTTATGAACACCCCGAAATCTTTTTCCACCACAGTTACCCCTATATTTTCCCCATTTAGTGTGTAGGATGCAAGTGTGTTGTGTTGTCTACAACTTAATCATTGCTGGACATCTGCTACTGTGTTTTGCACGAAGCACTTTGTGAAAGAAATTTTTTTTGCTCTATGAAATCTATATAAAAGTTTATACTAGATGTTGCTGCCTTCTGTTTATCTTTTACCTACATTTATAAGGCTTTGCACTCCAGGGTGTTGATTATTAAAGTGGGTGCCACTTGTCTCATGCTTTCTCTCTATATATATGTAGATGTTCAGGGTCTGTACGAGGTTCTTCTGCGGCTCTACCAGATACCCACACTTGCTCCAATGTTCTGCAGAGTGGGAGATTGTGGTTTGCATTTGGAAACCTCCATCTAGCAATCCTGTATTTGCCCCTGAGCTGGATACACCAGCCACATCGGAGGGAGTCCATAAGTCTATTCAAAGACTGAAATCTCTGAAGGATCAAGGTCCAGGAAACCTCACAGGAGAATATTATACAGTTCTATTGCCATGGATTTGTGCTACCTTACCAGAAGTTTTTAATAATATTATAGCTAACCATACACTTCCAATGTATTTCAATAATGCAATTTTTAAAATAATTCCAAAACCAGGTAAAGATTCAGCGTTACCAGGATCATATAGACCTATATCACTTTTATATGTGGCTTACAAACTTTTGACTAAAATACAGCAGATAGAATTAAGTTGGTTCTTCCAGATTGTAATTGATTCAGACCAGACAGGATTTACAGTATGTGTGGTCGGCATTCGGCCATCAATATTAGGAAGGTATTAACAGCAGGACAATGGATCTCATCTGCTGGTTTAGCAGAATCTCAGTTTTTGTTATCATTGGACGCTGAGAAAGCTGTTGATCTTATATCATGGGATCACATGTTTGAAACTAAATATTTGGGTTTCCAGAAGAAATTATTATTATACTTCAAACATTATATTCATCTCCAACCTCTTAAATTGCATGTAATGGATATTTATTAGATCCAGTTATTATATAGAAAGAAACATGGCAAGGCTGTCCGCTTTCTCCTTTTTTTTTTGTAATAGCGATAGGGCCATTGTAAATATCTTAACATAAAATGTGAGATTATCATTGGATTTATGTTAATAAATTGGAAGAAAAACTTGCATTATTCGCAGATGATATACTGCTCTTTGTTTCATAACTGTCTATATCTATTCCAGCAATTGTGAACAAAGTAAAACAAATTGGGCTTTTTTTCAGGCTTTAAAATTAATCTGAATAAATCAGAACACCTTCCACTCAATTTGACCCCTATTATGTCTGAATTATTTGAAAAAATTACTCAATTACAGTTATTATTCTCAAAAATTAAATATTTAGGGATTAATATTATGTCCAAGATCCAAGACTTATATGAAGCAAATTTCTCTATGCTTATACGTAATGTATTTTTTAGTCTGGAAAATTGGAAATTACTACCAGTAACATTATTGGGGTGAGTGGCAATTATTAAAATTATTATCTTTCCTAAAATATCTTTTATTTTACAAATGTTACCGATTAAATTGTCAAAATCAGATATTGCAGTTTGGAATAAGATGATTTCAAAATGCATCTGGATGGGGAAGAAATCACAACTATCAATGGTAAAATTAAGATAACAGCATGAAAAGGGGGACTGGTAGTACCAGACATTTTGGCATTTATTTGGGCGGTATACTTCCAGTATATTGCTGATTAGCTTTTAGGCAGATATATTTATGTTAAAATAGAAGCAGGCAGTGTGTTATCCAAATTCTCTTAGGGCACTACTTCATATGTCAAACTGGCTTATTCAGCTTTAATGATGTCAAATGTATTATTTCAAAATATCTATCTGTGGTGGTGGGCCATTAATAAAGGGTTATGTAGAAATCCACTTTCATCTAGATATATAACTATTAATGGAAATCCCTCTTTTAAACCTGCATTAGAGAATAAAAAATCTTTGTACTGGAAAGCTAAGGGTATCGCAGCAATTAAAAGATGTATTTGATCCTGGTGGTTGCTTAGTCTCCTTCCAAGATTTAGCTGTGAAATATGTCATAAGTACAGTAATAAACAATTTTATATATATCTTCAACTTAAGCACTTTATTCAATCAATTCCCCCTCCGCAATTTGGTGAAACGGGTACAGATATTCTTACATCTTAACTTTTATTGGTATTTTCTCTCCCATATAAAACAAAATATTTATATTGGGATATTATCCAAAGAGCTATTGAAAAAATATTGAAATTTACCTTAGAGGCTTAGATAAATGGTCCCTATATTGCTTTTTTATTAGATATCATTCATATTTATTGGATAATTTGGATTATACTTTTAGGTATTTTCAATCAGCCCAATTACAAGAGGTTCACAATCAAAAACTACATAGAGTTTAGCTAGGGCAGCATAAACATGTAGTTACGGAGGATGAGGTCAGTGTCCCAAGTGTCATGCTTCTAATACTTTATTCTTTCATCATTTTTTTATGTCCAAAAACTAAGTAATTTGGGAATAAAGGGATATTTATTATAAATAGAACATTTATTAATGTTAAATGCACGCTATGGGGGGTATTCAATTAGCATCAAAATCGCATTTACACTGAAAATCATGAATTTAATACGAATTGTAGTAAATTCACTAAAACACCAATTCAATTATCTGCAAAAAACATTTTTGCTGTAACTTTAACGCAAATTTAGATTCACCAACTCTTATCAGGTGATTGACTTGGGGAAAATCCCTATTTTAAGTTAAAAATGTCAGGATTTGGTTCTGAACACCTGGGACACCCCCTAAATGACTAATTAGACACTTAGAAGTTTTTAATTATTTTTAATTGGCCAAAAATGACATGTAATTTTTGGGGTGAAAAAGTGCAAAATGATATAAATTGGGGTACAAGGTATGGGACAGGTATATTGGGGTGCTTTATGAGTGGGACAAGTGTTTTTAGACTTGCAGGTGGAAGTAACCAGTCTGTTTACACTTTTTTAAAAATCCCCTAAAATTACACAAATATATATTTATACCCATTTTTCTGCACGCCAAGTTTAATTTTAGCACTAATTTTGCTAAAAAAAATTGTTTTCTATCATTTTTTTACATTAAAAAAAATGCATATACCAGCCTTTTGACCCAATTTAGGTACCAGAATATGTTTATTTATAACCAATAATAAACGTTTATACTGTTATCCAATGTTAGTTTAGCTTTTTGGGTGCATACAGACAGATTTATTCATTTTTCACTTTTCACTTTCGGCACCAGTTTTCACGGCAATCTCATTTTTGCTAATTTGATAGAATAGGGCGAATCGCAGGATCGTGCATACCCAAGAAAAGTCTGTTTATGCAGAAAATGACAATGGCGAAAATGGTGAAAACGGCAATCACGGTAAATTGCCGCAGTTTTGCTATTAATTGAATACCCCTAGATCTTGTTGTATTACTGTATGCTTATTTTGAATCTTGGGTAATAAAGTTTAGGTTCAGTAAAAACAGCTTCTATCTATAGAGACAATTATAATGACCATAGCGACAAAAACTCAAACTAAATGGGTAGATTACTCCCCACCTTGGTTGGAGCAGGCTACAATAACATTATTACATCTGATATACCTAGATAGACATTCTTTCATGTCTGATAATGAATTAGGGGTAATTCAGTTTTATAAGAAATGGGAGCCATATACTGTATTGAAACACTGAATTTATCTACTGAGGAACTGTTAAAATGTTTTGAATCTACTAATTGGTATCTCTACAAACAGCTCTACATTTACAGAACTGAGAGGTGTACTATCACCATAGAGATTTTTTTTACTTATTCTTTATATGGCAGTAATTGCTCTGTGCTGCTATGTTGTGTTTGATAGTAACAAGTTGTCCTCCCTATCCGCTACACTTTCCCCTCTCCCTTTTATTTTTATTTTTTCTTATTCTTTCTTTACTTTTTTTCTACCTCTTTAGAAGTTGTATATGAGGAGTTTTATTATAGGAAAAGTTAATGTTTTAAAATTCTTGAAATAGGTTACTATAGGTGACACTAGATATTATGTTTTATTATATTTTATTATCATACTATTTGTGAAATAAAGTGATGTAAGGTATTTATATAGTATTTGGGTGAAATATATGACTATATTTTCTTTCACTTTTTGTTTGTGAAATGTATTGACTATTGACAATTGAATAAAGATATTAAAAAATAAGACACGTGGAAGAAACATTTTTTTATATTTTTTAAATGTAAAGGTACTGGTTACTAGGCACAAGAGCTGAAGATTGCACACTTGTCATAGACCTCTAGGAGCTATAGATTGAACACTAGTAGCAAAGTCACAGGAGCTATGGATTGAACACATACAGGAAAGCTAGGTACACACTGGAAGATATTTTTTGGTCGGCCTGACAACCGGACAATTTTTCAGGAAATTGTAGGAATCAATATCTGAGCTACACACTTAATTTTTTTTTCCAATTACCAATTTTCTTCCACATCACACTGCATTTACATATGTCCGCCCACAAGTAGGATGATGTAATGAGAGGAAAATATAGGAAATATGGCCAGATTATTGAGAATGCACACACTCTACTGGATATCAAGAGATTGTGGCAGATATTGTTGGGCTGACAGATCAGAAAATCGATCGTTCGTGTGTGTGTGTGTGTGTGTGTGTGTGTGTGTGTGTGTGTGTGTGTGTGTGTGTGTGTGTGGGCAAGATTTTCCTAAATTATCGGTGAAACGCCGACACGATCATTCGTACACACTATACAATAACTTTGGTCATTCTTCCAATTATTGGCAAATCAGCCCAATAATTGTATAGTGTGTACCTAGGTGTAGTAGAGTCATTGATGCTCTAGATTGCACAGTAGTTGCATTGTTATAGGATCTGTGGATTGCACACAGTTATAGGAGCTGTGGGTTGCAAACATGTTGCAGTCACATAAACTGTCAACTGCACCCTGATCTCAGAGTCACAGGATATGAATATTGCATACAGCTGGCATAATCATAGCTGCTCAGGTTTCCACACTTGTATTAGAAACACAGGTGCTGTGGGATGCACACTGGTATTCAACATACTTAAACAGCATATACAAGTCTAATTGCGCAAATATGGCTGTATCTGTAATACAAGTTGGTCCACAGTGTTAAAAGTGGAATGAGCAAGGCTATAGGAAAACCAAAGTTAGCGGCATCATTGTTCAAAACAAAGGCAGACATTAAAATACAAGATACACTCCTACAATGAGAAGAAAAAAGAAAGGTATAAAAGGATCTCATAGTTCAAGAAACAAAAATCAACAAAGGGGCTGGTAGCAGGCTAATCAGCAGCTTTGGTTGACAGGAACAAGCTCACCATTAAGATAAATGAATGTCTCTTATTGTAAGGAAAATCATTAAATTCAAATTACAGTTGTAGCTTGTTAATTACTTAGCAGTGCCACATTAATTGCTGAAATGCATTCCTGGGACATGAGACAGCTAAGATAAGCTCCAACTCTTGCTGGAAGGTATGGCCAACTTCAGATGGACATTTAATATAGAAACAGCACGAATTGCAATCCTCCTATCACCTGCTCAGCCTCTTAAGAGTGGAAATAGGACATGTTGAGATGGGTGGGATGATATTTTGGGAAGCTGATGTGAAATAATGTGCTCTTTCATGTAAAGGATGTGCAACCTACTACTGCAGTGCAGTTACTTACATGCTAACTGTATTGTATACTGATCATTAGGATGCTTTGTGTATTGTGTGTCACTGTTGCTGGTGTTATTCCAACAAGGATTTTATTTTCTGAATATTGAAATCTAACTTTTGGAACATCCCCCTTTTAGAAAACCTGTATTTGCTCCTGAGTACACTAGAGCCTGGACAGCATTTTGCATCTCAATTGCAGCCTAGATTGCCAACTTGGAGAAGATAAGAGATATTATTTTTACTGTATTTTACAAATGTAAAGTGTGTGAGGAGCAATGAAGTGGTTATTGGGGAAGCCTTGTATAGGGTGCTGAAAAACGTTGCATCAGCTCTGAACAAGAGGGTTTAGTTACAGCTGCTGTTGACTGTTCTGTTCCATCTGCTTAGCTTATAAGAGCTTTGAGTATCTACTAATTTTAACAATATGGTCCCCAACATGATGTGCCATGTTCTACTCTCACCTAAGAGTACAATACAACAGATCAGATATGAGCCCCTTGTTTAGTATTTATATGTACATTCGGTGAAAATTCTATACTGTATGTGTCAGGTAGATCTTATGTACCATTACTTTAAGTATAGTCACATCTTTCCCTTACAGACTGTTGTAATATTGCTAGTATGACACTAACTTTTAAAAGATATAATTGAGAAATATTATTACATTAATGAACACAATTTATATATTCAGTGAAAGGATTCAGCCCAACGTCTCCGATCTGTATTTTGCAGCTGCACTCAACGCTTTCTCCCATTCACGGTTTCAGGAATTTTTTGAGACTGCACCTATTCTGTGGAATGCACTCCCTTATACAATAAGACTTTCCTCTAGTCTCCAAACCTTCAAGTGTCCCCTGAAAGGCACACTGAAAGGACACTGTTCACTCTTGTGGGTGACTCCAATTAACTTTGCGGTTAACCGCAGACCGCAAAGTTCCCATCATTGGTTACAATGGAGCTGCGCTAAGCTACATTGTAACCAGTGCGCCCCTCCTGATTGACAGTGCAGGACCGCACAGCCAATTAGGAGAGTGCCACAACGTGGCCCTCCCTGAGTGGCTGGGGGGACCTTTACCGACAGAAGTCACGGAGGGTCCAGCCAGTCGGGGAAAGGGGTTCCATGTACAAACATGGGACCCCTTTCAGTGCGTGGTTCGGGTTATTCATTTTATTATTTTAACAAGTACGTGGATTACAAAGTTAAAGAAGAGGACCGATCTACACAGGATTGTTTGTAAGTATATTTTTTATTTACAGGTACCCCATGGATTCTACTGGAGAAGAGGACCGAGGGGCTCCGTGTCAACATAGGTAAGTATTTATGTGTGTAAGTGTGCATTTATGTAAATTAAAGTTGTACTATCACGGTGTGTGTCTTGTGTTTTTTGGGGGGTAGTATTTTTTTGGTAGTAGAACTACAGGTACCAGCGGGCCCTTTATTTTCCTGCATGCTGGTAATTGTGCTTCTCCAAGTACCAGCTTGCGGGGAGGCTTGCTGGGACTTGTAGTTCTGCTACAAAAACAATATTCTTTCATTTTACACTATGGCTATCAGCCTCCCATCCACCGCCCACGGATGGGGGGGGACAGCCTCTGGCTTCACCCCTTGCCCTTGGGTGGCTGGAAGGGGGACCCCTTGATTTAAGGGGTCCCCACTCCTCCAGGGTACCCCGGCCAGGGGTGACTAGTTGGTGGTAATGCCACGGCCGCAGGGACCTATATAAAAGTGTCCCCCGGCTGTGGCATTACTTCTCTGGCTAGTGAAGCCCAGTGCTGGTTTAAAAAATATGGGGGACCCCTACGTGTTTTGTCCCCCATATTTTTTGAACCAGGACCAGATGCAAAGCCCGGTGCTGGTTGTTTAAATATGGGGGAACCCTACACAATTTTTTCCCTGTATTTTTACAACCAGGACCGGCTCAAAGAGCCCGAGGCTGGTTGTGCATAGGAGGGGGGACCCCACGCAATTTTTTTTTATTATTTTAACCCTTTCATCATTTCTCATAATGCACACAATGAAGCCCTGCATGGATCTCACAGATCCGGCCGGGATTCATTGTGTTATGTCAGGCAGTGTTTTACTAATCTCACTCCCATAAAACACTGCCCGGCAATAGGAATCACATCGACATCGGAAAATACGAAACTAGAAAACTCAGCAGCTTAGTAAATTACCGTATATGGATTAAAAAAATTTGCAGTAAATTATGTCCGATAAAATTCGAGATCAAACTCCCTTAAAAACGGCACAAACACGAATATTAGTAAATAAACCCCTATGTTTCTATGACATGATGATGTTTCCTGCATCAGATTCTCCTGGTCCAACTGCTGCTGCCAGTAAATTAACTGACCTTTTCCTAGGGACCTACTGGTGGTGGTGATGAGTGGTGGTGATGAGCCTATGCAGGAGAGTGAAACAACGTTATGACATCTGGTTAGGCTCAAGTGACTCAAGGCCTAATTCAGCATGGATCACTAATTTTCAAAAACACAAATCGGATGATTATTGACAGACTGCACATGCACTGCAAATACTCAGTGAGATTTGATCGCAATTTTGCTTGGAAAAATACAGGTGTGTCATGGCCATTTTAGGGATGTTTATCTGACGTCAGCTGCAATCACTTGCGATTAAAAACATGGTGCCGGTGCGACCGCATCCTCTTTATTCTAAGTAGGCATGGGTCAAGCGCAACTGTTGATGGTACTCTGTTACTGTGCATGGATCGCAATTCTGGAACTGCATACGCAGTGGGCATTTTTTACCATTTCATGGAGGCTCTTCACATGCAATTTTTAGCAGTAGCAGTTTTGAGACAATCACAATTTCGGGTTCACTACGATATGCCGGCGGTCAGGCTCCCGGCGACCAGCATACCGGCGCTGGGAGCCTGACCGCCGGCTTACCGACAGTGTGGCGAGCGCAAATGAGACCCTTGCGGGCTCGCTGCGCTCGCTGCGCTCGCCACGCTACGGGTACGGTGGCACGCTACGCGCGCCACACTATTTTATTCTTCCTCCAGGGAGGTCGTGGACCCCCACGAGGGAGAATAAGTGTCGTATGCCGGCTGTCGGGATCCCGGTGCTGGTATACTGTGCGCCGGGATCCCGTCAGTCGGCATACTGAAGACCACCCACAATTTCAGTCTCAATAGTGATCCATGCAGAATTAGGCCCTCAATCTGATATTGTAAACATCAGTTGAATGGTGGTTTAATTTTATGACAATGAACAAATTAGCATGTCACACGGGCCCTTTAAATACTGAGAGTAAAAAAAGGCAACTTGGAGCCCCTTGTACAAACTCACTTTGTTGTACTTAAACTGCCCACCCTTCAGTGTGTAATGAAAAGGAGTATTTAGCACAGCTGGGAACCAAAAGGATACTTCCAGAAAATGTGTAAAACCTGATGTTCATAAAAATGAACTACAAATTATATGAGGTAGACCTTTGCTACCAATTACAACAACCAGGGGGGGTTATTCCGAGTTGATCGCTCGCTAGCTATTTTTTGCAGAGCAGCAATCAGATAGTCGCCACCTATAGGGGAGTGAATTTTCACTTTGCAAGTGTGCGAACGCTTGTGCAGCCGAGCGGGATGAAAAAGTTTTTTGCAGTTTCTGAGTAGCTCTAGACTTACTCAGCCCTTGCGATCACTTCAGTCTTTTTGGACCCGGAATTGACGTCAGACACCCACCCTGTAAATGCTTGGACACGCCTGCGTTTTTCCAAACACTCCCTGAAAATAGTCCGTTGACACCCATAAACGCCTTCTTCCTGTCTATCTCCTTGCGATCGGCTGTGCAAATGGATTCTTCATTAAATCCATTGCTCAGCAATGATCCGCTTTGTAACCGCATGATGCGCCTGCACTTTGCGGTGCATACGCATGCGCAGTTTTGCTGCGTTTTGACCTGATCGCAGCGCTGCAAAAAGTTGCTAGCGAGCGATCAACTCGTAATGACGCCCAAGGTACAAAGACTTCTATAACGATGAATTCCAGTGGGCCTAATTCTTGTTTGTATGCAAATGCAATTACAATTGCATTTTTCTAGGCTGCGGAACTGCTAAAGTTAGCAAGTTGCCATCCAGAAATGAAAATAGATGTCCACTTGAGCTATTGCAACTGATTCACTATTGCATACACATATGCAGCTGACAGCAGATACATACCTCAAAAACAGCAATGATACGCCTGCCTTTTTTTCCAACTACATCCCGTTAACACCTTCAAATGGTCACTTCCTGTCAATCACTTCCTCTTGAATTCCTCTTTGCAAGCAAGAATGAAGTAGCACCTTAACACATGTGCATTGCTGTATAAGCACATGTGCAGTCTGCTGATAACTGCCCTATGCGCGAACATCGGCCATTATGTACAATCATGTATTAAGCCCATTGTATGATAATAGCAGTGATGATGTTGAGGATGATAACAACTTCTACCCAATGTGATGATGATTAACAACAACACTGGTAGCAGCTGAAAGACCATCAGTAGCTTGGCTTGTTGGGGCCCAAACAAACCAAGCAATTCAGCAGCAAAACTAACAGTTCCTGTTGCTGAAGTGCTTGATTTATAAAATTGTGCTAGTCTTTTTTAATATACAACATATAGGTGAGTGAGAGGACAATTCCATAATGCACCACTTTTCTTTTCATTGTACTTTAATGGCTGTACTTTACTGGGGCATTGTTAAAGGTCTTCTGGCTTGCATGGCCCATGTCTCTTCCCTGTTCGTATCAACATTAATCAATCAATCAAATAAAATCCATCAATGGCATGCTTTACCTGACTTCCACAATACATGTTTGCCAGGCCCAGGTCTCTGTTTTACTTTTGCAGGACTTACTTTGGGCTGCACCCACTCTGTAGAATGCACAATAAGACTCTCCCCAAGTCTCCTCTTCAAATTCACCTCTTCAGGCTAGCTAATCACATTCCAGAACTGCTCACTCAACCTTCTTAAGCTTTCCTATCCAGTTACATCCCCCTCTGTACAGTCCGCACATATCCTCACATATTTTCTCTTTCTTCACTTTCCCTTCTTCCTGACCCCAAACTGACATCACTATGTGACCATATCATACAGCCCACCAAGAACCTTTGTAATCTGGTGGACAATTATGTAATATTTAGACCAATCCTTGTTTATCAATGACTATTTCCCTATAGGTTGTAAGATTGCAGACAGGGCCTTCCTGCCTATATAACTGCTTGTTATTACCAAGTTTTGTTTTATCAATGTTGTTTCCAATTGTAAATTGCAACGGAAAACTGTTAATTAATATTAATAACCATTCCTCAGTTTGTAATCGTATAGCCATTAATCAATTGATCAAATTAAGAGAATACATTACCTGTTACACGACCATTGTGTAGCAACACCTTCGGTCACCAGTGGTTGTGACACATCATTATTGTCAGGGCCATAAAAACTGGCTTACTTAAGCCTCAATTTTTAAAATACACATAAACTTTTTAACATTAACTCGCACACAAGTGGACCAGAATAGCAAGTTTTTAGAAACATAAGTGCCAGTGTGATGTAGTGTGCACTATAGATTATTTTAAAATTACACATAAAAATTAGTAAAGTATTACAACTCAAATGGTATAGAGTGTTGCACATATTTTTTTTTGTAGAGGCACCAAAAATAGCACTTAGAAAATCACAAAAATATACAGCCTTTCAGACCCAATTTTATTTTACATATTTTAAAACTGTAAAGCTTTATATTTTT
Organism: Pseudophryne corroboree; assembly: GCF_028390025.1. Taxonomy (NCBI): domain Eukaryota; kingdom Metazoa; phylum Chordata; class Amphibia; order Anura; family Myobatrachidae; genus Pseudophryne; species Pseudophryne corroboree. The sequence continues at coordinate 150,341,474 of NC_086455.1, forward strand.
AGCCAAACATATTTTAAGACAGGGTTATGGCAGTTGCCTGTAGATTGAGTAATCTTGGCTTTGTGGATTTGACGGTGTGATAGCAGTGTCATAAAAATGTTACCCTCTATTATATTAGGGATAAGGGTGCTCCTGTGGTGGGGCTTGAAACTGTGGTTATGTGGGTTCCTATTTACTAAGCGCTCAAAGACCAACATACAGCATGCATACACATGATCTGTGTGATGAAGAATTATTGCATTTTTTTTCTGCTGCAAGGAAACGTAATTGGTGCACCTCCTCATACCCTGCATAGCACAGTCCATATCATGGAGCTGTTCCACCAGGATGGTAGACATTGCTTTCACCATTTCCCCCGATTTTTTTTATTTTTTTATTTTGCTATGGGACAGTGAACACTGCAAAGCGGGAAAACAAAAAAAAACATCTACACTGAGCATATATAGACATAGCAGAGGTGCAAGCATAAATGTATTTGTGGTATTCTCCTGTCTGCACAATAGCTAATCACTGCAATAGATAGCATATGGGATCAGTAAGAGATCCCGACGGTCAGGAGACAGATGCCAGGAGCCCGACAGGATCCCGGTGGCGAGCGCAGCATGTCCCCTCGCGGGTTCGCTGCGCTTGGCATGATTCGGGCCTGGTGGCAACCTTTGGTCGCCACAGGTTTCTATTCCCACCCAGGTAGTGGCGTGGACTACCACCCAAGAGGAGTAACTAGACGGCGGTCAGGACTCCGACTGCCGGTATTTCAGCTGGTGTCAGGATTACGACATTGGTATCCTAACCGCCGGGATACCAACAGGCGGTCAACTGACTGCCTCCCTAGCATACATGTGTTTCTGGCCTATTCCCAAATGCACACTTGCTACACTCTGCAAAAGATGCCATGAAATTTTTTGGGGGGGTTTTGCCTGAATTCAAATATGAGTTTTTTAGATGTTTGTAGTGTTTTTACTTTAAAAGAAAAAGATTTATACTTACAATTTTGATATAATGCAGTGATCTTGGTAGGCTGCAGTGTCTCTGGTTCTGGACACGTGGGTGGTGACAGGGTAGTCTGCGACAGAGTGGTCTGTGGGTCACCCACATCAATGGTAATATTCATTTCAGTGGAGGAATCATGCTCTCTTGTGTCATGTTCATCAGAAAGCAGCAGCAGTAAGTAAGGGCAGGCTAAACTGCTAGGCATGCTTTGCTGGATTGACTGACTGCATTCTCCCTCTGATTTTTGACTGGTGCTGCTGTTGGTGACAGATAAAGCAGATGACAGGCTGACCGGATTTGTTATGGCAGATTTGCCAAAAATGGGGTAACATGCATCATAGTACTTCCATTCCATCCTTTTTGCACCACTTTTATTGCAATTTTGGTCATGGACTTTGATAAACATCTTGCACATAGACTTCAGCTTGTTTATCACTCAGTGAGTTAAACCCTTTATAGATCTTCCAGATTTTAAAGATAGAGAAAGGAGAATCAAGGATAAATTGAACAGAATAGAACCTCATTAACAAACAAAAATGGCAAATTTCTGAGAGACAGAAAAGGACAGAAGACAGAGGATGGACCTACGAATAAAGACAGGGTTGATACACCATCTCACTCAAAGAGATTTGATGGTGATAAAAATAGTGAAATTTCTTTCACAGATACTCAGAAACAGAAAAGATACAACTTTTGGAGACCAGATAGATATGATTGAAAGCCCCCTAGGGATGAGCCCCCAAAGAGAGATAACTCTAGATATGAGACACAAAGATACCAAAGAATAGGGAGTGCTCCCTAACTACAATATAATACCCCCAATTGGAGTGAAGGGGGAAATAGGGAAACTAAACATCACTGGAAATCCCAGGGTATGAGAGATTCTAGATTCTAGATATTTGCCTATTGATCATCCCAATAGATTTTCAGTTTTGGAACATGAGAATTTTGCATCTCTTTTTTTAGGCAGAGATAGAAAATCTGTAGATTAGAGATAAAGTATAGACAATGGGGGCACCAGAGGAGGACAGAGAAAATGAGTTAGAAAGAGATCTAAAGAATTAGGAAAAAGAAGGAAGTTTATAAAACAGTTGAAGTAAGGAAGACTAGATCCCTATTAGAAAGAGGTCTTAACCTTGAACCATCCACTAGGATTGATCAATTTTATACATTTCTTGACATACAAAAGATTTTGAGAAAACTTACGCTAAAGAACTTTTTTAAACTTAAAGAAGGAGAGAATAAAGAAAAGATAATGTTTTAAAGGGAATACTTTTAGGCCTACAGTAAATCAATTTTTTATCCATTTCACTTTAAGGAAACATTTTTGGAATCTTTTGATAAATTGGTAATAGATGATCTTGAAAAATTAGAGGATAAGCAAATCAAAACAAAGGAAAGACAAGCACTCAAGTCCTTTACTGCAGCTAACAAACTTATCATCAAGCTGGCTGAAAAGGGAGGGGGGGTTTGTACTCCTAAAGCAAGCTAACTATGAAAGGGAGATCTACAAGCAATTAGATGATAAAGAAACCTATAGAAAAATGAAAGGAAATCCTTCAAAGAAGGTTTCTTTAGTTTGTGAAGATCTGATTGATAAGTTTAATAAAAAGGAATCATTGTTGGAGTCAGAAAATAAATTTCTTTATAATGAGAATCCAAAGATACTGACAATCTATATTTTACCAAAGGTCCACAAAAGTATGACTGAGCCCCCAGGAAGACCACTTTTTTTCTTGGGTCAATTCCTTAACTACTAATCTTTCAGAATTTATTGATTTCCATCTGCAGCCCCAGGTTTTATTGAATTCATGACATCTAAAGGACACAACAGATGATTTGAATTATCTCAGCCATAGGCAATAGGAGGAAGACTATCTTTTTGTGATAAATTGTTGATCATAACCAGGGTATTGAAGCTGTGAAAAAATGCCCTCAATACATCCTCCTTAAGTCCAGCTTTACAGGAATTTTTAATTGATGGTGTTGGTCTTATCCTTTGTAATATTTTTTTTATCTTCAAAGATGATTTTTATATCCGGAGAACCAGTATGAGCACTAGGTTCCCCCTTAGTTATGCTATTATCTTTATGGGTTTGCTGGTACAAGAGTATGTGTGGGACCACAAACCATATGGGGTGAACCTATTGTCCTGGAAAAGATAAATTGATATTTTATTTATATGGAAAGGAGAGAGGAGTATTTTAAATTATTTTTGTTCTTATCTCAATGCCAATGATAGGAATATAGTACTTACCTTTAATATCAGTTCTTCCTTTGTGGACTTTTTAGATTTGACTATTTATGTAGACGATAACATTAAAACCAATAATTTCGTAAAACCGATGGATTCTAGGGCATATACTGTATAGACAGAAAAAGTTGCCATCTCAAAAAATGGTTAGAAACTATTCCCACTGACAATTCAAAAGACTTAAAAGGTACTGTTCAGACCATAATATGTTTTTAAAACAAGCACAAGAGCTTAAGTCTTGTTTTATCTCCAATTGGTATGAGGACTGAGAGGTCATGTCATCTTTAGAGCTAGTTTCACAGATTGACATACAGGTTCTTATTAAGGAAACCTCTGAGAACATTGTTTCAGATGGAGAAAAATGTAAATGGGCTTTTGTGAAAGTAGTTCAGGTATTGAAAAAAACAATGGGGATTTCTTAAGAAAGATTCAGTGATAGGAATGGAACTACCAGAAAATCCAAAATGTATCTTCCAGAAAGCCCCAAACTTAAAATCAAAATTAGTTAAGTCTATGTCCATCTTCACCTTAGATTCCTAGGGTGGCTTCTGAGGGCTTCCATAGGTGCAGATCATGTATTGAATGCAAAAATGAAGGATAAAAAAACTGAGATCCAAATCAATCAGACACAAGGTGAAATTGACATTCTTTTTATATACTGTATTCATTAATTTACTAATAACAATATGTTGCCTCTTCCTTTATCATATAAGAGTGAATCAAAACTAAAACAATTATATTTATTTTACTCAGTTTTTAACAAAATGTGATAATCCCTTGATTGAACATATATCAATCTATAACAATTCCCTGTCCATTCAAAGATAACAAATCAATCTATGGGATATGTGTCTCAATGATTATGCAATTTTCCTTGGATTTTGTTAATCATTATTATTTTTAATTCATGAATTAAAAGTTATAGTTTAAATGTTATATATTTTACAGAGTGCCACACAAAAAGTCATTTATCCTTATTAACCACTCAAGTGACAAAAAATTTTCAAAAAAACACTCAGAAATTGTAAGGTTTTTTTTATGAGTGAATTAGGTGAAGAACGTGTATTTGATCTTATCCAAAGTGATTTTGTTAAAAAAATAAAAAGGGAAAAAACAAACCTTTTTTGATATTTAAAAAAAATAATTTTCTTTATCCAAACATTGGAACATAGGACAGCACCATTGGAACATCAAAAACATCACAACCATTGCAAATTTGATTTTAATAGCCCTTGCAGCCACCAGGTACACAGGAGGGTCTTGGGGGGGGGGTTAATTTATATTTCCCCAGCGGCTGCTATTTTCTGCTGCTGCTGGGTGGCGGGGTCCTGCCGTGCTGACCGATCAGCAGTAATCGATAGCTTGGCAAATACTGGGGGAGGTTGCAGGGAGGTAGAGGGACCCTCCAGTCCCTCTGAGACATGCAGCTGTGGGGAGTTTCCCTTCCCTGCAGTTGCACACTCTGTCTATCTGATTGGTCACATCCTGTGCGACCAGGTCATTTAAAACACTTGCTGGTATGGTCGCATCTGTTGCTACCATGCCATGCAAGTGTTCAAGAATTTTAGTAAGCTGGTGCAGAAATGACTTGTTTTCAAAATAGTTAACCACCATGTTCCCGCTAGGGGTGTATTATTTCCTACAGTACTGCATATTTACCTGTGTTCCATGCATCATTGTAAATTAAAAAATATATATACAGTTTGATTGTAGTTTTGCAGGGTTGAGAATATGACAGAGCAAACAAATAGCTTTACATAACATGCAAATAATAATAAACAGCAAATATGGTTTGTGCAGTGTTTGATTTAGGACAGAGTATGTAATTGATGTTTAACAGATATTTGTGTGAAAGTGTACAAATTGTAGGCACTTCATCATTCATATGATCTTAAATACCTACATTATCATAGGAGACTATAACTTTACTCCCTGCAGTCATCAGCCAACAGTTAATACATACAGTACTCAGATCTCTTTCTTTGGTCATTATGGATAAATACACTATACATATTGATGTCTCTTTTGCAAATATGAACCAATGTTGGATAATGATATAACAAATAATGTGCACAGTTAAGTTGGGTACACACTTGCTGACATACTGGGGGAAATTCCAATATTTGAAAAGTCAGGTGGGTGTATATCTGTTTCTTTCTATCTAATAGAGTGGGAAAAAACTGACTCCCAACTGACTTTTCAAACAATTGAATATCCCCCACTGTCTTACAGCCAATGAACGATATATTGACTGGACAGTTGCAGGCTAAGGGTGGGAATTGCCATTGTCGCGGTATTTAAACTCAGGCAATGGAACCCCTTTCTCGAACCCTTCACCCAGCTGATTCGCACAAAGGTGCTCGCTACCCTATGGGGTAGCTAACACTTTTGTGTGAGATCCCACTGCCGTCAAGTGCAGTGCGTGCCGCACCCATTCGACCAGGTGAACAATTCACCGGCGTTTGAATTCCCCCCAATAAGCTTTCATTATATCTAAATGGAAATAGAGGTTCAACCAGTAATACCAAACTGTAGACTGGGTTCAGTACACATCAGAACTTGGAGTGTTCATAACATAATAATATAAACTTAATATAAGCAGAAAAAGAAATGTAAATTCATAATATCTTTTAAAAATGCTGTCAAATTAGTATAGCAATGACAAAAATTAAAACACATATACAGTATAGTGTATATGCAATGCTATATTACTGCTTATCAGTCTATTGACAGGTATGTTTTTTACAAGTTTGCTTCAATCCCCAATCAGAAAGGATGGTAATTGTCCATTTAGCAAATACCAATCCAGTGAAAGGACTGGTGTATAATCACAGATTACTGAGCACCAACGCAAGTCATTCTTCATTTCTTATTTACTTCTCAAAGCATCATACAGTATTGTGAATCATATGAATGCAGCGCCCAGCCTGATGCTTAATGGCAATAGTGTGTGAGATAGCAACACAACTTGAAAACCAAATGGGAAGCGATTGTATTGGAATGGTTATATATAACTTGCATCCTCTTTGTATGCACATGCATTGCTTCCATTCATTTACAATGTTTTATGTATTTTTTTTTTACAGTAATCACTTTTCACACTGGAGCAATTGATTATCGATTTGGCTTGTAAAATTTATGACTGCAATGGTGACAAGTTATAATTTCAGTTAATAATGTATCAAGTTTAGTGTTGCCTTTTATAAGGTTAATAGAACGTAGCAAATCGAAAAAATTAACAACAACATCAAGAATATATGAATTCATATTAGGAATATCTTTCAAGGCTACAAAGACTGTTGAAGAGAATAAAAAGCCATTGAGGATGAGCAGGTTCATGACAATTATAGCCGCATGGATATGAGGTTTCACTGTAGGGTTCCTATTATATACATTCCGGAGTTGAACTTGTTTAATGTGCCGGGACAGATAACTAATAAAAGTAATAGCTGATATTAAGCACAACAGAAAACAGAGAGCAGAACATATAACGTATGCCGGAAATAATCGAATAAGTCCTGTCTTAGATGTAACATTGAATGAAATATTTTCATCAGTAGAATTCATTGTTGAAAAAATATATTTTAGAATTTGATTGATAGGAAGACACACAATGCAGGATCCCAGGACTGATGCAATGAGTATCCATGGTAACAGCTTGGGGAATGTTCTTTGTAGATAGATGTAGATTCTATGGTTAATCTTGACAGTTTTGATGCAAAAGTTTCCACAGAGCCATGTAGAGAACCAAACATTGCAGGATGTGAAAGTCAGGAAGAAATATAACAGAAGATGTTCAATATCAGACGTCATGGACTTCATTAAATAAATGATAAGGCCGATGGTTTTGCGTAGTCCTTGTAATAGACTAAAGAAACTGATCCCCAAGATAAGTTGATCAGTATTAGAAAGTGTTTTGTTCTTGATCCAATCAAAAAGATTTATAGCACAGATAAACGCATTTCCTGAAAAGGAAGCCAGGAGTACAATGCTGTCTAGAGATATTACAATTAAGTGACGAATGTCTAGCTCCATTGTTTATCGAGAGCGAATGTTTTTATTTATATGTAATTGTCTATGATTCAAGCAACTGTAGCTTGATATAAGCAATATTCTGCCTTGCGTTCTTATAGGTACAAAACGTAATGCATGAAAATATTTGCCTATTGTGAATGCAAATAATTTTCCAGAAATAAAATATATTGTTCATGCTTTGTGATTACTGGCAATTCTTCTACTGAAACGGAAGATCAAATATCACTCATTAACAATGCAATCTCCCATTCACAATGCAAAACCCACTTTTAAACGTTTTTTAAATACTTATTTTTATTTCATGATCTAGAATTAATTTATACAGCACTGTTTGTGGTTGATATTTAGATAACATTTTGAATCAGGAGTTATAGTAAGAACTTTGTTTACTATAAACTTTAAAATTAATTATAGAGTGATCTGCAACAGACAAAAAAGCTAATCCTTGTGACAAACTGCAGTAGATTTCTCAGTAGGCTCGATGTACATAGCTGCGGCAGAGGCGTCACTCACCACCTTAACAACCGGTACGGCGGCGGGGAAAAGGGGGTGGACTTAATTAGAGGGGCGGGGCTTCGCGGGTGGCACCTGTTTTAGTCCATTGAAGGACCGAAAAGGGGTGGGCCTTTGCGGAAAGGGGTGGGGCTTCATGTCTCGACACCCTTTTTTTGTCACTTGGGGGGTGTGGGAGATGAGGGCTGACTCCCGGGGAGTGCTGTCCCTGCAGTGCTGGCTCCTACACAGTGACAGGAGCCGAGTGCTGCACATAATATAACATGCAGCACTCAGCTCCTGTCACTGTGCATGAGTTGGCAATTTGGTGTCACCACTCGGCGGGTGACACCTGGGAGCGGGCCGCACCCCCCTTGTGACACCACTGAGCTGCGGCACACCTGCTGAGAGAACCGACACTGAAAATACACCGAAAATACACAGACAATAAGATAGCGGGTGGCACTGCACATATCTGCCAAAATACCAATAGATTATCAATGACACTCCTGGGAATGTGTTAAAATTAATGTATATATAATATAAGCGTCACCATAATCTCTAGATAAATATTAGCCTCTATAAACTAGAGATGAGCAGGTTCGGGTTTTACTCGGATTTACTCGGTTCTCTAAACGGCATCTTATTGGCTAGCTAAAACACAAGACATCCATAAGCCAATAAGATACCATTTTGAGAACCAAGTAAATCCGAGTAAAACCGAACCCGCTCATCTCTACTATAAACTAATCGGATTGTAACACATTCTGGATAATAGCCTTAATTGATAATACTCCAATTACTGATAGCTAGCAATACCGTGGAAATAGGAGTGGGGTCTCATCCATGTATCAAAGTGTCACTGTAATGTATAGTGCAAATACAATATATTCAATAGCATCCAAATAACTTTTCAATTTTGCAGAAATATGATGTTTCTGTCAGTGCTGCTATATCATGAACTGCTGTGGCTGTGAATGTCAATGAGACAACTCATGGTCAGTGCAGTGGAAACACTGTTCCTGCCTACTTACCACTGGTTAAGCAGGTAACTGTTCTGGTGTCTGCTAGAGGTATGCAAATAAAGTGGAAAGTGCCACATAAATCTGGAGCCAGCACTTAACTGTGAGAGTCCAGTAGCTATAATCTCCTATAATCCAAATCGGGTTGAAGAGTTGTCTATGTTAAGTGGGTGAAATAGTTCCTTATATATGGTATACTATATACAAGGTCCGGTAATTCTGGGTCCTTTGGTTAACTCTGAACCTCCTTGTTTAGTAAAAAAAAAAAAAAGGTCCTAACTACATATATTCTAAATACCCTATTTTAGTCTATCGTATATTAATAAATCTATGGTAGACCTTTACTTAATGCAATTATCTCCTAAGAATAGTCCAAAAGGGTTAGTGATATCTATAGACTCTAAGCTTGTGAGCAGGGCCTTCCTACCGCTATGACTGTTTGTTATTACCCAGTTTTGTTTTATCATTGTTTCAATTGTAAAGCGCAATGGAATTTGCTGCACTACATAAGAAACTGTTAATAAATAAATCATAGTCATGTAGGAGTAACTCCATCAGGGAGTTATGCAGATGCTGCTGCATCTGACTCATATTCAGGCCCGTTGTTTACATGCAAGCAGGCTTGGACTGGCCCACAGGTGTACAGGGGAAACCACCGGTGGGCCCTACTGCCTGGGGGCCCACCTGCTGCTCTAAGGATCAGGTTCCAGACTGTGCACTTGAATTATGCATCATACATATGTTACCTTATACTGGACTATGGTGTATTTTGTACAGTGCATGGCTGTTATTATTAATCTGTTATTAATCTGGTACATTATCATGCATGCAGCAGCTGCATTTTCTGTATATATTTATGAAGGGGCCCAGATGTTGCACTCTCAAATGGTTAGTCAAACCAATGAGGTGGCAGGCCACACCCTCTCCGTGGACTTACCACACCCGTAAACATGGGCCCCTACCACTGCATTTTCTGGTGGGCCCTACATGCGCCAGGCCGACACTGCATGCAAGATATGCACATAACTAATTATGTTTTCCTACAGAACCATAGTTGACTATTCATGATGCAGGACATAATTTGTATTCATCTGTAAAAAAAAAAACACAAGATAATAGCCCAATGACAAGGCTAGCCCAATACCATTCAAACAGCTTGGCAGGACTTCCTTGCATATTTCATTTCTCTCATTTGTTTGAGAAACCTTTCACATCATACTTTGGGCCTAATAGTTTGTTAAGGCTCTAGAATTCTTTTTATTATTATTACTGCATGAATGTGACTCTAAATGGGTTCTGAACTTCATTTAAATCATAATAAATCAAGAGTGTCAAATAAATCAAAGAACGTACAAAAGGATATATTTTTATTTTTATTTTTTATAAAATGAGCCAACATTACATTAATTTGTGTAAGAAGTATGTAAACCTCTGGGATTAGAAATTCAATTAAAGGAATAGTCAGGTGTCTCAATCAAGAAAATGCCAATCAGAGGGGAAATTTACTATGAATCAGTTTTGGGTGGAATTGCAAATCGCTCTTAATAGCCTCTTATTGCGCTTAAGTGCCAGAACAAAATTGCACATTTCCTACATTTTCACTTACGTCCTTGTCTTTTAATGGTGTATGTTGTCAATTCTTGGCATGCGCGATTTACTGTATGTCAATTTTGAGGTTTTCACATGAATGCGCTAACATTCACAGAAGGGTGCCTCAAAAGTCGCTTGCCAACACAAAGCAAATCACACCTCAATTTGCAACACAAATCGTACTTCCAATCCCGCCACAAGTCGCACAATAATTCATATCACAAGTCGCCAAAAAGTGGCAAAATGCCCAAACACATTCTGATTGGTCAAAAAACATACATGATACAGTGACATCACCATGTTGCTATAAAAATAGCGCCAAATTACCGGGTGCATGTGTTTTGGTGTCATTTGTGGTGGAGTGTTAGTTGAGGTGTGTCTTATTGTTGTCTTGTCCAATTTTAAGTTTGGTCTTGTCATTATTTGTGAGTGTGTGTGTGTTTTATCTAACCCTGCTGATTTCCAAGACATACACTATGAGATAACTCACAGTGCATGTCACGTTATATTGGCGCTTTACCCTCGCGGGAGGTGACATTTCCCCATTCCTTCCCAAGTGAAGGGAAAGGGGAAATGTCCGTAGGTTGGCCACAGTAGGGCATACACTGCCCAATGTGCCCAAACAAACACTATATATTAAATCGGAGGGACATGCAAGATGATCCGACATACCCAACCGGTCAATATTTTCAGAATGGTCACCCGCATACATGCTGCAATTATCTGGTTGATCCGCTGATATTATATGCCCAACATAGGTGATGTTAGGAAATATACTGTATGTGTCCACACAAGCTTTTTATTGAGGACATCTTGCTTTTGGTTTGTTTAATAAAATCTAACTTTATTTTTATTACTGAAAATGTTAAAGGCCTGTTTTTGTTTTGTTTTGCAAAGTGGAGTAGAGTATAAAGAAAAAAGGTATGAAGAATGCAGGGATGTGCAGTCAGAGGAGGCAGGGGAGGCAGTGCCTTTCCTTTCATTAATGATTAAAATAATACAAAGAAGATACTCATGACACATATTCTGTGTCATAAGTATCTCCTTTATATTAATTTAATCATTACTCCTCTGTAAATGTGTTTGGGAGGCACCAATCATGGTGCCCCCCATTGTGAATGGGGAAAGGTGTGGGAGCGGGAGGTGGGCGCAGGGGCGGGGCCAAGCCATGGGCAGTAAAAGCTCATTGAAAATTAATTGGAAAGCAGCACCATTAGAGGCACCATTAGAGGTGGTGCTTTCAGCACGCCTCTGTCAGTGAGGCCACAGTGATTGGCCAGCGGATCCATCACTGGATCCGCTGTCATCACTGTGTGGGGTGGGCACGGTGGAGGTGCGGGCGTCGGTGGCGGAGGTGTGGGCGGCGGAGGTGCGGGTGGTGGGATGCGGCGGTGGTGCGGGCAGCGGGATGTGGCGGAGGTATGGGCAGCGGGACACGATAGTATTACCTGGTTCCTGCAGAGTTTGGCAGCGGAGCCTTTGAAATTCAAGATGGCTGATGCGAGACAATCACGGCTCGCCGCATCATTGCCCCACCCCCTCTAGCTGACTTATATAAGTCAGCGCGAGACCGCGGCGTCAGTCCGACAGCAGAGGAGGAGCAGTGAAGAGCTCCTGAAGAAGGAAGACGCCGTGGAAGTCCTGGATGGGCGGCAGCTATGCAAAACAGCTTAACAGCCGCCGCCCACCAGCTGAAGATGCCGTAAGCCCTGGGGAGGCGTTGGCCATGCAAAAGAGCTTAAAGACCGCCGCCCACCAGGTGAAGACGCCGGAAGCCCTGGGGAGGCGGCGGCCATGCATAAGAGCTTGAAGTCCGCCGCCCACCAAGTGAAGACGCCGGAAACCCTGAGGAGGCGGCGGCCCTCCAGGTGAAGATGCTGGAAGCCCTGGGAAGGCGGCAGCCATGCAAAAGAGTTTAAAGGCCACTGCCCCCAGGTGAAGACCCTGTCTAATAAAACTTTTTTTTGAGACAGTGTGGTGTTTTATTTTAATATTTTCTTTACAGGTGGACTACAGGTGTCAGCGGGCCCTTTATGTCTGTCATGCTGCCACTTGTAGTTCTCCAAGTGCCAGCATGCTGGGGCAGGCCTGCTGGGACCTGTAGGCCACGTGTAAAGAACAATATTAACATACAATGAACCCCGGACCCACTGCCACCAGTGGTGTGGGGCATAGCACTGGGCTATCAGCCCAGTGCTGGTTGTTGCTCAGGAGGGCGGACCCCATTTTTTGGGGTCTACACTTTCTGAGGAATTCCAGCCCTGGGCTGGCTGGCTTGGGGGCTGATCAATGTTATGGCAGGGGGAGCCCACACTGCGTGTCTCCCCTGCTATGGCAGTATCCCCCCTGGCTGGTTCTGCCGGGTGCTGGTTTTAGTGATGTGTGAGGGACTAGCCTTTTTTATTTTTTCCTCTATGGGGAAGGGGTGTTAGCTGCCAGTGTCTCCCCAACCACTGACCTCACCGCACGTCACTAGAAAGAAGGTTTTGAAGGGTTAAAGTAGAAGAGGAGGCGAGAGGGAGGGAAGGATCATATAGCACAGGGGAGCAGAAGAACATAATTCTAAAGATTGTTAATTACACAGTATGAGAGAGGGAGGACATATAACTTTTAAAATAATCAGAGGACCTATATTCCAACCAGGGGAGCTAGGTTTTGGTGAAATCGGGATGATTATCTACTAAAGGACCTCGAACATCTTCCATAGACATAAAAAAGTATATCTTGCGAAAACAGTCTTGGTGGGTAGGGGATTTATAAGAGTTCCAGAATACTGGAGTAAGAGAACACACTGCATTACTAAGATGTTGAAATAAAGATTTATTATATTCACTTACAGGGATATGAGAATGGTTAAGAAGCCAAAATTCCGGGTCTACAGGGACCAGAGTTTTTAATATTTGTTGGGAGATATTAGACCAGAATGTGGATAAATGGGGACAATACCAACATATATGTTGTAAAGAGCCTAAAGGTGCATACACACGGAGCGATATAACTGAGCGATTTTGACTATATAGTCAAAATCGCTCAGAAAGTTAGTGCATATCTCTCCATGTGTACACAGTCAGCGATAGCGATGCGCGTCCCTGACAGATCGCTACCGCTGCTAAAAATAGACTGTGCAGGCAAGTCAATTTTGGCTATGTCGCTGGGAAACAAAAAGCCTCCCCTTGCTTAAATGAGTTAGCCAAAATCGCTCATAGCCAAAATCACTGGTAAAGTTAGTCAAAATCGCTGGAAAAGTTAGTCAAAATCTCCCACTGCCAGTTCAAGGGAAATCGCTCAGTCAAAATCTCCATAGTCAAAATCTCTCCGTGTGTATGCACCTTAAAGTGCATACACACGGAGAGATTTTGACTATAAAGATTTTTGTTGTTGATATCCTGTATGAATTGATCCAATTCTGTTTGTTCTCCTTTCCATATTATGATTATATCATCAATATACCTTGCCAAAAGATGTAATTTGTCTCCATATTTTTAATTTTGCCATATATTTTTTGTTTCCCATTCTGCTAGGAATAAATTTGCGTATGATGGTGCAAATTTCGTACCCATAGCTGTTCCGGTACATTGAATGTAAAAAGCTTCATTATACCAAAAAAATAGTGGTTAAGAATGAACCAAATGGACTCCATAATAAAGTCTATTTGTTCTTGTCTTAGAGTTTGGCATTCAGTGATCTTGTTTCTTATGTATTCACACCCGATGTCATGATGGATACACGTATATAGTGCTTTGATATTGCAAATTGGAAGAAGCATAAAATCCTCCCACTGTATACCATTTAAGATATTTAGGACTTGAGTCCTGTCCTTTATATACCCTGTTTGTTCCACCACTATTGTTTGTAAAAATGTGTCTATGTAATCTGACAGGTTTGCAGTCAAGCATCCTACCCCTGGGGGATTACTGGGATCTTTATGTATCTTTGGGAGATGGTAGAAGACAGGAATGGTTGGATTCTTATTATTTAAATAATTGTACTCCTGCTTAGTTAAAATACCTGTGCTTCTTCCTTTCCCGAGGAGTGTTCTTAATTCTTCCATATATTTTGGAGTCGGGCCCTTTTTGAGGAGTTGGTACGTTGACTCATCCCTTAGTTGTCTCTGAGCTTCTTGATTGTATTTCTCACGATCTTGGATAACTATCCCTCCTCCCTTGTCCGCAGGTTTTATTATAATTTTGTTCCTATTTTTCAATGTATTAAGTGCCAGCTTTTCTTTATTAGTAAAATTATTCCTCCTTCTTGGTATTCTCCCCTTGATCTATTCTATATCTGCTTCGACCAGTTTCTGAAATTTCTTTATTTTTGCTCCTTTGCAATGTTGTGGATAAAAGGATGAATTTTCACGAAGTGTCATATGCATGAAGAGATTTTCTTGTGGAACCTTCTTGGTCTTTGCCCTTGAAGAACTTTTTTAATACAAGTTTGTGTACGAATTTATGCAGGTCTATGAAGGTCTAGTTCATTAGCAGGGGCATACTTCAGGCCTTTATTCAGTATGTTAAGTTCTGTTTGCTAAGCGTATATCCACTTAGGTTGAAGATGCTCTTTTGTTCTGTCCACTTTGCCGCCCTTGATTGGCCGATGCTCCGCGAGCCGTGATTGGCTCACGGAGGGTGCCAGTTTTAAAAGGCTGCAGATGGTGCTTCCAATTAACTGCTCAATCGGTTCCAAGTTTGAAGCGACACTGCCTGTTGCCGTACTTTGACAGGCGCGGGGGACAGACACACCGCCCCAGTGCCGGCCACCGCCGCACCCTGCAAGGGACGCAGATCCCCTGCACTCCACCGCTACTCTGATATGCCCTGTGATACATTATCACTCTCAACTTTATCTCACTCCATGTTTTGATAAATACCCACCTTAAAGACACTTGATTATGTATTTGGCTCAGTAAATGTACCATTGCAATGGTGACAATTCATAATTTCAGTTACAATTTTATCCCTCCAGGATGCAATTGCACTTTGCTAGGTTGCACAAGCACTGTGCGAATGCAGTGCATGCGCAGAAGTCCAAAAATCATCTGTTTGCAATTTTCAGACAATAGCGATCCAACCTGAATGAGGTCCATAGAGTACTGAAAGTTACACAGTTCAACTAGCGAAATATAGTTTTTTTTTATCTGCAATACATTAACAAAGATCTTTGAGTTCCATCTAGTGGTGATAGCTATGCATTGTTCTGTTCTTGCACAGTATTGCAAGTATTGGTGTATTGCGCGGTTCAAGGGAAAGAACCTAAATAAATAAATAAATAAACTGTGTATGGCTTTGTATTCAGTACCAAATAATCAAATAATAGTCACTGTATATTGTAAAAAGATATTTTTGTAGTTTCATATTGATAAATGCATTATTTGCAACTGAGGCAACAATTTCATGTTATTAGTCTTTATTGTAAATGCGTATAGAAAATTCTTCGATACAGGGGTGTTGAAAGAGTTACTTGAAATATTGTAATAGATTCTTACAGGTATTGCAATGATCAAATCAATTACCCATTCCAGTTTGATAGATAGATAGATAGATAGATAGATAGATAGATAGATAGATTGTATATATATATATATATATATATATATATGTACATATTACATATGTATATATGTACATATTACATATGTATATTCATTGTATATATATATATATATATATATATAGGTAGTGGAGAAAATAAGCGCTTGTGAGTGCAATAACAGATTAAAAGGGACATAACCAGGTGGGTATGATTATAACCAAGAACACTTATCTGGTTTTACAAGAATTTCCAACGGGTGTTCATCATTTAGGATTTACATGTAAAGAAAAAACATAACAAAACATAGTGTGTACCGTTCTCACGAAAAATGTCATTTAGTAGTGGAGGGCAATAAATTAGGGAACACGCTTATTCCCAATTAGACATATTTGGTAGCCCAGACATTTAGAAGTAAAACATAGTAACAATATAATATACAAAACACATACAATGGCTAGACAACACACGTACAAGGGACCAGGGTGTAAGGAATCGACTCACCACAGTTACATCTGTCCGTCGGTGCGGACTCCGTCCGTGGTCCCTACGTTTTGCTGTCACCCGACTCCCTGTTGCCGGACGTCATCCTAGGCCTGGGAGCACTCCTGTTGTCAGCAGGCGTGAGAGCACGCCGCGTTCCCGCCGGGCCGCGGCATGGGCGCCGCCATGACAGTCTCCATCAGTCTGAGTACGGCGGCCAATCCGGAGCTTGGCCGCACCTCCTTGTTCTACTCCAGCCAATGTCTGCACACCAGGGGGTATATCAGGAGCTGCAGGATGAGCCTGTAGTTGTCCTGAACTTTGTGTCACTCCTGCGACCCATGTGCCTGGATTCTC
The DNA here is from genome assembly GCF_028390025.1 of Pseudophryne corroboree. Taxonomy (NCBI): domain Eukaryota; kingdom Metazoa; phylum Chordata; class Amphibia; order Anura; family Myobatrachidae; genus Pseudophryne; species Pseudophryne corroboree. Next base: position 150,358,223 of record NC_086455.1, read on the forward strand.
CGTGTTCCTGGTTACCTTCCTGGATCCTCCGTGTTCCTGGTTACCTTCCTGGATCCTCCGTGTTCTTGGTTACCTTCCTGGATCCTCCGTGTTCCTGGTTACCTTTCTGGATCCTCCGTGTTCCTGGTTACCTTCCTGGATCCTCCGTGTTCCTGGTTACCTTCCTGGATCCTCCGTGTTCCTGGTTACCTTCCTGGATCCTCCGTGTTCCTGGCTACCTTCCTGGATCCTCCGTGTTCCTGGTTACCTTCCTGGATCCTCCGTGTTCCTGGTTACCTTCCTGGATCCTCCGTGTTCCTGGTTACCTTCCTGGATCCTCCGTGTTCCTGGTTACCTTCCTGGATCCTCTGTGTTCCTGGTTACCTTCCTGTTCCTCCATGTTCCTGGTTACCTTCCTGCATCTCCGTGGAACTACAAGCATCAGCAATCCCTGTGTTTACTATCTGGCTTCACACCTATCTACATCCACAGTGTGCTGCAGCCTCAGCAGTAGAGACTCTCTCTCTCCAGGTGCATTCCATCACCTCACCTGTGAAGCAGCTTGCTAGCTGCCTGTGCCTCATCAACTGCACTGTGAACTGTTACCAAGTCTCCTGCATCTGCTGCCAGGTTTGCTACCATATATCACCATCTCTGCTGGCTCCACGTTTTAAACAACTCTGGTTCCCATACCAGTGAACTCATTCATCATACTGTCATATTGCATTTGCCATAGACTCTCAGCTTTTACGCTGCACCATTATCACTGCGTTCCTTACTGTTTATTTCTGCTGCCTTATTGTGTGAACTTTTCAGTTAATAAAACATCATTTGCGCCCATGCGCAGAAACCCAATCCAGCCTCCTCACTTCTTCCCTCCAACCTCCACTGACCCACTAGCACCCCCTCCGGGGACACAAACAAAACCGAACCTGACACAGGGACTGTTTTGCTGCTGAACTCCTCTAATGGACAGATAAGCGTTTGAACTTTTAAATTCCTGTACGCATGTTTTCTGGCTATTTTATATTTATTGGCGACGGTTTGCTGCTGTGTCCACTTTTAGATGGACAGATAAGCCTTCAAATACTTTTTATCTTGTACGTGTGTTGTCTAGCCATTGTATGTCTTTTGTATATTATATTGTTACTATGTTTTACTTCTAAATGTCTGGGCTACCAAATATGTCTAATTGGGAATAAGCGTGTTCCCTAATTTATTGCCCTCCACTACTAAATGACATTTTTTGTGAGAACGGTACACACTATGTTTTGTTATGTTTTTTCTTTACATGTAAATCCTAAATGATGAACACCCGTTGGAAATTCTTGTAAAACCAGATAAGTGTTCTTGGTTATAATCATACCCACCTGGTTATGTCCCTTTTAATCTGTTATTGCACTCACAAGCGCTTATTTTCTCCACTACCTATCTTTGTTTATGTGTATACCATACACAAATTTTGTATTATGAGCGGCTACTCTTAAAAGAGTTAAGGAGTGTTATCCATAACATCCTATCACTATACACCTGTACTAAAGCGCCTAGGTCTCTGCTACTCTATCTATATATATATATATATATATATATATCTACAATCAATATCCAGACGGTCAAAATACCGACAACAATTGACCGATGATCAAAATACAGACAAGGACAAAATACAAAGTCACAATACCGAAATTTAAATTGTCAACAGGTCAAAAAGTAGACACAAGTTTTTCATTGATTTTTTGGTGTGTATGTCGACATAGGTCGACATGGATGCCATGCTTGGGGCACGGTGCCTCGCTGCACTCGGCACACTATAATATTCCCCCTCCAGGTCCACTGGGATGTAAAGTATGTAAAGTCAGTTTCAATGAAAAAATCATGAAAAACTCATGGTTTTTTGACCTGTCGACATTTTAAATATCGGTATTTTGACCTTGACGGTATTTTAAATGTTGGTAATTTGACCTTGTTGGTATTTTGACCTTGTCGGTATTTTGAACGTCTGTATTTTGATTGGAATTAAATTGACTGCATCCCTATAAATCGAGGTTTACTGAGTATCTCAGAGAAACTGCACGGCGCTGCAGGTATTGTATCCAAAAGCAAAGTTTGACTTTACAGCTTCGACGTTTCAGGGCTTGCATGCCTTGTCTTCAGGAAGCACATGATGCTTCCTTCATGCGCTTCCTAAAGACAGGGCATGCCAGCCCTGAAATGTTGAAGCTGTAAAGTAAAACTTTGCTTTTGGATACAATACCTGCAGCGCCGTGCAGTTTCTCTGAGATACTCAGTAAACCTCGATTTATAATACTGCCAACAAGGACACACCTCGGGCTGACTATGAATACGTGTGCGCCAGACCGTTTTGCGCTACAGATGGAGCCACACTCATTGACCGTGGCTACATCACAGGTGGGGGCGAGCGGTGTGCCTAGTCGCGCCCGCCGCCCAGCATACACAGACACTCCCATTCAACTTGAATGGGGCGCGTGAGCGTCTACAACACACGCGCGCCCCATTCGTTCCCATTCAAAATCCAATCATTTAAAATACTGCCAAGGTCAAAATACCGACCTTTAAAGTGTTGACAGGTCAAAAAGTCAACACAAGTTTATATTAAAAATGGTGTGTATGTCGACATAGCTCGACATGGACAATGTATAACTGTACCACGTCCCCTTGCATGGCTCGCTGCGCTCGGCACACTATTATATTCCCCCTCCAGGTACACTGGGATGGTAAAGAATGAACAAGTCGCTTTCATGTGAAAAAATCAGGGAAAACTCACTTTGATTTTTTGACCTGTCGACATTCTAACCTTTTTTTTTAACCTTGTTGGTATTTTAAATGTCGGTATTTTGACCATGTCGGTATTTTGACCGTCTGGATTTGGATAGTAGGTAAATTGACCGCATCCCCCTTAAATCAAATAAATAGACAATGTAGCAGTATTACTATAATAAATATAATTTGCTATTTCAAAGGTAAACATTTTGATGGAAAGAACTCCTTAGGAACTTTGCAGGATTTGCATGTAAGCCTCACTAGTATTTAGTGCAATTGATATATACATTTGATAGTAAAATAAGCCTTGTATGCCATGTAAATCTAGTACAGTGGTCAGATATCTTCTCTGTACTTGCATAAAATAAAGAAAGGAAAAAAATGGCATTTTGAAATAGAAATCTTTAAAATCAATGCGTATTCATTAAGTAAACCTATAGCTGACAATTTTAACCTCTTCTCTTATTTTCAGACATCAAAATATACAGATCTGGTGCAATTCAGTATTGCTCAGGGGCAGGGACAGCTGTCCCAGGGAACCCTACAACCGCTACTGAAGTAGCTGTGTTACTTACATATGACTTGCCGGCCGACTGCACATGTGATCTAATTTCATGCATGCGCATGGCTGCAAGTCTAGAAATACAGAGGTGGCGGAAGGATCTATATGGAATACTCTTTGCAACCCCGGGACGGCTTCCCATGGGAGTCTCGATGATGCAACTGACGTTGGCATATAAAGGCTTACCAATCTGTATTACAGCGTGCACGGGTGCTAAAAGTGGGTGTCTCAGTCCTTGCACATTTGGCCACATGGATGTACACAAGAGAACGAGTTTGTATCGGTATTGTAAAAAGTCACAGACGGACGACTGCCATTAGATACTGCTATGTGTGCTTCTGCGTCCGAATCAGAATCAGACAAGGGCGTAGCTACCATAGGTGCAGGCAGTGCAGCTGCTATGGGGCCCAAAGCTGGGAGGGCCCACCTTCCCTGTCACAGTTACATGTGTTATATACATTTTTCACCATTTGGTGGTACATAGGGGCCCTTTTTCCTTGGGACCTGCAATATATCTAGGTATGCCCCTGGACTTGCTCATTGTAATGTGGTATAAAATAAACTGGAGGGCATTTTAATGTTATATAATATGAACCGAGGTACTGTTATCAGACACAATATAAATGGGGAGCACTATTTAGCATAATGTGAATTGGGAGTACTGTGCGGCATAATCTGTACTGGCAGCTCTGAAATGAGACATAGGGTGAACATAAGCATTACTGCGATTCATAAAATGAACTAGGGCACTACTATAGGGCATACAATTAACAACTTCTGAGAGAATTGTCTTTCTAGAAGCATTGGGACGGGGGCCCCTTCAAAATGTTGCTATGGGGCCCACAAAGTTCTGGCTACGCCCCTGGAATCAGACCCTGTATGTTTTCCATTAGACTCGGGTAATTTTTTGGCTCTGATCTTATTATTAATTTCTGGGCGGCTGCACATTTGTATTACATTACATTTGAGGTACATAACAACCCCCTTATCTAACATACATGGTTGACCTGGGTTGCCTGATGTTTTAATCTATAGGTTTTCTATACCAAATCTGTTCTCAACATATTTCACAATGTAATACCCCTTTCAGGCAGAGATTTGGCCCCGGGAATTTGCTGAGGCAAGCCAACTCAACCTGGGTCCTTTTTCTGTGTGAAAGGGTTGACCTGGGTTGAAATTGTCTACCAGGGTTATTCCCAGGTCCAACTCAGGTTTCCTGCTGTCTGAAAGGTGCGACACAGGTTTATTTGATTGCCTGAGCAGGCAGGGCGCTGGAGCTGATGGGTGATGTCATCAAGGAGCTGCACACAGGGACAGCATGGGGCATTGGAAGGAGGGGGAAATAAGAGCTCTGCTGGCAATTAGAGGGGAGTAGGAGGTCCATATACAAATAACTGGGACAGAGAAAGATGACAGTGTATTTCAACATTGCAAAGATAATGACATCTAGGGACATAGGGGGTCATTCTGACCCGATCGCACACTGCAGTTTATCACAGCAGTGCGATCGGGTCAGATCTGTGCATGTGCTGGCACCGCAGTGCGCCAGTGCATGACAGACAGCCGGAGGCCGTCGAGCCGCTACGATCGCCTCTGCCTGATTGACAGGCAGAGGCAGTCGCTGGGCGGGGGGAGGGCAAAACGGCAGCGTTTGGCCGCCGTTTCGTTGGCACGGTCCGGCCAACGCAGGCGTGGCCGGACCGAACAGGGGCCGGGCCGCAGCGGCTGCGTGACGTCACACGCAGCCACAGCGGGCCGGGGAGCGATGAGCAGCACCCGGCCAGCACGCTAAAGCTGCGCTGGTCGGGAGCTACTCTTGAAGTGCAAAGGCATCACCGCTGTGCGATGCCTTCGCACTTCTGCAGGGGGGGCCAGCACTGACATGCGGGGTGGGATAGACCTGTGCTGGGCGTCCCCCCGCATGTCAGTGTGAATGACCGTAGCTGTGCTATATTTAGCACAGCTACGATCATCTCGGAATGACCCCGATAAAGCAGACGCAGCAACTGGTTGTGAACAAATTGAAGTCACTAAGAAAATATAAGGCTCAGGAGGACCACAACCGCAGAAAGATTTGTGTTGCAAGAATGGACTACTCTTGCCATATTATGACCAGTGCAATGAGGTGTGTGGAAATTCTGCACTTATTAATCCTATTGCCATGTCGTTATCCAGCTGTGCATCATCATGACGCGTGACACCAGACAACTGCAAAAGTGAGTTACACAGATTCGTTGGTTGTGAATCATTGCACCAATGATGATATGGTGGAGGCAAGGGGTGTGGTATGGAAGGTAGATAGTAACTAGGTCGACGGTGTCTAGGTCGATCACTATTGGTCGACAGTAACTAGGTCGACAGGGATGCCAGGTCGACATGATGTAGGTCGACAGGTCAAAAGGTCAACATGAGTTTTTTATGATTTTATTATGTCGTTTTCTTCGTAGAGTGACCGGGAATCCCAATTAGTGCACCATGTCCCCTCGCATGGCTCGCTTCGCTTGCTATGCTTCGTGCAAGGTGCCTCACTTTGCTACCGCTGCGCTCGGCACAGGTTACCGTTCCCAATCGTAGTCCACTTGGATCGTTAAATATGAAAAGGTTAAAAAAAAAGGAGAGGAAATTGTGAAAAACTCATGTCGACATTTTGACCTGTCGACGTAGGACATGTCGACATAGGGACCCTGTCGACCTAGAAACCCTGTAGACCAATAGTGGTCGACCTAGATAGTGTCGACCTAGTTACTGTCGACCTAGAGACCGGATCCCGGAGGCAAGTGCAAGCACCTGAGGAATGTGTTTAAAAAATGACAGTGGGTCTCATTGGGAATTGCACCATTTACCATTAGCAATTATTATTAACAACAATATTGCAAATTATTAAATATGCCCCCTAACTCTATTATGCCTCTTAACTCTAGTTAAATCAAAATGAAAACCATATATGTTGCAGTGTCAAGCTAGTTTGCAAGGGGCAGGTAACTTGAAGCACATAAAGGCTGGCATCACTGCTATTTCAGTTGTAATACAGTCTGGTTTTCCTAATGTGTTTTGTATTTTTTCCATTTCTAGTTTACACTGTTCCTGCGTGGAGGAAAAAACTGACCAAGACAGGGCCGTCTTATCAGTCATCCTCCAGCGGTAGGGGTGGGGGGTGCTATTAGCAGCATCTTTGATGTCCCGCGGGCAGTAGGGGGTGTTCTATCTTCTGCTCAGCATGTAGAACCTGGAGCAGTCATTTCTGCTAATTACTCCTTTACTGCACAGATGGTGGAAGATGGGGCGGGAGAGAGAACATTAAAGTGTAGAAGGAGTCATTGGGCTGAATGACGGGGCCCCGGTACATGACATCCAGGGTGGTAGTAGGTGTTTAATACGCAGGGGAGGGTTAGATTGTATATTTTGCTTAATATTTAGCATTTTCCGGTGGGAGGGCAGCTGCTTGACTGCAGATATCCCCAATTCCTGGAAATAGATTTCTTAGCCTTCAACTGGATAATAAACTAGATAGTCCCACCTTTCAGGAGTTACTGGGGAATTGGGGATCAGAGTTCAGGAGCTAGAGCAATCCACCAATGAAAATATAAAACTACATACCAGGCGTATGGAGCTGGGGAGGGACCAGCTGCTGGAAGGCTGATATCTGTAGTTCTGGGCATAGTAGAGACAAGCTCCCAGTGTCCACCAAAAGGGGAGAGTCCCAGCTTTTGGAAAATACCCTATCAGAAAAACTGTAAGTCAAATCGAACCTGAGATACAGATAGATCCACAGTTATCTTGGCTTCTTTGCTGCGCCTAGGCACACCATGGTTTATTTACACATACACTTCATCTATTGTTCTCAGCTGCAATACAATACAGAGAACAATACAGCAGGGGATTAAGGAGGTAATTCCGAGTTGATCGCTACCCGAAAATGTTCGCTGCGCAGCGATGAAGCAAAAAAATCGGCACTTCTGCGCATACGTATGCGGCGCAATGCGCACACGCAACGTACTTTCATGACGGCCGTGTAGTTTCACACAAGGTCTAGCGAAGCTTTTCAGTCGCACTGCTGGCCGCAGAGTGATTGACATGAAGTGGGCGTTTCTGGGTGTCAACTGACCGTTTTCAGGGAGTGTTCGTAAAAACGCAGGCGTGCCAGGAAAAACGCAGGCGTGGCTGGGCAAACGCAGGGCGTGTTCGTGACATCAAAACAGGAACTGAATGGTCTGAAGTCATCGCAAGCGCTGAGTAGGGCTGAAGCTACTCTGAAACTGCACAAAATTATTTTGTAGCCGCTCTGCGATCCTTTCGTTCGCACTTCTGCTAAGCTAAAATACAGTCCCAGTGGGAGGCGGCATAGCGTTTGCATGGCTGCTAAAAACAGCAAGCGAGCGATCAACTCAGAATGACCCCCATAGTCCGACTGCCCAGTCTCCTTTAATCCTAGTAAAGGCCAAGATAAACATGGACCCATCTTGTATATGCCTGGGAAAGGCAATTAACATAATTGGATGGAGACCACTGCTGTGAAGTCGGATATCTCCGGTTCCCCAGGCCGATTTTCAAAAACCTGGTACCCCTAGAAAAAGGGGAACGTCAGCTATCAGCAAAGGGCCCTTATACTACTGGGGCCTTGGGCAACTGCTCATTGAGCCAATACGAAAAGACTGCCCTGGTCCAAGATAGAGCAAGCAACTCGATCGATGATGGGAATTCTTGTCAACCAGCTGCGTGAATCGATGTTCAAATGCAGTCAGGAGAGGATGCGCGACTCCAGTGCTTTTCAACAATAATAGAGAATTGCAGAATGATGTATTCACACAGCTGTTGACTATGCATGAACGCAAAATCAAGAAGCACAGACAGCATTACTCAATGGTCTTGTTTCTAGATTACACAGTCTAAATGTTCACTGCGCAGCGATGACGCAAAAAAAATGCATTTCTGAGTGTTCGGAAAAACGCAGGCATGCCAGGAAAAATGCAGGCGTGGCTGGGCGAACGTGGGGCGTGTTTGTGACGTCAAAACCGGAACTGAACAGTCTGAAGTCATCCCATCGCTATGCACCAATCCCCGTTGCTGCGGTCCGTCGCGCCTGCGCATTGCGGTGCATACGCTTGCGCAGTTCAGACCTGATCGCAGGCTGTGAGAAAATGCAGTCTAGCGATCAGGTCTTAATTACCCCAATAGTACGCTGCATAGCAATGCAAATAGTACTACACATAGAAATTCACAGATCAGGACTTCACTGCCTACAGACAGTTGTAGGTAATGTTTGTTTGTTTGTTTGTTCGTTTGTTTGTTTGTTTGTTTGTTTGTTTTTTTACTTTCTACACATGTTAACCTTTATATTTAGCTAGTTATAATTAGAGATGAGCGGATTCGGTTATGTGCGAACCGGACCCACCCGAAGTTCCCAATCCAAGTCCGCATTCAAGTCCAGCTCTGGGTTTCCCACCAGACTTGGATCCCAAAAGGAGGCAAAATGTCATCATCCCACCGTTGGATTCTCGCAGGGTTTTGGATTCTATAAAGGTCCCTCTGATTGGTGCCATTTTCATTCCGACTGTGGAGAGTGCGCTGATCGGACATGTTGGTCTCAGTGCTGGGTTGTGTGGCATGGGGTGTGGCCGTGGGGCTGCTGCAGGGGTGGTGTATCAGTACAGGGGTGCTCTGTCTGTCGTCTGGCAAGGGGTGATCTGTCCATATACATCTGCCTCAGTGTTAAAAAAAAATCCCTGTATACTGTGAGTGTACATCCAGGGGCTGGTGTGTCCTGTGTATCAGTAATAGTCCAGGGGTGCTGTGTCTGTCATCTGGTGGTGTATCTGATAACAAGGGGTGATATTTCCATCCTAGGGGTGATCTGTCCGTCCATCCAGGGGCTCCGCCCTAGTGTCAAATTAAAATAATAAAAGCTAAAAAGCCTAAAATATAATTATAATTTTTTTGTTGTTGTTTGTTTGTGCTGTACCTCAGTGTACTATACAATTTTTATTTTATTTTCATAAGTACTGTGACATTGCCAGTCAGACCTCAGTATATTCTTATTTCATACTCATACAAGTATTGTGCGACACTGTGGGTGAAATTAAACTGCAGTGTTTGATTACTATTTCTGACTCATACACATATTGTGTGACACTGTTGGTGAAATTAAACTGCAGTGTTTGATTACTATTTCTGACTCATACACATATTGTGTGACACTGTTGGTGAAATTAAACTGCAGCGTTTGATTACTATTTCTGACTCATACACATATTGTGTGACACTGTGGGTGAAGGTGGTACCACAGTAATATATTTTTGTAGTTATCTCATACACGTATCGTGCGACAATGTTGGTGAAATTAAACCACATTGTTTGATTACTAATTCTAACTATTACATTTTTTGTACAAATTGTGGGGTGTGCTGTATCCCAATTAATTTGTCTTTGTGGATAGATATAGAGGACAAACAATTGAGAGAAGAGCAGGAAGCACAAACTAATTGTGCAGGTGCTTCCACCAAGTCGTTAACGTGGTAAAGAAAAAAATATCAAAAGGAAAGTTAGCTGCAGAGGCAGTAAGACAAACTGTGCATTCAGAATTATCAGACATTCTTGAGGAACATTTATGGGTGTCCACTTCAGCTATCTGTGAGTCTGATATGTCTCACACTGTCCTCATAGAGAAGCTTCTCTCACCTCCTTCCACCATTTCTGCACCATCTGCACATGTGGGGCAGTATAAGTAAAGATGGTGATGATGAGGACATAATAGAAATTGAGGATTCGTGTGTGGAAGTGAAACAGGATGAGGGGGATATGTATCTGACAGTGAGGAAGTTGGCTGCAGTTGTTGCCTGTGATAAAAAGAAAGCCATTGTGATGCCCGTGCATAAGACCAAAAAAGCCACCTCTTGGGTGTGGGATTATTTTTCCCCAAATCCTGACAATGTTTGTGAAGGCATCTGCTCCATCTGTGATGCCAAAGTTAGTAGAGGTAGGGACGTTAGCCATCTAGGCACTTCCTCCATGTTATGTCATTTGCAAAGAAGACATAAACTTATTGTACAAGGTTATAATGTAAGGGGGAAGATGGTGGGGGCTCCAGTCCTGGGCCCGAACTGAGATGGGGCCTTGGTGGCTGCAGTTAGGATCGGGGTGCCATGCCAGTTGCCTGACTTCGCATTGGCAGCTCATGATTGGCTGACAGTCCGTGAGCTTCTATTGGTTCATGGCCAGAACTGTAGTTAGAATAACGCTGCAGTGTGCAGGGAGCTGATCCTGTCCCGGCCCTCACTGCTGCCTCCTGTGCCCCCTTAAAATTTAAGTTTGGGGAATGCAGGGGAGAGGAATGGGGCAGTGTTTGTGTGTGCGGGGGGGGGGGGGGTGCCTCATTTGTCAGTCCCGGGCCCCATAATTTCTGATGGTAGGCCTAGTCATACACATACATATATATATTCACATACATACATACATGCTGTCACACACAGTCAAACACCACCAGTATACACATACATATATATTGAAACCTATATACAAACTTGTCACACACATAGTCATAGACCCAGAGCTAGATAGATAGATAGATAGATAGATAGATAGATAGATAGATAGATAGATACAGTCACACATATATACTAATACACTCACACACACAGTCATACAACTATACATACATATAGACAGACAATGACCCCCTCTCTAAGCCCCTCTTACCTTTTAAGTTGGCTGCTGGGGATAGTCCTCATCACTCTGGGACAGTGAGCTGATCCTCCCCCCTCCTCTCTCCAATGCTGCTGCTGCTCCGGCTGCTGGCATAGTGCTATGTAGCTCCGCCCCCTACTTGGATTCCGACTCCCTTTTCTCTTTTTAGATTGCAGCAAGCAGTTTTTGCTCTGCACTGCTGCAGCTGGGTTTAAGTATGGGGCCCCCTGAGAGAGAGGGGCCCAGGGGTAACCACACCCATGTCTCCCTTTAATTCAGCTATGACAAGCCACCCTACTTCTAGGCATACAGTATCCCCCCAGTCCAGGTACATGTACTACCCTCCATGTGCCCTCGACTCCATAGACCGAGCAACCAGTAAGCAAGGAACGGTCAATACTAAAGCATAGAATAACAGCTGTGACCAATCCCAGCTGCAGACAGGGAAATTTAGGTAGTCTAAAGCACAGCGCCTGCTCACTGGTAAGCGTGTCCTTTTCTTTCTTGGTAGTCAATGGCTTCAATGTGTTTCCGGGAGTTCTCTTCCCTTTGTCAAGTCTACACTATCTACATTTTCCTGTCTGTAGCCGGGATTTGTAACAGGTGTTATTCCATCCTCCGATTTTGTCCGTTCCTTGCCTACTGGTTGCTGTACTACTAAGCTTTTTTATATATTTCATCTGGAACTTTGTTTTAAGATACATTAAAAATACTTTTTGTGGATATGTGCATCTCTAAAGCTGTTGCCTCCATTCCTCAGTGAAGGGTTATATACCGAACAAAGAAACCTTTATGCGTATACGGGACAGAACTAGCATGTAAGTGTCGGTCTGAGGGACAGTAAAAAGGGATTTTGAAGACTATACATACTATCCACTAAAGATACCTTTATAGGATTGCGAGTAAGAATTGGAATGTAAGTGTCTTTTCAAAGCACAAAAGAAGTTTGCATTAGGTTTGATGTTTTAATAGTGACGTTGACAGCGCTGGTTACGGGTTTTATTTGTGTGTACAGACTATTTCCCAGAGGAAAGGGTGTGCTCTCTACCTATAAAACTAGCTGCATTTGGGTTCCTTATTTACTTATTACCATCCACATCTCCTCAACTTGGTTTTGGCTTTTGTCCCAGCTGCTGCCCAGTAACACCCACACATCACAAAATATGATTGATGAGTGGAAATAAGATCTGTATGAATCTGAATCATCTGAAAATGTGCTAGGTTTTGTATACAGGGTCATCTGCACATGCAGTTTGCTAAACATTGTCACATACAGACAGCCCAGTCAGGCCCTTAGACAGTAAGGGAAAAAATCTACTTCAATTATTTTTTAATGGAAAATTCTATGAAAATAATTTGAAAGCCATTGATATAGAATCCTAAACATTATTATTGCCCAGTGCTACAACTGAGTAGGGACAGGGTTGAACTGGCCCACAGGAGTACAGCGGAAACCCCCCGCGGGCTCCAGTGCCTGGTAGTCCTACACCCTAGGAATCAGGTTCCAGACTGTGCACTTTAATTACAACATATCGGGGGGTCATTCCGAGTTGATCGCACGTAGCAACTTTTTGCTGCTCGTGCGATCAACTAGACGCCGCCTATGGGGGCACCCTGCAGTTACTTACCCTGTGCGATGGATCCAGCGATGAAGGTCCTGGAACTGACGTCAGACAACTGCCCTCCAAACGCTTGGACATGCCTGCATTCGGATCTCCATGCCCGAAAAACAGTGAGTATCCGCCCTGGAACGCCTCTGCGATGTCAATCTTCTTGAGATCGTGCTAGCGATCACTTCCTTCTGGTCGTTGCCCGGTGACGGCTGTCGCTGGCCAACGACGCACATCCACATTGCGGATGCCGCGCATGTGCAGTTTCCGACAGGTTTGCACTGCAGCGATGAACCGCAGCATGCAAACAGGTCGGAATGACCCCCATCTTCCATTATTCTGCACAGGGGTACATTAGCATGCATATACTATCAATATTTACTATATTTATCATGGGCCCAAGGCCATGCACTCTCTAATAATTAGCCCAGTCTTTGTGGCGGCTGGCCACACCGCCTCTAGAGCCTGACCACACCCATAAGCGTGGGACCCTACCACAGCATTCCGCCGATGGGGCCTTCATGCCCCAGTCTGTCACTGAGTTGGGGTGACTCAGGGGTGAATGCAGTGAAGCCATTGGGAGCAAAATGTCCAATGGTTTCCCTGTGCGCATGCATCCCGATGGTTACCGCACAGGGACGCAGATACAAATTGCATGGAGAACCGCGCACATTCAATGGACATTTCTCTCTGATAATGGGCATAAATGGCTACCAGTTGGGTGCATGTTAGAGGCGTGAAGTGAACACGTCTACTACGCAGTTGCACGGACATTGACTGCCAAGGTCAGTCAGAAATTCTGCACCTGCCCTAGTGTGTCCTTGTATGCACATCGGCGTCTCAATAGGATGCCCATCGTACACAATATTACCATACTCTCTGCACCAATAGATGCAGTCGCTACCTCTGAATCACCCCCCAATATGTTTCAAATATCTACAGTGCAAGAAGTATTCGGTCAGTATCCCAGCGCACTGAAGGCCAGCGGTCAGATGACCGACCCCAGAATACAGACACCTCGCTGAATCCCGGCACCGGAGCACCAACCTATGGCAACCGAATGGTAATTCTTGGAGTGAGGGTCCAAGTTCTTTACGGTTTACAGTATGTTACGTAAGACCATTTTATTTCTCTGCATATAGGTTAATAGAGATGTGCGGCGGGCACTTTACATGTTTTGTGTTTTGGTTTTGTTTCTGGTTCCATGCTCGTGTTTTGGATCTGGATTGGTTTTGTCAAAACCACCTTTCCTGTTTTGGTTTTGGATCTAGATGATTTTTGAAAAAAACATAAAAACAGCTATTATCACAGAATTTGGGGGTAATTTTGATCCTACGGTATTATTAACCTCAATAAGATTCATTTCCACTCATTTCCAGTCTATTCTGAACACCTCACAATATTATTTTTAGGCCAAAAGGTTGCACCGAGGTGGCTGTGTGACTAAGCTAAGTGACACAAGTGTGCGGCATAAACACCTGGCCCATCTAGGAGTGGCACTGCAGTGGCAGACAGGATGGCAGATTTAAAAAATAGGCCCCAAACAGCACATGATGCAAAGAAGAAAAATAGGTGCAATGAGGTAGCTGTATGACTAAGCTAAGTGACACAAGTGTGCGGCACAACAACATGAGACGTGCTGGAATTTGCCCAGATAAAATACTCGCACAATATTGGTGGCACAGGACAGTGTACCCCTAAACCACACACACACACAGCAAAGTCTGTAAAATTAACTTGTATAATAATAACACTTTTATTTGGAGCTATTATAATAATATGCAGCACAGGCGAGCGTACCCCTACACCACACAGGACAAACCCTGTAAAAATGATTTGGATAATAATATAAGTTATGTATATAACCCTTTTTTTTGGAATAAATAATATACAGCACAGGACACCACCACTGGACTTATGGCAGCACAAGACACCACCACTGGACTGTTGCAGCACAACAATGGGGTTGTATCTGCACACACACTATTTATTGATACATGATTGGAACGTTACAAGCTCCAAGTATAGCCCCTATTACTTGTAGGTATGTACCATTGATATCGGGGGTGCTACCAACTACAGCTAAGGTAAGTAGACAAGGAAAAAAGAGGAAAAGGCTGTATTGTTGATGCACAAAGATAAGGGTGACCTGATTATCACCACGTTCTCAAAATTACCTAAAATTTAACTTTTATTGTTGTCAAATTAAAATAGGGTGACAATGACAAACACACAGACTACGAGTATAGACGAAACATAGAGGTTAAAATCAAGACATATACCACAAGTGCAATTTAGAATAATAAATGTGATTAAAGATTAAAAAATGTGTCCGCGTATTGATTCTTATGTCCTATTATATGATATTGCTCTCAATCTTATGCCAGTCTTATACCAGTCTGATAATCTTGTACCAGTCTGATAGTGGTTGTCAGTAACTGATCATTTATTGTATCAGAGTTATTTCACTCATATTTCTATATTGACACCTGACAGTATCCTTCAGACAGCAAGTATACTATATTAAATAAATGTCAACGCTGTCTGTATATTATTCTGTACGCAGAGGAGCCTTGTTAGGAAAGGGTATGAATTACTATATATTTGTCAGTGATTCAGTATTTAAATACGTCCTTCTTAAGCCTTCCAAGGGGCGTTCATATACAAGGCAGATTAAATTCTTCTGCCTTGAGGTTGGTACATTACTTACACCATATAGTGCTTATGTGCCGATTGTGATTATAGATAGTGTTAGTGAAATGTAATGTGTTACAATGTCTCAGAGATTGTGTTTAATACACTTGTGACTTTGGTGGAACTCTCTGTACTCGCATGAGGCGACTGTAGCAGAAATCACACTCTTTTAGATAGTGAGAATCAATACCTTCCTCAGTTCTCAGTATCGTTATCCCACTAGGGGAAAGCACCTTATTAAGACAATAAATTATGTCCCCTTTTAATTATTAGTAACCAAGCGGTTATGAATTATGATTTGTGCTTTAC
Source organism: Pseudophryne corroboree (assembly GCF_028390025.1). NCBI lineage: Eukaryota > Metazoa > Chordata > Amphibia > Anura > Myobatrachidae > Pseudophryne > Pseudophryne corroboree. The sequence goes on from NC_086455.1 coordinate 150,373,838, forward strand.
TGGCTTTGTTATTGTCTGCAAAAATATAAACGTACTGAGTTGTCTGGGCTAGTTGTTCTCAAATAGCACAGATTCAAGTTAAGGTTGATACATTTAATCTGTTAGCACTTGTTAAGTTTGTATCATAAGTGTCTCCTCATGACTAACAGGTGGCCTCAAGGATTAGAAGTGAAACATTGTAACATTACTATATGTTTATTTAATCCACAACATTGTCTGTCATTGCTTGTTCACTAGCATGAATATATATCATGAGTCTGCTTAAATTAAGGCAATTAGGTGTCCTTTTTATTAGATTCTATCAGCACATCTGCTAATTATTTTGGCATTAATCACATTATCCCTGAACACTGGGAGGAATACAGATCTCTATCATTTAGTATTCCATCTGCCTGTTATATAATGGTAAGTATACAACACATTTCTACTGAATTCAGGCAGTTGGAATCTTTTTATTTTATTTTACCTAAGTGTCCCCCCCTCCAGTGTGTACTCCGAAAGAGTGTTTAGTGCAGCCGGTCACCTTATCAGCGATCGGCGTAGGAGGTCACTTCCAGAAAATGTGGAGAAGATGATGTTCATCAAAATGAATTATAATCAATTCCTCCGTGGAGACATTTACCAGCAATTGCCTCCAGAAAGTACACAGGGACCTGAGATGGTGGATTCCAGTGGGGACGAATTAATAATCTGTGAGGAGGGGGATGTACACAGTGAAAGGGGTGAGGAATCGGAGGATGATGATGAGGTGGACATCTTGCCTCTGTAGAGCCAGTTTGTGCAAGGAGAGATTGATTGCTTCTTTTTTGGTGGGGGCCCAAACAAACCAGTCATTTCAGTCACAGTCGTGTGGCAGACCCTGTCGCTGAAATTATGGGTTTGTTAAAGTGTGCATGTCCTGTTTATACAACATAAGGGTGGGTGGGAGGGCCCAAGGACAATTCCATCTTGCACCTCTTTTTTTTATTTATCTTTGCATCATGTGCTGTTTGGGGAGTATTTTTTTGAAGTGCCATCCTGTCTGACACTGCAGTGCCACTCCTAGATGGGCCAGGTGTTTGTGCCGGGCACTTGGGTCGCTTAGCTTAGTCATCCAGCGACCTCAGTGCAAATTTTAGGACTAAAAATAATATTGTGAGGAGTGAGGTATTCAGAATAGACTGGAAATGAGTGGAAATTATGGTTATTGAGGTTAATAATACTATAGGATCAAAATTACCCACAAATTCTATGATTTAAGCTGTTTTTGAGGGTTTTTTGAAAAAAAACACCCGAATCCAAAACACACCCGAATCCTACAAAAAATTTTAAGGGAGGTTTTGCTAAAATGTGTCCGAATCCAAAACACAGCCGCGGAACCGAATCCAAAACCAAAACACAAAACCCAAAAAATGTCCGGTGCACATCACTAATTTTATACGGCAGTACCACTGGACTGGATTTATACGGCAGTATCACTGGACTTATACGCCAGTTCCACTGGAATTATACGGCAATATCACTGGAATTATATATCAGTATCACTGGAATGATTCGGCAGTATCACTGCAATTATATGGCAGTACCACTGGATTTATACGGCAGTAACACTGGACTGGATTTATATGGAAGTATCACTGGATATATACACCAGTACCACTGGAATTATATGGCGGTACCACTGGATTTATATGACAGTATCACTGGATTTTTATGCCAGTACCACTGGATTTATATGGCAGTACCACTGGATTTATATGGCAGTACCACTGGACATATACGGCAGTATCAATAGATTTATACGGCAGTACCACTGGACATATACAGCAGTATCACTGGAATTATATGGCCGTACCACTGGACATATACGGCAGTATCACTGGAATAATATGGCAGTACCACTGGACATATACAGCCGTACCACTGGATTTATACGGCAGTACCACTGGACATATATGGCAGTACCACTGGACATATACGGCAGTTTCACTGGAATTATATGGCAGTACCACTGGACATATACGGCAGTATCACTGGAATTATATGGTAGTACCGCTGGACATATACGGCAGTATAACTGGATTTATACGACAGTACTGCCGGACATATAGAGCAGCACAGGAACACCACCGCTGGACTGATGCAGCACAACACAGCACCACTGGACTGGACTTATACAGCAGCACTGGACACATGGCAGCAGAGGACACCACCACTGTGACTGGACTGATGCAGCACAAGACACCACCACTGGACTGATGCAGGACACTGAAGGACACCGAGAAAGGAGACACGTCCTCTCGCCACACTCTACAACGCCGGAGTGGAAATGGCGGTGATGCGCGGCTTCTTATATGGAATCCAAACCCCGCGAGAATCCGACGGCGGGATGATGACGTTTTACCTCGTTCTGGTTTCCGAGTCAGGTGGGAAAACCCGAGCCTGATTCGGATCCGGGCTCGGGTAGTGAAGATTGGGGGGTTCGGTTCTCAGGGAACCAAACCCGCTCATCTCTAGTTAATATTAATTCTCTACTCTTGGAAAATTACCAGACATTATTCTCAAACTAGAACTTCAGGACAGATAATGAAATAAAACACCAGGTTTATTATAGAGTGCAATGTTTTTCTCACGTGTGGGAAGCTGCTGAACTTGATAAACTGTATTATTAATTACAATGTTACATGTGAAAAGTATACTTTTATATGCGTGTCCTTTATAACAACATAGAAGGTGTATAAACTATTAAATCAGATTACAGTCCTGTGTAAATCAGCAGACACCCAGATAATTAACACCACCTACAGAATATGTGATCTCATACCCTTAGAGCAGGCATGTCCAAACTGCGGCCCTCCAGCTGTTGTGAAACTACATATCCCAGCATGCCCTGACACAGTTTTGCTGTCAGAGAATGCTAAAGCTGTGTCAGGGCATGCTGGGATGTGTAGTTTCTCAACAGCTGGAGGGCCGCAGTTTGGACATGCCTGCCTTAGAGTTTGTAAATCATGCATTTGCAATTCTCCAGATGCATACTGTATATAGGGGCTAATTCTGCGCTGGGAACAAGGTAAAACCATGTTACTATACACTGCTGTGGGGCAGATATAAAATGTGCTGAGATGTAGGTGTGGGATGGGCATTTATAAACGCAAATCTAAATTGCAGTGAAACATAAAGCTGCTCATCATTTGTGGGCTACATGCAAAAGAAGCCATTATTTACCCTGCATGAAGAAACAAAATGGCAAATATTTGCACCTTTTGCATGGTTTGTACAGGTCCAAAGTTACTTGCTTGTTTTGCTTTGCTCCAAACTTGGAATCATTCCCGTACACTGCAATCTAGATGGTCAGTAATGGCAGTTTAAGGTTAGTTGCTGCAAAACAACAGCTTGTCCTATCAAATGTCAGTAGTGATGGGCAGTAAATACATTAAAATAAATACATTAAATTAATTTGTATCTGCCAATTTGCCAGTAAGACATTCCCCTTTCTCACCTGTCCCTCCATGCAAATTTTGATGGTGTAAAGTTAAGTGTACTTGCTTTTTACCACTATTTTGTACAAGATGCATGGTCATACCTATTTCTGTACATAGGGGATCATTCCGAGTTGATCGCATGTAGCAACTTTTTGCTGCCTGTGCGATCAACTCGACGCCGCCTATGGGGGAGGGCTTTTTTGCATAGCAGGGCTGCGAATGCTTGTGCAGCCGTCCTATGCAAGAAAAGTTTTGTGTAGAAGTAGACCAGGGTAACAGTTACTTACCCTGTGCGATCGATCCAGCGATGCAGGTCCCAGAATTGACGTCAGACATCCGCCCACCAAACGCCTGGACACGCCTGCATTGGACTCACCACTACCAGAAAACGCTGAGTTGCCGCCCCGGAACGCCTTCCTGCTGTCAATCTTCTTGCGATGGCGGCAGTGATCGCTTTCTTCGTTCTTCTGGTCATTGCCCAGCAACGGCGGTCGCTGGGCAATGACACACGTGTGCACTGTGGCCGCCGTGCAGGCGCAGACCCGACCCGTTCGCACTGTTGCGACAACCAGCAGTGTGCAAACGGGTCGGAATGACCCCCATAGTTCGCTGTGTTTTAATTGATCACAAATAGCAGAAAATCTATTTTATAAAAATCCTCAAAGGCACTTTGCAACAGTGGGGCATACCTAGGGCAGTAGGGATGGTGTAATGGTTAGCATTACTGCCTCACAGCACTGAGGTCATGGGTTTGATTACCACCATGGCTCTATCTGTGTGGAGTTTCTATATTCTCCCCATACTTGCGTGGGTTTCCTCCAGGCTCTCCGGTTTCCTCCCACAATCCAAAAATATACTGGTAGGTCAATTGGATTCCAACAAAATTAACCCTATCATAAATGTGTGTGTGTACATGTGATAGGGAATATAGGGGCAGATGTATTAATCTGGAGAAGGCATAAGGAAGTGATAAACCAGTGATATGTGCAAGGTGATAAAGGTACCAGCCAATCAGATCCTAACTTTTAATTTACATATGAGAGCTGATTGGCTGGTGCCTTTATCACCTTGCACATATCACTGGTTTATCACTTCCTTATGCCTTCTCTAGGATTAATACATCTGCCCCATAGTGTGTAAGCTCCACTGGGGCAGGGACTGATGTGAATGGCCAAATATTCTCTCTGTACAGCACTGCGGAATATGTGTGCGCTATATAAATAACTGGTAATAATACCTACTGTTTGAAGAGGATGACACATAAGTGGATGTGTGATGTGTGACAAGAAGGGGATGATTCAGAGGTGAATGCAGTTGCGGAGTGACAGTGAATTTATGATAATGCCGCATCCAGTGGGTTTCCTACTGAGACGCTCACCAGTTGCCGTGCTATTCTGCTGCTGTGCATAAAAAGTTGTCCCATCAGTTATGTATTGGTTGCACGACCAAACATTGCACCGGTATATGTTTCATTTGCCGACGTTCCTGGAATCCTGTCAGCTAGCAAAGCCGGCAGCCATAATACTGTCGCAACATGACACCCATAGAGTGGGAACAGGACCTGTGGCGAGCGCAGCAAGCCACCGGGCATGCAACTCGGTGAGCGCGGCGACCCCGCAAGGGAACGCTTTGTGCTTGCCCCGTGTCGGCATTGTGGCGGCCGGGATGCCGCTGTCGGTATAATGATGGCCAGCATCCCAGCCGCCAGTAAATCATACTGAGCCCATTGCACCAGCCCTGTGTCAGGACATAGCCACTGGTGAAAGTGAAATAACGCCTCTGGACGCAGTTGCTGACCGCGACACACCTGCATCTGTCTAGCACCACCCTGTTACCTTCCAAGAATGCCCACTAAAATTGCTTCTCTGTGAATACATTTGTTCTACGTCCCCAGCAATACCCACTGGGATGCATCCACAGCTGAAATAGACTCATTATTGTCAAGCCTCAACTTATATGTTCACATTATAGGAAGTAGTATTTCCCACCTGTGCATCTGCCCCCATGATGTCCTCAACCTTCAGTTACTGTAAAGGGGACTACACACAGTGTGACTCTGACTATGGGGGTCATTCCGAGTTGATCGCTCGCTAGCTGCTTTTAGCAGCATTGCACACGCTAGGCCGCCGCCCTCTGGGAGTGTATCTTCGCTTAGCAGAATAGCGAACGAAAGATTAGCAGAATTGCGAATAGAAAATTCTTAGCAGTTTCTGAGTAGCTCGAGACTTACTCCTACACTGCGATCAGCTCAGACCGTTTTGTTCCTGGTTTGACGTCACAAACACGCCCAGCGTTCGGCCAGCCACTCCCCCGTTTCTCCAGACACTTCCACGTTTTTCCCTGACACACCTGCGTTTTTCCGCACACTCCCAGAAAACGGTCAGTTTCCGCCCAGAAACACCCACTTCCTGTCAATCACCCTCCGATCACTTCAATGATGAAAATTCTTAGTTCGGACGTGAGTAAATCTACTAAGTTTTGTGCTAAAATACTTAGCGCATGCGCACTGCGTACCATGCGCATTTTTGCCTTAATCGCTCCGTTGCGAAAATCGGCAATGAGCGAACAACTCGGAATGACCCCCTATGTGGCCAATTTGCCTTGAACTCCCTGGAGCCCAGAACCACTGATATTGGTGGTCATTCCGAGTTGATCACTAGCTGCATTCGTGCGCTGTGCAGCAATGAGGCAAAAAATAGGCACTTCTGCGCATGCGTATGCGGCGCAATTCTGCATGCGCAGCGTACTATTACAACGAACGATGTATTTTCACACAAGGTCTAGCAAAGCTTTTCAGTCGCACTGCTGGCCGCAGAGTGATTGACAGGAAGAGGGCGTTTCTGGGTGTCAACTGACCGTTTTCAGGGAGTGTTCGGAAAAACGCAGGCGTGCCAGGAAAAATGCAGGCGTGGCTGGGCGAACACAGGGCGTGTTCGTGACGTCAAAACAGGAACTGAACAGTCTGAAGTGATCGCAAGCGCTGAGTAGGTATTGAGTTACTCTAAAACTGCACAAAAAAAACTTTGTAGCCGCTCTGCGATCTGTTCGTTCGCACTTCTGCTAAGCATAGCGTTTGCACGGCTGCTAAAAACAGCTAGCGAGCGATCAACTCGGAATGACCACCATTGATTATACACACGGTGCAATTTTGGCTACACGTATGTACGATTTTGACTATGGACAATTTTAACTATACTATGTACTAGATTGTACACGTTCTAGTCAAAATTGACCTGCCCGCACAGTCTATTGTTCCTCGCGATACCTACCACGCGGGAGCGTGCATCGGCATCGTATGGTGTATACACACGTGTGATATGCACTATGTTTTCTACCGATATGGACTATATGATCCATATCGGTTAGTTATATCGCACCTTGTGTATGCGGCTTAACTCTGAAAAATGCCACAATTGCAATATTCTGAGTACATTGAAACACATGCTGTGTATACTGTGTGCAGCAGCCTTTGTTTCCAACAATGCCCATTTGACAACCACAAAACCAATCTCCCCTAAATATATAACAGTATATAGTACATATCAAGGCACTGTGGCTGAAAGGCAAACATGATGAAATATTAGCTTTTCAACTTATATCCTGTATTTATGGGGAATCTGAGCACTTAACACTAGTGAAGAAAGTTATCCATGAAATTTTGATTGTAATATTATATACAAAAGATGTTGTGAAGTTTAGCCAGGCCTAAATGGGGCTAATTCTGTCAAATACAGATCATATTAATTAGTCCTAATTAAAGTATTACTGGTAATCGCAGTCCAGTAGGACTTCACAGAGGGCAAAGAAGGTTAACTCCATGCACATCAGCTATTGTTACTCATTCCCCTTTTCCACTGCCGCTAAAACCCAGGTTATTGCTGTGATAACCCAGGCCGTGGCTCAGTGGAAAAGGGTAAATCCGAGTCCAGTGACCCGGTAATCCAAACTGGCTAGCTTTCAGGGTAGGTTCCGACCAGCATTAAGGGGCAGTATAAACAGGTAAGCCGTGTTATCCAACCTGGCACCTGTTTACTGTCCCTGCTGTGATGACACTCCGGGGACAGGGTGAGTGACTACAGCTTGGACTCCAGGTGGCTACTGCACCCGTGTGCAGTGTAAACGGCGCAAACCAGGTCAAAGCTGCGGTGGAAAGGGGCCAATCCCCGGTCTGACCTGGTTTGGAACTGTGTCCCAAATCTCGAGTCAGACCCAAGACTTAGGTGGGAAAGAGGTATCGTATCAGGGAGGTCATTCCGAGTTGATCACTCGTTGCCGATTTTCGCAACGGAGCGATTAAGGCAAAAATGCGCATGCGCATGGTTCGCCGTGCGCATGCGGTTAGTATTTTAGCACAAAACTTAGTAGATTTACTCACGTCCGAACGAAGATTTTCCATCGTTGAAGTGATCGGAGTGTGATTGACAGGAAGTGGGTGTTTCTGGGCGGAAACTGACCGTTTTCTGGGAGTGTGCGGAAAAACGCAGGCGTTTCAGGGAAAAACGCGGGAATGTCTGGAGAAACGGGGGAGTGGCTGGGCGTGTGTGTGACGTCAAACCAGGAACGAAATGGCCTGAGCTGATCGCTATTTGTGAGTAGGTCTGGAGCTACTCAGAAACTGCTAAGAAATTTCTATTCGCAATTCTGCTAATCTTTCGTTTGCAATTCTGCTAAGCTAAGATACACTACCAGAGGGCCACGGCTTAGCATGTGCAATGCTGCAAAAAAGCAGCTAACGAGCGAACAACTCGGAATGAGGGCCCAGGTTCCATCTGTGTAGAATATGTAGCTTCTTTATGCTCCTTTATGACTGGCAAGTTGTTGTTATTATTATTATTATTATTATTATTATTATTATTAGATGGGGCACAGTTATTTTAAATAAAGACCCATGGCTCAGATTCGCGGGTACAGTTTTCAAAAAAAAATTCCTTGCTTCTACTTTTGTGCAGTGGGACTACCAGTCCAGTCCTCTGAAATTACTCATGTAGCTAGTGGCTGGTTAAATAATTCTGCACCCCTTTAAGCTCTTTTAGGAGCCTATTCACATACGGACCCCAATGTTTAAGAATCAAACTCGCCATGGGGGATACTTATCACCAGAGCAATTCAGCATGGCGCCATTGTGGAGACAGGTACTTCGAAAAGCCACTGACTCCATGATTAGTAACACTGCTACTTCCGTAGTAGCTTTACTTTTCTTTCTCATCGCCGGCTTCTGCGCTAGTGTGACCTGTGGTCGCGCATGCGCAGAGGATCCCTCTTTGTATCACTGGAACTACTTCCCATAGCAAAGATGGGGCTCTGAGAACAAGTGCCATTTGAAGATAGCATTTGTTCTCGCAGGCAAACTTCAAAAAGTTTACTGAGTATAAGGCACCTGATGATGAATGGCCCGCTACCTTAAACATCTAGAAACTATTGTTTCTGCATGTGTAACAGGCCATTTAGTGATGATGAATAGGCCCCTTAGTATCCTATTCCATCAGGCCCCATTGATTTCTACACTTTCAGTTTTGAGAGTTCTGTTAGTAACTTCTCCCATGTTACTGTACTTAAATCTAACTAATTTTTTGCGAATGTTCTTACTACTTATCTGTGGACCCTTCCCCTCTCTTTCTGTAATAAAAACTGAGCAAAAACAATTGTACACAAAGATATCACTACTACGTCCTTTGGTGCCTTTTCTATCGATTATCCAGACAGGGTCCACCATGTATGATGTGTCTCCAATATTAGAGAGTTATTTTGATCCCCAAAACACAAAAGAATCTCATAGTATATCACACATCCACAATTTCCAGATACAGACAATACATTTTTCTTCCTACCAGATTTGGTGGTGTACAAATTGGTGTAGACAATCACACATTGATACAAGCAGGTATCACTAATTTTGAACTGGTGGACGTGTGATACACTATGAGATTCGTTTATGTTTTTTATGTCATTTAAGAACAAGAACTCTCTAGTATTGGAGACATGTCATACATGGTGGATCCTGTCTGGATAATCTATAGAAAAGGAGTCCAAAGGAAAGAGTGGTGATATCTTTGTGTACTGTTATGTTGGTTTGGTAGTGTGAGGTGACAATGCTACACTTCCGTGTCCAAAAGGCTGTCTATTCACATGCGCACTGTGGTTACAACCATTGAGCGTTATATTGTCTGAGCAAAAACAATTATTTAGATAATCTACTATTGCCTCGTCTCCCTCGACCAGACTCTGTGGGATAAATTTACTAAGGTGGGAGTTTTTTTAGTACTGGTGATGTTACCCATAGCAACCTATTAGATTTGTAAATAATGCTGCCCATTACCTTGCTTCACCTATTATTCCCCCTGTGTTCCTCCCATCCCTCTCCGTGTGCCTCCTGTCTCCTGTGTTTTTCCCATTCTTTCCAGCTCTCCCTTTTCACCTGAGTATGCGTGGTCAGGTGGTTACAGCTTTTTATTTAATTAATGTAACAGTCACCATCCACTTTCCCCAACCGCCATTTTCCCTGTCTTCTTCCCATCTCCTACTGTTCTTCCCCCATTGTTCCACCTGTCTCCCCTGTCTCTATCCCCCTGTTCTTTTCCCTGTCTTCCTGTCATGTTCCCCGTTCTTGCCCATTGCCTTCTGTCTTCCTCTCATCTTCCTCCATTCTGTCCTTTGTCTTCCTCCCATCTACCCCTGCCCTCCCCACCATGTTCCCCAACCCCTGCACTGTGTGCCTCCCCCCCCTGTTCTTTTCTGTTCCTCATGAGCAGTGTGCTGTATTCTGCACCATGCCGTATACCACATGTCATTATGCTTAAACTTAAGGCCCCAATACATCAGTGCCCTGCTTCCAAAATCTAATATGGCACCACCAACAGACCTGTTGGGGAATTGGGGAAATTAAACATGTTAAAAATCCCCGATTTGCCAATCTATACTGTTTTCAGTCAGGATCGGAGAGTCCGAATTTTTAAACATTCCCGATTCCCCCGACACGGCTGCCGGGGAGGGGGTCAGGAAATTGTGGAAATTCGCTGCTGTATGGGGGCCATAAAATAGGTACATTTTTTGTATATGGGGAGGGGTTCCAATGGAATTTTTTTCCCTATGCTCTGCTTGGTCTAGAACTGGCCCTATCTGTTAGGACTATTTCCTCTGTAAATGTATTTTTTCTATACCTCATTTTTATGAATGTCATTGTAACTTAGCAAAAAATATTTATATGATATGGCTTGTCTCTCTCAATCAGACTCTACTCTCTGTTTTAGCCAATTGCTTGCTCAAACCCTTCTGTCTCCTCATGTAATCCCAGACAGACTCAATGTTGTTGAGATCAGGGCTCTGTGGGGGCCATATTAGCCCTTTCTTCTTTAAGCTTGGGATAGTTCTTAATGACATTGGCTGTATGTTTGGAGTCAATGTACTGCTGCCGAAAAATTTGGAGCCAATCAGACGCCTCATTGATGGTATTGCCTGATGGATAAGTACCTGCCTGTATTTCTCAGCATTGAGGACACCATTAATCCACAAATCTCCAACGCCATTTGCTGAAATGCAGCCCCAAACTCCACCATCCTCATTGTAGCCTACAAACACTCATTATTATACCACAACCTGATTTCAACATCATCAAGTCTGTCTGGGATTACAAGAAGAGAGAGAAGGATTTCAGCAAGCCTACATCCACAGAAGACCTATGGTTAGTTGTCCAAGATGTTTGGAGCAACCTCCCTGCCGAGTTCCTGGAAAAACTGTGCAAGTGTACCTGTGTGCAAATGAAGAATGGAGCTGTTTTGAAGGCAAAGAATGGTCACACCAAATATTGATTTGTTTTACATTTCTCTTTTGTTCTTCTTTCTGCACTTTGCATTTTGTTAATTGATCAAAAAGAAACTATCAACACTTCTTTTTTTTTTTAAAGAGTTCTTACATTGCAGCATTTTTTCCACACCTACCTAGAACTTTTGCACAGTACTATATATATATATATATATATATATATATATATATATATTAGTTAAAACAGCAAAATTGTTGTTTTTCAGGTGTATAAAACTGTTTTTTTCCAACATAAGTCCTCAAAGTTGTCAGTTTGTTTTTAATTGAATTGTGTAAATAATAGCTATATATACATAAGTATAATTTTATTGACATATCTTTCAATATTTGTTAAAATATATGTTAGATTTGTTAAAAATATAGAGTTTATCAAGTTTAAATAACTATTATTTACATAACTTGAATTTTTTTTTTTAAATCAACAAATTTGGGGGTATTTTTGGAAGAAATATTGCACTTTTTCTTTTTTTCCCAACTCTCTTGCAGGGATGTAGTCAGCATCTAGACAGTCAGGATGCCGGTGGCCACAACTACGACAGCGGCATCCTGACTTCCAGAATCAGTATTAGGGTTAGGCTGCAGCGGGGAGGGGGTGTAGGGTAAGGCTGCAGGAGGGGGAGGTTAAGGTTAGGCAGCGGGGAGGGGGTGAAGGGTTAGGCTGCAGGAGGGGGAGGTTAAAGTTAGGCTGCGGGAGATTGAGGGTGGGGTTAGGGTGTGGGAAGGGAGCTTTAGAGTTAGGGGGGGAGAGTAAGGGTAAGGGTTACAGTACTTACCAAAATAAGCCAGGATTATGACAGTTGGGATGCTGCTGTCGGTTTTTTGACCCTGGCATCCTGACTTTTGGGATCCCGTACCCTCCTGCACTCCTTCCAATTTCTTTCAATCTGCCAATGAATCACTAAGACATCTCCACATCTCTGCAAAGTCATCCTACCTAATATCTAACACCTTTGTTTTTGTGTTGCATGAGTGGGAACCTGTCTATACTAAAACATACTGCTTGATGATCACCGGATCTTAGGTTCTCACCCACATTTACATCTGGAAATCTGTCACAGTTTGTGAATATCAAGTAGGCAACTTGGAGCTTAAGGAAGAAATGTTGTGTTTTCCTTAGTCATTCAACAGATTTCCGTACATCCTCTTGTGTTTGACTTTTTCATGTAGGGTGTCTCATTCATGTGTGGGCATGTCCTAAGTGCATCACTTACACTTACAGTTCTTTTCCTCCATTTACAAGTTTCAGGTTAGTCAAGTTATTTTTTAAACTGATAATGTTACCTGTCGACGCCTGACCTCACCCTTTCTTCTCCACTGCAGATATTATCCTGCCTTTGCAATTTCATTATTTATTAATCCAACCTGTGGAACACATATGAGTCTGGGAGTCTATCTGATATAAAATGAATGTGGAAATCTATAGCATTTGCAGGACGGACATAAAGGATTATGCACTTTCTTTATTAAACACTTAGGCCCTCATTCCGAGTTGTTCGCTCGCAAGCTGATTTTAGCAGCATTGCACACGCTAAGCCGCCGCCTACTGGGAGTGAATCTTAGCTTAGCAAAATTGCGAACGAAAGATTCTCAAAATTGCAAATAGAAATTTCGTTGCAGTTTCTAAGTAGCTCGGGACTTACTCTGTGTTATGCACACCAGTGCCAGCAGGAATGTACTGGTGTCTGAACGGAGAGGGATGTAAAACAAATGAACTCACAGACAGACTGGGGAATCTGCTTGAAATGGGGAGAGATTGCGCTCACTGGAATGGAATTGCGGTGCTGCTAGACCTAGAGGTGTCCTACCTCTGAGTTAGTATTGGTTAAGGGTTGAGGTCAGCGCACTCTTGGGAAGGGAATAGAAAGGTGGAAAGATAAGTGGGTTGGGGAAGGAATGAGTACTATGTGGGGAGAATGCACCAAGGCACCAATGGTGTCTGTATGTAAATGAAGACCAAGTTGAAATACGATCAGTGAATGGTGTTTTATTAGGTATAGACTGTGGCTTGATCAGGTGTGTCCTGCAGACCACCCTTTATAGTGTACCCTCCTGAATGGTACACTTGACTATAAAAACTAATGTACACCCTTTTATCGGTGTTCAAACATTAGTGATGCATTGTTATTCAAAGTTCCCTGGAAGAAGGAGGGATGAAATGTCAGGTGTGCCCTAGGGGTACACCTTTACCATAGGAGTATGGAGCCTATGTGCTCCGATGTGCCAGCGTCAGTGTGTGAGAGGTAATGACTAGTTGCGGCGTCCCGCCTGTCAGCCTCAATGTATGCACCACTGGAAGGAACGGGGGTACGGGCTTGATCCTCACACTTACCGCCGGGGGTGCGTTCCGCGCGCCTGTGCCAGCTCAGCTTCCGTCCCCGAGTCCTCCGATGCCTTCGCTGGTCTGGTCTGTCTCGGTCCCCGTGTCAGGTCTGCAGCCGCCGCGTTCCTGCTTCAGCGGGTCCCGTGTCCGACTTCCTGGTTCTGTGCTCACGTGATGTGTCTTCATTTACATACAGACACCATTGGTGCCTTGGTGCATTCTCCCCACATAGTACTCATTCCTTCCCCAACCCACTTATCTTTCCACCTTTCTATTCCCTTCCCAAGAGTGCGCTGACCTCAACCCTTAACCAAGACTGGGGAATCTGACATTACATACACAGAAGGTGATAGGGTAACAAAATAAACACAAAGTGAACAGAGAAGCCCAAAGCCTAAGAAACTGGGTGCCTCCCTAGTATTAGGAATGCTCAGATGGAAAGAAGCGAGGTGTTGTGATTTAATACGTAGAGAACCCAAAATGCTGTTGCTAAGGGCAACTGCAAAACCCTAAAGGGTTACCAACGGGTGTGGCAGTAAACTCCTTGGTCAGAGATGGAATAATAGACACAAGGAGAGTCTCCACAATCCTAGTCCTCACTTGCAGTGCACTGGTTCAGCTTACTGCCACTAAACTGACACCAGAACACCTTGCACAGTGAGAAAGGATTTTGGCAGGCAAGTCTGAGAATACAGCCGCAAACTTGCTAGGTCCACAGAGTAGCAAAAGAGCCCCAGCAGGTTAAACGACTGACTCCAATCTTACTGCTAGGTCTGGATTGGCAGAGTGTAGTACCAAATCCCAAGGCCTATTTGCAGTAAGCAACAAACAAATACAAAGTTACACAGTACTAGCTAACTTTCAGGAACTGACTAACCAACAAAGATTCAGCAGCATCTGCCTAACCTGAGAAGAGGGTTTATATAGCAGGTGCTGTCCACGCCCCACTCAGACCTCACAGACTGTGAGCACAAAAACCAGCACCGGATCCCTGCCGTGCACAGAGCCTGTAACCACTGCACAGCAAAAGACCCGAACCGGAGTATCAGCTACGCTCAGGTTACTCCGCTAGCACTTGTCTCCCGGTTGCCATGACGACGTGGCAGCACAGGGCAGGAGACCCTAACAGTACCCCCCCTCTGACGAGGGGTCAAAGAACCCCTACCACCGGGTTTATCGGGGAACTGCGAGAAGAAAGAGCGTATCAGTCTGGGGGCATGAAGATCACAACTGCGCACCCACGACCGCTCCTCGAGGGCCATACCCCTTCCAGTGCACCAAAAATGACAGCCGACCCCGAACCATCTTGGAGTCAAGAATCCTTTCAACAACAAACTCCTTCTGGCCACGTATCAGAAGAGGGGAAGGTCTTCCACTGGAAGAAGGATTACCAATCGCCCGTTTTAAAAGGGAACAATTAAATGTTTTATTGATACCCAAAGAACGGGGTAGATCTAACTGAAATGCCACCGGATTGATAACCCTAGTGATCTTATAAGGACCGATGAACCGGGGGCCTAACTTATGAGATGGCTGTCTCAACTTCAAATTCTTGGTAGACAACCAGACGAAGTCTCCTAATTTGAAGCTGCAGGGTCTTTTCCGCTTATCAAAAACCCTTTTGGTCACCAATGACACAGACACAAGGGCTTTCTTCACTTTCCTCCAAATACCTCTAAGGACCGAAACCACAGAGGAACCACCAGGCGTGGAGTCCAGGGGGTCAAAAGAATTGGCCTTAGGATGATGCCCATACACACAAAGGAAGGGAGAGATCCCTGTAGCAGAGTGAGCCGCGTTGTTATAGGCAAACTCCGCCATGGACAGATGAGCAACCCAGTCAGTCTGACACTTGGAGACATAACACCTGAGGAACTTCTCCAAGGACTGGTTCACCCTTTCAGTCTGCCCATTAGACTGCGGATGGTAGCCTGACGACAAGCTGACAGAAATCTGGAGATCGGAACAAAATGCCCTCCAGAATTTGGCCACAAACTGGGATCCGCGGTGAGAAACCACATCAAGTGGCAACCCGTGGAGGCGCACAACATGCAGCATAAATAATTCAGACAGGCGTCTGGCCGATGGCAGCCCAACCAGTGGAACGAAGAGCGCCATCTTCGAAAACCTGTCAACGACAACCCAGATGGCTGTCATCCCCGAGGATTTGGGCAAGTCCACCACAAAATCCATTGAAATGTGGGTCCATGGCTTAGATGGAATAGAGAGTGGATGTAATGGGCCAACAGGAACCCCTCTAGGAGTCTTATTTCGGGCACAGATGTCACATGCCCGAACCCACTGATCCACATCCCTAGCCACCGAGGGCCACCACACCGCCCTAGATAGCAACTCCCGAGTTCTGGCAATACCCGAGTGACCTGCCGACTTCTTGGCATGGAATTCCAGGAACACTCGCTGTCTTAACCTAGGAGGCACAAACAAAAGACCTACCGGAAGGTCTGGAGGAGCCTGCTCCTGTGCTCTAAGGACTAATGACAAGAGGTCCTGGGTAATGCCCACTTTAATACATGATGGGGACACAATGGGCAATGGCTCCTCGGTGGTCTCCTGGATTGTAGCAAAACTCTGCGAGAGCGCATCAGCCTTGATGTTTTTTGACCCAGGACGATATGTTATCAAAAAATTAAAGCGAGCAAAAAACAAAGCCCATCGTGCCTGCCTGGCATTGAGGCGCTTCGCTGACTCTAAATATGCCAAATTCTTATGGTCGGTGAGAATTGAGACCACAAACTTAGCCCCCTCAAGCCAGTGTCTCCACTCCTCGAGTGCATCCTTAATAGCCAACAATTCCCGGTTACCCACGTCATAATTCATCTCGGCAGGCGAAAATTTACGGGAAAAGTAAGCACAGGGATGAAGGCGATTATCAGACACCCCCATCTGAGAGAGCACTGCCCCAATACCCATCTCAGAGGCATCCACCTCCACTACAAAAGGACGCTCTGGGTCTGGGTGTCGCAGCACCTTGGCCGAGACAAATGCCCTATTGAGACGGGCAAAAGCCGCTTTGGCCTCACAAGACCAGTGAGCAACATCCGCCCCTTTCTTAGTGAGTGCCACCAAGGGCGCCACTATAGACGAAAATCCAGCGATAAATCGTCTATAAAAATTCGCAAAGCCCAGAAAATGCTGACGCGCCTTCAAACTAGTGGGCTGCACCCAATCCAGGACTGCCTGTACCTTGGAACCCTCCATTTGGAAACCTTCTGGGGAGATAATATATCCTAGAAATGCGATTTGCTGAACTTCAAATTCGCACTTCTCCAGCTTCGCCCCAAGCCGGTGGTCTCTGAGTTTCTGGAGGACTAAGCGTACATGCTTCCGATGTTCCTCCAGGGAATGGGAGAAGATTAGGATGTCATCTAAGTATACAACTAAGAATCTATCCAAATATTCCCTGAGCACATCGTTCATGAAGTCCTGGAAGACTGCCGGGGCATTACAGAGCCCAAAAGGCATCACCAAATATTCATAATGCCCTGAGTGGGTATTAAAGGCAGTCTTCCATTCATACCCCTCTCTTATTCGGATTAGATTGTACGCACCGCATAGGTCAATCTTAGAAAAAATGGTGGCAGTACGAAGCTGGTCAAACAAGACCGAAATGAGAGGCAGTGGGTATGAGTTTTTAATCGTGATACGGTTCAATTCCCTGAAGTCGATGCAGGGTCGCAATGAACCGTCCTTTTTACCCACGAAGAAGAACCCCGACCCAACTGGAGACTGTGAAGGTCTGATAAATCCCTTAGCCAAGTTCTCCTGAATGTACTCTGCCATAGCCTGAGTCTCAGGACATGACAGGGAGTACAACCTGCTCTTGGGAAGCTTAGCATTCGGCAACAAATCAATGGCACAGTCATAGGGGCGATGGGGAGGTAGTACCTCTGCAACTTTTTTGGAGAACACGTCCGCAAAATCTGCATAACATCCTGGCAATCCTGGCAAACTTAGCTGCGAAAGCCTGACTGGAAGGCTCAAGCAACTCCTGAAACAATCAGTACCCCAACTAAGAATCTCCCCAGAGACCCAGTCAAATTGAGGATTGTGGGTCCTTAACCAGGGTAACCCCAACACCAATGGGGCAAAAGTACAGACAGTCACATAAAAGGACAATTTTTCAGAGTGTGTGGCTCCAATAAACAAAGAAATCTGGCTAGTGCAAGAGGTAATTTTACCCTGGGATAATGGTTCCCCGTTTAACCCACAAATCTCAAATTCCGATGCCAAGTGTACTAAGGGAACAGAGTGTTTCAGAGCGAATTGGCGGTCCATAAAAACCCCGTCGGCCCCACTGTCCACAAAGGCCTCAGTCTTGACAGTTTGACCGAGGCTCTTCAAGGTCACCGGAATGATAAAAGTCTTCTTGGGAAATTCTGACTTCTGGCCTGACAGGATATTTCCCATCACCCTCAGGCCCTGAAGTTTTCCGGCTTTTCTGGGCATGATACTACCACATGACCTTTATTCCCACAGTACAAACACAACCCCTGCTGTCTCCTTCGCGTCTTCTCACGCGAGGAGAGGCGGGTAGCCCCAATCTGCATAGGCTCCTCGGAAAATTCCTCAGAGTCTGAGGTTCCCTTTGGAAAGAAGGAACCCTCGGTCTCCCTTTCAAGCCTACGCTCTCTCAGCCGTCTATCCACCCGGATGGATAACTGCATGAGCTGATCCAAGCTATCAGGCAAGGGATATTATACCAGTTGGTCTTTTATCTGGTTAGAAAGACCTCTTCGGTACTGGTGTCTCAGGGCTGGGTCATTCCACTGGGTATCATGGGCCAACCTCTGAAACTCCGTACAATAAACCTCAACTGGCCTTCGCCCTTGCTTAAGGATCGAAATCTGAGCCTCGGCTGAGGCCGTCTTGTCAGGGTCATCATACAACATGCCCAGTGCCGTAAAAAAAGCATCAGCACTTTTAAGCGACGGACAGTCAGGCTGCAACCCATATGCCCAGATCTGTGGGTCTCCTTGTAGCAAGGAAATCACTATGCCCACCCGCTGAATCTCCGACCCAGAAGACTGAGGCCTAAGCTGGAAATATAGCTTGCAGCTCTCCTTGAAACAAAAGAACTGCGAGCGATCTCCAGAAAAACGATCCGGGAGATTTACTTTCGGCTCCTTAACCCCTGAAGGTGCTGCTGCTGCGGGAGCTCCGCCAGCG
Source organism: Pseudophryne corroboree (assembly GCF_028390025.1). NCBI lineage: Eukaryota > Metazoa > Chordata > Amphibia > Anura > Myobatrachidae > Pseudophryne > Pseudophryne corroboree. The sequence continues at coordinate 150,392,624 of NC_086455.1, forward strand.
GCCTGCGAGGTGTGCATTTTAATGGACAAATCATTAAATTGTCGAGTCAGGACCTGCACCTGATCGACCACCTGTTGCAAAGTATTTTGAGGGGTATGCTCCATATTCCCACAAAATTTCAACAGGAGTATTAGGCTGCTGAATATGTTATACACACCAGTGCCAGCAGGAATGTACTGGTGTCTGAACGGAGAGGGATGCAAAACAAATGAACTCACAGACAGACTGGGGAATATGACATTACATACACAGAAGGTGATAGGGTAACAAAATAAACACAAAGTGAACAGAGAAGCCCAAAGCCTAAGAAACTGGGTGTCTCCCTAGTATTAGGAATGCTCAGATAGAAAGAAGCGAGATGTTGTGATTTATACGTAGAGAACCCGAAATGCTGTTGCTAAGGGCAACAGCAAAACCCTAAAGGGTTACCAACGGGTGTGGCAGTAAACTCCTTGTTCAGAGATGGAATAATAGACACAAGGAGAGTCTCCACAATCCTAGTCCTCACTTGCAGTGCACTGGTTCAGCTTACTGCCACTAAACTGACACCAGAACACCTTGCACAGTGAGAAAAGATTTTGGCAGGCAAGTCTGAGAATACAGCCGCAAACTTGCTAGGTTCACAGAGTAGCAAAAGAACCCCAGCAGGTTAAACGACTGACTCCAATCTTACTGCTAGGTCTGGATTGGCAGAGTGTAGTACCAAATCCCAAGGCCTATTTGCAGTAAGCAACAAACAAATACAAAGTTACACAGTACTAGTTAACTTTCAGGAACTGACTAACCAACAAAGATTCAGCAGCATCTGCCTAACCTGAGAAGAGGGTTTATATAGCAGGTGCTGTCCACGCCCCACTCAGACCTCACAGACTGTGAGCACAAAAACCAGCACCGGATCCCCTGCCGTGCACAGAGCCTGTAACCACTGCACAGCAAAAGACCCGAACCGGAGTATCAGCTACGCTCAGGTTACTCCGCTAGCACTTGTCTCCCGGTTGCCATGACGACGTGGCAGCACAGGGCAGGAGACCCTAACACTCTGCCACTGCGATCAGTTCAGTGAGTTTCATCCCTGGTTTGACGTCACAAACACACTCAGCGTTCGCCCAGACACTCCCCCGTTTCTCCAGCCACTCCCGCGTTTTCCCCAGAAACTGTAGCGTTTTTTCACACACTCCCATAAAACGGCCAGTTTCCGCCCAGAAACACCCACTTCCTGTCAATCACACTACGATCACCAGAACGAAGAAAAAAACCTTGTAATGCCATGAGTAAAATACCAAACTTCTTAGCAAATTTACTTGGTACAGTCGCAGTGCGAACATTGCGCATGCGCAATTAGCGGAAAATCGCTGCGATGCGAAGAAAATTACCGAGCGAACAACTCGGAATGACCACCTTAATTGGCATGGTCAGATCACATGCGACTGCACCGTCCCATTAAGTCCCTTTGACAAGGAGATCTGTTCTGTAGATGTGCAAATATAATATTTGAATATTTAAAACAATACTTTTTAAACTATATTAAATAAATTAAAAAACTAAATCTATATGAATAGGTTTGAAGGGAAAAATCATCAGTTAAGTGGATAAGTTATTTATCTAGTGCAAACATGTTCCACAGTGTTACACAGAGAGTATTTGATCATTCAATCAGTCCCTGCCCCAGTGGCGCTTTCAATCTATGGGGTAAATCTAGGGTTGGACTGGCCCACAGGGGTACAGGGGAAACCACCGGTAGGCCCCACTGCCTGAGTGCCCCCACTCCTTCCTCTAGGGATCAGGTTCCAGACTGTGCACTTGTATTATACATGGTAGATATGTTGCTTTACACTGCAAAAGACAATAGTGTATTTCAAGTCTCTGTGGAGGCTGACTACACCCCCTTTGTAGGCTGGCCACTCCCATAAGTATGGGCCCCTATAACTGCATTCCCCCGGTGGGCCCTTCATGCCCCAGTCCGACACTGGGTAAATGCAGTGGCGTAACTACTGCCCCCGCAGTCCTCGCGGTGGCTTGGGGGCGAGGGGCTGCGGGGGCGCCACTGACTTTGCACAGATTGACATGGGGACGAGCGTCCGCATGTCAATCTGCGGTCTCCCTCCCTGCTGTAAGGACTTGGAGGGACACGGAGCGCATAGCGCATCTCTCCTGTGTCCCTCCTGGCTCTCCCCCGGCCGGTCTAATAAAGGAAGTGCCGTTCGTGAGCTCTGATTGGCTCACGAACGGCACTTCCTTTATTAGACCGGCCGGGGGAGAGCCAGGAGGGACACAGGAGAGACGCGCTATGCGCTCCGTGTCCCTCCAACACAAAGGGGGGGGAGCAGGCACTGGGGGCATATACCTGGCACTGGGGGCATATACCTGGCACTGTGGGGGAAGATCTGGCACTGGGGGCATATACCTGGCACTGTGGGGGAAGATCTGGCACTGGGGGCATATACCTGGCACTGGGGGCATATACCTGGCACTGTGGGGGAAGATCTGGCACTGGGGGCATATACCTGGCACTGGGGGCATAAATCTGGCACTGTGGGGGAAGATCTGGCACTGGGGGGAGCAGGCACTGAGGTGGCATATGTGGCATTGTGGGGGAATATCTGGCACTGGGGGCATATACCTGGCACTGTGGGGGAGCAGGCACTGAGGGGGCATATGTGGCACTGTGGAGGAATATTTGGCACTTGGGGGAGCAGGCACTGAGGGGGCATATGAGGCACTGGGGGGGGGGGTATATTTGGTACTGGGGGCATGTACCTGGCACTGGGGGCATATACCTGGCACTGTGGGGGAATATCTGGCACTGGGGGCATATGTGGCACTGGGAGCACGGCCCTAGCAACATGCACTACCCCCTAGCAACGAGCATGACACCCAGTGCATGTGAGTACCTGGCACCGTGGGGGAATATCTGGCACTGGGGCATATATGGCACTGGGGGGGAATATCTGGGGAATATCTGGCACTGGGGGCATATATGGCACTGGGGGGGAATATCTGGCACGGGGGGAATATCTGGCACTGGGGGGAATATCTGGCACTGGGGCATATATGGCACTGGGGGGGAATATCTGGCACTGGGGGCATATATGGCACTGGGGGGGAATATCTGGCACTGGGGGCATATATGGCACGGGGGGGATATCTGGCACTGGGGGCATATATGGCACTGTGGGGGAATATCTGGCACTGGGGGCATATGTGGCACTGGGGGGAATATATGGCACTGTGGGCATATGTGGCACTGGGGGGCATATGTGGCACTGGGGGGGAATATCTGGCACTGGGGGCATATATGGCACTGGGGGGGAATATCTGGCACTGGGGGCATATATGGCACGGGGGGAATATCTAGCACTGGGGGCATATATGGCACTGGGGGCATATATGGCACTGGGGGGGAATATCTGGCACTGGGGGCATATATGGCACTGGGGGCATATATGGCACTGGGGGGGAATATATGGCACTGGGGGCATATCTGGCACTGGGGGCATATGTGGCACTGGGGGGGAATATCTGGCACTGGGGGGATATGTGGCACTGGGGGGATATATGTGTACCTGGCACATGGGGGGGGCTATATTTGGCACTGGGGCATGTGAGTACCTGGCACCGTGGGGGAATATCTGGCACTGGGGACATATGTGGCACTGGGAGCACAGCCCTAGCAACAAGGACTACCTCCTAGCAACGAGCATGACACCCAGTGCATGAAACACCTGGCAACGAGCATGACACCCAGTGCATGAAACACCTGGCAACGAGCATGACACCCAGTGCATGAAACCCCTGGCAACGAGCATGACACCCTGAGCATGAAAACCCCTGGCACCGTGCATGGAACCAAGAGCATGAAACCCCTGGCAACGAGCAGGTAATTTAAAAGTAATTAGAAGCCTTACTGTAGAACTTAATGTGTAATGGGCATTACGGTGTGTGGCATAATGTATCACGGACATTGCGGTGTGTGTCATAATGTGTCGGGCATTACGGTGTGTTGTATACTATATCACGGGCATTGCGGTATGTGGTATAATGTCTCAGGATCATTGTGGTGTGTGTCATAATGTGTCACAGACATTGTATGTGCTATAATGTATCAGGGGCATTGCAGTGTGTAGCATAATGTATAACTGGCATTGCGATTCCTGTCATAATGTGTCACAGGCATTACGGTGTGTGGCATAATGTGTCGGGGGCATTACAGTGTGTGCATATTGTCATGTGCATTATTGTGTGTGGCATAATGGCTAAGGCCATTGCAGCATGTGGAATAATGTATACTGGGCATTACTATAAGGAGGAAAAATGACAAATAATGTAAGGGGCATGAATCAGGATTATTTTTCTTTCCTGTGGTGGCTAACGTCTGGGCGTGCAGGTTGCAAAACTGGGGTATAAGGTAGTCTTTTCCTGCAATACCACGCCCCTTTACGCGAAGCCACACCCATTTTAACGAAGCAGCACACCCTTTTTGGCGGAGCGCGCCTACGGCGCGCACATATATGTCCCTTTGCTAATGCCAATTATGGGGGGTATGGGGGGGGGGGGCGCTGAAGGATTTTTTGGCTTGGAGGAGGAAAATTTCTAGTTACGCCACTGGGTAAATGTATGAACTGGCGATATGGATGGGAAGCGGTATCAGCACACGTTATGTGCGCTATACTGCTTCCACCACATGTATGACAGCTGCAATGCCGGCTCAGTGACAGGGGCCCTATGCGCCCCTGTCCATATCATCTAAAAGATAGCAGGCCGTGGGCAATGTATGAATGGTCAGCATCACTGACTCTTCCAACACCTGCAGCTGTCGATTTTGTGGTGGCGATGCCCATACACCACAGCAGGGACAAAGCTGTCCCTGGCTGTGGCGGGTGCCGCCTCCGGACTGCGCTGGGATCTCGCATGAGTAGCGAGATCCTGCGCATGCTCAGAGTAGCCGCCCGAGAAGGAGAAGCAGCGCGTCAGCACTAAGCTGATGCGCTGTGTGCGCAGGTGGACATCACCGGAGGGGGTTCGGTAGACCAGATGTTCGGCAGACAAGATGTTCTTACAGCTTGTCGATGTCCCATCCTGCTTCGCCTCGTTAGTGAGAAGAAGCAGGAAGTATAATAGAGGGACGATGCGTGACACTATTCACCCCTATATTTCATATTACATTCACCCCTATATTTCATATTACATGTACATAAGGGTTCAGAATCTAATTAACCTACAGGACCAGTAGCTTTCTGGATTGGGATAGGGGATATGAAACCAGAGCACCTAGAGGACCCATGCATACTGTACATGGGGAGAACATACCAATCAAATGGCCGGAGAGCACTAGCACTATATTCCGAAATACGGACTTTTTTGAGTGAGAGTGAGATACTGAAACCTTTGTTTTTTGATGACTCAATGTACACAAACTTTGTTTAATACACAAAGTTATTAAAAATATTGTATTAAATGACCTTCAGGCTGTGTGTATAAGGTGTATATGTAACATAAATGTATTCTGTGCTTAGACTTAGGTCCCATCGCCATGATATCTCATTATGGTATGCAATTATTCCAAAATACGGAAAAATCCCATATCCAAAATACCTCTGGTCCCGAGCATTTTGGATAAGGGATACTCAACCTGTATACATAACTTATATTATTATCCAAATAATTTTTACAGGGTTTGCCCTGTGTGGTGTAGGGATACGCTCGCCTGTGCTGCATATTATTATAATAGCTCCAAATAAAAGGGTTGTTATTATTATCCAAATTAATTTTACAGGCTTTGCCTTGTGTGTGTGTGGTTTAGGGGTACGCTCTCCTGTGCCACCAATATTGTGCGTGTATTACATCTGGGCAAATTCCAGCACGTACCATGTTGTTTGTGCCGCTCACTTTTGTTTCTTAGCTTAGTCATACAGCTACCACATTCTACCTCTTTTTCTTCTTTGCATCATGTGCTGTTTGGGGCCTAGTATTTTTTAAGTGTCATCCTGTCTGCAACTGCAGTGCCAATCCTAGATGGGCCATGTGTTTGTGCTGCACACTTGTGTCGCTTAGCTTAGTCATACATCTACCTCATTGCACCTCTTTTACTTCTTTGCATGATGTGCTGTTTGTGGATTAGCTTTTTTAAATACAATCCTGTCTGCAACTGCAGTGTCACTCCTAGATGGGCCAGGTGTTTGTGCCGCACACTTGTGTCACTTAGCTTAGTCATACAGCTACCTCATTGCACCTCTTTTACTTCTTTGCATGATGTGCTGTTTGGGGCCTAGTTTTTTTAAGTGCCATCCTGTCTGCAACTGCAGTGCCACTCCTAGATAGCTAGGTGTTTGTGCCGCACACTTGTGTCGCTTAGCTTAGTCATACAGCTACATCATTGCACCTCTTTTTCTTCTTTGCATCATGTGCTGTTTGGGGCCTATTTTTTTAAATATGCCATCCTGTCTGCCACTGCAGTGCCACTCCTAGATGGGCCAGGTGTTTGTGCCGCACACTTGTGTCACTTAGCTTAGTCATCCAGCTACCGTGTGCAACTTTTAGGCCTAAAAACAATATTGTGAGATGTGAGGTGTTCAGAATAGACTAGAAATGAGTGGAAATGAATGTTATTGAGGTTAATAATAATACCGTAGGATCAAAATTACCCCCAAATTCTGTGATTTTAGCTGTTTTCATGTTTTTTTCAAAAATCATCCAGATCCAAAACCAAAACATGAAAGGGTGGTTTTGGCAAATCCAATCCAGATCCAAAACACGAGGATGGAACCAGAACCAAAACCAAAACACGAAAAGTTCCCGCCACACATCTCTATATAAATGTGGTTGCACCACGTCATTATTTAATTCCAGGAGACTCCTTTAAACACCCATATTCAGGGAAGAAGATAAACATTAAGGTAGCAGTAACCTGCAACTCTAAATTTGTGGTATATTTGCTGTCATGTCCCTGCAGACAACATTACGTAGGAAAAATGGAATGCAGTTTTAAAGGACGCATGACACATGTTCACAGGTCGGTGATTAGAGTGGCCTTATTAGCAGGGACAAGTGAACAACCTTTTGCCAGGCATTTTGATTTGGCCAGACACAATTTGTCAGCGTTGAGGTACAGAATCAGGGCCGGATTAACAATGGGGCGGGTGGAGCTGCAGCTCCAGGCCTCTCCATGAAAATAGGCCCATCGGAGACAGGCAGAATTGACAGGGGAAAAAAAAGTTCCTGTGAAAATACTGTCAGCGGCAGTTCTCCCAGGCCCCCGCCCCATGCAAACCCTGCTGGCTCTGGCTGGCCGTCACCTCCCCTCCCTACTATCCACCCAGGAGAATACAGGTACCTGCATGTCCGCCTCCCCTCCTCCCGCGAAGCTTACAGTGCAGCCGCGGGCATCCCGCAGCCGCCTCAACACCCGGAGCTTAATGTTAAGCGTTACCACCCCTGTCCGGAGGTTACAGTAAGGCCGGACCCCCTGACCGTCACCGGAGGTTACAGGAAGCTGCGGGCCATACAGTCCGATCCCCTCTACTCCAACCCCCGGAGCTTACAGTGCAGCCTTGACTCCCTTACCCCCACCGGAGGTTACAACAAGCCATGGGCTTTAATCACCGATCCCCCAACCCCGGAGCCTACAGTGCTGGCCGGACCTCTTCTCCCCAACCGCACCGGAGGATATAGTGAGCTGTGGGCATTAAAGCCCGATCCCTTCCCTCTGCCTGAGCTTCCCCCCTAAACCTGAGGCTACACTACTGAGCCGCGAGCAATCATCACAAACTCCCCCCCCCCATCCCACCGGAGGTTAGACTAAGCCACGGCCAGTAATACCTGACACCCCCAGCAGTGAGCAGGGCAGCTCAGAAAGATAGCCTTTCCGGGACTGTGCCACCCTGCAGACTAGTGTGCCAGTCAGCGCACTGCCGCCTCCACACCCATCCCAAGCGCAGCAGTCCCAGTTGTCATTTTTATGTTTAAAGCATATTGCTGCACGCTGGGTTCAGTGCCTGGTAATTTACTTCCATGGAGGGAGGCAGGGTGCAGAGTCAATGTTTGACCGAAGCCGCTTGTTGGAGAGAACCTGGAAGCGTGGTTGACGGACGGGTCGTGCTTGGATAGAGCGACACAATCTTGCTGACGGTGAGCCCCCTCTCCCCTACAATGCGTCCATATGTCTGTCTATGCCAACCGCCTCTGTCCGTCTATGCACCCCCACCCACCCCATCTGTCTATGCACTCCCCCGTCCGTCTATGTCCCCCACCCCCTGTCCATTTGTCTATACCCTGCCCCCATCTATCCATCTGCAGTATGCCCCCATATGGTGTTCTGTCCATCTATGCCCCCAACCCCCATCCATCTATGCCCGGTCCTTCTATGCCCCCATATTGTGCTCTGTCTGTGCACCCCCCCAGGTCTGTCCTCCTATACTTTTATGCTCCTATATGGTGCTCTGTCCGTCTATGCCCCGTCCGTCCATCTATACACTCCATTGTTTGTCTATCCATCTATGCCTCCATGTGGTGCTCTGTCTGTCCATCTATGCCCCCATGTCTTTCCGCCTGTCTGTCTATGCACCATATGGTGCTCTGTCCATCTGTCTGTCCATCTATTCCCCCCGTCCCTTGTCGGTCTATCCATCTATACCCCATATGGTGCTCTGTCCATTTATGCTCCCCCGTCCGTCTGTCAGTCTATGATCCTATATGGTGCTCTGTCTGTCCATGCCCCCCATCCATCTGTCCACCTAACTCCCCCTCCCTTTGTCCTGTGCTATAGTCAGGTAGTGTCCTCCCCCTTTTACTAACACTCTCTCTCTTGCTCCTCTTTCTTTCTCTCTCACAGTCTTTCTTTCTCCCTAGCACTGTCTTTCTCTGACACTGTCTCTCTCTCTCCCCCCCCCTCTTTCTCTCCCTGGCACTCTCTCTCTCCCTGACTCTGTCTTTCTCTCTCCCTGACATTCTCTCTCTGACACTCTCTCTCTTTCTCTGTCCCCACCTCTCCTTAACGCTGTCTCTATCTCTCTCTCTCTCTCTCCCTGGCACTCTCTCTCTCTCTCTCTCGACATTCTCTCTTTGACACTGTTGGCGTCTCTCCCTGTCACTGTCTCTCTTTCTTTCTCTCTCTGACACCCTTTCTCTCCCTAAAACTCACTCTCTTTCTCCCCCCTCCCTCCCTGACACACTCTCACTCACTCCTGCTCGCACCCTCCCTCTCTTGCTCCTCCCCCCTTTCTCTCTCTGACACCCTATCTCTATCTCCCTGATGCCCTCTCTCTCCCGCCTCATCCTTTTCTGTCTTTCTACCTGACCCTCTCTCTCACTCCTCTCATTCATTCATTTTTCATGAAACCCTCTTTCTCCCTCCTCTCTCTCTTTCTTCCCTTGATGTCATCTTTGTCTCTCACTCCCTCCTGCCCCATTAAGGGGCACTGTTCTGACAATGGCAGGGGGCCCACAATGTTCTAGTTTTGCCCCTGCCAGTAGTTCCTGTATCTGCTCACACTGAACCTACAATGTTGATTTCAGATAGAAGTAAGCAGCCAGCAACATCCAATGCAAAATAGAAAGAGTCTTTATATACCCCCTCTCCTTCCCCCTCTGGAGGTACACAATAGGCCATACTTACCTACATTGTAAGTCTCCTCTCCGGGAGAAGCCCGGAGAGGAGACGCTGCAGGTGTCTTCGGGGGGCGGGGCCGGACTGTGACATCACTAAGCCCCGCCCCCCGCATCGGGAAATGCCACGATTTGCATCATTTTAACCCCTTTCTCCACCCGACGGACCCGCGGGAGGTTATCTCTCCATCCTGCTCGCATCACTAGGGTGCGAGAAGGTTGCGGGAGACCTGCCCACTCTTCCGGGGGTGCGGGGGGCTACCCCAAAAAACGGGAGCCTCCCGCAGCTTCCGGGAGAGTAGGTAAGTATGCAATAGGCCCTTCAGAAATTTCAGCTCCAGGCCCATGTGGACCTTAATCTGGCACTGTACAGAATAATAGATCAAGCTCCCTATTCGGTGAGGGGGTAGGTGGGTGATAGGGCTAGACACCTGCTACAATTAGAAACCCATTGGATTCTGCTGCTAGATACTCTCAGTCCTAAAGGACTTAGGGACCTATTTATCACCATCCACATCCAGGATGCAAATGACAGGTGATAAAATCGCCCAAATTCGCACTATGATAATTGATTACTTCGCAGGGATGTATCAATTATCGCATGCAAGAACAGAGCTTGCGGTCAAGCTCTGTCCCTGCGATGCCTCTATGCAGCATTATCGGGGTATTTTTCGTAAAAAATACCTCAATGTCCTGCTGCACATGCGCCGCCCCCGCCAACATTGCCGCTACAGCCGCCGCCTGGTCAACCCCCCCCATCGCAACTACCCCCACGTGCCGCGGACCCCATCCCAGAAGATCAATATACTCACCTGTTCAGGGAGCTAGTCCGTGCTGCTTCAGGAGGCTGCCGGGCCCTTCTCCTGTGCTGTGACCCCCGGTGCTGTAAAGTGCGCTGCCCTTTTGCAGCGTCACTTTACTGCACCGGGGTCACAGCGCAGCATATGGGGGACTCGGCACCCGGCAGCACTCACCGGAGCAGCGAAAACCGGCTCCCTGGACAGGTGAGTATGGTTTTGTTTGTTTTTTACTTTTTTATTTTATTTTTATACTGTGATCAGCTTGTGTGTCCATCGGACACACATAGGTGATCACTCTGCCGGGTCCCTGCTCAGCTTTCTCTGCCAGGGGCAGAGATCTGGGCAAATGTCACATTATTGCAGTGCTGCCCTGTGAACTCGCTAGCCTGAGCTGGCGAAATTATCACAGGGCACACTGCGGTATGTTTTCACATTTTTTTTTTTAGTAAATTTGGCCACATCACATTTCCCATTATAAGTATGGGGAATGCGATGTGGGTTACTAAAAAAAAGTGAATTGAATGGTTTGGAGCAGTTTTTCATGAAAACTGCTCCAAATCATACTTGCCTACCCTCCCGGAATGGCCGGGAGGCTCCCGAAAAACGGGTGACCCTCCCGGCCCCCCGGAAGAGCAGGCAAGTCTCCCGATATCCGCGGGTCACCCCCTGCCCGCCGCCCACTTAACAAGTAAAGTGGGCGGTCCGGGCAGGCGATGATGCGATTCTTGTTGAATCGCGTCATCGTAACCACGCCCCCTGCTGTATAATGCCGGTAATCGCGGCATTACACAGAGGGGCGTGGCTTAAATTATGCTGTCCAGAAGCCACGCCCCATTCCGCCTCTGGTCCGCCTCCGTTCCGCCTCTGGCCCGCCCCCCTGTCACGTCACCTCACTGTCCGCCCACCCTGCTGAGCCGACGGGCTGCTCTCTCCCGGAGAGAGCAGCCCAGAAGTCGGCAACTATGCTCCAAATGCCCTTTAATGCATTCAGGTGATACTAAAATAATGTGAAAATGGTGTGAAAACACCCTTTTTCACATTATTTTAGCAAAAATAATGTTAATAAATAGACCCCTTAATGACACAGTTGGTATGAATAACTTTATATAAAAAAACATTAACCTGTTAGTCTCACATTATTGATTCCTGTAGCACATGGTATATACATAGGGGTAAATTTACTAAGATGGGAGTCCCCCGTATTTTAAAACCAGCACCGGGCTCCACTAGCTGGACAGATAATGCCACAGCCGGGGTCACTTTTATATAGTGCCCTGCGGCCATGGCATCAAAAATCCAACTAGTCACCCCTGGCCGGGGTACCCTGGGGGAGTGGGGACCCCTTCAATCAAGGGGTCCCCCCCCCCCAGCCACCCAAGGGCCAGGGGTGAAGCCCGAGGCTGTCCCCCCCCCATCCAATGGGCTGCGGATGGGGGGGCTGATAGCCTTTGTTGTAAAAGAAAAGATATTGTTTTTAGTAGCAGTACTACAAGGCCCAGCAAGCCTCCCCCGCATGCTGGTACTTGGAGAACCACAAGTACCAGCATGCGACGGAAAAACGGGCCCACTGGTACCTGTAGTACTACTACTAAAAAAATACCCAAAAAAAGACAAGACACACACACCGTGAAAGTATAATTTTATTACATACATACATACACACATACATACATACATAGTACTTACCTTAAGTTCCCACGCAGGTCGGTCCTCTTCTCCAGTAGAATCCAAGGGGTACCTGTTGAAGAAATTATACTCACGAGATCCAGGGGTCCAGGCTCCTCGGGAAATCCAGGGGTAATCCACGTACTTGAAAAAAATAACAAAATGGTGTCCCGACCACGAACTGAAAGGGGACCCATGTTTGCACATGGGTCACCTTTCCACGAATGCCAGAAACCCACTTTGACTTCTGTCTAAGTGGGTTTCTTCAGCCAATCAGGGAGCGCCACGTTGTAGCACTCTCCTGATCAGCTGTGTGCTCCTGTCCTCACTGACAGGCAGCACACGGCAGTGTTACAATGTAGCGCCTATGCGCTACATTGTAACCAATGCTGGGAACTTTCTGCTCAGCGGTGACGTCACTTTAGGTCAACCGCAGGGCAGAAAGTTCCCAGCATTGGTTACAATGTAGCGCATAGGCGCTACATTGTAACACTGCCGTGTGCTGCCTGTCAGTGAGGACAGGAGCACACAGCTGATCAGGAGAGTGCTACAACGTGGCGCTCCCTGATTGGCTGAAGAAACCCACTTAGACAGAAGTCAAAGTGGGTTTCTGGCATTCGTGGAAAGGTGACCCATGTGCAAACATGGGTCCCCTTTCAGTTCGTGGTCGGGACACCGTTTTGTTATTTTTTTCAAGTACGTGGATTACCCCTGGATTTCCCGAGGAGCCTGGACCCCTGGATCTCGTGAGTATAATTTCTTCAACAGGTACCCCTTGGATTCTACTGGAGAAGAGGACCGACCTGCGTGGGAACTTAAGGTAAGTATGTATGTATGTGTGTATGTATGTAATAAAATTATACTTTCACGGTGTGTGTGTCTTGTCTTTTTTTGGGTATTTTTTTAGTAGTAGTACTACAGGTACCAGCGGGCCCGTTTTTCCGTCGCATGCTGGTACTTGTGGTTCTCCAAGTACCAGCATGCGGGGGAGGCTTGCTGGGCCTTGTAGTACTGCTACTAAAAACAATATCTTTTCTTTTACAACAAAGGCTATCAGCCCCCCATCCGCAGCCCATTGGATGGGGGGGGACAGCCTCGGGCTTCACCCCTGGCCCTTGGGTGGCTGGGGGGGGGGGACCCCTTGATTGAAGGGGTCCCCACTCCCCCAGGGTACCCCGGCCAGGGGTGACTAGATGGATTTTTGATGCCACGGCCGCAGGGCACTATATAAAAGTGACCCCCGGCTGTGGCATTATCTGTCCAGCTAGTGGAGCCCGGTGCTGGTTTTAAAAATACGGGGGACCTCTACTCTTTTTGTCCCCCGTATTTTTGGAACCAGGACCAGGCGCAGAGCCCGATGCTGGTTGCTTAAATATGGGGGAACCCCTGTCATTTTTTTTCCCATATTTCGGCAACCAGGATCGGCTCAAAGAGCCCGAGGCTGGTTATGCTTAGGAGGGGGGACCCCACGCAATTTTATTTTTAAATTTTACAGTGTTTAATTAAAAAAAAAAAAAAATAGAACCCCAGCACGGATCACACAGATCCGGCCGAGATTAATTGTAAATAAGTCGGCAGTGTTTTGCTAATCACTGCCGTAAAAAACACACAAAAAACACGAATGACATCGACATCGGAAGAAAAGAAAAACCCGAATACGACAGCTTAGTAAATCCATCGTAACAAATTCAAAAAGTTGCAGTTTTACACTTTCGATGTCATTCGTGATTGAACTTTGACCTGAAACGGGAAAATACGAATCTTAGTAAATTTACCCCATAGAATTTTATTCATATGTGTGTCTTTTTTTTAGCACTATGGCCCTCATTCCAAGTTGTTCGCTCGCAAGCTGCTTTTAGCAGCTTTGCACACGCTAAGCCGCCGCCAACTGGGAGTGAATCTTAGCATAGTAAAATTGCGAACGAAAGATTCTCAAAATTGCGATTACACACCTCTTAGCAGTTTCTGAGTAGCTTCAAACTTAATCGGCATCTGCGATCAGTTCAGTGCTTGTCGTTCCTGGTTTGACGTCACAAACACACCCAGCGTTCGCCCAGACACTCCTCCGTTTCTTCAGCCACTCCCGCGTTTTTCCCAGAAACGGTAGCGTTTTTTTCGCACACACCCATAAAACGCCCAGTTTCCGCCCAGAAACACCCACTTCCTGTCAATCACATTACGCTCACCAGAACGAAGAAAAAACCGTGAGTAAAATTCCTAACTGCATAGCAAATTTACTTGGCGCAGTCGCACTACGGACATTGCGCATGCGCATTCGCGACTAATCGCTCCGTTGCGGAAAAAAAAATAACGAGCGAACAACTCGGAATGACCCCCTATGTTTGAACACTTATTAATATGTTATAGGTGCAGCAAATTAAGCTATATATCATGCGATTTGATTGAGCATGTCTTGTACACATTCATTATTATTGTATTTCACTGATGTTGTCACTGCTGTATTTGTTTACAGCAGTTACCCAGGTGACAGTCCCGGCGCCCCTGCTGGCCAGCCCGGATGACCAGAAGCCGAACCATTGACTTTATGGATTAATGGGGTAATTCAGACTTGATCGCTAGGCTGCGTTTTCTCACAGCCTGCGATCAGGTCCGAACTGCGCATGCGTATGCACTGCAATTCGCAGGCACGTTGCACGGGTACAAAGCGGATCGCCGCTCAGCGATGGGTTTTTGCAAGGGATCCGTTCGCATGGGCGATCGCAAGTAGATTGACAGGAAGAAGGCGTTTCTGGGTGGCAACTGACCGTTTTCAGGGAGGGGTTGGAAAAAGGCAGGCGTGTCCATGCGTTTGCCTGGAGGGATCCTGACGTCAATTCCGGTCCCAGACAGGCTGAAGTAATCGCAGCAGCTGAGTAAGTCGTGGGATGCACAGAGACTGCATAAAATCGTGCAACTCTACTACACATGTTCGCACACTTGCGCAGATAAAATACCCTCCCCCTGTAGGCGGCGACTATCTGATCGCAGCAGTGCAAAAAATCGCTTGCTAACGATCAGGTCTGAATTAGCCCCTAAATTTGCACCGTTTTCTACATCGTATTCCAAGTCTCCTGAGTGCCGCCTTTATCTATTGTATACTACATACACAGACTGCTATGTCTGTCAGGAGGGCACCGGAGCGGATTTTGTTGTAGCCGAATCTATAAGAGTGCCAGACCCAGCCTTTGGTGTATATATGTGTATATATATATATATATATATATATATATATATAATTCATTATTTATTTATTTTACTTGTTGTTGTTGTTGTTGTTGTTGTTGTTGTTGTTGTTTTTTTTGGGGGGGGGGTGGCTGCCTATTTTGTCAGTCCATGGCCCCACAATTTCTGATGGCAGCTGTGATTAAACCCCTTAGTGAATTTGAATTAGACCCCCCTCTATGACGTTTTTGGGAATTCCCATCCTCCCCCCCTTTATGTGTTGTATGTCATCTATGATGGCGGCAGTAGAAGGGCTCTATTGTTTTAGCTTAGATTATAATTAGTGGGTCCGCTCTCCTAAAGTTACAGTATTTGATGGCCAATTAAAATGTCCCTCCCGGGCATTAACACAAGCATGTCCGGGTGTGCCTTTGATTTATGAAGAGTTGAACACTGTTTGAGTGTAGGAATTTATGTTGGTCTTGTTGTTGTCATCTTCTCTTCTGTCCGTGACTATATTAACTTTAATCACATTTTTAATAACTATCAAGGAAAATAATTAATAATTAAATTAAAATTTGGTTGTCAGAATAAAGTTTACCTTGATCTTAATCCCAATTTTGCTTGTCTGTGTCTTTATTTGTTAGATAAGTGTATATAAGTATTCAAGAGCCTTGTGTGAAGTAGGTATATGAATAATTTTCGCTTTATAGTCCTACAATATTTCTTCTTTAATTACAATTGCACTTTTGGGGAGGGCATTGCCTCCTATTATACAGTTACTCAGTGGATCTAGCTTCATTTAAGGACTATTGTGTTTGATATACCAGGAACAATGCCTTATATAATAATAATAATAATAATAATAATAATCTCCTATATAATAGCCCAGATCTGTGATTCTGTGCCTGGCCGTAACGCTGGGCGGAGTCACAGAGCTGGGCGGAGTCAACTGCATCTGCTGCAGGGAGCTACCCCATACCCAGTGCCAGCAGCAGTCAGGTACAAGACCCTACCTTACAGTATAGGCCTAGGGAGGTGAGGATGGCCACCAGTAGCAAAAGTACACCACGGCCACTGACACCTGCAGGGAGGGGAACAGCGCTGATGTGGAGGGTACTTGCAGGCAGCGAGTCGCCGCCCGCAGCTCCTCTCCCGCCTACACACCATACCTGCCGCCTGACATCCACACCCCAGGGAGAGGCCGCTAGCTCAGGCACCGCTATATCAGCATCGGCAGCATACAGACAAGGGCTGCCATGCTCAGCGGCAAGCGGTGCGGAGCATGTGCAGCAGAACAGCGCCAGGACGTGACCCGCACTGATTAACATTGCTGGTGGCCCGGAGCTCCCTCCGTCTGCAGCCTAAGGCCGCGCGCCGCACCTCTCCGGGGAAACACCATGCCTGCCCGCCCACAGGGCTCCGGACGCTTACCCATGCTCCGCGATCACAGCAGCTGTTGCTGCCAGGCAGGATGAAGGAATGACGCCCGTCAGACGGGGCGGACAGTGTGCGGTGGAACGGCGCCAGGAAGGAATGCTGACCACGACCCATTGCTGCAGTCACCATCTCACAGCAGCAGCCAGGAGGTTAGTGGCCACCACGACCCGCACATCCTTATGTCACACATGAGAGCAAAGGTACACACACTGACATCACACCTGTACCCCACCCCTATATCTGCTAAGTACTCCCCATCACTATGCCCTGTCACCCTCATCCTGCTCTCTAACTGCCTGTCTGTGTACTGGCCTTCACCCCTCTTACACCATCAGCAACCCTCACTAACTACCACAGAGAATATGTGCACTGATATCTGCTGTAAAACCTACAGCGACACCAGCCCCTCCACCACCTGCAGCGCCCCTGGACCCCTCCCCATGCCCCACAAACCCCCGCACCTGCCCCTCCACCACCCATGGCACCCCCACCCACTGCGCCTTCGGACCCCCTACCCCACCCGCAGTGCCTCCCAAACCCCTCCCCCATCTGCAGCAGCCCCTCCCCCATCCGCTGCACCCCCGGACCCATCCCCTGCACCCCCACCCCTCCAGCAACCGCAACACCTTCGAACCCACTACCCCACCCGCAGCACCCACCCCACCACCACCCAATCCACCTGCGGACCACCTACACCACCTGCTCCTCCACCACCTACAGCCCCTCCCGATCCACCGCACCCTCGCCCCCCTCCCTCCCTCCCCCACCCGCACCGCCTCCAGGCCCCCTACCTCACCCGCAGCACCCGCACCCTTCTCCACCAGCAGCGCCTCCGGAACCCCTCCCCCATCCGCAACAGCCCCTCACCCGCAGCACCCCACCCCTCCCGCATCCCCTGACCCCCTCCCCCATCCGCTGAAAACCCGCACCCACCCCTCCCCCATCCGCTGCACCCACGGACCCATCCCCTACACCCCCACCCCTCCAGCAACCGCAACACCTTCGGACCCACTACCCCACCCTCAGCACCCACCCCTCCACCACCCACTGCACCTCCGGACCCCCTACACCACCCGCTCCTCCACCACCTGCATCCCCTTCCCATCCACCGCACCCCCACCCGCAGCGCCTCCAGGCCCCCTACCTCACCCGCAACACCTGCACCCTTCCCCACCTGCAGCGCCTCCGGAACCCCTCCCCCATCCGATACAGCCCCTCACCCGCCTCTCCCCCACCCACAGCACCTCACCTCTTCCACACTCCCGGACCACCTCCACCATCCGCTGCACCCCCGCACCCACCCCCTATCCCACCCGCGCACACACCCCTCCACCACCTCCAGACCCCCTCCCCATCCTCCGCAAATCCGCGCACCTGTCCCTCCACCACCCGTGGCACCCCCACCCACTGCACCTACGGACCCCACACCTCCACACACACGGACCCTCCCTCCTCCGGACCCCTAACCCCATTCACTGCACCACCCCTCCCCCACCCGCAATGCCTCCACACCTCCTACCCACCTGCAGTACATCTGGTACCCCTCCCCCATCCAGCCCAGCATCTTCCCCTCCCCCACCTGCCCCTCCCCCACACACAACGCCCCCCCGGCCCCCACCCCTCCCCCACCCGCGGCGCCTTAAGACCCCCTACGCCACCCGCCCCTCCACCACCTGCAGCACCTCCGGACCCCCTCCCCCATCCGCCACACACCGCATCTGGCTCTCCCCCGCCCGCTGCACCTTTGGATCCCCTACCCCACCCATGCAGCAGGCCCTTCCCCATCCGCATCGCCTCCACCATTTGCAACAGCCCCACACCGCCACTCCCCCACCCACGGCACCCCCGCACCCACCCCTCACCCACCCACCGCGACCCCTGGACACCTCCCCCATCCACTGCACACCCGCACCCACCCCTTCCCCATCTGCAGCGCCTTCGGAACCCCTCCTCCATCCGCAACAGCCCCGCACCTGCCATCCCCCACCTGCGACACCCCCGCTCCTACCCCACCCTCAGCGCCTTCATACCCCCTCCCCCATCCGCGGTCCCCACTCCCCAAACCCCTCCCCGTTGCAAGGGACTACGCCCCCTTCACCATCGGACGCCCTTTCATTGTGTAATATTTAAACACTAACAAAACTAGGAATGCAGGTAATACTCCATATAATACATATATTGAACCCCAGAAAGGCGTGCAGGGGTTAAGGGGGCGTAGCCCCTTCCGACGGTGTGAAGAGCGACCGTAGGGCGCGATGAAGCACCTAGTAATAATAATAATTAGAAATGAGCGGGTTCGGTTCTCTGAGAACCGAACCCACCCGAATTTACCGAGCCGTGATACGAAGGATCCTTGTGGCTTCCGCCATCGCGACTCTGCTTCTTGTCCTGCCTTGGCGGTTCACATGAGCCACTGCTGTGACATTGTCTGATTGAATCAGAACCGGTAAGTTTCGAAGAAAACTCTCCGCTTGTCGAAGGCCGTTGTAAATGGCCCTGAGTTCCAACACATTGATGTGTAGACAGGACTCCTGGTCTGACCAAAGACCCTGAAAATTTTTTCCTGTGTGACCGCTCCTTATCCTCGGAGGCTCGCGTCCGTGGTAACCAGGATCCAATCCTGAATTCCGAACCTGCGACCCTCCAGAAGGTGAGCCCTTTGCAACCACCACAGGAGGGAGACTCTGGTCCCTGGGGACAGAGTTATTTTCCGATGTAAGTGCAGATGGGACCCGGACCACTTGTCCAGAAGGTCCCAATGAAAAGTCCTTGCATGGAACCTTCCGAAGGGAATGGCCTCGTAGGCCGCCACCATTTTCCCTAGAACTCGAGTGCATTGGTGAACTGACACCCGTTTCGGTTTTAGCAGGTCTCTGACCATGTTCTGGATATCTTGGGCTTTCTCTATTGGGAGGAAGACCTTCATTTGTTCCGTATCCAGTATCATACCTAGGAACGGTAGTCGAGTTGTCGGAATCAACTGTGACTTCGGTAGATTTAGAATCCAACCGTGTTGCTGGAGCACTCTCAGAGAGTGCCACACTGCTCAGCAATTTCTCCCTTGATCTCGCTTTTATCAGGAGATCGTCCAAGTATGGGATAATTGTGACTCCATGCTTGCGCAGGACCACCATCATTTCCGCCATTATCTTGGTGAAAATCCTCGGGGCCGTGTAGAGTCCAAACGGCAACGTCTGAAATTGGTAATGACAATCCTGTACAGCGAATCTCAGGTATTCCTGATGGGGGGCATATATGGGGACATGAAGGTACGCATCCTTTATGTCCAGAGACACCATAAACTCCCCCTCCTCCATGTTGGCTATTATCGCTCTGAGAGATTCCATTTTGAATTTGAATCTTTTTATGTACAGGTTTAGGGATTTCAGATTCAAAATAGGTCTGACCGAACCGTCCGGTTTCGGGACCACAAATAGGGTTGAGTAGTAACCTCTTCCCTGCTGGTGCAGGGGAACCTTGATTATCACTTGCTGTATACACAGCGTTTGAATTGCAGCTAACACTATATCCCTTTCCGATGTGGAAGCTGGTAGGGCCGATTTGAAAAATCGGCGCGGGGGCACCTCCTCGAATTCCAATTTGTAACCCTGGGAAACTATTTCCAACACCCAGGGATTCAGGTCCGAACTGACCCAGGCCTGACTGAAAAGTCGAAGACGTGTACCCACCGGTGCGGACTCCCTCAGGGGAGCCCCAGCGTCATGCTGTGGGTTTTGGAGCAGCCGGGGAGGACTTTTGTTCCTGGGCACCTGCCGAAGCAGGTGCTCTCTTGCCTCTGCCCTTACCTCTGGCGAGAAAAGAGGATCCCCGACCTCTTTTGGACTTGTGCGACCGAAAGGACTGCATCTGATAGGGTGTTACTTTCTTTTGCTGTTGGGGAATATATGGTAAAAAATTTGATTTACCTGCTGTAGCTGTGGAAACCAGGTCCGTCAGCCCATCCCCAAACAATACATCACCCTTATAGGGTAGTACTTCCATATCTTTTTTGGAATTCGCATCACCCGTCCATTGTCGAGTCCATAAGGATCTTCTCGCTGAGATAGACATGGCATCGGCCCTAGAAGCTAGCAATCCAATGTCCCTTTGAGCATCCCTCATAAATAAGACTGCGTCTTTAATATGGGCTAGAGTTAAGAATATAGTATCCTTATCCATATTATCAAATTGATCTGTCAGCTCATCTGTCCAAGCTGCAATTGCGCTACACACCCACGCCGACGCAATCGTCGGTCTTAGCACAGCACCCGTATGAGAATAAATACACTTTAAGGTAGTCTTTTGCCTGCGATCTGCAGGGTCCTTAAGGGCCGCTGTGTCAGAAGACGGTAGCGCCACTTTCTTGGACAAGCGCGTCAGGGCCTTGTCCACAGTGGGGGGTGATTCCCAAATCTCCCTGTCCTGCTTAGGGAAGGGGTATGCCATATAAATTCTTTTGGGGATCTGCGGTCTCTTATCCGGAGTCTCCCAAGCTTTTCCAAAGAAATCATTCAATTCATGAGATGTGGGAAAGTTAATAATCTGTTTCTTTTCCTTAAACATGTGTACCCTTGTGTCGGGGACCGAGGGTTCATCCTCAATATGCAACACATCCCTTATTGCCACAATCATACACTGAATGGTTTTAGTCACCCTAGGGTGCAATTTTACTTCGTCGTAGT
Source organism: Pseudophryne corroboree (assembly GCF_028390025.1). NCBI lineage: Eukaryota > Metazoa > Chordata > Amphibia > Anura > Myobatrachidae > Pseudophryne > Pseudophryne corroboree. The sequence goes on from NC_086455.1 coordinate 150,413,973, forward strand.
CGACACTGGAATCAGAATCCGTGTCGGTAGTAGTGTCTTGTGTTAAGGGACGCTTTTGAGACCCCGACGGGCCCCGTGAGTTGGTCCAATCCGAGGATTGACCCCCTGATGTCCCCCCTAATTCAGCCTTGTCAAGCCTTTTATGTAAAGATGCCACACTTGCATTCAACATATGCCACATGTCCATCCAATCCGGAGTTGGCACAACCGACGGGGACACACCACTCATTTGCTCCACCTCCTCCTTGGAGAAGCCTTCCGCCTCAGACATGTCGAAACACACGTACCGACACCCCACACACACAGGGATTAACCTATAAGGGGACAAAACCCCAACCAGGCCCTAAGAAGAGACAGAGAGAGAGTATGCCAACACACACCAGCGTTTAAAAACACTGGAAAAAATATGACCAGATAGCGCTTTTCTATATATAATATGCCAATTCCCACTCACTGCGTCGCTAATGTGCCCCCCTCCTCTTTTTTCCAGCCTGTGAAGTTCAGCAGGGGAGAGACCAGGGAGCCAGCGTTTTCCTCATGCAGCTTCCGTGGAGAAAATGGCGCTGGTTAGTGCTGAGGATCAAGCCCCGCCCACCCGACAGCGGGCTTCGGTCCCAGTGATTTTTCAATAAAAATGGCGGGGGATCATAGATTTACTGCCTCCGCAGCCTAATCAATCTGCATTTGCCCAAATGTGAGGTTTATTGCTGCCCAGGGCGCCCCCCCCTGCACCCTTCAGTGCTGCTCTGTGTGTGTGTGACTGGGAGCAATGGCGCGCAGCTTACCGCTGCGCGCCTTACCTCATGAAGATCTGATGTCTTCTGCCGCCTAAGATGTCTTCTGCCTTCTCTATCTTCGGCATCTGTGAGGAGGGCGGCGGCGCGGCTCCGGGACGAACCCCAGGTGAGACCTGTGTTCCGACTCCCTCTGGAGCTAATGGTGTCCAGTAGCCTTAGAAGCAGTGCCCAACTTGACAAGCCAGCTCTGCTTCTCTCTCCTCGGTCCCACGATGCAGGGAGCCTGTTGCCAACAGGACTCCCTGAAAATAAAAGACCTAACAAAATTCTTCTTCAACAGAAAACTCTGGAGAGCTCTCTGCAGTGCACCCATTCTCCTCTGGGCACAAGATCTAACTGAGGTCTGGAGGAGGGGCATAGAGGGAGGAGCCAGTGCACACCCATAGTCAAAGTTCTTTTTAGGTGCCCTATCTCCTGCGGAGCCCGTCTATACCCCATGGTCCTTACGGAGTCCCCAGCATCCTCTAGGACGTAAAAGAAAATTATTTTGCATGACCTCCCTTAAAAAAGGGGCGTGGCCTCACAGGAAAAGGCTACCTTACACCCCAGTTTTTGACCATGCAACAACAGACCTCGGCCACCACCGGAATAAAAAATAAATCCACCATATTAAGCCCCACACAGTAATGCCCCTTATTATGTAGTAATGCACCATTTTATGCCATACACCGCAATGCCTGTGATAATTTATGCCCTACAGTAAAGCTTCTAATTACTTTTAAATTACCTGCTCGTTGCCAGGGGTTTCATGTGTTGGGTGTTTGCTCGTTGCCAGGTGTATCGTGTGCTGGGTGTCATGCTTGTTGCCAGGGGTTTCATGAGCTGATTGTCATGCTCGTTGCCAATAGTTTCATGCTCTGGGATTCGTGCTCATTGCCAAGGGTAGTGCTCATTGTCAAGGGGAATGCTCATTGTCAAGTGGAATGCTGGCAGTCACTAGCACTGATAGCATGCTCCCCTCTTCCCTCCTCTTACAGAGTATTCTGCTCGGGGGGGCGGAGTTTTGTGGAATTAAGCGGTTGAGTCGTGATGTCACAATGCAACCGCGTCATTCCTCGTTAACTCCGTCCCCGAGCGGAGTACTCGGGAAAAGGAGTGAGGAGAGGAGCAGTAAGGGGACAAAGTGCCGTGTCGGGCACCCCGTGCTGTTGCACAGCTTGTGCGCTTTTCCAGCGCCCAGAGCTCGCGCCCCACCAGATCCATCCTTGCTATGCCACTGCCAACACCACAACAAAACCACTTGTGTTTGCAGCACTGCCAAACAATTATGGAAGTTGTAACAAAGAAATACTGGAACATGATTGCAAACATGACCTGATTAATATATAGGTGGCTGCTGCAGGTTAATATGCTGACTTAGGCAGGGTGTCTGGAAAGGTGTTACACTGTAATCTGCTGTTGCTTAGCTAATGTGTTTGGAACATGTAATATAAATCCACTTTACTATCTAAACAATATATTCACATCTTGTTAACCAGATTGTTTGCATGAAATAAAAATGCTTCTCTTCTATATTATGCAGCTTTATGCTATTGCACAACACTCAAAGGGAGTAATATTATTATGTGTTATATATGAGAAATGCATAAACATACACTTTAATTAATGGACAACTCCCTAATTGTCAGCATGTGGTAGTGTATAAATGCCGACCCAGCAAGTTAACAAACCAGACACATCACAGCTTCAAGATGAGGTCTCTGGGATACCTGCTGCTGTTCTCCCTTATCGTCACCCTGACGTCAGGGGCGTACCTGGCTCGACCAAGTAAGAATCAGTAGACCTTACAAAAAGCTTTATTCGTCTTTCTGTAATTTGCAGGAACTACCGCATGATATATGCATATGTTTATTGCTAGAACTACTATATATCAGTTTTTAAAAAAATAAACTGCACAGTGGATCATCTTCAGATATGAAAACAATAAATTAGTGCACAGGTTCTCAAACTCGGTCCTCAGGACCCCACACGGTTCATGTTTTGCAGGTCACCTGTAGATTTTTTAAATGTGACAGTTGGTGATACACAGTGCAGCTGCTGGTTGACATGGAAAACGTGAACCGTGTGGGGTCCTGAGGACTGAGTTTGAGAACCACTGAATTAGTGTATAGAATATAGATATTACTGAGTTTTTTTGCACATATGTATCATTTCACATATAAATGTAGTACTCTATTACAAGTATTTTGCTTTCTTTTTCTATTTTATTTTACTGCACAATTGTGTTCACTTTCACTTTACCAGCTGCGCTACTGTTTATGCAATGTATTGTATTGTAGGTCAGTCTGCCTTGGGCTACAATAGGGCACTTTATGTTTTGACTATTATGGTCATATATAAAAAATGTTGAAAACAAAACAAGGCTTTGTATATATATATATATATATATATATATATATATAATATTTATATTAACAAGACATATCCTCTTTAGCAGTCACTAAAGAGGTTATGTCCTCCTTTCAGTGTTTAACAAATAGCAGCAGATTGCTTAGCTTACTGCTGTCTGTTACTGTACCTCTTACAACAGGGTTGGGGAACCTTCGGTCCTCCAGCTGTTGTTGAACTACACATCCCAGCATGCCCTGCAACAGTTTTAGCATGGCCAAATAGCATAACTGTAGCAAGGCATGCTGGTATGTGTAGTTCAACAACAGAGGACCGAAGGTTCCCCATCCCTGTCTTACACCATCTATAGATGGCCTTAGCAATATGGACTTCATTGCCAACAATTGGGGCCCAGCAACAACCTTTCTGGCTTCAGCAAAGCCTTCCAGCCAGACATTGCAGACACAGAAGCCCATTGCTGGCACGTTAGGCTTCCAGCAATAAAGAAGAGGATGCCCCGGAGGAGTCATGTAATTGTGATAATAATGCCTTTTACTATGCAGGGCAGTAGAGAGCCAGGTTGGGCCCAGGTACTTTTCAGGGGGTGTAGCACAACCTCTAGAGGCGTGGCCAAATACAGAAAAAATAGTACTTTAAGCACATCCATGGCCACACTGCAGCCCAGCACATAGCGTCTGCTGGGCTGCAGAGAAGAGCTGCAGTTGCTTGGTGGCAGGGCCGGATCTAGGGGGGGCGAAGGGGGCGACCGCCCCCCCACCTTACACAGTCATAGCCACGCCCACTTTTGAGCAGAAAAGAGCTCTCCTGGGAGAGCCTGAGGCAGAACGATGTGCTGCAGCTTATACCACAGCAGCACAGAGGAGCCAGGAGAGCAAGGGTTACAGAGCATTTGCCCCTCACTTGCTGGTGTGTGGGTACTAGGGCTAATAATTACAATTACCCCATAGCACAGTCACATGTACATAGAACAATAACAAAGCTCTATCTCAGTCTCACTCAAAAAGTTCAGTCAGAATTGAGAGAGGAGGAGTTAGGATTGCAGATGGGAGGAGTTGGGACTGTAGAGGGAGGGGTCAAGATTAAACAGTAAACCGCCCCCCCTAAAGAAAAGTCTAGATCCGTCCCTGCTTGGGGGGATGGGTTGGAGACCTGGGCCCCCACTGAGCCACTCCATCAGACCTAGGCTGGGTAACTAGTACCCCCCTCCCCTCCCCCCTCTAGGCACCACTGTTCCTATGTAGAGAACAAATACAGTAATAATTCTTTGATTGCTATCTTTCCTGTAGGGTGTCCGCAACAACTTCCTGATGTAGATTTTGGAGGCTGTCAGCAAAGGAATCAATGCGCACAGGATACCGATTGTGGGAGGAGTCAGAGCTGCTGTAAATCTGGGTGCAGTTTGCAATGCTTAAGTTTTCTGAATCCCTTTTCTGGTAAGAGCTCTCGGGTGGTCCTATAATGAGACAAAAGACAATATTCAGATGTGTCGAATGTATTAGGTAATACAGGCATTTGAGTGAAAGAACACTATCATGTGACAGACAATACAACATAAAACCTTATGGGTAGATTTACTATTACTTCTGAAAATTAAAGTGGTGGTGTTGCACATAGCAACCAATCAGACTACCATTTTCTATGATGCAATGGAGAAATGATAGAACCTGATTGGTTGTTATGGGCAACCACATCATTTTTAATTTTTTAGAAGCTTAATAAATCTATCCCTTACACAGTTATAGGTAAAAATGTAACACACTACCCTAGAACATACAGAGAGAGCAGAAGGCCTGGTGGCTCAACCAGTATCGCTGGGCCTCTACCCATATTTTGATTTGGGACCCAGCGATGCATTGTTACACCCTGCGTGTGGCCATAAATCATTGTGTTTGTGGCAATAGATATAGCCGGGCAAACAAACTGAATAATATGTACTTCTAGCACAAGGTGGAGCAGAGAGCTTCCGTAATGGAGAGGAAATCCTGTCCCATCACAGTGTGAAGTCCACTTATTACTATGATAGTTTGGAGAAAAGAATCTGAATCAGATCTCGTTAGCCAGACTGAAGGCAAACTGCAATCACTCTTGGCCATCTTTATAGTACAGATGAGCGGGTTTGGATGCAAAGCCAGAATTAACACCAGTTCGAATGTATTAGGTAATACAGGCATTTGAGTGAAAGAACACTATCATGTGACATAGACAATACAACATAAAACCTTATGGGTAGATTTACTATTACTTCTGAAAATTAAAGTGGTGGTGTTGCACAAAGCAACCAATCAGACTACCATTTTCTATGATGCAATGGAGAAATGATAGAACCTGATTGGTTGTTATGGGCAACCACATCATTTTTAATTTTTTAGAAGCTTAATAAATCTATCCCTTACACCAGTTCGGTTTTATCCGGATTTTTATTATTGGCTATCCAAAACACGTGACATCTGTGAGCCAATAAGATGCCGTTTTGAGAACCGAGTAAAACCGAACCCGCTCATCTCTACTTTATAGTTACCAAATGACTCAGTTCACATTAGAATTTATCAGTAAGGGAGAGCAACAGGTGATACCTGCTCCAGTCTGTTGCCGCTTATGAAGATTTTATGCTACAACATGAACATAAAAGAGAAAAACAGAACTAATTAAATTCAAACAGATCATAAAAGTATAATATTTCCAGCAGTTGTCAATAAAAATCTAAATTATTTTATTAAAGAAACTAGGTAAAGGGTCAGATGCAATGCAATGTGAGACGGCTGGAGAGCCGAGATTCCAGCTGAACTGGCACGTTTTTTTTTAAAGCAGCAATCGTTTGCAAGGCAAGACCAGTTTTGTTTTACCTTGTAAATGGTTGCCGCTTTAAAAAACCATACACGTTCAGCAGAAATCTTGGAGCTCCAGCCGTCTTGCACTGAATTACATCGACCCAAAGTTTGAGAAAAAAGTTATTTTCCATTGGGGGTCATTTCCGAGTTGATCGTAGCTGTGTTAAATTTAGCATAGCTACTATATTTACACTGACATGCGAGGGGACGCCTTGCACAGGGCCAGCCCCCCCCCCCCCCCCCCCGCAGAAGTGCAAAGGCATCGCACAGCGGCGATGCCTTTGCACTTGAAGAGTAGCTCCCGGCCAGCGCAGCTTTAGCGTGCTGGCTGGGAGCTACTACTTGCTCCACGGCCCGCAGCAGCTGCGTGTGACGTCACGCAGCCGCTGCGGCTCGCCCCCCGTTCGGCCCAGCCACGCTTGCGTTGGCCGGACTGCGCCTACGAAACGGCGGCCAAATGCCGCCGTTTTGCCCCCCCTCTTGCCCAGCGACCGCCTCTGCCTGTCAATCAGGCAGAGGCGATCGCAGCCCTGCCACGGCCTTCGGCTGTCTGACATGCGCCGGCACACTATGGCCCATGCGCAGTAGATACCCGTTCGCTCGGCTGCGATAAACAGCAGCGAGCGAACGGGCCAGAATGACCCCCATTATGCAAACAGTAGACAGACTGTTCCAATAAAGCAAAACCTAAAATTCACTTGGATAAAGTAAAATATAACGTTAATCCTGGCGAAACAGAAACTTCACTAAAATATGGGTAAAATATGGGTTTGAGATAAAGAAAAACTCATTATTATTCCGATTATGTAAATAAGTAACAGAGAATATATGAATATATTTTTAAGCTATATAAACTTTGCAATAATTGTCCATTATAAGAAATTGGACATTTAAGAACAGATTATAAAGCTGGATCAAGAGCATATAATTTATACAGATGAAACGGCCTTGCAGTTCAATTTTCTTTAAACTTAGATAATGTAAACTGATAATGATAAATTATAAATAAAGAATTACATATAAGTAGTTACACATATAACTTGTTTAACTATTATATTTATATTTAGTCAAAACAGCAATAGGCTTTGGGACATTAGTTATTTATTTATTTATAGAAATAAAATCATACATTTATCTTGAAATGGCAACTGTCATAAATTTAGAACAATAAAAGTAAAGAAAACTACTGTGCAACACAAATATTAACATGTTTTTCTTCTTTTCTTTCCATCTAGGAATGTTTAGCTGGCTCTCAAACATGGGTGGTGGTTGTTCAGGTTGTGGGTCGTCAAGCAGTGGATGTTCAGGCTGTGGATCAAACGGTGGTTCATATGCATCTCAATATGGCAAATCTTATAAGTAAATAAGTGTTTTTTTCCCCATAACCATGTATTGTAAAAAATAACAACAGCTAATAAATGACTCCCAATTTTAACATTGTCTTTATATTTATATTTTGGACCAAAACTATTTTCTTCTGCTTTGAGAGACATTTGTCTTCTGGAGACCAGCTTAGATTTGTTCTCTATATCTTTATGTTTTGTTATTTCCTTTGAATCTTGAGAAGAACATTCTGTTTCAAAGATAAGATACAAATTCACGTAATTGAAAAATAGTTTCTGACTGCAAAACTAAATTGTTGTACAGTATATACTGTATAGGTCATTTGAAAAACTACCTTTACACATGAATTTGACACATAATTGTAAATAGTGACTTTAATGTATAAACGGGTTCACTACGATCTGCCGGCGGCCGGCCTCCCGGCGACCAGCATACCAGCGCCGGGAGGCCGGCCGCCGGCTTACCGACAGTGTGGCGAGCGCAAATGAGCCCCTTGTGGGCTCGCTACGCGCGCCACACTATTTTATTCTCCCTCCAGGGGGGTCGTGGACCCCCACGAGGGAGAATAAGTGTCGGTATGCCGGCTGTCGGGCTCCCGGCGCCGGTATGCTGGTCGCCGGGAGCCCGACCGCTGGCATACTGAAGACCACCCGTATAAACCAGGGTTAATCAACAAGATAGAATTCAAAAACATTACCTTTAAATTCTGTAATAAAAATACAGCCCTAAAATGTCCTTAGCACCACAAGATCACTCATCCAGAAATGTTCCCACATGCCCTTCCCTTGCTACAGAGTTCCACCACATACCTCCAGGTCTTAACGCTGGATATGCATCAGTAGAGGACAGGCAGCCAACTAATTTTCCACTTGGATTTGTGAAGTGCAGGTTTAAACACAACATGTAAAAAAAGACCAACTACCTCAATTGTTTGTCCTTAAACAGATTTGAGTATTTAGTGGGGGTCGGTGGTGCTCCCCTGAGTCAGTATAAGACAGGAGGTATAGGTAGAGAAAGAAGACTCTTTTTTGGGGCCAACACTTAAACTCTAACAAAGCCATACATTGTGATTTAGACGCGTTTCACCCATGGGGGATTGATCACATCATGGGTCGGTGTAGGTAAGTATTGGCCACGTTTGAAGTATATATGGGGATATGTCCGCCAATGGTTCAATTACCCTAATTGAGTTAACCGAATCCATGACAATTAAAATATCATTTAAGAAGAAAAAAGAAACAAGAGCATCTTAATAAAATACTTTTTTTTAGAGGGCTTTACCAAACTGGAATGTATATTAGATATCTTCGCAGGGTATATAATACAAACTGCACATAGAATACACAAATGTACTGGTTACACTACCGTTCAGAGTCTATGAGTCATATTGTTGCAACAGAAGGTGCACTTCAACAAACACAATTTCAGAGTGCCCTGTTTGTAATGTCGCATCTGAAACGCCCTTAATTCAACAGACTGTTATAAGCATTAGGGTAGTAGCACTCCTGCTAACATTCACAAGATGAAAGATTAGTATAGATATTGTTCCAATTTGCATCTCACGGGTGCAATGTGTGTATTCTATAAATGATATATGCAGCCTTGCCTTGAGTGGAGAAAGAGTCTGACGCCAGGAGTCGGAATAGAATGCGGGGATTGTGGTTTGTTGAATGGGGACGTAAGTGAGGTATAACAGAATATATCATTAGATAAACAACATTATGGAGTAATGTTATGGCTGGTATGTTAACAAGTTAGTTCCAATATCTGAATTTGTGCTTGATCATAATTGAATGGCAAAGTTAGTTATAGGGTGTGTGTCACCAGTAAATATCAAAAATTCTGGTTATGTGTCCTATGCAGGGATTTGATATACGGCTTAGTGTCAGATAGGACCAAAATGGGCCAATGATCCCAAGTGTCAGAAGGGACATCAGAAATTGGTGAGTATCAGATATCAGCACGACCTCGCACATCTGGCATCAGAGAATCTTACTTAACAGTTGTCCTCTGAGAGGATTATTGAGAGAGGGACGTCTGACCTTGGAGAGTAAAAAAATTGTTATGTGTATTCTACAGAAGTTACGTGGAGATTAGGTGACAAGCAAGTTTGTACAGAAGTTACAGGAAGACTCAATGATAATAAGCAAATGAAACGAAAGAGTGAAGTTTTATTCTTAAAGAGATTTTTTTATATATATGTGACTCCAGCATCATAGGAAGGACCCAAAATGTATATTCTCATTCAGCCCATTCGGTGAAAGGGTTCCCAATTCAATAGTCAAGTAGCTCTGTCATTTAAGGAGCAGGTTTGTGAGATCACCACCCCTAATTCCTAGGCAGATGTTCTCTAGTCCAAAGGCTTTAAAGCATTTTAAGTCGCCATGGTGTTTGAAGTAAAAATGACATGCAACTGAGGTAAGCTGTTTCATTCTACTGAGGTCGAGGTGGGCATTCCTCACCGTGCCTAAGTGCTCTAGAATCTGTTGTTTGAGCGTCCTTGTGGTCATGCCCACGTATAATGCTTTGTAGTCACATTGTATGCAGTATATGATTCCCTTGGTTCTGCAATTGAAATAGTCTTTTATCTCTCTGTTGTTGCCAAACCGGTCCACAACGATCTTCTTTCAAGTCATATATTGGCATGCTTTATAAGCCCCACACGGCCCCTTCAAGGATGGGGACGAATCTGCCTATAGACGGGAAGTAGACCGGTTGGCCCAGTGGTGCATCCACAACAACCTTGAGCTCAACCCCCTCAAAACTGTCGAGATGATAGTGGACTTCAGGAAGAAGTCAACTAGTGCACATCCGCTAACGATTGCTGACAGTGTGTTATCGCTAGTGGACTCCTTCAAGTTTCTAGGGACCACAATCTCCCAGGACCTTAAATGGGGGTCCAACGCTGACGCCACTGTTGGGAAAGCGCAGCAGAGGTTGTTCTTCCTCAGGCAACTAAGGAAGTTCAACATCCCACAGAAGCTTCTGCTCCTCTTCTACTCCGCGATTCTGGAGTCGGTAATGTGCTCCTCAATACTGGTATGGTACAGCTCCGCCAGCCCGAGGGACAGATGCAGGCTCCAAAAGGTGGTCAGAACTGCAGAGACGATCATCGGGGGCCGACCTTCCCTCAATCCAGGACCTGTACCTGTCCAGAGCTAAAAAGCGGGCAACGAAGATAGTAAAAGACCAGCTACACCCCAGCCACAGCATGTTCAACTTGCTTCCTTCAGGCAGGCATTACAGGGCCGACCCCGCCAGGTCCACAAGAAGCCTCAAAGTTTCTTTCACCAAGCGGTGCACCTGCTGAACTCCTGAACATTGACTGACTAGACGTACATGTAACTAACTTGTGTCCCTACGGTATGCCTATCTGTGTGACTTTACTTGCTCCCCCCCCCCCCCACCTACTTATCTGTTACCTACTTGGCTGTTGTATAGCAAACCGAAGACAAATTTCTAGTATACGCAAGTACACCTGGCCAATAAAGCTGATTCTGAACCAGAGATGGAGGGAGCTCTGAGCAATGTACGCGTGTAATAGCTTTTAACCAGATGGTCACATAGGTTAGGTGCTCTTCTCCAGCTCATATTCACTCTTTCTCCCAGATGTCTTATCTCCCAAAGATGAGTGATTCCCTCTTGACATTGTGCATAGATGACTGTGCTTTTCTAATGGAGTTTTTACTGTAACCCGTCTCCTGCAGTCTTTAGGATAATTCCTGACTTTGAGATTTATATACCCTGTCGTCCGAGCAATTTCTGCGTAGACCTAGAAATTCTCCCCTGGGGATGTTTTCCACAGTTGGTGGAAAGTGATGACTGGTCTGATGAAGTAGACTATTGGTGGCAGTGTTCTTTCTGTACAGCTTTGTTTCAATTTTGCCCTCGTCATCTTTGTATATCTTCAAATCAAAAAATGAGCTTTGTTCACTACTGATCTCATGTGTCAGGCCCAAATTGATGGTGTTGGAATTCAGTTTGTTAATGAACTCAAGAAGAAGCTCCATCCCTCCATTCCAAATCAGGAACACGTCATCTATATATCGATACCACATCCCGAAGTGCTGAGTCAGATGTTAATTTTCTTCATTAAAGACTATCTCCTTTTCCACCACCCCAGAAATAAATTGGCATAGGTGGGGGCACACGCAGCTCTCATTGCTGTGCCCCTTGTCTGAAGATAGAACTTATTACCAAAGGTGAAGAAATTGTGGTTGAGAACAAAGAGTAGTAATACCAGGAGGAATTTATCAAAGTCTCCAAGTTTGTGCATGTTTAGAAAGTATATAACTGCAGTTATGCCCATATCGTGGTTTATGCTGGTATACAGGGCTTCAACATCTAATCCTACGAGAAGTTGTTCAGCATCCAGATTGATGTTGTGTAATTTTTTTCAGAATATCAGTTGTATCTTGTATGTAGGATGGCAGTTCTAAGACAAAGTGTCTTAAATGAAGATCCAAAAAGCTACTAGCCTTCTCTGAGATGCTGCCTATTACAGATACAATTGGCCATCCTAGTGGAGAAATGGGATTTTTATGAATACATACAGTGTGAACATTTTTGGATTGTCTGTTCATAGGTATTTGTATTCCATTTTGTTCCATTTTGTTGATCACACCAGAGTTGTAGGCCCTATCCAGGATCTCTTTATATTTAGTCTTTACTAATTCCAGTGGATTCAGGTGCATTTGTTTATAGCAGTCACCATTTGTCAGTTGTTGGTATGCTTCATGGGTGTATTGATCTTTTGGGCAGATAACCACACATTCACCCTTGTCGGATGGCTTGATCACTACATCCTGCCAGCTCTGGATGTTTTTCAGGGAGTTATGTTCTTCCCTTGTAAAATTATGTTGTTTACAGTGTAAATGTCTGTTCAGGTATCGTTGATCAAATTCTTTGGAGATCAGGTTGGTAAAGACTCACCTCCGGACATATTGACTCCGCAGGGAAAAAAAAGAGGATTTAGTTTTGCATATGGGCCTTGTGTTTCTACTGGTGGCATCAGGCTCTTCTGACAGTTGCTGTAATTCTTCTAATGCCAATAGTGCTTTCTCTTATTGTGTTGAGATTTCATTCTCAGACATAGTGTTGGTTTGTTCCCGTGTGTTGGAAAATAATTTCTTGAATAACCCCCAGAGTCAACCAATCACAACTCTCCTGCTTAAGCAGTGCTGGCAAAGGGGGATGAGAAGTGCAATGTTTAAGAGTGGTTGCAAGCTGAAATCAGAACTTTAACTAGACATTTTGGTGCAAACTGGAGGGGCCATGGCCAAAGATACTGTGGCAGTGTAGACCTGGGCCTCTTGGCTGTTAATATTTCTCAGTTTATAACTTTCCCCCTGCATAACATCTCTCTACTCTCACTGCAGACTATCCCTCCTCTCCCCCTGCAGATCATTGCTCCAGTCATCTGCAGATCATCCCCCTCTGCTCCTGCACACAGAGACGGTCCTAGGCATAGGCAGAATTGGCTATTGCCTAGGGTGTCCTGGGGCGGGTACTCACCGCCGCGGGGTCTGTGGTCCGGTCGCTGCTGGTATGGCCTCCATTGTGCTAGTGTGGCTGCAGGGCGGGGGGGGGGGGGGGGGGGGGCGGTCAGCAGTGTAGATGTGGTGACTTCTGGGAGGCCAGGAGGATTGAGGATCAGGTAGGCTGCAGTGCTTGTGTGTGGCTGCAGTACAGAAGGCAGCCATGTTGGAGACCAGATTATCCTGTACCAATGAGCTTCACTGGGGTAAGTGGTTAGCCAATCCCGTGGCTTCACTCCCTATAAATAAAATGAGCTTTAGGCACTCTCTGTCAGTGCTTTGTTGTTACTAGACAGCATTCCAGCTCTGTGCTCCAGCAGATTTATCTGTGTCCATCCAAGTGTCCTGGTCCCTACTCCACTCACTGTGTTTGCTAGCCATTCCTCACTGTTTGATACTTGCCAGCTCCCCAGTACGCTGTACAGTTAACTGGATGGTACCGCCGGCCTATCCTGAGTCCTGTGGTGGGGTGCCAGCTTCCACGGAGTATTCTTCAGTCTCATCTTAAAGACACAGTCACAGAATTCGTCAGTCTCGTCTTAAAGACGCAACGGAGTATTCTTCAGTCTCATCTTAAAGACACATGGGGTCATTCAGAGTTGATCGCAGTGGCAAATTTGTTCCCAGTTGGCCAAAACCACGTGCACTGCAGATGTAACATGTGCAGAGAGAGTTAGATTTGGGTGGGTTATTTTGTTTCTATGCAGGGTAAATACTGGCTGCTTTATTTTTACACTGTAATTTAGATTTCAGTTTGAACACACCCCACCGAAATCTCTATCTGCACATGTTATATCTGCCACCCCTGCAGTGCACATGGAGGGTCATTCCGAGTTGATCGCTAGCTGCTTTTGTTCGCTGCGCAGCGATCAGGCAAAAAAATTGGCACTTCTGCGCATGCGTATGCGGCGCAATGCGCACGCGCGTCGTACTATTACACCGAACGATGTAGTTTCACACAACGTCTAGCAAAGCTTTTCCGTCACACTGCTGGCCGCAGAGTGATTGCCAGGAAGAGGGCGTTTCTGGGTGTCAACTGACTGTTTTCAGGGAGTGTTCGAAAAAACGCAGGCGTGCCAGGAAAAACGCAGGCGTGACTGGGCGAACGCAGGGCGTGTTCGTGACGTCAAAACAGGGACTGAATAGTCTGAAGTGATCGCAAGCGCTGAGTAGGTCTGAAGCTACTCTGAAACTGCACAAAATTATTTTGTAGCCGCTCTGCGATCCTTTCGTTCGCACTTCTGCTAAACTAAAATATACTCCCAGTGGGAGGCGGCATAGCGTTTGCACGGCTGCTAAAAACTGCTTGCGAGCGAACAACTCGGAATGACCCCCATGGTTTTGCCCAACTGCTAACAATTTGCTGCTGCAATCAACTCTGAATTAGGCCCACAGCCACAGAATTCTTCAGTCTCGTCTTAAAGACACAGCCGCAGTATTCTTCAGTCTCGTCTTAAAGACAGTTTTAAAATCACAGCCACAGTCTTCAGATCTTCTTCAGCCTCATCTTTTGAATATCCAGAGTCCGCATTCTTTCCGTCAAGTCTTCACAGTTTTCCACAGCTTCTCCAGATTCCAGTTTCGTCCAGAGTTCTTTAGCCACATCTTTCAAATACTGTATCTTGGACTACAATTCTTTACAGCTCTTTAACCAAACATCCCATATCCTCCATTCATCACTCACATGAACTGCCCCCAGTGAATCAGCATTACTCCCCTCTCAATATGTACAGACTTTTTAAATATCAGTTGCATTGAAGTCTGTTGTATATGAGAAGGATTTATCTTCGTCCTCCTAGTTTCCTCATCTCAGGAGCATCTACTCCTTTAATTGGTCAGAGTCCAACGGATTCACAAAAACACCCTAGTGTGACAGTGGGCATCTGCCAATTCATAGTGTAACAGGGTTATAAGTCATTTTCACTTGTATGAATATATATATATATATAATATGTATAACATTATTTAAGAAATATAAACTATATTTAGTATTAACCATAATAAAGTATGTGTATATAATATGAATCTATATAAAGAAAGGGGTTTCTTAAGTATATTTATTGTGCGGGGTATACAGAAGGGAGTGAGAGGTGTAGCAATATAATGAAGAGACAGTGGAGACAGTTGTGTGTGCTGTAATTGCTGGGCTGAGTGCAAATGATGCGCGAGGCTAAATAATAATAGCTGTCAAGTATGAGGGGTTTGTTTTCTCCACCGCGTGCAGGTAGATGGTACCGTGTGCAGAAGGGTCACCTCGCGCAGGTAAAGGAGGCCGTGTGCAAACAAGTGGAGGTCACCTCGTGCAGGTAAAGGAGGCCGTGTGCAAAGGAATGGTCCCCATGCGCTGTTAGAAGTAGAGTATAAAAGATGCTCCCCGCCGGCGGGCAGGCAGTCTGCAGATTCCCCTTGCAGTGCTGGCACCTAGGTTTCTCCGGTGGCCGTTAAGAGCTGTAACAAGCTGTAAACATTACAGCGGCGGCCGGGGAGTCAGGGTAGCGCAGCCAGACAAGGTAGCTTTTAGCGCTGGAAGACGGAGCGGCGGGATTTAAGAGGCGGAGGGTCACGGAGGTGGCCCACCTGTCCTCTATTCCCAAGCTGTCTGCTCCGCTCCAGAGTGCGCTGCTAAGGTGCCCCTGCTCCCGATTTCAGCTGTACACATTAATGCGGGTAGCAGGAGGTAGCGGGCAGCAACGCTGATAAAAGTCCTGACATCTCCCACTCCAGCAGCGGAGGCAGGGGGAAGAGGTGGATAGAAATGAGAGGTGGCGCTGCCTGAAATGCTTAGCCAATAAGGAGAGTCGGGGGAGGAGTTGACGGCACCGCTGACGAATAAGAGAATGTGTAAGTGAATAATTAACACCTGCACAATATTACACACCTAAACCGCATCTAAAGACATGAAAGATATATATAGCTGCACTCGTAAAAGTTAGACTGTGATAGGTGTGGGCATTTCACTAATCGTAACCCCTAAAAAAAACTATGAACCGAGATATGTATATAAAGTGAGGGGTAAAATGACAATAGACTTACAGCAGCAGTAGTGCATATAGAGACAAGCCCAGGACCTCTTGGAAAATACTACTAGAGACTGGATTTAGCCAGGAGATAAAGAACTTGTAGTGACTCATTACTAAACCCATGCTATATATTACACTGTGAATTTGGGAGTGTAATTTTATCCATAGACTGCACTGTTGTAGCTGGAGGGACAAAGGAGTCACTGGACAGAAAGGAAAAAAAGACTATAAATATAAGAGGAGATTCCTGCCCTTATAATAATATGGAGATTATAATAATATATATTTATATGCACCGTGGGGATGAGACTACATATACCACAGAGCAGGAGTGAACATTCAAGTACGTTAAACTTCTATATTCTATTGCCATGGTGCAATCGGAGCAAGGACGCAGTTTATTACTCCAACGGAGCAAGGATGCAGTTTATTAATTCAACCAGTCTTTGTACTGTTTAAAAAAGACTTTATTCTAGCTTGAGCTGAAGGGTTATTACAACAGGACTAAGAAAGGTTACATTATTGATACAGATTATATGGATGCAGACTGTGTAAACTTTAAATAAAACTAAAGAAAAAAGGAAACAACAGTAACCAATAAGGAAGGCTGAATAGGACCCTAGCAATACCCCTTTCACATCGCACAAATAACCCGGTACCGACACGGCATATTGCCGTGTCGAACCGGGTCAGTGTGCGATGTGAAAGCACACTGGGCGATTTAGCGGGTCGCCTGACCCGGTAAATCAACCCGGTAAAAAAGAAGGGTTTTACCCGGGTTGATTACCGGGTCAGGTGCGGTGTGAATGGGAGCCGTGTCGATGCGACACGGTTCCCATTCACAAGATAGGGAGAGGCGGCGCTGGAGATGAGCTCATCTCCCGACGCCGCCTCCACCCCCGCCCCTGCTGCTGCTGCGGCCTCCGTTGTCATGGCAACCGACCCGGTATATTGCCGGGTCGGGAAGCCTGCAACGGAGCGCAAATGCCGGATCCCACCCGGTAAGTACACGTTTGTCTTACCGGGTAGGACCCGGCATTTGCGGTGTGAATGCAGCATAAGTAGCATTTTAATGCCAAGTGGAAACTAAATAATATGCTTCACTATTTGTAAAGTACTGCATCTGTTTGTTGGCTAAAGACAAAGAACCCAGGGAAAGAAGGATTGTCTATTTAACCCTAGTAAAAGGAATTAAATCAACCTTAGGTCTTATATTGGAAACACTCCACTACTAAAAAAGATTAACAGTTCTTTATGTACTTATTGGGCCCCAACTGCGCAAATATTTTATGGATTAAGAGTACCCGGGTCACTCACTTTAGTATATACTATTGTGGTTTTTTTGTGATGCATGCAAAACTTAATGTATAAGGTAAACAGTATTGTTTAGTTGGATAAGTATTGAAAAAAACAAATTGATTACATGGTTAATGTTAAGAGTGTATTAAAACAAACCTATTATACTTACCATAAAGTGTTGTATTGGTACCAACGGATCCTGAGACCCTGGAACAGGAAGAAGAAGAACAGGTATTTAATATTAAAGGGACTTATGTAATAAAAGTATACCTATTAAATAATACCTCCATTTCCTACAAGGCTTACCAAGGCAAGCCAAATTATAGATTAGCTTGGGTGGAGGCACAAACTTATATTAGTGACCCACATCTAGAATTAAAGTAGGGTTACAATAGGGTATCTGTGCAGGCTTAGATATGCTGCACTGGCTTCAGCTGTCCCATGCCACTGCGCCATTCCCCATCAGACCCGCTGTCTCCGGCGCAGCTGAGAACGAGCCCCTACCAGCCTGAAAGTTGCCAGAAAAGCACCAGGCTGTGCTGCCACGTTGCCACGTCCCCAGTAGCTTGGCATGTCACTCACCATTCTGATCATTTTGGAGATCAAAGCTTCTACAGTCAGCTCACCAGTTCCCAGCACACCCAGGCAGAAGCACATGCAGGCGAGCTGTAATGGTCACAAAAGGTGTGAGTCAGCATCAATAGCAGCCCTTACTGACAGCGGTGAGTGGCTTGGTTCCTCATCCATGGCAGCCCCTACCCCCACCCCCACCCCCCACCCCCGCAGGCTCCTCTCTCCAGTCCTCTCTGTTCCCTCCACTGCTCCTACCCACCCCCCATGTGCGGCACTCCCGACCCCCCACCCTAACGCGACACACACAGGCTCCTCTCTCCAGTCCTTTCTGTTCTCTCACTGCTCCTACCCACCTCCATCCACAGCACCCTGACCCCCCTACACTCCTCCCCAGAGACTCCCCTCTCCTCTCTGTTCCCTCACAGCTCCAACCCCCTCCTCCCCACACAGATTCCCTTCTCCAGCTCTCACTCCCATCACAGATCCAAACTTCCCCAAACAGAACCAAGGCACCCATCCAACCCCACCTTGCCCCCACAAAGATTCCCCTCTCCTGCTCCCCTCACATCTCCAAATGCCACCCCCCTAACACCCTCCACCCTCTGCACCTTTGCCCTGCCTCCCCACATGAGTTCCCTTTTTCCCTTTCCTGCTCCCTTCCCTCACAGCTTTAACACCTCCATCCACAGCATCCCCAATCACTGCACACCAGTTAGGGTTAGACTGCAGTTAGGGTGGGTGCTGGGCGGCCCTCAGCATGTGCAGGGATGACTGCAGATCTGGCTGCATATGCAGCAATCTGCTATCATCTCTGAATAACCCCCTATGCCAGGTACAGCCCTCATTCCCTCCACAGTGCGGCCCCAGTACCTGCAGAAGGTCCCGTCTCGGGCGCTGCTCCTCTCCCTTCTCCGCCTCCGGGTTCTCGCAGGCTCCGTTACTCTAGCAGCAGCGGCTCCGTAGGATGTCGTCAGTGATGGGGGGGGGGGGGGGGGGGGGGGGTAGCGGGTACTAATTACCTGGGCCTGGGACTGATGAAGGGGTCCGCCGGGGGCCCTTGTGCGCCGCACTCCCTCCTTACTGGGCGGCAGCATAAGCTCTCATGTTGGCAACACAGCACATGCTGTGCTGTGCTGCAGAGAGGCTGCTGTTACTGCCCAGCCTCTGCCTGTTCCTGTACAGGTGGGGGGGGTGAACACACTGACCACAATCCCCCCCCCTCGAATTGACCCTGGCTGAGGAGCTGAGCCAGGGCTGGGGACTCAGTAAAGGACAAGGCACTGCAGATTTCCCCAACTTTTTCCATAAGGGGGCGTGGCCACGACTCCAGCGATTAGGCCACGCTCCCCAAAACGGCTCGGCAGCAGCGTGTAGCTGTGTGTGTGCTGAGGGGAGGCTGCACACTAGGCGGGGCTGTGTGGGTAGTTGGATGGTAGGGAGAGACCGGCGCTACACGCTGCCAGCTCCGCTGCTACCTGTCATCCAGTTTGCAAAGCGGTGAGAGCGCCTCCCTGCTTTGTATACCCTTGCTGAGCGAGCAGCGCCGGCGCTGCCTGCGCCTCTGTCATATTTTGGGGGGGCAAGCTGCCCCATTGCCCCCCTCCCCCCCCCCCCCCCCCGTTCCGACGCCCCTGATTGGAATACATCCAATTTCCCTTTCGATGAGATGCCGGCGGTCATATGACCGACACCGGCAGCCCAAAGTAGTCAACACCGACCAGGGTTGGGGAAGTATGCTAAACCTAACCCCCCCTCGCAGTCTAATCCCAACCCTCCCTTCCCTGCAGCCTAAACCTAACACATCCAGTTTCCCTGCAACCCCTGAGCTTGGGCTGCCAGAAGACTATTATTTTGCATCCACGTGTGGGAGATCCTTTTGAGTTCACTCCCTTTCTGTGCACAGCCTGGCCAGAAGGATGAAGCTGAGGCTGATTTCCAAGTTTACTGAGAGGCTGGCCAAGTGAGATGTGCCAGACAGTTGCAGGAAGATTAGCTTTTAGCAGCTGCTGGCAAGCTAGTCCAACAGGGTTGCATTGGATGTGACCATGTCAGGAAAAGCCTAGCCTGGCAAGTAGTTAGAGTACTTTAATTTGTGAGCATTCAGGGCCTGTTTTAGTCCTTGTGGCGACCAGAGAGGACATTTCCTTTGCCCCCCCCCCCCAAAAAAAAAAAAGATAGGGGTAGGGGCGTGGCCACAGAATAGTTCCAATTCACATTATACTGCACTGTCCATCAGTCACATTACACCACACAGTAGTACCCCTTACACACATTATGCCATGTTAGAGCCCCTTACACACATTACACCACAGTAGAGCAGAGCCCCTTATACACATTGCACCAGGTAGAGTCCCTTAAACAACACAGGAAAAACAAAAACACAGGGTAAAAAACCTGATTCATGCTCTTTACGTTATTTGTCATTTTTCCTCCTTATAGCAATGCCCCTCACATATTATGCCACACACTGTAATGTCCATTACACATTATGCCACACACCATAATGCCCATTCCACATTATGCCACACCATAATGCCTATTACCAATTATGCCACCCACCGTAATGCCCATTACATATTATGCCACACCGTAATGCCAATTACATATTATGCCACACACCGTAATGCCCACTACACATTATACCATACACTGTAATACCCATTACACATTATGCCACATACAGTTACAGTATGTCCTGACACCATTTTATGCTCCACACACAATAATGTCCCTTACAAATTATGCCCCACAGTAAAGCTTCTAATTAGGTTTAAATTACCTGCTCATTGCCAGGGGTCTAATGCTTGTTGCCAGGTGGTCTCATGCTCATTGCCAAGGGTTTCATGTTCTGGGTTCCATGCTCACTGCCAATGATTTCCTGATCATTGCAAGGGGTCTCATGCTCGCTGCCAGGGGTTTACTGTTTGTTGCCAGGGGCCTCATGCTCATTGTCAGGGGTTTCCTGCTTGTTGCCAGGGGTCTCATGCTCATTGCCAGGGATCTGATGCTCTTTGCCAGGGGTTTCCTGCTCATTGCCAGGGGGTGCATGCTCATTGCCAGGGGTTTACATAGGAGAAGATGCATTTCTGCATCTTCTCCCACTGCCAGCACTCCCCGACACTGGCATGGGGGGGCATTAAGGGAGATATTAACCTGCTGGGTCCTGGCATAAGGGGCTCAGTGCTGGCATATGGGGCCCTTAATCTGCTCAGTGATTGCATGGGGGGGCATTACCCCGCTCAGAACTGTCATGGAGGGGGGCGTTAAGGGAGATATTAACCTGCTGGGTGCTGGCATAGGGGGACATTAACCTATTCAGTGCTGGCATGGGGAGCATTAAGGGAGATATTAACCTGCAGGTCGCTGGCATAGGGGGGCATTGACCTGCTCAAAACTGGCATGGGGGCCATTACGCTGCTCAGAGCTGCCATGGGGGGGCATTACCCCACTCAGAACTGCCATGGGGGGGCATTACCCCACTCAGAGCTGGCATAAGGAGTCACTAAACCGCCAAGTGTTGGCTTAGGGGGGTTCGCTGGCAACCCAGCCCCCACTTACCAGGGAACAATTATCAACTCCCATCCCTAACCCCTGCCCACAATTAGCTATCCACCTCCTTCCCTGGGCATAATTAGCAAACCTGCACCACTTGCCAAGCACGTCCCGTTGCCACTGGCCAGCCATACAAAAAGCATCAAATGAATCTTACACTCAGCCAGCCGGAGAGCTACTCCGTGCTAGCCATGTCCTGTGGTGAGGTCCCACTGCCACCTGCCAGCCATACAGAGGCTTCAGTACCGTAAAAACTGTCTTTTTCAGTTCCAGTGCAGGTGCATTTAAAGTTTCCAAATCCGCATCCACCCAGTGCTTGACAAAGACTAGGTCCATCCAGCAAAGGGAAACTAGATGCTACTGTGCTCTCCAGACACTAGCGGTCAAGTAGGATCTCTAGCGTCTGTCTTGAGTCCCCGCTCTCCTCCTTCCTTGGTCTTAGCTGCAGACGGGTGCCTGCAGAGTGACTGCGGCTGTGCCTTCAGGCCACAGCGCCCCAGGCGGCCCCCCTCCTAGCCCGCACCTAAAACCGCCACTGTGGTTATTATAACTTTAAATGTGCTGGTAAAGTGGCATGTTAAAAGCTAAAATGAATGCACGGTTAAAATGCTTAAAGTAGCATTGCAACCGTGTCAGGATACTTGGCATTCTGGTTTCGACAAAGTCACTGTTGACAGAGTGACTACATACCTAATTTAGAGTATTTCTGTATGTTTTTGTTTGTTTTTTTTCATTTGGATAACAAGTTATTTCCTCCCCTCTATGCGGACCCACATTCTTGTTGTATATTAAATGGTGAGAAGAAGTGATGGTAAACTATTCCCAATTACCTTGTTAGTTCCAGCATATCAGGAGTTATAGAGAAAGAAAGCCAAGTACATTTTCTTTATCAGGTATAAAAAGAGAACAATCATTGGTGAGCCAGAACAATGCTAGGAAATAGGAATGCTTTCCGTGAGGATTTATATATATTTATATATTTATACCTGAAGGATCAAAAGAAACAGGATTCCCCAAATCATAGTAATAGGCTGGTTCAGTCAGCTCTAATTATTTAACTTGTTGCATCATTAGAGAGAGATGTGATTGCTTTTTAATGAAGACACTTTGTGGTTGTTACAGTAGCTACAATGGGGGTCATTCCGGGTTGATCGTAGCTGTGCTAAATTTAGAACAGCTACGATCATCTTCCCTGACATGCGGGGGGACGCCTAGCACAGGGCTAGTCTGCTCCGCATGTCAGTCCGCCCCGCCGCACAAGTACAAAAGCATCACACAGCGGCAATGCTTTTGTACTTGTGGAGTAATTCCCGGCCAGCGCAGATCCTGCGGCTGGCCGGGAGTTGAGCGGCTGCGTGTGACGTCACGCAGCCGCTGCCGCCCGCCCCCAGCACGGTCCGGTCACACCTGCGTTGGCTGGACCGTGCCCCCATAACGGCAGCCAAACGCCGCCGTGCCGCCCCCTCCCGCCCAGCGACCGCCTCTGCATGTCAATCAGGCAGAGGCGATCGCTAGGGAACGACGGCCTTCGGCCATCCGGCATGCGTCGCCGCACTTCCGACCCGATCGCTGCGATAAACTGCAGCGAGCGATCGGGTCGGAATGACCCCCAATAGCAGTTACTATTGTGTTATTTTACCTTACCTGCATTAAATAGATGCCACTATTTGTAATATATATAATCTGCTATAGAAAAGGTGATAATTGTATAGCTAACAATCAGGCTGGAATTATACTAAAAGTACTTCAGTCTCGATATAGTCAAAGCTTAGGGCCTAATTCGGACCTGGTCACTGCTGTGTGTTTTTGCAGAGGTCTGCGATCAGGTAGCCGCCCATAAGGAGTGAAAACCCGCCCCGTGCAGTGTGCGAATGCATGTGTACGCCGTGATAAAATGTTGCCATACAGCGAACATCTGCAATTCCGTTCGCAACTTAAGGTGGGTACACACTAACAGATATATCTGCAGATATATCTATGGACGGATCGAGCAGTGTGTTCAGCATACACACTGCTCGATCCGTCGGGGACTGACGTCATGAACTGGGCGGGCGTGTACACACGCCCGCCCAGTTCATCTGTCAATCACCGCCGGCCGCCGCAGCATGTGTACGGGCGGTCGGCCGACCGCCCCGTACACACACAGCGACGTGCCAATATATCAGTAGATATATTGGCCGTCGGCTGTGCTGCGCGGCCGATGCGATACGTCTGTGAATGACGGAGTTCACAGACGTATCGGCCGTACACACTGGCCGACGGTCCCGCGATATATCGGCCGTTCAGGAGAACGGCCGATATATCGATCAGTGTGTACGGGCCTTTACTCATCATCGAATGATTTTTCCAGTCTGTGCAGTCTGTGCGTAGCTCAGGACTTACTCCTACACTGCAAAAGAAACAGGCTGATCGGGGTCAAAGCTGACGTCACACACCCTCCCTGAAAACGTTTGGGAACGCCTGCGTTTTTCCTGACACACCCAGAAAACGGCCAGTTAACACTCATACACGTCCGCTTCCTGTCATTCACCTTTGCGTACGCCTAACGTTTGAAATGTTTGCGCCATTCTGTCGCTGTTTGGACTCGTGCATACACATGTGCAGTCATTTAATAATTGACTGCACAGCGTCAGGTCTGAATTAGGCCCCTAGATACCATAACAAGTGCATGGTAGCAATAATTTTCACAGGGATTTCAGAACGTAGAAGTGGCTAAACTAGACAGACTGCATCCTCAATTGCATGTTACAATCTGTGTTAAAAGACTTGTTTATATTTTCCTTCTATGCCAAAATGCTAGGCGTTTAACATGTAGAAATGGCTTAAAGTCTGAGCAGACACCCAGATACTTAACACCGCCCGTGTAATCTCCATATAGCACACATCTAGCACAATTAATGTAGTGCCACGGACAAGTAGAGCATGGGAATAAAGCCAGCAACACTAAGCTGGTGGGTTATATCCATGCTTTATTGTTATTTTTTTTTCTGTATACTAATTTAGATACATCATCGTCAGGATTCAGCAGTACAGTTTGTTAAATATAGAAATAGATTGCGTTTGAATGCGTGTCTACGGTCATTCCTCACATTTCCCTTATAATCACATTGGGCGGGATGTATTAAGATACATCGCCGCCCCTCGCCGCTTACCGCAGCGATGTTGATCGCATATGTACTAACATATGCGATCAATATCGCGATGCGGTGACGGAGGCCCCCCCGCGATACCTGTGAGGTGGTGTGCGGGGGGACTCCGTCATCTCCCCGGGATCTTTACACTGGCTAGACGCCGGGAAGCAGCAGCAGGCTGCCCCCGATGCCTCCTCCTCCCCGCTGCAGCCGGAAGAACCTCCGTCTGCGTTGCTAGGGGGAGGAGGAGATTACCTTCCGGGTCCAGGACAGCCTGGAGGAAGGTATGCCGGGGGGGGGAGAGGGGGGGAGGCGTCTGCGGCGGGTTGCGGTGGTCGGCGATAAGAAGCCCATAGGCTTCTATAGGGTATCGCGATCCAAAGATGGCAATACCCTGGACGGCAAAAACGCGGCGGTAGGGTCTTAGTAAATTTGAAAATGCTGTAAAACCCCTGTTTTCGGGGGTTTTAACGCATTTTTGCTTTAGTACATCCCGCCCATTAAATTCACCACTCATGTTACTTGTGTAGCAATCAGCAGCGAGATGAGATAGCAGATAAACCCTATGGCTACAAATCAGCATCTACCTATCACTTTCTATAATGAACTTAATAAATACTAGCAAGAAACCTACCTTCTCTCCATATTGTTTTATTTTATGCATTTCCACGCCGACCCACTGTGTGCCCCAGGTTTTGGTGAGGAGATCCATTCTGCAAATGTGCATAATATATTTAAATATTTTTAAAAATACTTTTTGAACTATATTAAATACAACAAGGGCCCTCATTCCGAGTTGTTCGCTCGGTATTTTTCATCGCATCGCAGTGAAAATCCGCTTAGTACGCATGCGCAAAGTTCGCACTGCGACTGCGCCAAGTAACTTTACTATGAAGAAAGTATTTTTACTCACGGCTTTTTCTTCGCTCCGGCGATCGTAATGTGATTGACAGGAAATGGGTGTTACTGGGCGGAAACACGGCGTTTCAGGGGCGTGTGGCTGAAAACGCTACCGTTTCCGGAAAAAACGCAGGAGTGGCCGGGGAAACGGTGGGAGTGCCTGGGCGAACGCTGGGTGTGTTTGTGACTTCAACCAGGAACGACAAGCACTGAAATGATCGCACAGGCAGAGTAAGTCTGGAGCTACTCAGAAACTGCTAAGTAGTTAGTAATCGCAATATTGCGCATACATCGGTCGCAATTTTAAGAAGCTAAGATTCACTCCCAGTAGGCGGCGGCTTAGCGTGTGTAACTCTGCTAAAATCGCCTTGCGACCGATCAACTCGGAATGAGGGCCAATATACAAACAAAAAAAACGATATGAACGATTTTTGAAGAGAAAAATCGTCAGTTTAAGTGGTTCATTTCTAAGAGAATGCTATGAGTGTTCCCTATATATTTTATAACACATGTACTTGTAAGTTAGTATATTACAGGATCCCTCTGACAAAAAGCAGAATCAATGTGAAATTCCTCCTTTTGGATAAAGAGATTGAGATAAAAGTCTTTAAACTTAAAATAAATGTGAATGGGTTTCCAATTCATACAGTATATAACATCATACACAATCGTGTTGTAGTTGCAGCAAACTGCTTTACATGCAGAGCTTGCGTAGGCAATAGACCATCCTAGACTATGGGGGTCATTCTGACCCGTTTGCTCGCTGCTTTTTGTCGCAGCCGAGCGAACGGGTCCCTACTGCGCATGCGCCATAGTGCGCCGGCGCATGCCAGACGGCCGAAGGCCGTAGCAGGGCTGCGATTGCCTCTGCCTGATTGACAGGCAGAGGCGATCGCTGGTGGGAGGGGGCGGAACGGCGGTGTTTGGCCGCAGTTTCGTGGGAGTGGTGCGGCCAACGCAGGTGTGGCCGGACCGAACAAGGGGCGGGCCGCAGCGGCTGCGTGACATCACGCGCAGCCGCTGCGGGCCGGGGAGCGATGAGTAGCTCCCGGCCAGCACGCTAAAGCTGCGCTGGCCGGGAGCTACTCTTGAAGTGCAAAGGCATCGCCACTTTGCTTTGCCTTTGCACTTCTGCGGGGGGGGGGCGGCACTGACATGCGGGGCGGACTAGCCCTGTGCTGGGCGTCCCCCCGTCTGTCAGTGTGAATGATCGTAGCTGTGCTAAATTTAGCACAGCTACGATCAACTCGGAATGACCCCCTATAGTAATGGTAGGCTAAGTAATGAGTCCACTAAATGCATATGATTCTATTCTAAAAGCTTTTTCAATAGTTTGAAATTGCTAGCCAGAACCAAGGGGCAAGGGTCAGCAATGGTGCACCATAACACCCCTAGTTACTGCCCTGCCTAAGGGCTACTGGAATACATTTCTTATTGGAGAGAGATCCTTTGGATCCTTCCCTGCCAGACCATACTGGCGTTGTGCAGCGTGAATGGCTACGCATTACACTCATACTGTATGTCTGTACCTGGAATTAAAGTGATGGCGGTAGGTATCACTTGGCTTCTAGCTCATCATTGGGACATGGCTTTTATCTAAGCCCATATCTCTGAAAGAGACACTCAGCGAATTTCATACTTTTTCATTTCTTATTGCCACAATATGTAGCGATAAGAAATTATATTTAAAAGGACATTGGTCACAGTGGAAATTTAGACGTGGGGGTATGGAAATTTAGAACTGCTGGTATGACATACCAGCACACTTCGAGCACTGTAGTGGGGTATATAGTGTACCCCATATTCTGTACTCTTTCTTGTCCTGCAATCGCCAAGCTCTGCTCTTAACTAAGACCCTGCCAAACACTACAACTGACTAAATTAATAAAAAATGACACCCTATATAATACTAAATGAATAGAAATGTTGTGGCTTCATACACATGCAGTAGAAGGGCACATTGTACTTCTTTGTGCCCACACTCCTGGGGTAATAACCTCATTCTTGGTCTCATTTATCAGTAAATATTTGCTGCATATTCCCTGAAAACACCTGTTCGGTTTCTATGGGGGATGCGATGCTGTCATATTTACCAAGTTCCGGAATGCGGGTTTGACCCCCCGAAGCTGGATTAACAAATGCTGAGCTCCTACCTCCTGTTATAGCAGGCAGTCTTCCCATAAGACAACTATGAACTATGAAAACGCAGTTGTATACCACACCATGCTACTACAAAATAGGAATTATTCACTCTCCGCAGAATTACAAAATCGTAATTTCCCATTACGCCATACAAAAAACAAATACTATTTCTAATAGGCACTAATTCTAATAATATCAGCATAAGAAGGACTTTAATGCCAAGACACATAATCGCACAAATCAGGACAAAAAAGAGTTGTGCTCCATCTGCATAAAACTCTTGCACCACCAACTCTTACACAACTTGTGTACTACCTATACTAGGGGTGGGCAACGTGCGGCCCGAGGGCCGGATGCGGCCCGCGAACCGATTCTACCTGGCCCCGCTGTCTCACACCAGTGTGCAATGACAAGCGGCCCGACTGGCTGAGCCGCTCGTCATTGCGCTACAAAGCTCCCAGACGCGGCGCCGCAGAGGAAATCCCGGTCACGTCACAGGGTCTGCTGACCGGGATTTCCACTGTGACGTCAGGCGCTGGGCGGCATGGGGGGCGGGGCCATGGTGGGAGTGGGCAGCAGGCAGCAGCCGCAGCGACTCGATGCGGTACAGTGGGCAGCGGGAATCTGGCAGCAGGCAGCGGATCATCTGGGCAGCGGATCTGCCACTGTGTAAAAAAAGTAAAGGGATCTGTGGATAACTTTAAAAGACTGCTTTATTGGTTCGGGGGGAGGGGGGGGGGGGGAGGAGAGGGAGGGAGATTAGGGACTGCTATACGGGTTTAGGAGAGGGGGGTGAAGAGGTGTTGGGACTGCTATATGGGTCGGGGGGGGGGCTAGAGACTGCTATATGGGTCCGGGGGGGGAGCTAGTAACTGTGCCCAGGGAGAGACAGGAGCTGTGAATACCAGCATTACACAGGATGCTGTTTGTTTTCAGCACTGTTTTTTATTTATTTATTTATTTATTTATTATATGTGTTTTTTTAGACATTTTGTATTTGCCTGTAAAAAAAACTACGTATGTAATGTATATTGTGGTGTGTGTTTTATATATATATATATATATATATATATATATACTATGTTTTAATAGTTATATACATAACTATGGGCCTAATTCAGACCTGATCGCTAGCAGGCAATTTTTGCACTGCTGCGATAAGTAGTCGCCGCCAGGGGGTGGGGGTAATCGCTGTGCAGGGGTGTGATCACAATTGCAGAGAGCTGCACAAACAGAAGTTTGTGCAGTTTCTGCACAGCTCAGGACTTACTCTTCCAGTGCGATGATCGGGACCGGAGCTGACGTCAGAAACCCTTCCTCCAAACGCCTGGTTCCTCCTTCATTTTTGCGGACACTCCTCTAAAACGGCCAATTGCCACCCACAAACGTCCTCTTCCTGTCAATCACTGTGCGATCGCTTAGTTCGTACCATCCCGTCACTGACCGACGCTGCAGACCGACGCGCCTGCACATTGCGGTGCATGCGCAGTTCAGACCCGATTTTACAAGATATTTTGTGTGTGGCCCTCGACTATTCACTGGAAGTGTTTAGCGGCCCCCCAGCTGAAATAATTGCCCGCCCCTGACCTATACACAACTCTCATGCCACATATTTACTCCGTTTCAAGGGAGCATGGGCCCAAAGCACCTCCCCCCACCACCACACCTTACCGGCCACACCTGCATGTGTGCATGGTGCCACACCTGTCTCTTGCATTGATGATACTAATAAAATTTTGTTTTTGTTATTGCTCAGTCTTAACGTGACAGATGGAGATGAAACAAAGGGCAGGTTATTTCTTCACTACAGAATTAGGCAGTTTCATGAAAATTGGTTCAGCAGTTTTTGCACCAACTTGTAACAAACCGACAGACAGAACATTCTTATAATGGCCCTCATTCCGAGTTGTTCGCTCGCAAGCTGCTTTTAGCAGCTTTGCACACGCTAAGCCGCCGCCTACTGGGAGTGAATCTTAGCTTATCAAAATTGCGAACGAAAGATTAGCAGAATTGCGAATAGACACCTCTTAGCAGTTTCTGAGTAGCTCCACACTTACTCTGCATCTGCGATCAGTTCAGTCAGTTTCGTTCCTGGTTTGACGTCACAAACACTCCCAGCGTTCGGCCAGACACTCCTCCGTTTCTCCAGCCACTCCCGCGTTTTTCCCAGAAACGGTAGCGTTTTTTCGCACACACCCATAAAACGGCCAGTTTCCGCCCAGAAACACCCACTTCCTGTCAATCACATTACGATCACCAGAACGATGAAAAAACCTTGTAATGCCGTGAGTAAAATACCTACCTGCATAGCAAATTTACTTGGCGCAGTCGCACTGCGGACATTGCGCATGCGCAGTAGCGACTAATCGCTCCGTTGCGAGAAAAATATAATGAGCGAACAACTCGGAATGACCCCCAATATTAGTACAGATTACTGACAGAACTGTTAGATGTGGAATAAAATTACCTGCTTAGACTTATGGCCCATACACACGGTGAGATTTGAGCTATGCCCGATTCTCACTATGCCACAGGGGCTAGGTCGGCACATAATATCGCAAGCACACTCAGTATGTGCTTGCGATACTGACGATATGCGATTTTGGCTAAGTGTCAATTTTGAGACGGTCAAAATTGACTTGCCTGCACAGCCTATCTATTCTTGCGATTCCGACCGTGCGGGACCGCGCACCGGCATCGAATCGGGATCGCAAGGTAACTTTCACCTTGCGATCTGCACTAACTTTTCTTTTTGATTTTGACTATATAGTCAAAATCGTAAGAAAAAATCTCACCGTGTGTACACACCGTCAGATTTGATATGACATAAAAACGCTCCTACTATTTAAAACAAGGGGTAGGGGTGAATATTTACAAAATCAATTCATTACTATTTCTTTTTGTAATTACGAAAAAGCTTTAGAGGGGTTACTTGTACATTGTAGTGCATTTTAATGGTAAGAATTGCTAAATCCATTTTGATTCCAGGATATAATGAAATGTGAGAAAGTAGAAGAGCAGGAATACCTGTATACCTACTGTAGACGGACTACTGCCTGCAGGTAACGCAAATGTAGCACAAAGGACAACTACAGATGATGACTCATTTGGATCCTGACCAAAAAACCTGGGCATGGCACATAAAAATGGTCAAACCGCGTTTGGTTACATAATGCGTTAATGTTAATGAAAGATTTATGCTTCAAGTTTGACTATTATGAATAGAGACACTGCTAATTATAAATCTAGTTCTCTATTGTGTGTAGTTATATGATCATTCCTTATTCTCCTCCTAGAACAAGGCAATGTGATAGTCCCCAGTAATACACCGACCAGTGGTGCAAGTAGAGAATATTTCTCAGTGGTACTCTATGTGCGTGCCAAGGGCGTGTGTACAAAAAAATGGACGTGGTTATGAGGGGCATGGACAATCAAATGGGGGCCATGTCAGCATGACACGCCACCTGTTTCCTGCCACGCTGAGAGCATTCTTCTCCATTTTCTTCCAAATACACCTTGCCTACAGTATATGGTGGTGTCACTGCAATGGGGAACCTCAAATGGATTCTTCTTGGGCAGACAGTGTCTTCAGTTGGTATTCACTATTCATGTAGGAGATTGGCTGGTCTGGTAGATGCCTGTATGTGTAGGGATTTCCAAAGTCATCAACATACAACAGAAGATCAACCAGACTCATGCCCCCTGTGTCACCTCCTGCCACTTATGTCTATCTAGCCTCCTGCCTCATCACACCAGCCTTCTGTCACTCCAGAACCCTACCAATGTGACCCTCAGCCTCCACCCTGTGCTCCTCAGCCTTCTCCTGGTCACAATCCTACTGTTACGCTCATATTCTACTAGTTTGTCTTGTGACTTTCCTTTGCCATCTGTATTGCAGGCTTGGATATCCAGATTTGTCCTAGAGGTTTGTGCAGCATGTGTTACTAATTGTTGAATCTCTTTCCAAGCTGATTTTGCATTTGAGAGTTTATCCGTCTGTGACGTCTGCAGATTCCTGATTGCACTAGTGCTTGCAGTCCAACTGGTAGTGCTGGACCTGAACTGCAGAATCATGAATTGCTATTATTTCTGCAGTATGCTCCACTCCAGAGTTCCCTCCAGAATCAGTGATGGGCACAGCCATGACAGTCTGGACCAGGTGATCAGCTAAACACCAACCAGAAGCCAGTCTGTAGTCACAGTGCCCAAAACCTATCCCTGATCAGCCAGGGGAATAGAGGGACCTCCTTTAGAGACAGAAGTTGCCAGTGCGATGTTTTCCAAAGCCTAGCTGTGTGCTAATTCAGGGAGCTACTACAGATTCTTGTCTTTCCTAGTGACTCTAAGTGCAGATTACAAGTCTGATGCACTCCTGGCTCTCTATCCAGTCCGATATCCTGCACCATTGGTTCCAGTCCGATATTTTGCACCATTGGTTCCAGTCCGATATTCTGCACCGTTGGTTCCAGTCCGATATTCTGCACTGTTGGTTCCAGTCCGATATTCTGCACTGTTGGTTCCAGTTTGATAACAAGCAGAGCCTTTTCTTGTCATACTAACATATATGCAGTGCCGGTGCTAGGGTGTTCAGCGCCCTCCTGCAAACTATAAATTTGTGCCCTCTCATACTTTATAAAGCAGTGACACGTATACACATAATGCTCCCTGTAGTAGTGTCACTTACACACGTAACGCCCCCTGTACCAGTGACGCTTTCACACGTAACACTCCCTGTACCAGTGACGCTTACACACGTAACGCCCACTTTACCAATGACGTAACGCCTACACACAACGCCACCCTGTACCAGTGACGCACACACGTAATGCCCTTGTACCAGTGACTCTTATACACGTAACGCCCCCTGTACCAGTGACGCTTACATACATAACGCCCCTTATAGTAGTGTTGCTTACACACGTAACATCCCAGTACCAGTAACGCTTACACATGTAACGCCCCCTGTATTAGTTACGCTTACACACGTAAGACAGCATACACATGTAATGCCCCCTGTACTAGTGACGCTTACACGCGTAACGCCCTGTACCAGTGACGCTTACACACGTAATGCCCCCTGTAGCAGTGACGCTTACACACGCAACACCCCCTGTAGCAGTGACGCTTACAAACACGCAACGCCCCCTCGCTTACACACGCAAGGCCCCCTGTAGCAGTGACGCTTACACACAATATGCCGCACAGTCACACACTCACACACACACACATACTGTACATACATTATACACATACACAGTCACACATATATTACACATACATACATACATACATACATACATACACACACTTTCACTCACTCACTCTCTTTCAATCCTCTTACCTAAGGAAGTCTGGCAGGCCGAAGCTGGAGTAGATCGTCCTCCTGTTCAGCCTGGTCCCGTGTAGCTCCGCCCCCCAGTTCAGTGTAACTCCGCCCCCTTTTAGGTCAGCACACTGCACTGACACAGGGGAGGGGGAGAGGACTCTGAGGCTTCATGATGCTGACGCTGGCCCTGCTGCCTGTCATAGAGTGTGACAGGCGCAGCAGCAGGGGGACGTCAGCTCAGTACAGGAATGCAGAGCAGGGAGAGCGCCTCACCAGTGCCAGAGTCTACAGCGCATGCGCAGGACTCCAAAAAATGGCGCAGTGGCCATACTCTGATGATATGGCATACCGGCTGCCAGTTTCTCAGAGGTATGCCATACTACCATACTTGCACAGCTGACAGCAACCCACTGATCTCGCTCGTCAGACTGTGGTTAAGGGGCGTGTTTTTAATGGTTACAAGAAATGCTAATGTTACTTAAACCTTCCTGCATGTAGATTGTATAACTCAGTTACATTTATTTCTACCTCGTTAACCATGAGCCTGATTCAGAGGTGGACGCAATTTAATTCGCAGCTGCGATTATGTTTGCTGCAGACATACAAAAATATACTAATGTCTCAGACGCCATCTTGCGCATTAAGACACCCACTGGTGTCTCACATCTGCCGCTCAAGTGCAAAAATAGGAATATTGGGGGTAATTCCAAGTTGATCACAGCAGGGTTTTTGATAGCAGTTGGGCAAAACCATGTGCACTGAAGGGGGGGGGGGGGGGGGGCAGATATAACATGTGCAGAGAGAGTTAGATTTGGGTGGGTTATTTTGTTTCTGTCCAGGGTAAACACTGGCTGCTTTAT
This sequence comes from Pseudophryne corroboree, assembly GCF_028390025.1. Taxonomy (NCBI): domain Eukaryota; kingdom Metazoa; phylum Chordata; class Amphibia; order Anura; family Myobatrachidae; genus Pseudophryne; species Pseudophryne corroboree. The sequence continues at coordinate 150,447,631 of NC_086455.1, forward strand.
TTTTACACTGCAATTTAGATTGCAGATTGAACACACCCCACCCAGATCTAACTCTCTCTGCACATGTTACATCTGCCTCCCCTGCAGGGCACATGGTTTTGCCCAACTGCTAACAAAGTTCCTGCTGCAATCAACTTGGAATTACCCCCCATTGGTCGTACACTGGTCACACCATTGGACCTCTGTGCAACCATTTGCTGTCTGAGGCTGCGCGTCTCACCTAGGATGCTAGGGCCAGCCCAAACTAATTCCCAGTGACTGACTGCGGCACGTGCAGAATAATGGCCCGACATGCTTGTGTTCGCACCACAGAAACCTGCGCCAGTTGTATGACAGGTGCAGTTTCTCCATTTGACCATGGTCTCTTATGCCTGCAGCTATGTGTCTGTGAACGCATGAACTTGCACTGACACTCCAATAACACGCTCCATTACTGCACGCATTAGTAGCCACCACCCAGGAACGCCCATCACTTATCCACATGACATATATACGTTAGTTGTATAGATAGAGAACAGTAGTATGCATTAATTGCCTGGTTTACTGTATGACCAACCTTTAGGACAGTGATAGCCAACATGACACACTGCTACACATTGGTGGTCATTCCGAGTTGTTCGCTCTGTAATTTTCTTCGCATCGCAGCGATTTTCCACTAATTGCGCATGCGCAATGTGCGCACTGCGACTGCGCCAAGTAAATTTGCTATGCAGTTAGGAATATTACTCACAGCATTACGAGGTTTTTTCTTCGTTCTGGTGATCATAGTGTGATTGACAGGAAGTGGGTGTTTCTGGGCGGAAACTGGCCGTTTTATGGGAGTGTGTGAAAAAACGCTAGTTTCTGGGAAAAACGCGGGAGTGGCTGGAGAAACAGAGGAGTGTCTGGGCGAACGCTGGGTGTGTTTGTGACGTCAAACCAGGAATGAAACTGACTGAACTGATCGCAGTGGCAGAGTAAGTCCCGAGCTACTCAGAAAATGCAAAGAAATTTCTATTCGCAATTATGCGAATCTTTCGTTCGCAATTCTGCTAAGCTAAGATTCACTCCCAGAGGACGGTGGCTTAACGTGTGCAATGCTGCTAAAAGCAGCTAGCGAGCGAACAACTCGGAATGAGGGCCCTTGTGTAGAAGTGATGGGCTATGATCACTGGGACACAAGAAGTCTTCAGATCACACACTTTACTAGGGAGGCGGGAAGTATCTGGCTCATCTTATAAAGAGGTTTTTTTTTCTCTCCTTCTTCTAGAGACAATACAAGTATCTATGTGGGAACCTTGCATAGCTAGATAAATATATATATAAATATATATATCACAAGGTTCAAATTGTAAAGCACAACGGAACTTGCTGCGCTATATAAGAAACTGTTAATAAATAAAAATAAATAACGCTCTTCTCTCAAATGAATCTGACAATGGCTTGAAACAGCAACTGTCATTAGCACAATAAAGGCGAGAGTAAATATATTCTGACCTACACTTCAGTATCAATTAGTGGCTTTGTCACCACCATGTGGACACTTGTGGCACTGCAGCATCTGTTCACTGCACTCACATACACTTGTAAAATACAAACTCTACTCATAAGCATTTAAATAAAATTCTCTTATAGGTATTTACTTTTATCTGTACAGTAATACCATGCAGCAGGCCTCGAGAGACCGTATCTGCCCTTATATACAATAAAAGGGGAACATGAACACATTTCTTTGACTTGCAGTTATATGCATTAGATTTCACCAATGATGCTGTCTGTAGTGTGTGGGGGTTGCTGATGCTGTCTGTAGGGTCGGATGGTCACTGATGCTGTCTGTAGTGTGTGGGGGTTGCTGATGCTGTCTGTAGTGTCTGGTGGTCGCTGATGCTGTCTGTAGTGTCTGGTGGTCGCTGATGCTGACTGTAGTGTGTGGGGGTCGCTGATGCTGTCTGTAGTGGCGGATGGTCACTGATGCTGTCTGTAGGGGCGGATGGTCACTGATGCTGTCTGTAGTGGCGGATGGTCGCTGATGCTGTCTGTAGGGGCGGATGGTCACTGATGCTGTCTGTAGGGGCGGATGGTCGCTGATGCTGTCTGTAGTGGCGGATGGTCACTGATGCTGTCTATAGTGTGTGGTGGTCGCTGATGCTGTCTGTAGTGGCGGATGGTCGCTGATGCTGTCTGTAGTGTCTGGTGGTCGCTGATGCTGTCTGTAGTGGCGGATGGTCGCTGATGCTGTCTGTAGGGGCGGATGGTCACTGATGCTGTCTGTAGGGGCGGATGGTCGCTGATGCTGTCTGTAGTGTCTGGTGGTCGCTGATGCTGTCTGTAGTGGCGGATGGTCGCTGATGCTGTCTGTAGGGGCGGATGGTCACTGATGCTGTCTGTAGTGGCGGATGGTCGCTGATGCTGTCTGTAGGGGCGGATGGTCACTGATGCTGTCTGTAGTGGCGGATGGTCGCTGATGCTGTCTGTAGTGTCTGGTGGTCGCTGATGCTGTCTGTAGTGTCTGGTGGTCGCTGATGCTGTCTGTAGTGTCTGGTGGTCGCTGATGCGGTCTGTAGTGGCGGATGGTCGCTGATGCTGTCTGTAGTGGCGGATGGTCACTGATGCTGTCTATAGTGTGTGGGGGTCGCTGATGCTGTCTGTAGTGTTTGGTGGTCGCTGATGCTGTCTGTAGTGGCGGATGGTCGCTGATGCTGTCTGTAGTGTCTGGTGGTCACTGATGCTGTCTGTAGTGTCTGGTGGTCGCTGATGCTGTCTGTAGTATATGGTGTAGTATATTTAGGTACAATACAAAATAGTCTTCAATAAAGTCAGTATTTACCTGATTTGGTTGAAGGCTATTTTGCACTGTACATGAATAATGAGGATACCCTGTGTGCTGCGATTCCATGCCCCTTTCCCCACAAGGTCACTCCCCTTTTCAGGCACTTGGCGCATTCAAAGGAGTCTCTAACTTAGGGTTCGGATGGGGGGCCTAAAGCATACTGATGGCACCTGGGCCCACTACTCACTAGTTCCGTCACTGACTCAGTCACATACAGATATACATTTGTTGCATATCAAATTAATTCAGGACAGTCCCGTGAAACGGCTTTGTCGCACTGCATTGTGATTAAGATGCACAATTGCAGCAATAGTGTATGAGGACACATTTGTGTGGAAGAGAATAATTTTGTGCAACTCAAGCTGTACAAGTCAAATTCATATATGCATATACTGTACGTGTTAGTCACAGCCATGTCAGTTAGTATATTGATATTAGTTTATAACAGACTTGCCTACTCTCCCAGAATGGCCGGGAGGCTCCCGAAAATCGGGTGACCCTCCCGGCCCCCCGGAAGAACAGGCAAGTCTCCCGATTCCAGGGGTTCCCCACTGCCCGGCCACCCACTTAGCGAGTAAAGTGGGCGGTCCGGGCAGGCGATGACGCGATTCTTGTTGAATCGCGTCATCATAGCCACGCCCCCTGCTGTATAATGCCGGTAATAGCGGCATTACACCGCAGGGGGCGTGGCTTACGTGACGCGTTCCCGCAACCACGCCCCGCCTCTGGCCTGCCCCCCTCTGCACGCCCCATCACTGCCCGCCCCCCTTTTGAGCAGACCTGGCTGCTCTCTCCCGGAGAGAGCAGCCAGAAAGTCGGCAAGTATGGTTTATAAACTGAACTGAATTCCATAATCACTGCCATGTTATCTTTATTATTGACTCACAGGTGTCTGTGTACAGCGCTCATCCCAGCCCTAACTAAAATCTGTAATCTCCCTCTCCACTGCGATCTTTCCGTCATTACCCAAACAGGCAGACATTACCGTTCTTGTAAAGACATATAAAATAAAAAATGGAGCTTTCATTTTGTAAACTGTAGCAGAAAAACATTAGTAACAAGGGGTTGGATATATTAACCTGGAGAAGGCATAAGGAAGTGATAAATCAGTGATAAGTGCAAGGTGATAAATGCACCAGCCAATCAGCTCCAATATGTAAATTAACAGTTAGGAGCTGCTGTGTTTATCCCATTAATTAACATATTGGAGCTGTTTGGCTGGTACGTTTATCACCTTGCACTCATCACAGGTTTATCATTTCCTTATGCCTTCTACAGGTTAATACCTCTGCCCCAAGGATTGGTAGCTGTGGGCAACCTTACTTTATCAGTTTTGATAAATGCACATGACTACATGTCTGAAAGCAAGTTTAAAGTTTTCCTCAGGGAGTGCTATTAGGAAGGACACTATAATGAATGTAAATGTTTGCATGTTCTGTATTCGCTGCTACAGTAATAAAATGTCTTGTTAAAGTTTAATTGATTGTGTCATCAGTATGTGCTGTATAAAGAACCACACTGACTCTATAAAAAGGTATAATATTAGCAGCTAGATCACATGTGGCGACTTCTGTTTCTTCTGCTGTTCAGTTATACAGGATCCGGCTATCAGGGCTACGGAATACACTGAATCAGCGGTAATACAGCCGCCTGTTGTGTACAGAACAGGAAACAGACATAGGTGGTCATTCCGAGTTGTTCGCTCGGTATTTTTTTTTCGCATCGCAGCGATTTTCCGCTTATTGAGCATGCGCAATGTTTGCACTGCGACTGCGCCAACTAAATTTGTATGCAGTTAGTAATATTACTCACGGCATTACGAGGTTTTTTCTTCGTTCTGGTGATCGTAATGTGATTGACAGGAAGTGGGTGTTTCTGGGCGGAAACTGGTCGTTTTATGGGCGTGTGTGAAAAAACGCTACCGTTTCTGGGAAAAACGCGGGAGTGTCTGGGCGAACGCTGGGTGTGTTTGTGACGTCAAACCAGGAACGACAAGCACTGAATTGATCGCACTGGCAGAGTAAGTCTCGAGCTACTCAGAAACTGCACAGAGAAGTCTTTTCGCAATATTGCGAATCTTTCGTTCGCAATTTTGAGAAGCTAAGATTCACTCCCAGTAGGCGGCGGCTTAGCGTGTGCAAAGCTGCTAAAAGCAGCTTGCGAGCGAACAACTCGGATTGAGGGCCATAAGTCTGTGAGACAGTAGGAGGAAGCGACAACTATAACAGCTGCATCTTCCAGCGGGATGCAGTCAATATACCGGCTGTCAGGATCCCGGCGATCTGGAGACCGACGCCTGAATCCTGAAAGCCGGTGAAATGCCTAAACCACAAAATCCCGACACACGCGCGGAGTTCCAACTCGGTGGATCCACACCACCCACCGAATGGGTATATAACCTGTGGTGAGCGAAACTCGAAACGGGGCCCGTTGCGTGGCAAGCACAGCAAGCCCGCGAGGGGACTCACTGGCTCGCAGTAGGGATTCCGGCGGACAGGGCGCCGCTGTTGGTATATGTATCCCCTTCCAACATCAAAGCAATAATAAAATCAAGACTACTGTGCAAAATAACATACAAAGATATATAATAATGGCCCTGAGGGAGATAGATATGCGTACAATTTTGAGTCAGATGCAGTGGAGCGATTCTTTGCCCCCGCACGTGCGCACTGCACAAACACAGCAACTGATAAGTGACGACTACTGTAGTCAGCGTTTCAAGGAGGCAACTGTGGTAGCTAGAAAAATGCCAGCATGTGGGGGCAGTTTAGTGGGCGTGCCATAGTAAGCCAAGCTGGCTCCAGCCTCTTACAGTCGCTCAGTCCGAGGCAGCACAGAGCTGCTCACACGATGCCACTGATGTATCCGATGTTTTCCCTTTTGTACGTAAGTGGCGGATGTGAAGCGCTGGGCATCGCTGTGTACCAGATGAAAGCTAAGTCAATGGCATATTTTTGCAAGTCCTCACAGATTACATACGATATTCCTGCGCTTTGGATTTCAGCTGTCACTATACCGACAGTGGCATCCCAGAGATTCAAACCCCCCAGCAGTGATAAATGGCGCAGTACGGATGGTGTAATGGTTAGCATTACTGCCTCACAGCACTGAGGTCATGGGTTTGATTCCCATCATGGCTCTAACTGTGTGGAGTTTGTATATTCTCCCCGTACTTGCGTGGGTTTCCTCCGGGTACTCCGGTTTCCTCCCACAATCTGAAAATTATACTGGCAGGTTAATTGGCTCCCCAAAAAAAAATTAACCCTAGTGTGAATGTGTGTGTACATGTGATAGGGAATATAGATTGTAAGCTCCACTGGTGCAGGGACTGATGTGAATGGCCAAATGTTCTCTGTAAAGCGCTGCGGAATATGTGTGCGCTATATAAATAACTATTAATAATAATACTCCACTGCATACGATGTCGACATAAGGTCCATCTCTGAATAAGGCACTAAAGCAGAAGTACAAGAGAGATGTCTGCGGGCATACATTCCTACACAATCCCTGGCTCTGTCCTACAGATCAGCGGGGGTAATTCCAAGTTGATCGCAGCAGGATTTTTGATAGCAATTGGGCAAAACCATGTGCACTGCAGGGGAGGCAGATATAAAATGTGCAGAGAGAGTTAGATTTGGGTGGGGTGTGTTCAATCTCCAATCTAATTTGCAGTGTAAAAATAAAGCAGCCAGTATTTACCTTGCACAGAAACAATACACGATGTGTTCAGTCAGTACAAGAACACTGCGCGGCAGTATGCCTACTTCTACAAAGTCATCCAGGTAAGGCAGCGAGGGTTTCCCGCGTGCCGCGCTTCTGAGTGTTAATCCGTTACAGTGGTCTCCAATCACTTTTGTCTACATAGTGGGTAGAAATACTATATATACATACTTGCGTGATTTAAGGGCCTAATTCAGAGTTGATCGCAGCAGCAAATTTGTTAGCAGTTGGGCAAAACCATGTGCACTGAAGGTGGGGCAGATGTAACATGTGCAGAGAGAGTTAGATTTGGGTGGGGTGTGTTCAAACTGAAATCTATATTGCAGTGTAAAAATAAAGCAGCCAGTATTTACCCTGCACAGAAACAATAGAACCCACCCAAATGTAACTCTCTCTGCACATGTTAAATCTGCCTCCCCTGCAGTGCACATGGTTTTGCCCAATTGCTAACTAAATTCCTGCTGCGATCAACTTGGAATTACCCCCAGCCTTCTCTGCAGTACACATATGGGGGGGGGGGGGGGGGGGGGTAATTCTGAGTTGATCGCAGCAGCAAGTTTGTTAGCAACTGGGCAAAACCATGTGCACTGCAGGGGGGGGGCAGTTATAACAGAGCAGAGAGAGTTAGATTTGGGTGGGTTATTTCGTTTCTGTACAGGGGTGGGGGGGGTAGATGTAACATTTGCAGAGAGTTTTCACGGCACCCCTAGGCCAAAAATTTCTTGTTGAGAAATTTAGAAAGAAATATTATATTAAGTAGATGGCGTTTATATGTCATCCTCAGGGTCCGTTGTGTGGTGAGGGACAAGATTTGCTTCTGTTTGGCCACATATTTTATGACTGGCAGCCACCAGCACTGGTTTTGCCTATTATATAGACCATGAATAATTTGAATTGGTCCTGGACCACCAACCCAGGGCACCCCTGCAAGTGTCCCGAGGCACCTCAGGGAGCCACGGCACACAGTTTGGGAACCTCTGGCATAACCTGTTGGATGTGGGGAGGTGTTGGAGGGAGACTAGAGCACTAAATGCAGGAGCACACCAGACCAACATCGGGAACATCACACAGACCATCCAACATCGGAGGTTACTCGGGCCACTGATAACATAAACCCTCCGTGTACATAACAGTGTGCTAGGGAATATAGGCTGTGAGCTCCTCTGGTGCATGAACTAAGATGAAATATTTTCTGCAGAGAGTTGCTTAATATGTGTGCGCTATAGCAAAAATGGATAAGTAGTATATTATTATTAAAAAGTAATTATCTAAAAAGAAAAAGTAACATTATATACATAAAAACCATGGCATAACTCTAATGTGTAAAGTAATTCTGTCAAGACTCTGTGATCAAGTGTTTTGAGCACCGGTGGCCACTAGATGGCGCCCTACAGAGCAATTCAAAGGTTGAACGGTTCAGGTACGCACAGCCGCATTACTGTTATGTTGTTCCGTCCTTTTTACTGGCTGGGAACTAGTGAAGATATGATAGAGGTCAAGATAAATGTAATATAATATACACCAGTGAGAGAGGACTATCTCCCCTCTGTGGCTATAGTCAGTATTACAGTCGAAAATGTTCCAAAGCTAAGACATGAAAAAAGTATTGATTTGAGTAAAGGTACAAACAAAACTAAAAATTTCTGATGGCACGTTAAGCCCTTAATTAATGCATACAAGTGCTTTCATATCACTGCCTAAGTTATAACCATTTTTATGTCATTCACTTTTCATGTTGTGTGTATTCAAGAACTATAAAATTATTATTATTTTAGAAAACATTGGGGGGTACAGCCACAGCCTCTGATTTTGGAAAACTGGTGCAATTCATGCTAGTTTTAAGTTGCTGTATGCGACTATGGTGGTCATTCCGAGTTGTTCGCTCGGTAGCAGTTTTTAGCAGCCGTGCAAACGTTATGCCGCCGCCCACTGGGAGTGTATTTTAGCTTAGCAGAAGTGCCAACAAAACGATCGCAGAGCAGCGGCAACGTTTTTTTGTGCAGTTTTAGAGTAGCTCAAAACCTACTCGGCGCTTGAGATCACTTCAGACTGTTCGGTTCCTGTTTTGACGTCACAAACACGCCCTGTATTCCCCCAGCCACGCCTGCGTTTTTCCTGGCACGCCTGCATTTTTACGAACACTAGAGATGAGCGGATTCGGTTTTACTCGGTTCTCAAAACGACATCTTATTGGCTCACGGATGTCACGTGTTTTGGATAGCCAATAAGATTCGGTTTTGAGAACCGAGTAAAACCGAGTAAAACCGAATCCGCTCATCTCTAACGAACACTCCCTGAAACGCCCACTTCATGTCAATCACTCTGCGGGCAGCAGTGCGACTGAAAAGCTTTGCTAGACCCTGTGTGAAACTACATCGTTCGTTGTAATAGTAGGCGGCGCGTACTGTCAAAGTCGGAAAAATATCATGCTTCACATTGCCTTGTACTAACCCCAATGCACGTGCCCGCTGCTCGCGCACCGACTCCCCCGTGCGTACGCATCCCCTCAGGTTGCGTAAGGGACGCTCCGACGTCGCCTGCGCACGGAGATGTGTATTTACGGCGGTTTGTGAGCGACTCGATCGCAGCATATTTAACCTTTATAGTGTGTTTTGTAGATATTATTCCCCTTAATAATGTCAGCAAAACATGGTAAGTTTAAAACTTCTTGGACCTGAGAGATTCCTCTTTACATGCTAGGAAGGCTCAGACAAAGGTTGGAAGGTAGTGTTTAGTATCCAGCTGTGGGGTATTGAAGGGGTGTTGTGCCTATGATAGTTGGGAGGGATTCACATGTTCTTACGCATAGTTATGCACAGAAGTAGAAAATAAGATTAATTGTATTCCGAATAAATTACACATAAGTGCAGGGTAGGTGAATGGAATTCAGTCATTTCTTTCCCACAGACTGAATACAATAGCCTTATTTACACTAAGCTTTGAGATTCTATGAAGAGGGCTTACACCTTTGTTTATGAATAGAACCAGGTTTCTCTCCAGAATAATGAGTGCTGAGTTGTCAATTGTCTCAACTGAAGGTGGGGTAAACAAAGTCCAGAGACAGAGTTTGTTTGGAAGATCCAAAACTATAGCTTTCCTCAATATAATCAGACAAAGAGGAATTTAGAATACTAACAAGTCCTAGCCATCGCCCACTTCTTGAACTAACCAATGATCCCCGGTGCAGTACATGTCCCACCCCCTAACCAATGGAAAGAGAGCACACAGTATCTATTGTAGTATGTCCTGAGTTAGTAAATAAATATAGCTTGCAATAGGTTTGGACACACAAGACTCTGCAAGGTTTTCACACTGAAGGCTGAGTCCCTGGTCCAGGACTGCGCATGCGATTCATCCCCACGTTGTGTAAGTTCTCTGTAGCCATTTCGTTACTCTGTATGTATGCAATTGTTCTCTTCTTGTTCTCCGCCTGTGTTAGCCATTTACTCTTTCTCTTTGTATGTTATTATTTGCGATTGTGCCGCTATTGTATATTAATGTATAGTTATTCTGTTTAGGTATTAATGTTAGTTTTGTAGTGTATAAGCTGTATCTGTTTTCCCCTTTTTACATACTAAAATCATCTAGATAAAGGTTTTGGAACCTTACAAGGTATTGTGTGTTTATCATTACATTGCTAAGGGTATTCAGAGCGTCTCAATAGCTCAAGCAGCTTTTATATTAACAAGGTTAAGAAGCGTTATATCATTACAGTATTTCAGTATTAAGGTTTACAGTATAAGTATATCCCTTCAGTGTGTTGCTAACAAGTTTTACCGAGTGTCATCCCGTGAGCGTCTGCGCAGCTCGTGTTCCACTCGTGGGCACAGCGTCCGCTACGCTAGTAGCGTAGCATTACGGTAGTCGGTCGCCTATAGCGTGCTCGATACCAAGCGTAAAGCTGTGAGCGAACGTGCCGCTCGTGCGTCTCGACCACGGCTTAGCGTCTGCTACGCCAAGTGCGTACCCTTACGGTACCCCGTACGCCAATTGCGTACTGAGTCTCTTACCAATTTATAGTGAATGTTATAAGATAAAGAATAGGCTTTGTCAGTGCGCATTGCGCCGCATGCGCAGAAGTGTAGTTTTTTTGCCTCATCGCTGCACAGCGAACGAATGCAGCTAACGATCAACTCAGAATGACCACCTATATGCAAAGTCACCAGAAACTGTCAGAATCAATTAAAAGGCAATTATTCCCACTAACCTTACATTAGGGATGAGATCTGTTTTTGGTTATCGAGCCGTCACGTGTTTTGGATAACCAATAAGAAAGATCCGAACTTGTAATAATTTGTGAAGAAACGAGCTGAACTGCTCATCTCTAGCTTAGATACGACACAACTGAAGTATTGTGGTTGTGCCTTATCAAAAGGACAACGAACGACAGAAAGACAATGCAATGTATTTAGCAAACGTTGCAGAATGCCATGTACAAACAACAAATTTTTTGAATGTGGTCAGACTTTCTAAAGCCATAAAGTTTGGTCAGGTATTTGTAGATGCTGCCAGTTCCTATTCAATAGAAGGAAATTTACATTTCATAACCCTTCAACTTAAAAAGTGTGGCAAGTGATTTGGGAGAACATGTTAATGAAACAAATCAAAGTTAAAAAAATAAAAAAGGCACCAGAGTAAAATAAAATAAACATTTATTTTCTTCTCTTAGTGGTAACAGGTCCATGGTGAATGGTACGCTTACTTCTACGGTTCAGCCTTAGATCTTCATTTTCCTGACTCGACGCATTTTGTGGAATTTGCAGATCAGGTGTATTTGTCCTATTAGAAGTGTTTTCTCCCATGCATGGAGACGTGGAAGTCAACGGGGGTTGTAAATATTGCCCGTCTTCGCCTGTATCTTCAGTACTTAGTTTGGTTGCTAATCTATTTACAGTGCTGACCAACTGAGAAAGTATCTGATTTCTCTGCTCCTCTACAGCTATGTGTTCTCTATGAAGAGTAAGCAACAGGTCCATTCTTTCCACGTGATCACGTCTAAATTCCCGAAGTTCTTGGCGAACAGCATGGAGCTGCTGCCTCAAAGTTTGTCTAAAAGCTACCTGGCTCTGATAAAGAAGCTGGTCCATTTCTGGAAGGTCTTCACCCTCAGAAGGTGGCTCGGCTAAATGCTCTTCAGGTGTAAGGCTGTCCGGATTTGGATGAAAGTCTCCTAACTGTGGTATCTCTACTTCGCTGTCCCCAGCTTCCTCCTTCACACTCACCACAGTGTGTTCTTTAAAAGAGTCTAATTCGGCATCTTCTGTCTGCAATCCATGGTCTTCAGACTCTTGAGTGTCGGGATAAAATTGTGCCTCTGGGGTTGCACTTTCTTCAGGAGACAACTGAGCCTCTGGTGAGGCGTTCCCGTGGGGAGACCACTGGCCTAAAATTACAAGATGAATAAAGAAAAAAAATGTTACATTGTAAAAATACAACTATAGTGCAATAATCCAATAAAAAGCATTTAACTGTTAAAATAAGATTTTACTCACCGGTAAATCTATTTCTCGTAGTCCGTAGTGGATGCTGGGAACTCCGTAAGGACCATCGGGAATAGCGGCTCCACAGGAGACTGAGCACAATTAAGAAAGCTTTAGTACTACCTGGTGTGCACTGGCTCCTCCCACTATGACCCTCCTCCAGACCTCAGTTAGGATACTGTGCCCGGAAGAGCTGACACAATTAGGAAGGATTCTGAATCCCGGGTAAGACTCATACCAGCCACACCAATCACACCGTACAACTCGTGATACTATACCCAGTTAACAGTATGAAAAACAACGAAGCCTCTCAACAGATGGCTTCTCAACAATAACCTGTTAGTTCAACAATAACTATATACAAGTATTGCAGACAATCCGCACTTGGGATGGGCGCCCAGCATCCACTACGGACTACGAGAAATAGATTTACCGGTGAGTAAAATTGGGATTTTTGTTTACTTACCGTAAAATCTCTTTCTCTGAGTCCATCTGGGGGACGCTGCGCCGTTACTTGTGGGTTAGAGGTGTGTGGTAGTGGAGTTTGGCACAGAACTATCAAAAGCTGACTCCTCCCCCCTCTAACCACTCCCATCTCCTTCCTGCTCAGCCCTGTTCAGTTAACGTTTAGCCAAGCCAAAGGAGATAGACCAGAATAAAAAATTAACCAATTAAACCAGACAAACTATGGGAGGGATCGCAGCGTCCCCCAGATGGACTCAGAGAAAGAGATTTTACGGTAAGTAAACAAAAATCCCAATTTCTCTGTCCTCCATCTGGGGGACGCTGCGCCGTTACTTGTGGGACTTCCCAAAGCAAGCTAATGAGAGGAGGGAGACGTTGACGGCATAGCCGTCTGTAAAATACGACGCCCAACAGAGGCAGTCTCCAAACCAACCGTATGAAACCGGTAAAACTTTGTGAACGTATGGACTGACGACCAGGTCGCCGCCCTGCATAGTTGCTCAACAGATGCACCACCGCGAACAGCCCAAGACGCTCCAACTGCTCTAGTCGAATGAGCCCTAATTGAGTCAGGAACCGAAACGTTTGAGGACACGTAAGCCTGCCTGATGGCCGAAGTTACCCAACGGGCCACAGTGTTCTTAGAGGCAGGCCAACCTCGTTTGGGAGCATCAACCAATACCAACAAGGAATCCGTACGACGGAAAGACTCCGTGCGAGACAAATAAATACGTAAGGCCCGAACAACATCCAAGAGAGCCAAATGGGAATCTTCCCCCTGAGAAGATGACGGATTAAAAGCTGGAAGAACGATGTCCTGATTTAAATGGAATGCTGAAACAACCTTTGGAAGAAATGAAGGCTTCGTCCGCAGAACCACCCGATTGTCATGAAACACTAACAAGGGCGGCCTGCAGGAAAGAGCCGCCAACTCAGACACTCGTCTAGCTGAGGCAATAGCCAAAAGAAAAACAACTTTTTGTGTTAGATAACGTAGTTCCACAGATTCTAGAGGTTCAAATGGAGAATTTTGAAGGGCTTTAAGTACCAAGTTTAAATCCCAGGGAGGAATCGGAGGAACAAAAGGTGGTTGAATTCGAAGTACACCCTGTAGGAATGTTTGAACCTCTGGGATGATTGCTAACTTCTTTTGAAAAAGAACCGACAAGGCCGAAACCTGACCCTTCAGGGAAGAAAGTTTTAAACCCTTGTCAAGACCCTCCTGGAGAAAGGAGAGCAGGCGAGGAAGTCTAAACAAATGCGGAGTCAAGTTCCTTTTCTCGCACCAAGCAATGTAAATACGCCATACTCTATGGTAAATGCCAGAAGTCACCGGTTTTCTAGCCCGAATCATTGTCTGAACAACCGCACGAGAAAGACCCTTTGCCTTCAAAATGTTGGATTCAAGAACCAAGCCGTCAAAGCCAGCCGATTTAAATCTGGGTGGCGACAAGGTCCTTGAAGAAGAAGATCTGGTCGCAGAGGGAGGCGAAAGGGATCTCCGACGACCATGCTGTTTAGAAGAGTGTACCACTGTCGGCGCGGCCAATCCGGAGCCACCAGAATTACTGCAAGGCCTTCTCGCCGAATGCGTTGGAGTAGACGTGGAAGCAAGGGAATTGGCGGGAACACGTAAGCCAGCTGAAATTGCCACGGAGCTGTTAGTGCATCGATCAGAAATGCTTGAGGATCCTGAGTTCTTGATCCGTAAAGAGGAAGTTTTTTGTTGAGGCGTGACGCCATCAGGTCTATGTCTGGCATTCCCCAGCGATCCACTAGAGAAAGAAATACTTCCTGGTGAAGTTCCCATTCTCCCGGATGAATCGTGTGACGACTCAAAAAATCTGCCTCCCAGTTTTCGACTCCCGGAATGTGAATTGCTGAAATCACGGGAATCCAACGTTCCGCCCACGTGAGAATCTGAGCAACCTCTCTCATTGCGGACCAGCTGCGAGTTCCTCCCTGTTTGTTGATGTAAGCCACTGCCGTGGCATTGTCGGATTGCACCCGAACTGGATGGCCTTGCACCATGGTCTGAATCCGAATGAGAGCATATCGGATCGCTCTCAATTCCAGAATGTTGATCTGTAGTTTTGACTCTTGAGTGCTCCAGCGCCCCTGTAAATGATGAGTCTGGAACACTGCTCCCCAACCGCTGAGGCTTGCGTCCGTGGTTACCATCATCCAAGACCAGACCGTGAACGGCGCACCCTTCCTCAGATTGTGACTGTGAAGCCACCAGTAGAGCGACTGACGAGTCCTTATCGACAAGCGTATCAACTGCAGTTCGAGACGTGAATCCGTCCGAGTCCAACAGTGGAGAATCTGAGCTTGAAGAGGTCGGGCATGAAATCTGGCGTATGGAACTGCCTTGAATGAGGACACCATCTTGCCCAGTACCTGCATGCATCTGAGGACTGACACTGCCGGCAACTTTAACAGGGTTCTGATTCTGGCTTGTAAGTCCTGAATCTTGTCTGTAGGCAGAAACACCCTCTGGCTGTTGGTGTCGAATAGAAGACCCAGAAAAACCATTTTCTGCGACGGGAGTAAAGACGACTTTGGAAAATTGATTATCCACCCGAACGACTGTAGAGTCTCTGTCGTTAGACGCAGGTTCTGAGTGAGAATCTCCGGTGACGGTGCCTTGATCAACAGGTCGTCCAAGTATGGGGTGATGTTGACCCCTTTGCAACGGAGAACTGCGACGACATGACCCAGGACCTTCGTAAAAACCCGGGGAGCCGTAGAGAGACCAAAGGGAAGGGCCCGAAACTGAAAATGCCACGGCCCTACTGCAAATCTCAGAAGGGATTGATGTCCTATCCAAATTGGAACATGTAGGTATGCGTCCTTTATGTCTATTGAAGCCAAATATTCCCCTGGCTCCATGGCTGCGATAATGGAGCGAATGGATTCCATCCTGAATTTTTGGGATGAGAGGTACGGATTGAGAGCTTTTAGATTTAGAATGGGTCGAAACGAACCGTCCGGCTTGTCCACGAGAAAAAGACCCGAGTAAAAACCCCGACCTCTCTGAGGAGCTGGGACCGGAAGGATTACTCCATTTTGTAATAATGTTGCTGTTGCCTGAAGGAGAGCTTGACGTCTGGAGGGGTCGTCTGGGAGAGGTGTGACAAATAGTCGGGTTGGGACTGTCTCTTCGAAATCCAACATATATCCTCTGGAAATGACCCCCATTACCCACCGATCTGGTTTCGATAGGAGCCACACTTCCCTGAAGTGAAGTAAACGAGCCCCAACCTGTATTGATCCCTCCAGAGGGCCCGAAGCGTCATGCCTCAGGCTTGTCGGCAGGCTTACTGGCCGGTCTGCGAGTAGCCTGAGCTCCTCTACCTCTGAATGATCCCCTCCGTGGAAATCTGGAGAAGGGCCGAAAGGACTGGAAGTTACCTCTGCCCTGCGTACGAAAGGACCGAAATCTTGTAGGTTTTGGTTTGTTAGGAGCAGACGGAAGGAAAGGGCTCTTTCCTCCCGTAGTATCTGAAATGATCTTCTTTAACTCGGATCCAAAGAGAAACTCGCCTTCAAAAGGAACTGCCGTCAAGGTCTGCTTTGAGTCCGAATCAGCATTCCAAACCCTAAGCCAAAGAGATCGTCTTGCGGATACTGTTAAGGCAGAAACACGGGACTGTAGCGCCACCGAATCCAATAAGGCCTCACCCACGTAAGTAAGGGCCTCAGAAATCTGTTCTGCTAATTGAATGGCCTCCGACGGATCGTCTGACTGCATCCCAGATACAACCTGTGCAAGCCACTCATCTACGGCTTTAAGCACCCAGGCACTCGCCAGAACTGGACGAAGAGAGACACCTGATAAGGAAAACATAGATTTTAGTAATGCTTCTATCTTCCTATCGGTAGAGTCTTTTAAAGTCACAGACTGTACTGACGGAATAACCGTAGCTTTTGCTAAATGCGAAATAGGAGCGTCTACCTTTGGGGCAGTCTCCCAAAATTTTGTATCCTCCTCTGTAAAAGGATATAGAAATTTTAACTTTTTAGGAGCCTGGAAACGGGAATCCGGTTTTAGCCAGGGTTCTTTTAAAATATCCGCAAAGTGCGAGTAAGAAGGGAAGGCAGTAACCTGTCTCTTCTGTCGTTTGAAGAAAGGGGAAGAAGTCTCGGCTACTGCCTCATCCTGAATATTAAGGGTCTGACGAATGGCTTCGATTAGTAGCCTAACACCTGAACTAGTAGATAATTCCTCATCTTCCCAAGCCAAATTTTCGTCCCATTCAGGATCTACCTCCCCTTCTTCCAATGGAGATGTCAGAGTATCTAACTCCTCTCCCGGAAACGTAATAGCGGTCAGCGGCTGCGTTCGCTTAGAAGCCGCCGAACTACTAGCAGAATTTACAAATTTATTTACAGACTGAGTCAAATCAGTGAGACACTTTCCCATATTCTGGGCCCACAGCGGTTCCACTTGAGTCTGGGCCAAAGCTGCTTCCGACCTTGACTGACGCAAATCTGAAATTGCATCCACCATAGCCTTGACCCAAGGGGCATTGACTGATCTGTGGATCTGGCCTGCTGATCTGCCGCTGGTGCCCCAGAGCATGATGTACAGAGGGTCCCTGCGTCAGCACTCCCCTTAGCCAGCTTTGTGCCACATTGTGAACATGAGAAATAAACCACTGAGGTTGTTTTTCCCTTTGCAGGTTTCTCTGGCTTACTGGTCATTTTGTACTCTGATGTACTATGTCTTGTCCCCCAAGTGTGATCCCCCGCCTCTTATACTTGCGGTTTTTGTGTAAGTGTGATCCCCCTTCTTAGCACAGCGTCCCCCCGTCTGCAGGCAGAGAAGATGGCGCCGTGAACAGCAGCGCGCGCGCGGGCAGAGCTGGGCGGGAAGACGGCTCTGCCTCTGCCCGCCTGACGTAACTTCTCTCTCACTCCGGCAAAACCGGAAGTTCGGCTCCCGTGCGCCGCTACACAGAGCGGTTGTCATGGCAGCACAGCAACGGTCCCAGGGAGTGAATAACACCCTCCCGGACCTAAACACAGTCCGCCCCCACCAAATTACATCCCAGTTCAGTCATCCGGCTGTCTGTGGATGTCGCGCGCTCCGGGGGGGGAGGAGAGGGGAGAGAAGCGACGGCTTGTATATATATATATATATATAGGATAAAAATCCCCAGTCAGGCAATAGGAAATAGGGACAGCCCAATACTGTCAGTGACAGATTGTGGCTGTCCAGTTACCTGATTCTGCTTTCTTCTCTGAAGGCCCCAGTGACCAAGGTATAGTGGCCTCCATGCAGCAGTCTGGAATGGGATACTAACCCTCTTCCATTGTTATACCTGTCACCTGTAAACAGGGACTAGGTACTTGTCAAAAGAAATAAAAATAAACAGAAAATCTAAAGAGAAATAAAAACTGTGTCTGTACTCCACAGGCACAAAACTAAAACTGGACAGGGCTGAGCAGGAAGGAGATGGGAGTGGTTAGAGGGGGGAGGAGTCAGCTTTTGATAGTTCTGTGCCAAACTCCACTACCACACACCTCTAACCCACAAGTAACGGCGCAGCGTCCCCCAGATGGAGGACAGAGAAATCTTATTTTCTCTGACGTCCTAGTGGATGCTGGGAACTCCGTAAGGACCATGGGGATTATACCAAAGCTCCCAAACGGGCGGGAGAGTGCGGATGACTCTGCAGCACCGAATGAGAGAACTCAAGGTCCTCCTCAGCCAGGGTATCAAATTTGTAGAATTTAGCAAACGTGTTTGCCCCTGACCAAGTAGCAGCTCGGCAAAGTTGTAAAGCCGAGACCCCTCGGGCAGCCGAATGGGCTTTTACAGATTTAGGATGCGGCATTCCCGCCGCAGAATGCGCCAGCTAAATTGTGCTACAAATCCAGCGAGCAATAGTCTGCTTAGAAGCAGGAGCACCCAGCTTGTTGGGTGCATACAGGATAAATAGCGAATCAGTTTTCCTGACTCTAGCCGTCCTGGAAACATAAATTTTCAGGGCCCTGACTACGTCCAGCAACTTGGAATCCTCCAAGTCCCTAGTAGCCGCAGGCACCACAATAGGTTGGTTCAAATGAAAAGCTGATACCACCTTAGGGAGAAATTGTGGACGAGTCCTCAATTCTGCCCTATCCATATGGAAAATCAGATAAGGGCTTTTACACGACAAAGCCGCCAACTCTGACACACGCCTGGCCGAAGCCAAGGCCAATAGCATGACCACCTTCCACGTGAGATATTTTAAATCCACGGTTTTAAGTGGTTCAAACCAATCTGATTTTAGAAAATCCAACACCACATTGAGATCCCAAGGTGCCACTGGAGGCACAAAAGGTGGCTGAATATGCAGCACTCCCTTTACAAAAGTCTGAACTTCAGGCAGCGAAGCCAGTTCTTTCTGGAAGAAAATCGACAGCGCCGAAATCTGGACCTTTATGGAACCCAATTTTAGGCCCATACTCACTCCTGACTGTAGGAAGTGCAGAAATCGACCCAGCTGAAATTCCTCTGTTGGGGCCTTCCTGGCCTCACACCACGCAACATATTTTCGCCATATGCGGTGATAATGGTTTGCGGTTACTTCTTTCCTAGCTTTAATCAGTGTAGGAATGACTTCCTCCGGAATGCCCTTTCCCTTTAGGATCTGGTGTTCAACCGCCATGCCGTCAAACGCAGCCGCGGTAAGTCTTGGAACAGACAGGGTCCCTGTTGTAGCAGATCCTGTCTGAGCGGCAGAGGCCAAGGGTCCTCTGATAACGTCTTGAAGTTCTGGGTACCAAGCTCTTCTTGGCCAATCCGGAACCACGAGTATCGTCCTTACTCCTCGCTTTCTTATTATTCTCAGTACCTTTGGTATGAGAGGTAGAGGAGGGAACACATAAACCGACTGGTATACCCACGGTGTCACTAGAGCGTCCACAGCTATCGCCTGAGGGTCCCTTGACCTGGTGCAGTATCTTTGTAACTTTATGTTGAGGCGAGACGCCATCATGTCCACCTGTGGCCTTTCCCAACGGTTTACCAGCATTTGGAAGACTTCTGGATGAAGTCCCCACTCTCCCGGGTGGAGGTCGTGCCTGCTGAGGAAGTCTGCTTCCCAGTTGTCCACTCCCGGAATGAACACTGCTGACAGTGCTATCACGTGATTTTCCACCCATCGGAGAATCTTTGTGGCTTCTGCCATCGCCATCCTGCTTCTTGTGCCGCCCTGTCGGTTTATATGGGCGACTGCCGTGATGTTGTCTGACTGAATCAGTACCGGTTGGTTTTGAAGCAGGGGTCTTGCTTGACTTAGGGCATTGTAAATGGCCCTTAGTTCCAGAATATTTATGTGTAGGGAAATCTCCTGATTTGACCATAGGCCCTGGAAGTTTTTTCCCTGTGTGACTGCCCCCCAGCCTCGAAGGCTGGCATCCGTGGTCACCAGGACCCAGTCCTGTATGCCGAATCTGCGGCCCTCTAGAAGATGAGCACTCTGCAGCCACCACAGCAGAGACACCCTGGTCCTTGGAGACAGGGTTATCAACCGATGCATCTGAAGATGCGATCCGGACCACTTGTCCAACAGGTCCCACTGAAAAGTTCTTGCATGGAAACTGCCGAATGGAATTGCTTCGTAGGAAGCTACCATTTTTCCCAGGACTCGCGTGCAGTGATGCACCGAAACCTGTTTTGGTTTCAGGAGGCCTCTGACTAGAGATGACAGCTCCTTGGCTTTCTCCTCCGGGAGAAACACTTTTTTCTGGTCTGTGTCCAGAACCATCCCCAGGAACAGTAGACGCGTTGTAGGAACCAGCTGTGACTTTGGAATGTTTAAAAACCAACCGTGCTGTTGTAGTACTTCCCGAGATAGTGCTACCCCGACCAACAACTGCTCCTTGGACCTCGCCTTTATCAGGAGATCGTCCAAGTACGGGATAATTAAAACTCCCTTTTTTCGAAGGAGTATCATAATTTCGGCCATTACCTTGGTAAATACCCTCGGTGCCGTGGACAGGCCAAACGGCAGCGTCTGGAATTGGTAATGACAATCCTGTACCACAAATCTGAGGTACTCCTGGTGAGGATGGTAAATTGGGACATGCAGGTAAGCATCCTTGATGTCCAGGGATACCATGTAATCCCCCTCGTCCAGGCTTGCAATAACCGCCCTGAGCGATTCCATCTTGAACTTGAATTTTTTTATATATGTGTTCAAGGATTTCAAATTTAAAATGGGTCTCACCGAACCGTCCGGTTTCGGTACCACAAACATTGTGGAATAGTAACCCCGTCCTTGTTGAAGTAGGGGCACCTTGACTATCACCTGCTGGGAATACAGCTTGTGAATTGCCTCTAGCACAGCCTCCCTGCCTGAGGGAGTTGTCGGCAAGGCAGATTTGAGGAAACGGCGGGGGGGGGGAGATGCCTCGAATTCCAGCTTGAACCCCTGAGATACTACTTGAAAGATCCAGGGATCCACCTGTGAGCGAGCCCACTGATCGCTGAAATTTTTGAGACGGGCCCCCACCGTACCTGGCTCCGCCTGTGGAGCCCCACCGTCATGCGGCGGACTTGGAGGAAGCGGGGGAGGACTTTTGCTCCTGGGAACCGGCTGTTTGTTGCAGCTTTTTCCCCCTACCTCTGCTTTTGGGCAGAAAGGACGCGCCTTTTCCCCGCCTGCTTTTCTGGGGCCGAAAGGACTGTACCTGATAATACGGTGCTTTCTTAGGCTGTGAGGGAACATGGGGCAAAAATGCTGACTTCCCAGCTGTTGCTGTGGAAACCAGGTCTGAGAGACCATCCCCGAATAACTCCTCACCCTTATAAGGCAAAACTTCCATGTGCCTTTTAGAATCTGCATCCCCTGTCCACTGCCGAGTCCATAAGCCTCTCCTGGCAGAAATGGACATTGCACTTATTTTAGATGCCAGCCGGCAAATATCCCTCTGTGCATCTCTCATGTATAAGACTGTGTCTTTTATATGCTCTATGGTTAGCAATATAGTGTCCCTGTCTACGGTGTCAATATTTTCCGACAGGGAATCTGACCACGCAGCTGCAGCACTGCACATCCATGCTGAAGCAATAGCTGGTCTCTGTATAATGCCTGAGTGTGTATATACAGACTTCAGGATAGCCTCCTGCTTTCTATCAGCAGGCTCCTTTAGGGCGGCCGTATCCGGAGACGGTAGTGCCACCTTCTTTGACAAGCGAGTGAGCGCTTTATCCACCCTAGGGGGTGTCTCCCAACGTGACCTATCCTCTGGCGGGAAAGGGTACGCCATTAGTAACTTTTTAGAAATTACCAATTTTTTATCGGGGGAAGCCCACGCTACTTCACACACTTCATTTAATTCTTCAGAAGGGGGAAAAACCACTGGTAGTTTTTTCTCCCCAAACATAATACCCTTTTTTGTGGTACCTGGGGTAATATCAGAAATGTGTAAAACATTTTTCATTGCGTCAATCATGTAACGAGTGGCCCTATTGGACATTACATTAGTCTCTTCGTCGTCGACACTGGTATCAGTATCCGTGTCGACATCTGTGTCTGCCATCTGAGGTAGCGGGCGTTTTAGAGCCCCTGATGGCCTTTGAGACGCCTGGGCAAGCACGAGCTGAGAAGCCGGCTGTCCCGCATTTGGCATGTCGTCAAATTTTTTATGCAAGGAGTCGACACTTTCACGTAATTCCTTCCATAAGTCCATCCACTCAGGTATCCGCCCCTCAGGGGGTGACATCACATTTATAGGCATCTGCTCCGCCTCCACATAAGTCTCCTCATCAAACATGTCGACACAGCCGTACCGACACACCGCACACACACAGGGAATGCTCTGACAGAGGACAGGACCCCACAAAGCCCTTTGGAGAGACAGAGAGAGAGTATGCCAGCACACACCAGAGCGCTATATAAAACAGGGACTAACTGAATCATATCCCCTTATAGCTGCTATATATATATATATATATATATATATATATATATATATATATATATATATATATATATACACACACTGCGCCTAAATTTAGTGCCCCCCCTCTCTTTTTTACCCTTCTGTAGCTGTAGACTGCAGGGGAGAGTCAGGGAGCTTCCTTCCAGCGGAGCTGTGAGGGAGAAATGGCGCCAGTGTGCTGAGGGAGGTAGCCCCGCCCCTTTTTCGGCGGACTTCTCCCGCGTTTTTATAACTCTGGCAGGGGTATTAATTTACACCTATATAGCCCCTGGGACTATATATGGTGTAGATTTTGCCAGCCAAGGTGTGTAACATTGCCCTCAGGGCGCCCCCCCCCCCCCCCAGCGCCCTGCACCCATCAGTGACCGCTGTGTGAGGTGTACAGTGTGAGGAGCAATGGCGCACAGCTGCAGTGCTGTGCGCTACCTTGGTGAAGACTGAAGTCTTCTGCCGCCGCTTTTCCGGACCATCTTCATGCTTCTGGCTCTGTAAGGGGGACAGCGGCGCGGCTCCGGGAACGAACACCAAGGTCGGGTCCTGCGGTCGATCCCTCTGGAGCTAATGGTGTCCAGTAGCCTAAGAAGCCCAAACTACCACCAGTTAGGTAGGTTCGCTTCTTCTCCCCTTAGTCCCTCGCAGCAGTGAGTCTGTTGCCAGCAGATCTCACTGTAAAATAAAAAACCTAAAATATACTTTCTTTCTAGGAGCTCAGGAGAGCCCCTAGTGTGCATCCAGCTCGGCCGGGCACAAGATTCTAACTGAGGTCTGGAGGAGGGTCATAGTGGGAGGAGCCAGTGCACACCAGGTAGTACTAAAGTTTTCTTAATTGTGCCCAGTCTCCTGCGGAGCCGCTATTCCCCATGGTCCTTACGGAGTTTCCAGCATCCACTAGGACGTCAGAGAAAATAGAATATTGGATATTTCCAGGCATATCTGCCATTTACCCTACCCACGTTTCCTTAATGTACAGGGTGGTCCATAATACACCCTTATAAAAAGGAACCAAGTAAGGAAATATTAATCCAATGTGTACAAATAAAATGGCCGCCATATTGGTGACATACCCAAAAAAGTTTTCCCCCACTCCCGTATCATATGTGTAGACACTGGATTAATATTTCCTTACTCGTTTTCTTTTTATAAAGGGTGTTTCCACACTTATGGACCACCCTGTATTTGGGTGGCTGGATTTATTAGAGGGAACTAATCAAAACAAATACCGGTACTACAGGTCAATTCCAATAATGTCTAGATGTAAAGTCATCTTAAACAGGTTTAATATCTGGAAACCACATCTCCATCTTGTGACTGACTCCGCTACAGGGTTTCTGGAGAAGACAGCTTGACACTGATAAATCAGAACTATTAATTTCTTAGTGGGTGGCAGGTGAAGGACTTGTGTTTTTAGCCACTGCCAATGGCCATGGAATGGCCGCCAGCTGGGGAAACCAGTTTACATAAAGTGCCTGACTCGTATACCCTGTTGATGTCAGAGGTGTGACAGACGCATGGTCTCAGAAAAGACTTGAAAATGTGTTGGGGCGTGACTGGGAGGCGGCTATGTGGAAACATTGAGATAGTCTGCGTCACCGGAGTGTCACAGGCGTGACGCAGAAGTGGTTTAGTACTCAAAGCATAATCATTCACATAGGAAGCCATACTCTGATGGACAATCTGCACCCTGCATGGAGCTGGTGCACGTTTCAATGGTGCGATCAATGGCTGCTTCTAAAGACACACCAAGTGGGCTTCTCAGTCCTTGCACGTGTAGACTCATGTAGTGTTCACTCTAGGAGTGAAAAGGGGCAGGGCGCCGGACTCCGAGGGCACATTTGCGAAACGGGGCGCGACCACGCAAATTAGGGGGTGTGGCCACGCCTACGTCATTTTAGGGGGCGGTGCGGCCCACAGACGCTACTATAGAGAGCGTCTGTGGCCAGCGACGTCACTCTTGGGGGCATGCCCAGCACCTCCGTCGGTGCTGGGCTTCCCCCAGCTCTCTCCCAATGCGTGAATGGATGCCGCACGCATGCGCACAGCATCTATACGCGCCGGGAGGGCAGGAAGCGGGCGGCTGTTCTAGCAGAGTGCCGCAAAAGGGGCAGGGCGGGTTTTGCCTGCTACAAAAAGGGCAGGGCGCGGCGCCCTGCTAAAACAGCCTAGAGTGAACACTACCCATGGATCTAAACCAGGAGAAGGGCTTAAGTTGCAGAAGTGACAACCGCCATAGGATGCTAAAGTGGTGGCAGTAGCGTGTGAAGAAGGCCCTGTGTGTGTGGTTACACAAATGTCATCCAGGGTCAGCAGAAGTCCCACTTAGCTAAGAATTCCTACAGGAACATGAACCTCTGGATGTCATACAGTACGGCCAACAGCAGATCTCCCAGAGCTAGATCTGGTTTATACACTGCAACATGGTGAAGCACTCTAATGTGAACTCAGAATAAACACAGAGGGGTTCATGTGTAACTGGACTTACGCGCAATTTGTGCTTTATCCCCCGTTTCCTTAAATGTTACGTTATTCTCCATGTTAGCTGTTTAATACAAAATTGCTAAGCTGTTCCTCTATATCAGGGGTCAGGGAACTTTCTTACACATTTTACCCCAAAATATAATTTAGATACGCCAACATTACCCCCTTGATTTGAAAAGAAGGAAATCATATCATTGTGCATATATACTGGTTATCACTGTTTATATGGCATTTCTGAGATACTGTGTGTGTATAATAAGAATTTACTTACCGATAATTCTATTTCTCGGAGTCCGTAGTGGATGCTGGGGTTCCTGAAAGGACCATGGGGAATAGCGGCTCCGCAGGAGACAGGGCACAAAAGTAAAGCTTTCCGATCAGGTGGTGTGCACTGGCTCCTCCCCCTATGACCCTCCTCCAAGCCAGTTAGGTACTGTGCCCGGACGAGCGTACACAATAAGGGAGGAATTTTGAATCCCGGGTAAGACTCATACCAGCCACACCAATCACACCGTACAACTTGTGATCAAAACCAGTTAACAGTATGATAACAGAGGAGCCTCTGAAAGATGGCTTCTTAACAATAACCCGAATTAGTTAACAATAACTATGTACAATTATTGCAGATAATCCGCACTTGGGATGGGCGCCCAGCATCCACTACGGACTCCGAGAAATAGAATTATCGGTAAGTAAATTCTTATTTTCTCTATCGTCCTAGTGGATGCTGGGGTTCCTGAAAGGACCATGGGGATTATACCAAAGCTCCCAAACGGGCGGGAGAGTGCGGATGACTCTGCAGCACCGAATGAGAGAACTCCAGGTCCTCCTTAGCCAGAGTATCAAATTTGTAAAATTTTACAAACGTGTTCTCCCCTGACCACGTAGCTGCTCGGCAAAGTTGTAATGCCGAGACCCCTCGGGCAGCCGCCCAAGATGAGCCCACCTTCCTTGTGGAGTGGGCCTTTACAGATTTAGGCTGTGGCAGGCCTGCCACAGAATGTGCAAGTTGGATTGTGCTACAGATCCAACGAGCAATCGTCTGCTTAGACGCAGGAGCACCCATCTTGTTGGGTGCATACAATATAAACAACGAGTCAGATTTTCTGACTCCAGCTGTCCTTGCAATATATATTTTTAATGCTCTGACAACGTCCAGTAACTTGGAGTCCTCCAAGTCACTTGTAGCCGCAGGCACTACAATAGGCTGGTTCAGATGAAATGCTGACACCACCTTAGGGAGAAAATGCGGACGAGTCCGCAGTTCTGCCCTGTCCGAATGGAAAATCAGATATGGGCTTTTGTAAGATAAAGCTGCCAGTTCTGACACTCTCCTGGCCGAAGCCAGGGCTAGTAACATGGTCACTTTCCATGTGAGATATTTTAAATCCACCTTTTTTAGTGGTTCAAACCAATGAGATTTTAGAAATTCCAAAACCACATTGAGATCCCACGGTGCCACTGGAGGCACCACAGGAGGCTGTATATGCAGCACTCCCTTAACAAAAGTCTGGACTTCAGGAACTGAAGCCAATTCTTTTTGAAAGAAAATCGACAGGGCCGAAATTTGAACCTTAATAGATCCCAATTTGAGACCCATAGACAATCCTGATTGCAGGAAATGTAGGAATCGACCCAGTTGAAATTCCTCCGTCGGAGCACTCCGATCCTCGCACCACGCAACATATCTTCGCCAAATGCGGTGATAGTGTTGCACGGTTACTTCCTTCCTTGCTTTAATCAAAGTAGGAATGACTTCTTCCGGCATGCCTTTTTCCTTTAGGATCCGGCGTTCAACCGCCATGCCGTCAAACGCAGCCGCGGTAAGTCTTGAAACAGACAGGGACCCTGCTGAAGCAAGTCCCTCCTTAGAGGTAGAGGCCACGGATCTTCCGTGATCATCTCTTGAAGTTCCGGGTACCAAGTCCTTCTTGGCCAATCCGGAACCACTAGTATCGTTCTTACGCCTCTTTGCCGTATAATTCTCAATACTTTTGGTATGAGAGGCAGAGGAGGAAACACATACACCGACTGGTACACCCAAGGCGTTACCAGCGCGTCCACAGCTATTGCCTGCGGATCTCTTGACCTGGCGCAATACCTGTCCAGTTTTTTGTTGAGGCGAGACGCCATCATGTCCACCATTGGTCTTTCCCAACGGGTTACCAGCATGTGGAAGACTTCCGGATGAAGTCCCCACTCTCCCGGGTGAAGGTCGTGTCTGCTGAGGAAGTGTGCTTCCCAGTTGTCCACTCCCGGGATGAACACTGCTGACAGTGCTATCACATGATTCTCTGCCCAGCGAAGAATCCTTGCAGCTTCTGCCATTGCACTCCTGCTTCTTGTGCCGCCCTGTCTGTTCACATGGGCGACTGCCGTGATGTTGTCCGACTGGATCAACACCGGTTTTCCTTGAAGCAGAGGTTCTGCCTGGCTTAGAGCATTGTAGATTGCTCTTAGTTCCAGAATGTTTATGTGAAGAGACGTTTCCAGGCTCGTCCACACTCCCTGGAAGTTTCTTCCTTGTGTGACTGCTCCCCAGCCTCTCAGGCTGGCGTCCGTGGTCACCAGGATCCAATCCTGTATGCCGAATCTGCGGCCCTCCAATAGATGAGCACTCTGCAACCACCACAGAAGAGATACCCTTGTCCTTGGAGACAGGGTTATCCGCTGGTGCATCTGAAGATGCGACCCTGACCATTTGTCTAACAGATCCCTCTGGAAAATTCGTGCATGGAATCTGCCGAATGGAATTGCTTCGTAAGAAGCCACCATTTTTCCCAGGACTCTTGTGCATTGATGTACAGACACCTTTCCTGGTTTTAGGAGGTTCCTGACAAGCTCGGACAACTCCTTGGCTTTTTCCTCCGGGAGAAAAACCTTTTTCTGAACCGTGTCCAGAATCATCCCTAGGAACAGCAGACGAGTTGTCGGCATTAACTGGGATTTTGGAATATTCAGAATCCAGCCGTGTTGTTTTAGCACTTCTTGAGACAGTGCTAATCCCCTCTCTAGCTGTTCTCTGGACCTTGCCCTTATTAGGAGATCGTCCAAGTATGGGATAATTAATACGCCTTTTCTTCGAAGAAGAATCATCATCTCGGCCATTACCTTTGTAAAGACCCGAGGTGCCGTGGACAATCCGAACGGCAGCGTCTGAAACTGATAGTGACAGTTTTGTACAACGAACCTGAGGTACCCCTGGTGTGAGGGGTAAATTGGAACGTGGAGGTACGCATCCTTGATGTCCAAGGACACCATAAAGTCCCCTTCTTCCAGGTTCGCTATCACTGCTCTGAGTGACTCCATTTTGAACTTGAACTTCTTTATGTACAGGTTCAAGGACTTCAGATTTAGAATAGGTCTTACCGAGCCGTCCGGCTTCGGTACCACAAATAGAGTGGAATAATACCCCTTTCCCTGTTGTAGAAGAGGTACCTTGACTATCACCTGCTGAGAGTACAGCTTGTGAATGGCTTCCAAAACCGTCTCCCTTTCGGAGGGGGACGTTGGTAAAGCAGACTTCAGGAAACGGCGAGGCGGATCTGTCTCTAGTTCCAACCTGTACCCCTGAGATATTATCTGCAGGATCCAGGGATCTACCTGCGAGTGAGCCCACTGCGCGCTGAAATGCTTGAGACGACCGCCCACCGCCCCCGAGTCCGCTTGAGAAGCCCCAGCGTCATGCTGAGGCTTTTGTAGAAGCGGGGGAGGGCTTCTGTTCCTGGGAAGGAGCTGCCTGTTGGTGTCTCTTCCCCCTTCCTCTGCCTCGTGGCAGATATGAATATCCCTTTGCTCTCTTGTTTTTAAAGGAACGAAAGGACTGCGGTTGAAAAGTCGGTGTCTTTTTCTGTTGGGGAGTAGCTTGAGGTAAAAAGGTGGATTTCCCGGCTGTAGCCGTGGCCACCAAATCTGATAGACCGACTCCAAATAACTCCTCCCCTTTATACGGCAAAACTTCCATATGCCGTTTTGAGTCCGCATCGCCTGACCACTGTCGCGTCCATAAACTTCTTCTGGCCGAAATGGACATAGCACTTACCCGTGATGCCAGTGTGCAGATATCCCTCTGTGCATCACGCATATAAAGAAATGCATCCTTTATTTGCTCTAAAGACAGTAAAACATTGTCCCTATCCAGGGTATCAATATTTTCAATCAGGGACTCTGACCAAACTACTCCAGCACTGCACATCCAGGCTGACGCTATAGCTGGTCGTAGTATAACACCTGTATGTGTGTATATACTTTTTTGGATATTTTCCATCCTCCTATCTGTTGGATCTTTAAGTGCGGCCGTCTCAGGAGAGGGTAACGCCACTTGTTTAGATAAGCGTGTGAGCGCCTTATCCACCCTAGGAGGTGTTTCCCAGCGCGCCCTAACCTCTGACGGGAAAGGGTATAAAGCTAATAACTTCTTTGAAATTAGCATCTTTTTATCGGGGGCAACCCACGCTTCATCACATACATCATTTAGTTCTTCTGATTCAGGAAAAACTATAGGTAGTTTTTTCACACCCCACATAATACCCTGTTTAGTGGTACCAGTAGTATCAGCTAAATGTAACGCCTCCTTCATTGCCAAAATCATATAACGTGTGGCCCTACTGGAAAATACGGTTGATTCGTCACCGTCGCCACTGGAATCAGTGCCTGTGTCTGGGTCTGTGTCGACCGACTGAGGCAAAGGGCGTTTTACAGCCCCTGACGGTGTTTGAGGCGCCTGGACAGGCACTAACTGATTGTCCGGCCGTCTCATGTCGACAAACGACTGCTTTAGCGTGTTGACACTATCCCGTAATTCCATAAATAAAGGCATCCATTCTGGTGTCGACCCCCTAGGAGGTGACATCCCCATATTTGGCAATTGCTCCGCCTCCACACCAATATCGTCCTCGTACATGTCGACACACACGTACCGACACACAACAGACACACAGGGAATGCTCTTAACGAAGACAGGACCCCACTAGCCCTTTGGGGAGACAGAGGGAGAGTTTGCCAGCACACACCAAAAGCGCTATATATGACAGGGATAGCCTTATAATAAGTGCTCCCTGTATAGCTGCTTTTATAATATAATTTTTGCCACTATTTTGCCCCCCCTCTCTTGTTTTACCCTGTTTCTGTAGTGCAGTGCAGGGGAGAGACCTGGGAGCCGTCCTGACCAGCGGAGCTGTGTAAGGAAAATGGCGCTGTGTGCTGAGGAGATAGGCCCCGCCCCTTTTCCGGCGGGCTCGTCTCCCGCTCTTTAGTGTATTCTGGCAGGGGTTAAATATCTCCATATAGCCCCGGAGGCTATATGTGAGGTATTTTTTAGCCAAATAGGTTTTCATTTGCCTCCCAGGGCGCTCCCCTCCCAGCGCCCTGCACCCTCAGTGACTGCCGTGTGAAGTGTGCTGAGAGGAAAATGGCGCACAGCTGCAGTGCTGTGCGCTACCTTTAGAAGACTGAGGAGTCTTCTGCCGCCGATTCTGGACCTCTTCATGTTTCAGCATCTGCAAGGGGGCCGGCGGCGAGGCTCCGGTGACCATCCAGGCTGTACCTGTGATCGTCCCTCTGGAGCTGATGTCCAGTAGCCAAGAAGCCAATCCATCCTGCACGCAGGTGAGTTCACTTCTTCTCCCCTAAGTCCCTCGTTGCAGTGATCCTGTTGCCAGCAGGACTCACTGTAAAATAAAAAACCTAAGCTAAACTTTCTCTAAGCAGCTCTTTAGGAGAGCCACCTAGATTGCACCCTTCTCGGCCGGGCACAAAAATCTAACTGGCTTGGAGGAGGGTCATAGGGGGAGGAGCCAGTGCACACCACCTGATCGGAAAGCTTTACTTTTGTGCCCTGTCTCCTGCGGAGCCGCTATTCCCCATGGTCCTTTCAGGAACCCCAGCATCCACTAGGACGATAGAGAAATATATATTATTATTGTCAATTAATGGGTTAATTAACACTTTCTTCCCAAAACACCAGAATGAATGGGTTGGCGGGCCGCGGGCGGGAGGACAGGACAGCGCAGGACGGGCTGGCGTGAGGGAGCGCGGTGTGACGTGAGCACGTCACACCGCGGCCAGGAACACAGCACAGGGCGGCCAGGAGTACAGCGCAGGACGGGCGTGAGTTCAGCACGTCACACCGCGGCCAGGAACACAGCACAGGGCGGCCAGGAGCACAGCGCAGGACGGGCGTGAGGGAGCACAGTGTGACGTCAGCACGTCACACCGCAAGCAGGAACACAGCACAGGGCGGCCAGGAGGGAACGCGGTGGGACATCAGCACTTCACATTGGGAGCCGCCCGGTGCTGGACGGGGCTGTGTCTCGGCATAGCGACCGTCTATTACCCACAGTAATTTCATTTTTACCCCATTTGGGGTAATTTACCCCTGTTCCCTGACCACTGCGCTATATCTAAGTGAAGGCCACTATATTATTATTTTAGCGTCAGCTATTAACCAAGTGACCTTCTCTATGAAGATGATTTTCTAGAGATCTGTAGTTATTATACCATTAAGTACATAATGTAATAACAGATTGGATTTAAAGCTCAACCACATTTTATAAAATTTACTAAAATAAACTTGCCATCACAAATTAGCACAATTCAATAAACACCAACCACCTATAGATGTGTCCAAATACACCTATCCCCAAATTGTATCCGATAGCCCTGTCCTGTGCACCACACACTCTGGGACTAGGTCACACCATACAGGTTCGGTATGAATTACCGACGGACGGGATGCTGGCTGTCAGTATACCGACAGCGGCATCCCGGCGACGCTGGCAGCGGGGCAAGCGCTAGTAAAGCCCCTTGCGGGTTCGCTGCGCCACACCCATAGAGGGAGAATCACTTACCTCGCCGGTATTCCGGCACCAGCATTGTACCGCTGTGTGGGATCCAGGCGTCGGCATTGTGATCGGCAGTATGTTAACCGCTTCCTCACCATACAGTTCTGTACATTGGGGGTCATTCTGAGATGATCGTAGCTGTCCTAAATTTAGCACAGCTACGATCATTCACACTGACATGCGGGGGGGGGTGCCCAGATCAGGGCTAGCCCCCCCCTCCCCCGCAGAAGTGCAAAGGCATCGCACAGCGGCAATGCCTTTGCACTTCAAGAGTAGCTCCCGGCCAGCGCAGCTTTAGCGCGCTGGCCAGGAGCTACTCATCGCCCCCCGGCCCGCAGCGGCTGCGTGTGACGTCACGCAGCCGCTGCGGCCCGTCCCCTGTTCGGTCCGGCCACGCCTGCGTTGGCCGGACCACTCCCACAAAACGTCTGCCCCCTCCCACCCAGCGGCCGCCTCTGTCTGTCAAACAGGCAGAGGCAATCGCAAACCTGCTATGGCCTTCGGCGCTGGCACAGTAGAGACCCGTTCGCTCGGCTGGGACAAACAGCAGCGAGCAAACGGGTCAGAATGACCCCCGCATCTCAATAGCATCACTAACACGACAAATGTACGATGCACGAGTACCCTGGACACTGGCAATGCTTGCAGCTGCAATGTTCAACCCGGACACTTACCTTGGTAAACAGGCAAGAAACTAAGGACCGATATATGATACATATGCGTCTTTAGGCCACTTCCATTCCGACAAAAATACTAACCCTAAGTGTGCGGGACATTATAGTGACTTTGGATGGAGCTGCGATGCTAAGTGCAGAAATACGTTTGAAAACCTGGAAATCTCTATCTGTGCCAGAGTGTCCGCGTGGTGTCAGACATCTATCAACGTATGACGTAAAAAGGACTGGTGTATGAGGACACATCTATCTATATCATGCGAAATATTTCAGAATTGCTTTATCTATCTCGTTACATCCAGCAACTCAGTCACAAATTTTCAAGGTGATTTTACATAGGTCAAATCTACACAATGTGCTACAAAAGTCACAAAAATAAGATTTTACTTACCGATAAATCTATTTCTCGGAGTCCGTAGTGGATGCTGGGGTTCCTGAAAGGACCATGGGGAATAGCGGCTCCGCAGGAGACAGGGCACAAAAAGTAAAGCTTTTCCGATCAGGTGGTGTGCACTGGCTCCTCCCCCTATGACCCTCCTCCAGACTCCAGTTAGGTACTGTGCCCGGACGAGCGTACACAATAAGGGAGGATTTTGAATCCCGGGTAAGACTCATACCAGCCACACCAATCACACCGTACAACCTGTGATCTAAACCCAGTTAACAGTATGATAACAGCGGAGCCTCTGAAAGATGGCTTCCTTCAACAATAACCCGAATTAGTTAACAATAACTATGTACAATTTATGCAGATAATCCGCACTTGGGATGGGCGCCCAGCATCCACTACGGACTCCGAGAAATAGATTTATCGGTAAGTAAAATCTTATTTTCTCTATCGTCCTAGTGGATGCTGGGGTTCCTGAAAGGACCATGGGGATTATACCAAAGCTCCCAAACGGGCGGGAGAGTGCGGATGACTCTGCAGCACCGAATGAGAGAACTCCAGGTCCTCCTTAGCCAGAGTATCAAATTTGTAAAATTTTACAAACGTGTTCTCCCCTGACCACGTAGCTGCTCGGCAAAGTTGTAATGCCGAGACCCCTCGGGCAGCCGCCCAAGATGAGCCCACCTTCCTTGTGGAATGGGCCTTTACAGATTTAGGCTGTGGCAGGCCTGCCACAGAATGTGCAAGTTGGATTGTGCTACAGATCCAACGAGCAATCGTCTGTTTAGACGCAGGAGCACCCATCTTGTTGGGTGCATACAATATAAACAACGAGTCAGATTTTCTGACTCCAGCTGTCCTTGCAATATATATTTTTAATGCTCTGACAACGTCCAGTAACTTGGAGTCCTCCAAGTCACTTGTAGCCGCAGGCACTACAATAGGCTGGTTCAGATGAAATGCTGACACCACCTTAGGGAGAAAATGCGGACGAGTCCGCAGTTCTGCCCTGTCCGAATGGAAAATCAGATATGGGCTTTTGTAAGATAAAGCTGCCAGTTCTGACACTCTCCTGGCCGAAGCCAGGGCTAGAAGCATGGTTACTTTCCATGTGAGATATTTCAAATCCACCTTTTTTTAGTGGTTCAAACCAATGAGATTTTAGGAAGTCTAAAACCACATTTAGATCCCACGGTGCCACTGGAGGCACCACAGGAGGCTGTATATGCAGCACTCCCTTAACAAAGGTCTGGACTTCAGGGACTGAAGCCAATTCTTTTTGAAAGAAAATCGACAGGGCCGAAATTTGAACCTTAATAGATCCCAATTTGAGACCCATTGACAATCCTGATTGCAGGAAATGTAGGAATCGACCCAGTTGAAATTCCTCCGTCGGAGCACTCCGATCTTCGCACCACGCAACATATTTTCGCCAAATTCGGTGATAATGTTGCACGGTTACTTTCTTCCTTGCTTTAATCAAAGTAGGAATGACTTCTTCCGGCATGCCTTTTTCCTTTAGGATCCGGCGTTCAACCGCCATGCCGTCAAACGCAGCCGCGGTAAGTCTTGAAACAGACAGGGACCCTGCTGAAGCAAGTCCCTCCTTAGAGGTAGAGGCCACGGATCTTCCGTGATCATCTCTTGAAGTTCCGGGTACCAAGTCCTCCTTGGCCAATCCGGAACCACTAGTATCGTTCTTACGCCTCTTTGCCGTATAATTCTCAATACTTTTGGTATGAGAGGCAGAGGAGGAAACACATACACCGACTGGTACACCCAAGGCGTTACCAGCGCGTCCACAGCTATTGCCTGCGGATCTCTTGACCTGGCGCAATACCTGTCCAGTTTTTTGTTGAGGCGAGACGCCATCATGTCCACCATTGGTCTTTCCCAACGGGTTACCAGCATGTGGAAGACTTCTGGATGAAGTCCCCACTCTCCCGGGTGAAGATCGTGTCTGCTGAGGAAGTCTGCTTCCCAGTTGTCCACTCCCGGGATGAACACTGCTGACAGTGCTATCACATGATTCTCTGCCCAGCGAAGAATCCTTGCAGCTTCTGCCATTGCCCTCCTGCTTCTTGTGCCGCCCTGTCTGTTCACATGGGCGACTGCCGTGATGTTGTCCGACTGGATCAATACCGGTTTTCCCTGAAGCAGAGGTTCTGCCTGGTTTAGAGCATTGTATATTGCTCTTAGTTCCAGAATGTTTATGTGAAGAGACGTTTCCAGGCTCGTCCATACTCCCTGGAAGTTTCTTCCTTGTGTGACTGCTCCCCAGCCTCTCAGGCTGGCGTCCGTGGTCACCAGGATCCAATCCTGTATGCCGAATCTGCGGCCCTCCAATAGATGAGCACTCTGCAACCACCACAGAAGAGACACCCTTGTCCTTGGAGACAGGGTTATCCGTAGGTGCATCTGAAGATGCGACCCTGACCATTTGTCCAACAGATCCCTTTGGAAAATTCTTGCGTGGAATCTGCCGAATGGAATCGCTTCGTAAGAAGCCACCATTTTTCCCAGGACTCTTGTGCATTGATGTACAGACACCTTTCCTGGTTTTAGGAGGTTCCTGACAAGCTCGGATAACTCCTTGGCTTTTTCCTCCGGGAGAAAAACCTTTTTCTGAACCGTGTCCAGAATCATCCCTAGGAACAGCAGACGAGTTGTCGGCATTAACTGGGATTTTGGAATATTCAGAATCCACCCGTGCTGTTTTAGCACTTCTTGAGACAGTGCTAATCCCATCTCTAGCTGTTCTCTGGACCTCGCCCTTATTAGGAGATCGTCCAAGTATGGGATAATTAATACGCCTTTTCTTCGAAGAAGAATCATCATCTCGGCCATTACCTTTGTAAAGATCCGAGGTGCCGTGGACAATCCGAACGGCAGCGTCTGAAACTGATAGTGACAGTTTTGTACAACGAACCTGAGGTACCCCTGGTGTGAGGGGTAAATTGGAACGTGGAGATACGCATCCTTGATGTCCAAGGATACCATAAAGTCCCCCTCTTCCAGGTTCGCTATCACTGCTCTGAGTGACTCCATTTTGAACTTGAACTTCTTTATGTACAGGTTCAAGGACTTCAGATTTAGAATAGGCCTTACCGAGCCATCCGGCTTCGGTACCACAAAAAGAGTGGAATAATACCCCTTCCCTTGTTGCAGAAGAGGTACCTTGACTATCACCTGCTGAGAGTACAGCTTGTGAATGGCTTCCAACACCGTCTCCCTTTCGGAGGGGGACGCTGGTAAAGCAGACTTCAGGAAACGGCGAGGTGGATCTGTCTCTAATTCCAACCTGTATCCCTGAGATATTATCTGCAGGATCCAGGGATCTACTTGCGAGTGAGCCCACTGCGCGCTGTAATTTTTTAGACGACCGCCCACCGTCCCCGAGTCCGCTTGAGAAGCCCCAGCGTCATGCTGAGGCTTTTGTAGAAGCCGGGGAGGGCTTCTGATCCTGGGAAGGAGCTGCGTGTTGCTGTCTCTTCCCTCGACCTTTGCCTCGTGGCAAATATGAATAGCCCTTTGCTCTCTTATTTTTAAAGGAACGAAAGGGCTGCGGTTGAAAAGTCGGTGCCTTTTTCTGTTGGGGAGTGACTTGAGGTAGAAAGGTGGATTTCCCGGCTGTAGCCGTGGCCACCAAATCTGATAGACCGACTCCAAATAACTCCTCCCCCTTATACGGCAAAACTTCCATATGCCGTTTTGAATCCGCATCGCCTGTCCACTGTCGCGTCCATAAAGCTCTTCTGGCCGAAATGGACATAGCACTTACCCGTGATGCCAGTGTGCATATATCCCTCTGTGCATCACGCATATAAAGAAACGCATCCTTTATTTGTTCTAACGACAGTACAATATTGTCCCTGTCCAGGGTATCAATATTTTCAATCAGGGACTCTGACCAAACTACCCCCGCACTGCCCATCCAGGCAGTTGCTACAGCTGGTCGTAGTATAACACCTGCATGTGTGTATATACTTTTTTGGATATTTTCCATCCTCCTATCTGATGGATCTTTAAGTGCGGCCGTCTCAGGAGAGGGTAACGCCACTTGTTTAGATAAGCGTGTTAGCGCCTTGTCCACCCTAGGAGGTGTTTCCCAGCGCTCCCTAACCTCTGGCGGGAAAGGGTATAATGCCAATAATTTCTTTGAAATTATCAGCTTTTTATCAGGGGTAACCCACGCTTCATTACACACGTCATTTAGTTCTTCTGATTCAGGAAAAACTATAGGTAGTTTTTTCATACCCCACATAATACCCTGTTTAGTGGTACCTGTAGTATCAGCTAAATGTAACGCCTCCTTCATTGCCAAAATCATATAACGTGTGGCCCTACTGGAAAATACGGTTGATTCGTCACCGTCACCACTGGAATCATCGCCTGTGTCTGGGTCTGTGTCGACCGACTGAGGCAAAGGGCGTTTCACAGCCCCTGACGGTGTTTGAGTCGCCTGGACAGGCACTAATTGATTGTCCGGCCGTCTCATGTCGTCAAACGACTGCTTTAGCGTGTTGACACTATCCCGTAGTTCCATAAATAAAGGCATCCATTCTGGTGTCGACCCCCTAGGAGGTGACATCCCCATATTTGGCAATTGCTCCGCCTCCACACCAATATCGTCCTCATACATGTCGACACACACGTACCGACACACAGCAGACACACAGGGAATGCTCCTAATGAAGACAGGACCCACTAGCCCTTTGGGGAGACAGAGGGAGAGTTTGCCAGCACACACCAAAAGCGCTATATATATATCAGGGATAGCCTTATAATAAGTGCTCCCCTATAGCTGCTTTGTTATATAAAAATATCGCCATAAATTTGCCCCCCCTCTCTGTTTTACCCTGTTTCTGTAGTGCAGTGCAGGGGAGAGACCTGGGAGCCGTCCTGACCAGCGGAGCTGTGAGAGGAAATGGCGCCGTGTGCTGAGGAGATAGGCCCCGCCCCTTTTCCGGCGGGCTCGTCTCCCGCTATTTTGAGAAATCAGGCAGGGGTTAAATATCTCCATATAGCCTCTAGGGCTATATGTGAGGTATTTTTAGCCTTTATAGGTACTCATTTTGCCTCCCAGGGCGCCCCCCTCCCAGCGCCCTGCACCCTCAGTGACTGCCGTGTGAAGTGTGCTGAGAGGAAAATGGCGCACAGCTGCAGTGCTGTGCGCTACCTTTAGAAGACTGCAGGAGTCTTCAGCCGCCGATTCTGGACCTCTTCTGTCTTCAGCATCTGCAAGGGGGCCGGCGGCGCGGCTCCGGTGACCATCCAGGCTGTACCTGTGATCGTCCCTCTGGAGCTTGATGTCCAGTAGCCAAGAAGCCAATCCATCCTGCACGCAGGTGAGTTGACTCCTTCTCCCCTCAGTCCCTCGCTGCAGTGATCCTGTTGCCAGCAGGAATCACTGTAACATAAAAAAACCTAGCTAAACTTTCTCTAAGCAGCTCTTTAGGAGAGCCACCTAGATTGCACCCTTCTCGGCCGGGCACAAAAATCTAACTGGAGTCTGGAGGAGGGTCATAGGGGGAGGAGCCAGTGCACACCACCTGATCGGAAAAGCTTTACTTTTTGTGCCCTGTCTCCTGCGGAGCCGCTATTCCCCATGGTCCTTTCAGGAACCCCAGCATCCACTAGGACGATAGAGAAATACCATTGGCGGAATGTACTGGAGTCGCCGGAGGTGCAGGATGCCGGCCAATCTCTGATGTCTTTTTAAAGGGGCAATGACTTACAAGGCATGGTTGTCCGCATCTCCGGCCACCTTGGACCTCACTACATTCCGCCCCATGTTTCGGTAAAGTGCAGTGAGATTAATACGGTTACGTGATGAAACAAATGATATGCATACCTGGACAGTCATACGTGTAAGGGTCAGCAGAATCGATGAGACCTGGAATACCTTCACCAAGCGGACATATAATGGCCTTTATTTTCTCCTCCCAATCAGTGTAGTAGACATTCAGGGCAGGACCTGTTGTGGTATGCTGCCAGTGCTTGCTCATTTTAGCTCTCACAAAACGCTTGCAATCTGTAAATCTCTTCTTGCAAGTGTCCATATTGCGTACACTCACTCCAAGACAATTTATGGACTCCAAAATGCCACGCCAGATCCGTTTCTTCTCCGAGCTTGAAGTCCTTGTTGCATCATCCCCATAGAGTTTGGGATAATTTTCCAGTACTTTAGTGACTAACACATCATTCTCCTCTTCTGTGAACTTGATGTTCCTCATCCTGTCCCTGCACAAGATTCTGCTACTGGGTCCCTGCCCAGGATCGGTGTAGGAGTTGGAGCTCCTGGGCCAAGCCTGGCGGATAATTCTGGATCTCTGCCTCCTCCTACGGTACCAATTTGTTCTTTCCTTAACGCCGCTATTCCACAACGGTTCTACTACTAATCTATCATGTGACGGCAAAACAGTACCATCCATAACATTATTCTGCACTTCCAGTCCACAAATTCTCCTCTGTTCCACACCTAGATGATTCCATTCCTCTGTCATGATTATTACTTGACAGATACATAAACTAACAAGTTACATTGTCACAAAAAGTATATGCTATGAATATACATTAACATGAACAGGTAACTGTTACACGCAACTTCTAATAGACACAGTGTGGCAAAAAAACTATAAAGAAATTAACTATGTAGCTCACACGAGGTGTCATAACTACTTAACCATTTACTATGTCTTCATATTAATTGAGCCCACTCTTCTACGTCAATATATAGAGCATGCCCATACAGTGGTAGCTTCTAGTGTGAATCTAAACTGTTTGTACTGTTTGTCCTGCTTGTCTGTTTGTACTGTTCCAAAATCTTTAGAGACTTGTCGATAGTTTCTTGAGATAATTAGGTCCACATAAAATAGCTGCCGTAACTTCTGTCATAACGAACTGTAAATACCTAAGCGAATGTTCGTCAAGAAAACAAAACTAAAAAAAAATGATTTGATGGAAAATGCATGTCCAGCGTGGAGTCGGTTTATTATCTGTGTAGAGAAAAACAGAAACTGAGATGCTGAAAAAGCAAAAACAAAAGTCAATGAACAGAAATTGTACCTGAAAACGACAGATGTGTACGCATACACCCAGCGTTAATACGCTATGCGGCGCAAAAACGCCTTGCTCGAGTGTGCCGTGCCGAGCGGTGTAGCATTTTTTATTTGCATCATAGGCTGGGTACATTCTAGGTCGACTGATCGTCCATCCAACCGGTCCGTCGACCTGTAGATGGGTAAAGTGTATACATACTGTATGCACACTTATCAATTGTCGGACCGATGTGTTGTGCCTGACATTATAACTGGATGGGCATTTACGTGTGCCTGCTCAGTTGTGCCGTCAGTCACCGGCAGCCTCTGCAGCTCAATGCGCCAATATATCTGTAGACATATCCGCCACTGACTGTGCTGCAGGGCCGTGTGGTATGCACAGTGTGTGAACGTCGCTCACATACATATTGAGGGTGCACACCCATGATATATCGTTCAATGGATTAGCCGATGTATTGGCCAGTATGTACCCAGCCTTAGTGACAATCAGATGCAACAAAACCACTTCAGATTGCACTAATTAACTTGATATGCGACACTTGCATATCTGTGTGCTGAATCTGTATATGACTGGAACAAGGTTTTAGAAAACAGCAGCAGCCGCTGCATTGTAGCACTTCATACACAGATTCAGAATAAGTCACATACAGTTATACATTTGTTGCATATCAAATTAATTCAGGACAGTCCCATGAAGCGGTTTTGTGTCACTGCATTGTGATTAAGCTGCACATTTAATAAATTGGGATTTTTGTTTACTTACCGTAAAATCTCTTTCTCTGAGTCCATCTGGGGGACGCTGCGCCGTTACTTGTGGGTTAGAGGTGTGTGGTAGTGGAGTTTGGCACAGAATCTATCTAAAGCTGACTCCTCCCCCCTCTAACCCCTCCCATCTCCTTCCTGCTCAGCCATATTCAGTTAACGTTTAGCCAAGCCAAAGGAGATAGACCAGAATAAAAAAATTAACCAATTAAACCAGACAAACTATGGGAGGGATCGCAGCGTCCCCCAGATGGACTCAGAGAAAGAGATTTTACGGTAAGTAAACAAAAATCCCAATTTCTCTGTCCTCCATCTGGGGGACGCTGCGCCGTTACTTGTGGGATTTCCCAAAGCAAGCTAATGAGAGGAGGGAGACGGTGACGGCATAGCCGTCTTCAATATACGACGCCCAACAGAGGCAGTCTCCAAACCAAAAGTATGAAAACGATAAAACTTTGTGAAAGTATGAACTGACGACCAGGTCGCTGCTCTGCACAGCTGCTCAACAGATGCACCACCGCGAACAGCCCAAGAAGCTCCAACAGCTCTAGTCGAATGAGCCCTAATTGAGTCAGGAACCGAAACATGAGAAGACAGGTAAGCCTGTCTTATGGCCGAAGTTATCCAACGGGCCACAGTATTTTTGGAGGCCGGCCAACCTCGTTTTGGAACATCAATTAAAACCAGTAAGTTATCCGTGCGACGGAATGACTCTGTGCGAGACAAATAGATACGTAAGGCTCGAACCACATCCAGAAGAGCCAAATGAGAGTCCTCCCCAGAAGAAGATGTCGGAGTAAAGGCAGGAAGTACAATGTCCTGATTTAAATGGAATGCTGAAACAACCTTTGGAAGGAAAGAAGGTTTAGTCCGTAGAACCACCCGGTTCTCATGAAACACTAACAAGGGGGGTCTGCAAGAAAGGGCCGCCAACTCAGATACTCGTCTAGCTGAGGCAATAGCCAACAGAAAAACAACTTTCTGTGTCAGATAACGGAGTTCAACTGATTCTAAAGGTTCAAATGGAGAGGTCTGAAGAGCCGTAAGGACCAAGTTTAAATCCCAGGGAGGAACCGGAGGGACAAAAGGTGGTTGAATCCGAAGTACTCCCTGCAGGAATGTTTGAACCTCTGGAATATTTGCTAGTTTCTTCTGAAAAAGAACCGATAAAGCTGAAACCTGACCCTTTAGTGAAGAAAGCTTTAGGCCCTTGTCGAGACCCTCCTGAAGGAAAGAGAGTAGGCGAGGTAGTCTAAACAAATGCGGAGTCAGTCTCCGTTTTTCGCACCATGCAATGTAAATACGCCATATTCTATGGTAAATGCCTGAGGTCACCGGTTTCCTAGCTCGAATCATCGTCTGGACAACCGATCGAGAAAGACCTTTTGCCTTCAAAATCTTGGATTCAAGAGCCAAGCCGTCAAAGCCATCCGATGTAAATCTGGGTGGCGACAAGGTCCTTGAAGAAGCAGATCTGGTCGCAGAGGTAGACGAAAGGGATCTCCGACTACCATACTGCGCAGAAGAGTGTACCACTGTCGACGCGGCCAATCTGGAGTCACTAGAATCACTGCGAGACCCTCTCGCCGAATGCGTTGGAGTAGACGCGGAATCAGTGGGATTGGCGGAAACACATATCCCAGTTGAAACTGCCATGGGGCAGTAAGAGCATCGATCAGGATTGCCTGTGGATCCTGAGTCCTTGCTCCGTAGTGAGGAAGTTTCGCGTTGAGGCGAGACGCCATCAGGTCTATGTCTGGCATTCCCCATCGATCCACTAGAGAGAGAAACACTTCCTGATGAAGTTCCCATTCCCCCGGATGAATCGTGTGACGACTCAAAAAGTCTGCTTCCCAGTTTGAGACTCCTGGAATGTGGATCGCGGAGATCACCGGAACCCAGCGTTCCGCCCACGCGAGGATCTGAGCGACCTCTCTCATTGTGGACCAACTGCGAGTTCCTCCCTGTTTGTTGATGTAAGCCACTGCGGTGGCATTGTCGGACTGCACCCGAACTGGTTGACCCTGCACCATGGTTTGAATGCGAATGAGTGCATACCGAATCGCCCTTAGTTCCAGAATGCTGATTTGCAATTTTGACTCCTGATTGCTCCAGCGTCCCTGGAAGTGATGAGTCTGGAAAACTGCCCCCCAACCACTGAGGCTTGCGTCCGTGGTGACCATCATCCAAGACCATATTGTGA
This sequence comes from Pseudophryne corroboree, assembly GCF_028390025.1. Lineage (NCBI taxonomy): Eukaryota > Metazoa > Chordata > Amphibia > Anura > Myobatrachidae > Pseudophryne > Pseudophryne corroboree. The sequence continues at coordinate 150,490,449 of NC_086455.1, forward strand.
ACGGTGCACCCTTTTTCAAATTGTGACTGTGAAGCCACCAGTGAAGAGACTGACGAGTCTTTATCGACAAGCGGATCAACTGCAATTCGAGCCGAGGTTCCGTCCGAGTCCAACAGTTGAGAATCTGCGTTTGAAGAGGACGGGCATGAAATCTGGCATATGGAACTGCCTCGAAGGAGGATACCATTTTGCCCAACACCTGCATACATCTGAGGACCGACACTACTGGTAAGTGTAACAGGGTTCGGATTCTCGACTGCAGATCCTGAATCTTGTCCGCAGGAAGAAACACCTTCTGGCTGTTGGTGTCGAATAAAAGTCCCAGAAAAATCATCTTCTGAGAAGGGAGTAGAGATGACTTTGGAAAGTTGATTATCCACCCGAACGACTGTAGAGTCTCCATTGTTAACTGCAGGTTCTGAGTGAGAATCTCCGCTGACGGTGCCTTGACCAACAGGTCGTCCAAATATGGAGTGATGTTGACCCTTTGGCAACGAAGAACTGCGACTACATGGCCTAAGACCTCTGTAAAAACTCGGGGAGCCGTAGAAAGACCAAAGGGAAGAGCTTGAAACTGAAAATGCTCCGGCCCGATTGCAAATCTCAGCAGAGACTGATGTCCTATCCAAATCGGGACATGTAAGTAGGCGTCTTTTATGTCTATTGAAGCCAAATATTCCCCTGGCTCCATGGCGGCGATAATTGAGCGAATGGATTCCATCTTGAATTTTTGGGTTGAGAGATACGGGTTGAGAGCCTTCAGATTCAGAATGGGCCGAAACGAACCATCCGGCTTGTCCACAAGAAAAAGACCTGAGTAAAACCCCCGCCCCCTTTGATGAGAGGGAATCGGAATGATTACTCCATTTTGTAAGAGGGTTGTGATTGCCTGAAGAAGAGCTTGCCGTCTGGAGGGATCGTCTGGGAGAGGTGTTATGAATAGTCGGGTTGGGACCGTCTCTTCGAAATCCAACATATATCCTCTGGAAATGACCCCCATTACCCACCGATCCGGTTTCGATAGGAGCCACACTTCCCTGAACTGAAGTAACCGGGCCCCGACCTTCATTGATCCCTCCAGGGGACCTGAGACGTCATGCCTCAGGTTTGTCGGCAGGCTTACTGGCCGGTCTGCGAATAGCCTGAGATCCTCTTCCTCTGAGAGAGCCCCTTCTTGGGAATCTGGAGGAAGCACGAAAGGATTGGAAGTTACCTCTGCCCTGCGTACGAAAGGACCGAAACCTTGTAGGTTTTGGTTTGTGAGGTGCAGATGGAAGGAAAGGGCTCTGAAATAATCTTCTTTAACTCTGATCCAAAAAGGAACTCACCTTCAAAAAGGCACAGCCGTCAATGTTTGCTTTGAGTCAGAATCAGCATTCCAAACTCTAAGCCACAAAGAGCGTCTTGCAGATACTGTCAAGGCTGAAACCCGGGTCTGTAGCGCAACCGAATCCAACAAGGCTTCACCCACATAAGCGAGTGCCTCCGAAATCTGTTCCGCTACGTGAATGGCTTCCGACGGATCATCCGACTGCATTCCCGATACCACCTGTGCAAGCCATTCATCCACGGCCTTAAGTACCCAGGCACTCGCCAGTACTGGACGGAGAGAAACACCTGATAAAGAAAACATAGATTTTAGTAATGCTTCAATCTTTCTATCGGTAGCGTCTTTTAAGGTCACAGACTGTACCGACGGAATAACCGTAGCTTTTGCTAGATGTGAAATAGGAGCATCTACCTTAGGGGCCGTCTCCCAAAATTTCGTATCCTCCTCTGTAAAAGGATATAGAAATTTTAACTTTTTAGGCGCCTGAAAACGAGAATCCGGTTTAAGCCAGGGTTCTTTTAAAATATCCGCAAAGTGAGAATAAGAAGGGAAGGCCGTAACCTGTCTCTTTTGTCGTTTGAAGTAGGGGGAAGGAGTTTCCTCTACCACCGTGTCCTGAATATTAAGAGTCTGACGAATGGCTTCTATTAACAATCTAACACCTGAACTAGTAGAAGGTTCCTCATCTTCCCAAGCCGAAACTTCATCCCATTCAGGATCTACCTCCCCCTCCTCCAATGGAGATGCCAGGGTGTCCGCCTCCTCACCTGGAAACGCTATAGCGGGTGACGGCTGCGATCGCTTAGTAGCAGTCGAACTGCTGGCAGCATTTACAAACTTATTCAAAGATTGAGTTAAATCAGTGAGGCACCTTCCCATATTTTGGGCCCATAAAGGCTCCACCTGAGTCCGAGCAGATTCAGTCTCCCTAGATTGACGCAAATCTGAAATGGCGTCCACCATGTTTTTAACCCATGGGGGCATCGGCTGATCTGCGGAACCTCCCTGCTGATCTGTCACTGATGCACCAGAGCATGAAGCGCATAAGGTACCTGCGTCAGAACTACCTTTAGCCAGCTTTGAGCCACACTGAGAGCAGGAAAAATAAACTACCGAGGCCGTTTTTCCCTTTGTAGGTCTGTCCGGTTTACTAGTCACTTTTTCCATTCTGAAGGTATACACTAAAATAAAATCACCCTAAACCTTCTGACTAATGAGCTGTGTTAACAATCTACATTAAGGATAGAGTGGGACCTAATCCAGGATAACTGAGTGCAAGTCAGAGACTCTCCTTATTAGTGGATTCCAATATGGCCTGTAATCCCCCCCTTGATCAGCCCCCTCTATACTTGCGGTTATGTTAAAATTCTCCCCCTGGCAGGCTCCGTGTGTGAAGCGCACAGCGTCCCCCTGTCTCCGTGCAGAAGAAGATGGCGTCAGGCAGATTGGCGCGCGGGCAGAGCAGGGCGGGAAGCCGTCCCTGCACTGCTGACGTAACCCCGCGCTGAAACCGGAAGTTCGGGCAGCCGCGCGCCGCTACTCACAGCGTCCGCGGCGGCTTCTAGCTGGTCCCGGGAGGTCAGAAGACTCTCCCGGACCAGTCTGCCATCTGTCCCCACAACCCTCCAGGTCTCTCACTGCGGTTGTAGGGGAGAAATCTCCGGCGCCGCTCCCGCTGGCGGCCGGGGGGGGGGGGGGGGGGCTCGGCTCGGCTGGCGTGCATATTTAAATAAATGAATGAAATAAATGAAATAAATAGGGACAGCCCAATACTGTCGGTGACAGATTGTGGCTGTCCGGTACCTTTCTTCTGTCGTCGTTAATGTACAAAGGCCCCAGTGACCCAGGTATGGTGGCCTTTCTAGACAGCATCCTCGAGTGGAATATTAGTCCACTCCATCAATACCTGTCACCCGTAAACAGGGACTAGGCATCCTGTAAACAACAAACAAAAAAAAAAAAAAAAATCTAGGAGAAATAAAAACTGTGTCTGTACTCCACAGGCACAAAATAAAAACTGAATATGGCTGAGCAGGAAGGAGATGGGAGGGGTTAGAGGGGGGAGGAGTCAGCTTTAGATAGATTCTGTGCCAAACTCCACTACCACACACCTCTAACCCACAAGTAACGGCGCAGCGTCCCCCAGATGGAGGACAGAGAAAAAGAAACTGAACACAGACACTCAGTGTAAGCCAACTCGAACAGGGTATGATGGATCGAGAAAGCAGTCATTGGTGCAACTGCAGCAATAGTGTATGAGGACACATCTGTGTGGAAGAGAACAATCTGATGTAATTCAAGCTATACTAGTCTAATTCAGAAATAGATGCAAAATGCATATACTGTACGTGCAGGCTTGGACTGGCCCACAGGGGTACAGGGGAAACCACCGGTGGGCCCCAATGCCTGGGGGCCCCACTTCCTGCTCTAAAGATCAGGTTCCAGACTGTGCACTTGAATGAAACATTATACATAGGTTACCTTATACTTGACTATGGTGTATTTTCGGGCGTGGATTACTGCATCGACAGGTTCTAGGTCGACAATGTTTCAGTTGACCACTATAGGTCGACAGGGTTGTAAAGTCGACAGGGGTTCTAGGTCGACATGGTCTAGGTTGACAGTTTCAAAAGGTCGACAGTTTTTCATGTTTTTTTGGTGTCGTTTTCTCCGTACACTGACCAGGAAGTCCAATTAGTGCACCGTGTCCCGCTTCGGACAAAGTGCCTCGCTCCATTAACGATCCACGTGGACTACGATTGGAACTGTAAGTATGAAAAAGTTCAACAACAAAAAGAACAAAAAAATTTGGAAAAACTCATGTCGACCTTTTGACCTGTCGACCTAGATGTCGACCTAGTAACCATGTCAACCTAAACATTGTCGACCTAGACAGTGTCGACCTTAAGACCGGATCCTGTATTTTCTACAGTGCATTGCTGTTATTACTCTGGTACATTATCATGCATGCAGCAGACGAATTTACTGTATATATTTATGAAGGGGCCCAGACGTTACACTCTCTAATGGTTAGTCAGACCAATGAGGTGGCAGGCCACACCCCCTCTGCAGACTGACCACACCCCTAAACATGGGCCCCTACCACTGGATTCCCCCGGTGGGCCCTACATGCCCCAGTCTGACACTGTGTACGTGTCAGCCGGAGCCATGTTGTCAGTTTATGACAGGCAATAAACTAAACTGAATTCCAGAATCACTGCCATGTTATCTTTATTATTGACTCAAAGGTCAGTTGTCTGTGTACATCGCTCATCCCAACCCTAATCTCCCTCTCCCCCGCTATCGTTCCGTCATTATTCACACAGGCAGACGTTACCCTTTTTGCAAAAAATAAAATAAACGATGACTCAAATTCTCTCACATTACAATACTATCAGTCAATTCCTTTCCCCCTTTAAGCTTCATCAGTAGCCTGCCAACACGTGCCTCATGTACTTCAGTTCCATACACAACCTACAGGACGCCACAGAGACCCTTTTCCACTGGCTTAGAAACCAGGGTTATGGCTGTGTCAGCCCGGGCTGCAGGTCACTGGAAATGGCTCCCACAAAAAGATCCTGGGTCAAGTGAGCCGCCATTTCTTCCAGGGTAGCTAGAAGGGTCAGACCTGGTAGTTTGGTGGAAAAGGGAATAATTAAGTGGCCGATGATTTGATCACTGGTACATTTAAACACCACTACCCGCTTACTATTGCTCCTGGTAGATTGGACACCATTGACCGTGCAGCTCTCATATAAATGCTGCATTCCATAGGTTTTAAGGACGTGTTCTTATCCTGGTTCTCGTCGTACCAGTCAAACTCATCTATCAGTGTATTTCTGGGTGCAAAGAGTAAGGGGGAGGGGTGCCTGAGCTTGACGGGAAGCATGATCTTGCCCACCGATATGGCGCAGGACGTGCATCTTTCAGTGCATGATGCTGAGGATATTTTATTATGACACCTGACATGGAACGTCCATGGGGTATATTCAATAACTGTCGGAAGCTGCCGTCTTGTCGGAAAGACGGCAGCTTCCGACAGGTTTAGGTCGGAAGCGGTTCCGACCTATTCATTAGGGCCCCGTTTATTCCGACAAGTCGGGAAACCCGACTTGTCAGAATGCACGCTGATCGGCGGCTGCAGCCGCCAATCAGCATGCATTGTCGGAAGCGGGGCCAAACCGGACAGGTTTTAGCCCCGTTTCCGACAATCTCAATCCGACTTTAAAAAAAGTCGGATTGAGATGAGGTAAACTGAGAGCAGGAGACGGAAGAGGGGGGGGGGGGGGGGGGGGCAGCAGCGGGTAGAGCAGGAACCCAGCGGCAGGGTCCACTCGGATCCAGCAAGCGAGTTTACAGCTAGCTATACACCAATCAGCATGCTGAAAGCCATTCACTGTCCGGCTGCAGGCTGGGAGGCAGGTAGAGAATGCAGCCTGGCTGCTCTGATTGTGTGACCACCACCCTCTCCTGCTCGGAGGCCCCTAGAAATGCGGGCCCTATGCAGCTGCCCAGTGTGCCTATACGGTAACATGGCCTTGAGTTCATCTCTCTCCACTTTAGCCATTTATAAGCTTTAATAAATCTCCCTCTTAATATCTTCTTTATGGATGACACAGAAACTTAGGAAGCAGCAACAGATCACTATCGCCACCATCGGTTGCAGCATCGGCCATCTGAGTAACCCTAAAGGTACTCACAATGGCTGGCGCATCTCTACTGCCAAGGCCAGTAAACCTGCATCGGCAGACACAGGGCACTTCCACTAAAACGGAGACGACACGCCGTCATTTTGGGAATCATTCACCATCGCCGCTTCCTCCCCGCCCCCCAAAACGGCCACAGCTAGGGGGACACTGCGAGCGATCTCGCAGAATGAGATCTGCGCATATCCTGTGCACGTGCAGACCACAACCATCGGAGATGTATGCAAACCATCGGGATTGCATACGTCTGTGAATACGGCCCACAGCTGGCAAACACCACTAGTGTGAATGGCCGACTATAATCCGTGGAATATAAAAAAAAAAAATAAAGAGTAGCTGTAACTTTATGGTTGGTTCTAAATCGGAGTGGGAGAAGGGACCTTCTGACGTCACCAGGGGAGGAGACACGTCACCAGGGGGAGGAGCTACATCAGAAGAGGGTACCCGAAAAGTACCCTCGCTCACCTCGGTCCGCTCGCCACCTGATAACTAAAGGTAATAGTTGGGCTGATGCTAGATCCAAGTGGCCTAAGGGACCTTTTCCACCAGGGGGAGGAGCCACGACACAGGGAGGAGCCAGGCCAGCGTGATAGTTCCTCTACTATCCACGCCACCAACTATTACCTTTAGTAATTAGGTGGCGAGGGAAGCGGAGTGGAGCGAGCCACCGAGTCCGAAGCGTGGCGAGCCCGCAAGGGTACTTTTTGGGTACCCTGTTCGGCTGTAGCTCCTCCCCCTGGTGACGTGTCTCCTCCCCTAGGTACGTCAGAAGGTCCCTTCTCCCACTCCGATATAGAATCAACCGTAATAGTTGGTGGCGTGGATAGCAGAGGAACTATCCCGCTAGCCTAGCTCCTCCCCTTGTGTCGTGGCTCCTTCCCCTGACGTAAAAGGTCCCTTAGGCCACTTTAATCTAGCATCTACCGTAACTTTATAGCATGTTTAAACGTCATAATGGTCATCTAACTGCATGGAACATACAGTAATTAGTAAAAAAGGGCTAAAAGGTGGATATAAACTGTGTGGCATATAACCCATTGTATACAGAACAAGCAAAACCAGCATTAGGAAATTATTAACCCATTCTCCACTACATAGTAAATAAAAACCCTGATTTTGGGCATTTAAACCCCCCAGACACCATAACACCCCCCACCCAGTACTATATGCACTTTTATCTGGATTAGGATAATCTTGAGTAATGACAATCAGATCAGTAACGTGACCCGAGACTCAGAAGAGAGGACAAGACAGAGTTAAAGCTTACTACACCTCTGGAACGCCTTCTCCTCTCTCCCCCACCCCGCCACTTCTAGGATATCCGCATAATAATTAAAAACATCATTCGGCGATGGGTTTAAAAAGTTAAAAAATCACCCCTACCTCCCCAGCTGGCCCCTTTGTCTGACACAACCTCGGTAGGCGGAGGGCTTAACCGGCCAATCCAAACTATAATGCAATGGATTCTGGGAAATGTAGTCCTGTGGCAACAGTTTGTTTCGCAGAGATTAGAACGAGAGACTACATGTCCCGGCAGGCATTGCAGTAAGCTGGTCTCACGTGGTTAGTACCAGCGCGCTGAATTTCTTTATGGTACGGTTATCTTTAGAGCAGCGGCGGTTGGCGTTCTATTAAAGGAGCTGTGCTACTCTGCCCCCTGTCGTTCTGTTGTGTTACTGCAACTAAATTGTTCTGGATTCTTGGAACAGACCGCGCATGTAGTAAAAAGTATTTAGTACCATACCTTTGCTGCTTTGCATGTCAAATACTAGCAATTTATTACTGAAATTTTAAACATAGTCTACGTCAGAGGCTCACAAACTGGGTGACACAAGGCTCTTGCTGGGGTGCCTCAGGTTGGTCGTCCAGGACCAAATCAAAATATTTATGTTCAAAATAATAGGCAAAATCAGTGCTTGTGTCTGCCAATCAGAAATCATGTGGAAAACCAAAAGCACAAGTTCACACCACCACGGATCTGGCCCTGCCGGTTTCTTCCGAATGGCAAAAAGCCGGACAAAGTTTGTCCGGCTTTTTGCCATCCGGGAGAAACCGGCCAGTGTGTTACAGCCCTAACGGTGACTGCTAGACAAAATTTACTTCATTTAAATAGGATTTTAATTACCTACCGGTAAATCCTTTTCTCGTAGTCCGTAGAGGATGCTGGGGTCCACATTAGTACCATGGGCATAGACGAGTCCACTAGGAGCCATTGGCACTTTAAGAGTTGAGAGTGTGGGCTGGCTCCTCCCTCTATGCCCCTCCTACCAGACTCAGTATAGAAACTGTGCCCGAGAAGACGGACAACTTTGAGAGAAGGATTCTACACAGATAGTGGCGAGATTCACACCAACTCGCACATACAAGACAAACCAAGCTAACCTGCTTGAAAACTCAGCAACGGCTGAACAAGATTACTTAACCAAGTAACAAAACAGTACTTAACCAAAAATTAAGCAGTACTGAACTAAGTAACCGGGCGCCCAGCATCCCCTACGGACTACGAGAAAAGGATTTACCGGTAGGTAATTAAAATCCTATTTTCTCTTGCATCCTAGAGGATGCTGGGGTCCACATTTGTACCATGGGGATGTACCAAAGCTCCCAGAACGGGAGGGAGAACGCGGAGGCTCCTGCAGAAATGATTGACCAAACTTCAGGTCCTCAGCAGCCAAGGTATCGAACTTGTAGAACTTTGCAAACGTGTTCGACCCCGACCAAGTAGCCGCTCGGCAAAGCTGTAAAGCTGAGACACCCCGGGCAGCCGCCCAGGAAGAACCCACCTTACGCGTAGAGTGAGCCTTAACTGACGTAGGATACTGCAATCCTGCCGTAGAATACGCATGCTGGATAGTGAACCTGATCCAGCGAGAGATCGTCTGCTTAGAAGCAGGACACCTAAGCCTCTTGGGATCATACAGGACAAACAGAGAGTCTGATTTTCTGTGACCAGTAGTCCTCTTCACATAGATTTTCAGAGCCCTTACAACATCCAAGGACGTTGATGAAATTGAGGAGTCAGTAGCAACTGGCACCACAATAGGTTGGTAGATATGAAATGCAGACACAACCTACGGAAGGAACTGCTGACGTGTCCGGAGCTCAGCTCTATCCTCATGGAAGATCAAGTAGGGGCTCTAACAAGACAAAGCCCCTAGCTCCAACACACACCTAGCAGAAGCTAAGGCCAACAAAGTGACAGCCTTTCATGTGAGAAACTTGACCTCAACCTCCTGTAGAGGCTCGAACCATTGGAGGAACTGCAGCACCACGTTAAGATCCCATGGTGCCGTAGGCGGTACAAAGGGAGGCTGGATGTGCAGAATCCCTTTCAAAAAGGTCTGAACCTCCGGGAGGGAAGCCAACTGTTTCTGGAAGAAAATGGATACGGACGAAATCTGGACCTTTACGGATCCCAACCTCAGGCCTATATCCACACCTGCTTGCAGGAAGAGGAGAAACCGTCCCAGTTGAAACACCACCGCAGGAAACTTCTTGGACTCACACCAAGATACATATTTTTTCCAAATACGATGGTAATGTTTAGACGTTACTACTTTCCTGGCCTGTATGAGGGTAGGAATAACCCTGTTCGGAATGCCCTTTCCGAGCTAATATCTGGTGTTCAACCTCCATGCCGTCACACGTAGCCACGGTAAGTCTTGTTAAGCGATTGGCCCCTGCTTCAGCAGTCCTCCTGAAAAGGAAGAGGCCTCGACTCTTCTAGCAGTAGATCCAGAAGAGCCGCGTACCAAGCCCTTCTTGGCCAGTCCGGAGCAATAAGGATCGTCTGAACTCTTGTTCTCCTTATGATTTTTAGAACTCTTGGAATGAGTGGAAGTGGAGGAAACATGTACACAGACTGGAACACCCACGGAGTCACTAGGGCATCCACCGCCACGGCTTGCGGGTCCCTCGACCTGGAACAATACCGCTGAAGCTTCTTGTTGAGACGAGAGGCCATCATGTCTATTTGAGGTACACCTGTTACCTCTGTGAACACCTCCGTATGGAGTCCCCACTCTCCTGGATGGAGATTGTGTCTGCTGAGAAAGTCAGCTTCCCAGTTGTCTATTCCCGGAATGAAGATTGCTGACAGCGCCAACGCTTGTTTTTCCGCCAAGAGGATGATTCTTGTTACCTCTGACATTGCAGCTCTGCTCTTCGTTCTTCCCTGTCGGTTTATGTAAGCCACTGTTGTTACATTGTCCGACTGCACATGAATGGCTCGATCTCGCAGAAGATGGGCCACCTGGAGAAGACCGTTGTAGACGGCTCTTACTTCCAGAATGTTTATTGGTAGGCTGGAATCCAGTCTTGACCACCTTCCGTGGAAGGTTTACCCTTGAGTGACTGCGCCCCAGCCCCGGAGACTTGCATCCATGGTTAGAAGTATCCAGTCCTGAATCCCGAACCTGCGGCCCTCCAGAAGGTGAGGTAGTTGTAGCCACCAGAGGAGTGAAGTTCTGGCTTTCGGTGACAGGCGTATTCTCTGGTGCATGTGTAGATGAGATCCCGACCACTTGTCCAGGAGATCCAGTTGGAAGGGCCGAGCATGAAACCTTCCATACTGTAGAGCCTCGTAAGAGGCCACCATCTTCCCCAGAAGGCAAATGCACTGATGAACCGAAACCCGGGCTGGCTTCAGGACAGCCCGGACCATTGTTTGTATCACCAACACTTTCTCCTCTGGAAGAATCACCCTCTGCACCTCTGTGTCGAGGATCATTCCCAGAAAAGACAACCTCCTGGTCGCGTCCAAATGTGATTTTGGAAGATTCAGGATCCAACCATGTTCCCTGAGCAGATGAGTCGTGAGAACAATGGACTGCAACAACCTCTCCCTGGACAATGCCTTTATCAGCAGATCATCCAGATATGGGATTATGTTCTCCCCGTTTGCGGAGGAGAACCATCATCTCTGCCATCACCTTTGTGAACGCCCTCGGTGCCGTGGAGAGGCCGAATGGCAGTGCCTGGAACTGATAGTGACAGTCTAACAGTGTGAATCGGAGATAAGCCTGATGCAGTGGCCAAATTGGAATGTGGAGGTACGCATCCTTGATATCCAGGGATACCAGAAACTCCCCCTCCTCCAGACCTGCAATCACCGCTCTCAAAGACTCCATTTTGAATTTGAACTCCTTAAAATAGGGGTTCAACATTTTCAAATTTAAAATTGGTCTGGCCGAACCATCCGGTTTCAGAACCACGAAAAGGTTCGAATAGTAACCCTTGTCTTGCATCTGAGGTGGAACTGGGACAATGACCTTTGACTTTTCCAATTTTTGGATGGCTTCCAGTAGGACAGCCCTGTCTACCAGTAAAGCTGGTAAGCCTGATTTGAATAATCGGTGAGGCAGGAGTTCTTGAAACTCCAGCCTCTACCCCTGGGACACAATCTCCTGCACCTAGGGGTCCAGGCTGGACGACACCCACACGTGGCTGAACCGTCTGAGCCTCGCCCCCACCGGCCCATCCTCCAGGCTGTGCGGTCCACCATCATGCTGAGGATTTTGATGTACCAGAAGCAGGCTTCTGGTCTTGGGAACCTGCAGTAGCAAGTTTTTTGGATTTTGCACGACCTCCTCTAACGAAGGTGTTAGAAGGCTTGGCCTTTTTTGTTTTTGCTGTCCGAAAGGACTGTGATGGGAATGATGAAAAAGGTTTCTTCATAGCACGTCTAGCTGAGGGAAGAAACGCTGACTTACCCGCAGTTGCCGTGGAAATCCACGCATCCAACGCTTCCCCAAATAGAGCCTGACCTGTGTATGGTAGGTTCTCCACACTTCTCCTGGATTCCGTGTCTGCAGACCATTGGCATAGCCAGAGTCCTCTGCGAGCCGAGACAGACATGGAAGATATCCCTGCAGCCATCGAACCCAGGTTTTTCATGGATTCCACCATAAATCCTGCAGAATCCTGTATGTTACGTAAAAACAATTCAACGTCACTTTTATCCAGTGAATCCAATTCCTCAAGTAACATGCCTGACCACTTTACTATAGTTTAGAGATCCATGCACAGGCAATAGTAGGTCGCAATATCGCCCCTAAAGCCGTGTATATGGATTTGAGCGTAGTGTCAATTTTGCGATCAGCCGGTTCTTTTAACGCGGTAGATCCCGGGACCGGTAAAACCACCTTCTTTGACAGTCTGGAAACAGATGCGTCAACTATGGGTGGGTTTTTTTTCAGGAAAGGGAAAAGCAACCAGAACCTTTCTGGGGATCTGGAATTTTTTCTCCGGGTTTTCCCAGGATTTCTTAAATATAGCGTTTAATTCTTTAGACGCAGGGAAGGTTAAAGAGGCTTTCTTATTATCCGTGAAGTAAGCCTCCTCAACCTGCTCAGGTGTTGCGTCAGTAATATTCAACACATCTCTAATGGCTTCAATCATCAACTGCACCCCTTTTGCAAGAGATGCCGCACCCCTCAGCACATCCCCCTCACCGTCTTCCATGTCAGAATCAGTATCCATGTCATCTTGCATAATCTGGGCAAGAGCACGTTCTTGAGAGTGTATGCTAGGGGGCCCTGGAACAGAACCGGACCATACAGCCATAGTGTTTTGTAAAACCTGAGTTGCTGTCTCAGTTTGCGCTACCCTAGTAGAAATCTGAGAGATCATACCCTTAAGAGAGGCTAACCACTCAGGCTCCATAGCAGGAATCTGTGCTAAAATAGTGCAATCCTGATAACATGGAATGGGGTCATCCTAAGAGGACATATCCTCTGCAGCATATGACACAGAGTACCTAGACATGGCCAGTTGGGGACAACAAACACTCCACATATACACAGGGAAAAGGCAGACAGAGTTTCCCCCCAAGAATGCCAAGAGAGCCACAGAGATTGGAGCCAACCCACACACAGCACTTTTTTAGATATAGGAAAACCACTATCCAGCGCTTACTGTGCACCTTAATAGTTTACACAGTACATCCACCGCCTCCCCCCCCCCCCCCTTCTACAACCCCCTGGTACCGTACAAGATAGCTGGAGTTGATGAGGAGGAACAGCTCTCCCTGTCAGCGTCTCTGCATGCAGGAAAAATGGCGCTAAACGCTGCTGGGTCCGCTCTGAGGAGAAGCTCCGCCCCTTTCCATGGCGCTGCTTCCCGCTCTCTGGTTCTTTATACTGGCCTGATGAATATCTGCTGGCAGTGATCTGGGGTCCCTGACAGGCTTCTGACCAGTGTAGGGTGTAGGCACTGGCTCAGGGCGCCCCTCACAGCGCCGCACAATGTACCACTGAGCCCCGGAGCGCAGTTAGTACTGCGCTCCCTACCCTGTTGCCGCCATCTTCACACCGGCTCCTCACTTGCCAGGGGACCGGTGACTCACTCGCCACTGAAGTCTTCTGGCTCTGTAAGAGGGTGGCGGCATGCTGCGGGGGTGAGCGATCACCTGTGGCGGCGAACGTTCATTCCCCTCAGGAACTCAGTGTCCTGTCAGCGGGGATAGTGGCTCAGACCCCTTAGGGCGCACACTACTACCCCCCTTAGTCCCACAAAGCAGGGAGGCTGTTGCCAGCAGCCTCCCTGTGCCTAAACTCTATTAAAATAAAAAAAAAACAGAGAAACTCCTATGGAGCTCCCCTAGATGTTACCGGCTCCTCCAGGCACATTTTCTAAACTGAGTCTGGTAGGAGGGGCATAGAGGGAGGAGCCAACCCACACTCTCAAACTCTTAAAGTGCCAATGGCTCCTAGTGGACCCGTCTATACCCCATGGTACTAATGTGGATCCCAGCATCCTCTAGGACGTAAGATAAATATTTTTATCCAAATTTATCAATAAACTTTTATAATAGGGGCGCCGTGAAAAATTTCTGATACTGTAGGACGCCGTGATTCAAGTAAGTTTGGGAGCCACTGGTCTTATATATACAGTATATAACACTGCAGCTTGCTCGGCACTCCATCAATGTATCAAAGTTTCTCGCATTGCCGGGTGCCTCCCTCTTACTCAATAAGAACAATATAACTACAAACACAGGCGGCAGGGTTGGACTGGCCCACAGGAGTACATGGGAAACCAGTGTCGGACTGGCGCACGTAGGGCCCACCGGAGGAATGCAGCAGTAGGGGCCCATGTTTATGGGTGTGGCCAGTCCACAGAGGGGTGTGGCCTACCACCTTATTGGTTTGACTAACCATTAGAGAGTGCAACGTCTGGGCCCCTTCATAAATATATACAGTAAATTCAGCTGCTTCATGCATGATAATGTACCAGATTAATAACAGCAATGCACTGTAGAAAATACACCACAGTCCAGTATAAGGGAACATATGTATAATGTATAATTCAAGTGCACAGTCTGGAACCTGATCCTTAGAGCAGGAGGTGGGGCCCCAGGCAGTGGGGCCCACCGGTGGTTTCCCCTGTACAGGGCCAGATTAACAATGAGGCGGATGGAGCTACAGCTCCAGGCCTCCCCATAAAAATAGGCCCATCATAATGGCAGCGTGAGGTTGACCAGCCACCCAGCTGGCCACACCATAGGCCATAAATTGTAAGTATTTAAATAGTTTTTCTAGTTTTCTCAGAAATATATGCATTTTTTTGTGTTTTTATGTACTTAGCGAAACAGTGGAGCTGATAGTGTACGAGGTGTACACACCCATGTAGCTCTGGCCCCATCCACACCCACACTAATCACAGCTCCTCCGCATCTCACAGTAGGCCCTTAAACATTTTCAGCTCCAGGCCCATGTGGCTCCTAATCCAGCCCTGCCCCTGTACCCCTGTGGGCCACTCCAACCAGGGGGGAAACCCCCGGTGGGCCCCACTGCCAGGGGACCCCACCTCCTCCTCTAAGGATCAGGTTCCAGACTGTGCATTTGAATTATACATTATACATATGTTACATTATACTGCACAGGACTATGGTGTATTCGCTACACTGCATTGCTGGCATTAATCTGCTACATTATCATGCATGCCATAGCAATATATCTTTTACATGAGATAGTCAAAATTGACTTGCCTGCACAGTCTATATATGCTTGCGATGCCGATCCAGCGGGACCGCGCATCGGCATCGCAAGCTGTATACACATGATGCAATATGCAGTAACTTTCCTTATAATTTTGACTATATAGCTGGCCACACCCCCTCTAGAGACTAGCGACACCCCTAAACATAGTCCCCTGCCACTGTATTCCCCCTGTGGGCCCTTCATTACCCAGTCCAACACTGACAGGCGGCACTCATGGACTTTTAAGTAAGGGATAATAACCACCCTGAAGGTTTAATAACTCCACTGCTACTTCAA
This sequence comes from Pseudophryne corroboree, assembly GCF_028390025.1. Taxonomy (NCBI): domain Eukaryota; kingdom Metazoa; phylum Chordata; class Amphibia; order Anura; family Myobatrachidae; genus Pseudophryne; species Pseudophryne corroboree. The sequence goes on from NC_086455.1 coordinate 150,505,763, forward strand.
CGTTTTGATTTATTCAGTCGTCGTCAGGAATTAACAGTCGAACAATTTCTTACCTTAAATACATTTTAATGCCACCTATGCACCCAGTGTTAGTTCTTGCGGTGGGAAAGCCGTGCGATCGTACGGGGCGCCCACATCGCCACTTTGTGTCTCCTTTCTGCTCCCCCTCCTCCTCCTTCCCTAGTACTCCGCTCGGGGGGGGGGGGGGGGGGGGGGCGCGGAGTTTCACAGAATGACGCAGTTGCATCGTGACATCATGACGCAGCCATGTCATTCTTTGAAACTCCATCCCCTCAAGTAGAGTACTAGGGAGGAGGGGTTGTGGGAGAGTAAGTGCTGGACTAACGACCGCCAGCGAATATTCTTTATACACACCCTTGTCAACAAGCATTACCCTTAGCAACGAGCATGGATCCCAGAGCATCACACCCCTGGCAACGAGCATGACACCTAGCGTATGAATCCCCTGGCAACGAGCATGACACCCAGTGCATGTAACCCCTGGCAACTAGCATGTAATTTAAAAGCAATTAGAAGCTTTACTGTAGGGCATAATGTATCATGGGCATTGCGATGTGTGGTATAATATGATGCAAGGGGCATTACTGTGTTAGGCTTAATATGGTGGAATGTTTTTTTTCCTGTAGTGGCCGAGGTCTGTTGTTGCAGGGTTAAAAACTGGGGTGTAAGGTAGTTTTTGGCTGTGAGGCCACCCCTATTTTAGTGAGACCACGCCCATTTTAGCGAGGCCACACACCCTCACCAGGAGCCTGTACGCACAAAATAGTTTTTTTTAATATCTATGGGGAGGGGGCGCATTTTTGAATGTCTATTTTGGGAGCCAAGTTGTCTAGAAACAGCCCTGAATGTACCAATGTGCAAAGTGTGCCCTTTGTAGATTTCCGCTGACATCATCAATTGCAGACTGTCTCCAAGCTGCTATTTATAGTGTAATAGTTACTCGCTATCAACAAGTATCATTATGGGGTCTATTCATGAAGCAGTGAAAAGTGTGGAGAATTGAGCCAGTGGAGAAGTTGCCCATGGCAACCAATCAGCACTGAAGTAACATTTATAATTTGCATACTATACAATTGCACGGAGCAGCTGATTGGTTGCCATGGGCTACTTCTCCACAGGCTCACTTCTCCACTCTTTTCACTGCTTCATGAATAGACCTCTATGTATCAAGAAGCAAAGATCTAATATGTTACAATATTCATTCTCTTTCTGAACGTGTCTTTTATAGACATATTTGTACTTTTGAACAGTTTCCATGGTGATGGTTGTAACTGGCCACTGACGTCATTGTATCAGAGTGGTCTGCAATTGATGATTTTTATTTTTTTATTTTTTCAAAACAACTTATTTAAGTAATGATATACAATGTAAACGGAGAGCAAACTTAGCCGGCGCTATTCAATATTTCCTTAAGATCCGAATTCACAGGCAGATCTAATGAGAGATGTGTGCTGAGCGAACCGCTCAGCACACATCTCTCCCCCAGCTCAGCACAGCGCGATGCGGGGGGCGCACATTTCACCCAGCGGGTGAAGTGAGCGACCTGCTAGATAGGCGGATCCAGGGGGGGGGGGGGCACTCGGGCCCGTGCCCCCCTGATGTTTCTGACTTCTTCTTTTTTGCAAAGGGAGAACAGCAGCAGCTACTTCTATTTCCGTCAGTCAGATTTGATAAAAGAGCCTGCAGGCACTAGGACCCGCCGCTGCTCTAACAGCAAGTCTGTGTGGCAAAGAATGGGGAGACTGGAGCTGCAGCACCAGCCTCGTCCTACTCACACTGCAACCTACCTGTACCTCCCCCACTGCCAGCCAGCCAGAGTCCAGCCCAGGCGCGGGGTTCAAATGCCAGCATCGAGTAAGACTGTTCCTTATGATGGCGCAGAAGGCTTCATTAGCCCTCACTGCACCGCACAGTTTCCCAGCACTTCCTCCTCCACTTCCTTTACCACCATGCTAGGTGCAGTCACACTCAGCCTCAGCTTTGAGAAGGCGGCCCGTGTGACTGTGACAGGGCTGTCCTGCAGATGTCTTATGCTGCTTGTTGGAGATCCAGCTGGCTGCTTCTGCTAATCAAAGATGGGCAGTTCGTGTCCTGCAGTCTGAGTCTCAGTGCAGTGCCCAAAACAAGGTATGCTGCACCTGCCACCACCAACTAAACACTATAATAATTATATTGTGCCGGGGTGCCTTCCAGTCTCCCATACCTAATGGAACAGGTGACCAACATTTCAAGGCCCAATCAGCCTTTTCATTAGGGTGAAACATTGGCAATAAACCAGAATGCGCTCCTACAGCCAATCATACCACGCCCCCTGTGATACCACACCCCTTATCTGGGAGCACGCGTGCCTTAGGTGCATGTAAATATAACTATTACCGGTCCCCTTCATTTTCATTATTGCCCCCCCCCTTCATTTTCTTCTGGATCCGCCCCTGTGTGTGTGCGTGTACATGTGATAGGGAATATAGAGTGTAAGCTCCACTGCTGCAGGGACTGATGTGAATGGCCAAATATTCTCTGTAAAGCGCTGCGGAATATGTGTGCGCTATATATATAACTGGTAATAAATAATAAACTTCCTCAACAGCGATTTATGTACAGTTGTCTCTGGATGCATCGCCCGCTGCCAAGTACCCACAGAAAGGATCTCAGCTACAGCGCTAGTGACAGACTAATGTTGCTCTCCTTTAGGCAATGGAGGATCCCGCTATAATACAGTATAAATATTAATTTTTGTGTTTAAATGATTGCGTTTAGTATTTTTTATTTGTTTGTGTTCAAAATTTAAGTTTGCATGGAAAACCAATACAAGTATTATTAAATATAAATCCAACATGTTCGGTCTGTCTCAAACCAGCATTGGAGGGTTTCTGTGAATGAGACTGGAAGTGAGGTGTAGGGATGGCCATCGATGATCGGTGGTTTTGTCACTGATGGTGGAGGTCCCATGTTTCTCCTCCACCGATGGCAGAGATGCATGTTTTTTTGTTTTTGTTTATTGTTGTTGCAGCAGTTTTCTTTTTTTAGGGGCAGTATACTCTCCATACGCTTGGTTTTTGTGTACAGTAGATGAGGCTCATTATTTTTTGGATGGGGTTTTGGCCAGACCCATGAAATTCAGCCGTAATCTTAACATCAGGTAAAATTTTCTGAAATTTTACCAGTGCCACAGGCTACACAAAAATAACAGCAGGAAAAGGTTGCAGGAGGGAGTCTTGTGTTCCTGGAGAAATGGGCCAATTTCTTTGACAGTTACAGACCAGGATCAAATAAAGCAGGTTGCTGAATTCCAGTTTAGTAGGCCTTAGGTCCAATGTTCCCAATAAGGTTCAGAAATGAGGTCAGTGTCGGACTGGCCCACAGGGGCACAGGGGAAACCACCGGTAGGTCCCACTGCCTGTGGATGGGGTGCCCACTCCTTCTAAGGATTAGGTCCCAGATTGTGCACTTGAATTATACATTATTACATTATACTGCATAGAACTATGGTGTATTTTCTACAGTGCATTGCTGTTATTTGGTCTGGTATATTGGGGGTCATTCCGGGTTGATCGTAGCTGTGCTAAACTTAGCACAGCTACGATAATCTTCCCTGACATGCACATGTCAGTGCCGCCCCCCCCCCCACAGAAGTGCAAAGGCATCGCACAGCGGCGATGCCTTTGCACTTCAAGAGTAGCTCCCGACCAGTGCAGCTTTAGTCCGACACTGAATGAGGTGGCTGATTAGAGGGGCTGAGTCATTAGTTATGAGGAGGGCTGATAGGCTTTACTGAAGTCTTAAGAGCCCATTTTAAGGTAATAATGAGGGAGGGAGTTCCAGAGCTGTGGGGTTAGCATGGGTGAAATCTATGCGTGTATGAGAGGAGATGACCAAAGCGGAGGTTTTCGGTAGAGGAAGGGATATTGAAGGAGGGGTAAAACAAATATGAATATTGAAATGTAGGAGGGAGTAGAGCAATTTATTTCTTTATATGTGAGGGCGAGGAGTTTTTTACTGTATAAACATGGCATGGGTGAGCCCTCAGTACCTGGGCAACTCTGTTAACCGTGGACGTCTTTGTTTGTTTTTTTTGCCAAAATTGCATACCATTGATGGTAACCATCGATGATTAACCCACCAATGGCTATCCCTGCTGTAAGTTCTCTGCTGCAGGAACTGATGCGAATGATTAAATATTTTCTGCAGAGTTGCTTAATTTGTAGGAGCTATATAAAAAATGGATAATAATTACTTTTTCATAAAAATATGCTTTTTAAAAGAAAAAGAAACATACCATATTCATAAAAACAATAGCGTAACTGGAATATGTGTTAAAGTAATCAAGCCAAGCTGGTTTTATTTCCAGAATTATTTAGAGATAACAATATCATATAGGTAATGTAATATACAGATGCGTTCTCATAGATCTAGCCTCGATATGCCACACAGTGCGAGATTCCTGGCATAAGTGAGCCAGTAGGTCCTGTGCAACTCTGCTATCATCGGGAAATGTGTCTTGGCATGAGGCACGAGGAGACTGTGCTGATTTAATTTGTGTCTAAGGTTTAGGCTGCTCTATTGGTGTGGAGAATGTTTTCTTGGTACAAACAGGGCCGCTTAATACCAATTAGACATTATTTAAATGCTACAGTCTACCTGTGTAGTCTTGCTGAGCATATGCATACCTTTATGGCGACAGTCTTCCCATTGGCTACTTCTAGCAGGATGCCACGCCACAAATCACACGTTAGAAGAACACGCTGATTCCACTGAAGCAGTACTCTTATGTCCTCCACAGTCATCAGAACTCAATACAATAGAGCACCTTTGTGATGTGATGAATGGGAGATTTGCAGCATTCGGTAAATGTACAGCCGGAAAATCTGCAGCCATTATGTCAACGTGGAATTTAGGAGCAGATTTATTGAAAGATAGATTGTAAGCTCTCACGAGCAGGGCCCTCTTCCCTCATGTGCTTATCCTTTGTCTTACTTTAATAATCTTCAACTGTACCACAGCCAGCAGTCTTCTGCCACCTGATACTTATTCCAGTGTCATCTGCTGATGTAACTATGTGTATTTACCCTGTACTTGTCCTATACTGTCATCAACTGTAAGTTGCTGTTTTCCTGTTTGATTATTTATGTACTCTGTAATTGGGCGCTGCGGAACCCTTTTGGCGCCATATAAATAAAGAATAATAATAATAATAATAATAATAAAGATGAAGAGAGATAAGGTGGAGATAAACGATCAACCAATAAACTCCTGTAATATTTCAAACACAGCCTGTAACATGACAGGATCTGATTGGTTGGTACTTTATCTCTCTTTTTTTTTTCTCTGCTCATGTCCAAAATTTTGTTCATTGTTACTTGTGAACATCAATGACAATAAAGGTATTAATAATAATAATAATTTTTATTATTATTATTATTATCATTATCTCCACTTTATCTTTCGCCAAGCTTTAGTAAATCTACCCGATAAGGGTCTGTTCATGAAGCAGTGAAAAGTGTGGAGAAGTGAGCCAGTGGAGAAGTTGCCCATGACAACCAATCAGCATTGAAGTAACATTTATAATTTGCATACTATACAATTGTACGGAGCAGCTGATTGGTTGCCATGGGCAACTTCTCCAGTTACTCACTTCTCCAGACTTTTCACTGCTTCATGAATAGACCACATAGTCTCTAAGGAATGTGTCCAGTACCTTGTTGTATCCATGGGGTGCGGTCAGCATCCTGGTGCCCTGGCTGCCGGCGGTCAGGTGACCAACACCACTTGGAATCCCGGTGCCGGAAACCCCAACCGATGGCATCCCGAGGGTAAGTACTGTGGTGAGGGTTAGGCACCAGAGGGAGGTTTAACCGTAGCCATCACCCTCTTTGTCCTTACCCCTAGCCGCCACCCTCTGCGATTAGTGGTAGCCACCACCCCCTGTGTCCTTAGCCCTAGCCGCCACCCCAGGCAGGTTAGGGTTAGGGTAGGGGGCAGGGGAGGAGTACATTAATTACCCCGTCAGCATACTAAAAGTCGGGAAGTTGCGGCTGGTCACGCATATCACACCCCCAGCCATGTCATGACAAATTCAGATGATTATAAAGTGACCACCGAGTGTATAAATCTGAACTTCCTCTGCCACCCCATCACTTCCCAGTATATAAGGAGATTCCTTTCAGTCATAGCTGAACTGGTTAGATTCTTTTTGTTATCATTTTTTTAAATCTGTAAAGTTTCAAATAAAACTGTTTAACCACTTAAATCTCTGCTGCTGTATCCTGATGTTTGGACATTCCCACTGAAAAGTCTGAGCTCAGCAAATGTGAATCTCCATGACAATTACATTACAGTAAACCAGGGGGCATATTAAAAGAGGTGGGGGCCATGTGCAGTCTCAGTCCGGGCTCCCTTCTCTCTAGCCGGCAGCACAGTAGACTAAATATAAGCACTAGGAGCACATCAGTGTATAATGCTTATGAGCAGGTCTCCGGGAAAATGGCGTGGTGAACATTTTCCAATTCTCCTACTGCACATACGCAAAACGCCAGAAAAATGGCCACCATTTTTACAGTGATTTGTGCAGCGCTGCCAACGCAGAACTCTAGACAGGTAAGTATTGGAAAAATGGGTGCAGGGTGGGCCTCTCCGGACCTAGTGGGCCCATGTGCACCCATTACAGATACACTAATTCACCAAACATACATTATATATCATTTTATTTGTATTACAGTATTTTAGCTTTAGACTGGACAGAACGTAAAGCATTATGTATATAAGATAACAGTAACACGTTTTATGCAATCTCAGATCCAAAGTACATGACTTATGTAAATCTAGTAATGCAGAAAAGAAAATACATACTGATAGCCTTATATAGTAAAAAGTACAGAGTGTACTGTACACTGTGTTACCCAACTCCAGTTCCCAGGGACCCCTAACAGTGCATGTTTTCCAGAACTTCTAGGTAGTACACAGGTGTATTTATTACTGGCTGACGCATTTTAAACGATCCACAGGTAGTGCTACTTATTTCACTTGTAGCACTGAGGACATCTGGAAAACATGTACTGTTAGAGCTCCCTGTATTCAACATGTTGACATGTTCAGTCTCGATATTTTGACATTGTCGGCATAGTGATGTTGACATACAGGGAGGAATTAAAATGTTTTCCACCAGCAGCCAGTAGATGGCGCCCAAATGGAGCTATTCAATTGTAGCTCCGTTCGGACGCAATGGCTGCCAGCATCTGCAGTTCAGCTCGCCGCCCCCAAGGGGGTGGCATGCTGAAATGCAAGAAAAGTGACCCGTTTGGGTGCCAAAACTGCACTTTTTTATGCTTGAGCCCAGCACTTTGGTCAGGTTCAGCTGCGTAAAGTTATGGGCACGATCAGTGAGACAAAGTGCCACAATTGAATATCGCCCCTGCGATTTTCTGTCACTTTAGACAGGAGATCAGGAGATCAATTGACTATCGCCCTGACAATGTCAACATTATGACCGCGTCCCAGTAATGTTTAAATAAAGTAATGCGACTTTAGCTTTTAACACTAAAACAGTCAGTGACATCTCTATACTATTGAGGGGCGTACATTCAGACGGGTGGGTCTTCAGTTTGTCGGCTGTCGGGATCCCGGCACACAGTATAACAGCGCCGGAATCCCGACACCCGGCATACCGACACCTCTTGGGGTCCACGACCCCCCTGGAGGGAGAATAGATAGCTTTGCGCCACTGCGCCCGCAAGGGGCTCATTTGCACTTGCCCAGCTGTCGGTATGCCGCAGTCGGGATTCCAGCGCCGGTATACTGCATACCCTCCAACTGTACCTTTTTAATAGGTACAGTACCTTTTTTTCATGGTCTGTACCGATTTTTGCCTCTCCAAACTTCCATTGAAAGTATAGGAAAAGGGGTGTGGCCACGCCCCCTTTACACGCGGCCACGCCCCTTTTCCGGATTTGTACCGATTTTTCTGTGTAAAATGTTGGAGGGTATGATACTGGCCGCCGGGAGCCCGGCCACCGGCATACCATACTACACCCATTCAGACACATTGGGGGTAAATTTACTAAGATGGGAGTTCTATTTAAGATGGGATGTTGCCCATAGCAACCAATCAGATTATACTTCTCATTTATCTAGCACCTTACAGAAGATAATACCTGGAATCTGATTGGTTGTTCCCATTTTAGTAAATGTACCCCATATTATGCCTGATGTACACCTGGTGCAAATTCTACTGTATTTCAGCTGGACACTTTTTGAGATGCCCTTGACTCAACATGTGCAGGAAAAATAAATCCCCCATTACTGTATACATGTCCCATTACAGTATACATGTATCGAGTGCATCTGTGACCAACTCGGAATGGTCCCTACTGAGTATAGGAGCAAGTTTCCACTAAGTCATAGCAAGTAATCAGCGATTAGCATGTTTGATTGGATGTAATGTAATGAATTAATTCTCACAGAATTTTTGCACAATTTTTACATTGAATATAACAGTGAATAAGCTTTTCAAACATTTGGAGAATCGCAGGAAATATAGCAGTAGAACCTGACTGAACATTAATAGACCTTGGACATAAATGAACGGCGCCTTTGTGAGCTGTATATAACTACGCTTTGGTAGCCTCGCACGCAATCAGCTGATCCAGATTCTTAGCCTGGTGAATGTTGCCATATACCCGATTCTGTGAATAGGTGAGCAGGAGAATCTTCTGGAACTTCTTCTTGCCGATGAGATACATCTCATTCTTCAAGCTGAGTGCGGCAGTAATCGGCAGCTTCACCCCAACCCAATCGTCTTGCAGCGACTGCGGGCTTGAGCTATTCCCGGCGACTGGGTCATACAAGAAGAATTTTTTTCCTTAAAAAAATAATTAAATCAAAGTTTAAATAATGAAACACAAGTTATTTACAGAAATATTGGTCTAGATAACTGATTGTTCCATTATTTGGAGCACAATGAATAAAACATACTACTTTAGATTACTGAAAATCTTACCCCCATCATTCCTCACTTACCCCATGAGGTTGTTTAGAAGGTGCACCTCACAGTGGGTCTCAATTACAGTTAGCAGTAAGTCCATAAAAAGGGATCAGCTTTTTACCTTGGCAAATCCATAATGAGATACACAGGGAGAGGGCAAAATGTAAATGTTGGAAAGATTTATAATTGGGAATGGGGGCTGCATGCTCTCTCAACTCTAATTCTGGGTCCACACTGGACGACATGCACCATGAACGATATCGGTGGGGCAATTTCCCTTCAACTTCCCGGTGTCCCTGACAAACAATATAGGGGGTCATTCTGACCCGTTCGCTCGCTGCTGTTTTTCGCAGCCGAGCGAACGGGTCTCTACTGCGCGAGCGGCATAGTGCGCTGGCGCATGCCAGACGGCCGAAGGCCGTTGCAGGGCTGCAATCGCCTCTGCCTGATTGACAGGCAGAGGCGATCGCTGGTCAGGAGGGGGCAGAACGGCGGCGTTTGGCCGCCGTTTCGTGGGTGCGGTCCAGCCAATGCAGGTGTGGCCGGACCAAACGGGGGCGGGCCGCAGTGGCTGCGTGACATCACACGCAGCCGCTGCGGGCCGGGGAGCGATGAGTAGCTTCCGGCCAGCACGCTAAAGCTGCGCTGACCGGGAGCTACTCTTGAAGTGCAAAGGCATCGCCGCTGTGCGATGTCTTTGCACTTCTGCGGGGGGGGCCGGACTGACATGCGGGGCGGACTAGCCCTGTGCTGGGCGTCCCCCCGCATGTCAGGGAAGATGATCATAGCTGTGCTAAATTTAGCACAGCTACGATCAACTCGGAATGACCCCCATAGTACGTATACACTGAGTGATTTTACAAACGACCAAACGATATACAGGAGTCATCAAACACTACCAAATTGTTGGGTTTCAGCCTAATTTAACGTATCGTTCGTCATTCATAGCATACCCACCGGACTATGGGGGTCATTCCGAGTTGTTTGCGCGTTGCCGATTTTCGTTATGCTGCGATTTGTTGCTAATTGCGCATGCGCAAGGCACGCAGGGTGCATGCGCTTAGTTATTTAACTAAAAACTTAGCAGATTTGCTGTGGATTCTGCGGCGCTTTTCAGTCGCTCTGCTGATCGGTAAATGGGTGGCAACTGAGCGTTTTCTGGGAGTGTGCTAAAAAACGCAGGCGTGTCAGGGAAAAACGCGGGTGTGTCTGGAGAAACGGGGGAGTGGCTGGCCGAACGCAGGGCGTGTTTGTGACGTCAAACCAGGAACTAAACGGACTGAGCTGATCGCAATCTGTGAGTAGGTCTGGAGCTACTCAGAAACTGCTAAGAATTTTCTATTCGCAATTCTGCTAATCTTTCGTTCGCTATTCTGCTAAGCTAAGATACACTCCCAGAGGGCGGTGGCCTAGCGTGTGCAATGCTGCTAAAAGCAGCTAGTGGGCAAACAACTCGGAATGACCCCAATATGCATCTAGTTGTCAACGACACTGGTGAAATTGACCTGCATGTACAGTCAACAGAAGACGTTAATGATCCACAAAAGCACGTATCGTTGACGACATAATGCGTACACACTGGACGACTTGAACGATATGTCGTTCAGAAATGTCGGAAACGGCCAAATCATTGCAAAAGTCGTCCAGTGTGTACCCAGCTTAAATCACAATGTACAACTAAAGTTAAAGGCCAGTACTGACGGGAGAGATGTGTGCTGAGCGATTTTAACACAGACTACTCAGCACACATCTCTCCCCCCGCTCAGCACAGCTTGTTGTGTGCTGAGCGAGGTGGGGACGGGGGGCGCTCACTTCACACAGCGCTGAAGTGAGAGACCCACTAGATTGAGCCTGCATGCAGGCTCAATCTAGCACCGGCAATATCGATGCACGGGGCCGCTATCACTGGGGGGGGGGGGGCATACACACGACAAATCCGTGCTTAAAATCTAAGCAATCAAGTCAGATTGCTTAGATTTTAAACACGGATCTCTCCGTCTGTACCCCCTTAAGTATCTGTGAGCTAAAGGCAATTGCTCCTATGGGTGCTGCTTTTATTAATGAAAAATCTAAATCTGATATGTGCCATGGATCCCCAACCCCCCTGATAGACATCCTCCGGATCCCTAATATTTGCTTTTACTCCCCAAAAATGAATATTCCTTTATTTTGAAGAATAGGTCTAGAGATACCCTACAACACTGGAAATGTATCTGCAGGTACTATGCTTAATCTGTTTTAATCCTCCAGCATTGGTTTATCTCACTCAAAGTATATGTAAGCCAATGAATAGCGAGATCTATAGTCTACTGCAGGGCTGTAACTAGGTGCATGAGACCATTGGCGATGCCTACGATGCCCAACTGCACCTTTTTGTTTCTGGTCCTGGCACTTGTTCTGTGATGTCACGACATAATGTGAGTTGGGGTTGCTACGCCAATAGTGTTTTATATCACTGGTTGGTGTAGACCAGAGGTGGCCAAAAGGTAGATTGGGATCTACCGGTAGCTCGCGGAGCATTCGCCGGTAGATCGCGACAGACTTGACGGAAAATAACTGTAAGGATCCTGCCGCCGCCGCTTCTCTTCACAGTTCCCAGGGATGCAGTGTGCGGGGGCGCAGGTGATGTAATGATGTCACCCGTGATGTGAGGGGCCTGGGCGCTAGTTGGATCCAGTTTGATCCAGCCGGCAGTGGTGACGACAGGAGAAGCAGCCAGCGGGAGGCCATGCAGCGTGAAAGCGGGAGCCGTGACTGCGGGGAGAGGGAGGACTGAAGCTCGGCAGCGTGACAACTTGTCAGGTAAGTTATGCAAAGGGGGGGGTTCTTCACAAGGGGAGGGACGATCTGCAAAGGGGGGGGGGGATCTGCAGAGCGTGGTGTCTTCACATAGGGTTTTTATTTTACACAAGGGGGATCTGCAAAGGGTGGAGGATCTGCACAGAGGGGATTATTGTACAGAGGGCTATTATGCAGGGGATCTGCAAAGGAGGGGAATTGCACTGAGGGGGGTTATTTGATGTTGTCATTCTTAGTGCTATTTTTAAATGTGCGCATTATTATTGGTGCTGTTATTTGATGGCATCATTATTAATGCTATTTTTAAATGCGAGCGTTATTATTAGTGTTATTTGACACCGGTAGATCACCGGTAAGTAAGTGAACACAAAGTAGATCCTAGGTCCCAAAAGTCCGGCCACCCCTGGTGTAGACAGTAGGCTAATACAACGGATTTGGATGATTTGTCAATTTTGTTTGTTTATTAGCCTACTGGCTGCAAGATGACTTTCACTTTATAATCACTTTACAAAATGATTATGCAGAGAAAATTAATCTTTACAGCAAAAATAAAAAAATAAAAATAAAGGTAAGAGGACTAACAGTAAATAGAAGGTTCCGCAGGTTCTTAAGTGACCTAAATCAGTCCTTGCTGTATTGGTACGGACAGCAGCAAACCAGAATTAATATTTCTGCACCACTTCTGGATCCAATGCTTAATATCTAGGGTCCATGGAATATAGAATGGGGGTCATTCCAAGTTGATCGCTAGCTGCTTTCATTCGCTGCGTAGCGATCAGGCAAAAAAAATCGGCACTTCTGTGCATGCGGCTCAATGCGCACGCGCGTCGTACTATTACAACAAACGATATAGTTTCACACAAGCTCTAGCAAAGTTTTTCAGTCACACTGCTGGCCGCAGAGTGATTGACAGGAAGAGGGCGTTTCTGGGTGTCAACTGGCCGTTTTCAGGGAGTGTTCGGAAAAACGCAGGCGTGCCAGAAAAAACGCAGGCGTGGCAGGAAAAACGCAGGCGTGGCAGGAAAAACGCAGGGCGTGTTTGTGACGTCAAAACAGGAACTGAATAGTCTGAAGTGATCGCAAGCACTGAGTAGGTCTGAAGCTACTCTGAAACTGCACAAAAAAATGTTGTAGCCTCTCTGCGATCCCTTCGTTCGCACTTCTGCTAAGCTAAACTACACTTCCAGTGGGAGGCGGCATGGCGTTTGCATGGCTGCTAAAAACTGCTAGCGAGCGATCAACTCGGAATGACCACCAATATAAGTTCTACAGTAGAGACCACCTCACTGTTATAACAGCACGTAAAAAGTAGCTTCTGTCTTTGCTTTGGTGCTTAAGGGTATTACTGTGGAGGCAATGTATATTTTAGTGGGGTTCCAGACACTGGATCAACAGCGTCTAGTTAGACAGCCAATATGGTTGACATGCAATAGGCAGACATGATCAAAAGGTCAACGGGTAAAAAGTCGACTGTACAAGGTCGATAGCTACAGAAGGTTGACATGACAACAGTCATGAAAGGCCAATTCATGTTCCCCAACCTGCAGGGTGTCATGAAAATAAAATCTTCCTTTGGAATGCTGAGAGTGTTCACACACACTACAATTTCATCCCTCATGGGCCACTCCAAGTGACCCATCGCTCTCTACTATTTTCATATTAAGGATGGGATGTATCAAAGGGTAAAATTCAGGACAAATTTACCTCAGATAGCAGAGAAATCTGCTGCAAACTTGCGGGGCACCAAGGCCGTGATTCCGAGTTGATCGCTCGCTGCCGCTGTTCGCTGCGTAGCGATCATTTAAAAAAAATGGCAAAACTACGCATGCGTATGGGCCGCAATGCGCATGCGTATGGGCCGCAATGCGCACGCGTGGTGTACGGGCACAAAGAGTATCGGTGTTTTGCATTGCTTCTAGCAACGATTCCATTCGCACAGCCGATCGCAAGGAGATTGACAGGAAGTGGGAGTTTTTGGGTGTCAACTGAAAGTTTTCTGGGAGTGTTTGGAGAAACGCAGGCGTGTCCATGCGTTTTTAGGGCGGGTGTCTGACGTCAATTCCGGGACCTTCGTCGCAGCAATCAGCGCACAGAATAAGTAACTACAGGGCTGGTCTTGTTCTGCACAAAATGTTTTTGTACCGCTCGGCTGCACAGGCGTTCGCACACTTGCAAAGCGAAAATACACTCCCCCGTGGGCGGTGACAATGCGTTTGCACGGCTGCTAAAAGTAGCTAGCGAGCGATCAACTCGGAATGAGGGCCCAAGACCCATAGCATTCTATGGGTATACAATGTGCCCATATGCAGGCTCAGGATAGCATAGCTTTTGGAAGTCTATGGGCTTGTTTTTGTAAGTAGCCCCATAGAGAAAGATCCAAGGAATCCTACTCTGTACCCTGCAGCTGGCGCATGCACTGGCCAATGGTCATGCATGCACATCAGGACTCCCGGGTCATAAACCTTGAAGTCAGGCTTGGACTGGCCCACAGGGGTGCAGGGGAAACCACCGGTGGGCCCCACTGCCTGGCCCCCCACCTCCTGCTCTAAGGATCAGGTTCCAGACTGTGCACTTGAATTATACATTATACATATGTTATCTTATACTGGACTATGGTGTATTTTCTACAGTGCATTGCCGTTATTAATCTGTTACTAATCTGGTACATTATCATGCATGCAGCAGCTGAATTTACTGTATACATTTATGAAGGGGCCCAGACGTTGCACCCTCTAATAGTTAGTCAAACCAATGAGGTGGCAGGCCACACCCCCTCTGCAAACTGACCACACCCCTAACACAGGCCCCTACCACTGCATTCCCCCGGTGGGCCCTACATGCCCCAGTCCGACACTGCTTGAAGTCAATTCTTTGCCGAGACAGCCCATTATCGGAATAGCTGTACCGGCAGGTATCTATTACTACATACCAGTGTTAAAGCATGCCAGTATGTATGAAAATAGGGGTGGGATGTTTTTAATGGTATCTGGGATACATGATACATCCCACCGTAAAAGCTTGATAAAACTCCTTTTACCTTTTATAAAGAAAATCCTCTCCTCCCGGATAACTTTTCCTCCTTTTGCGACAATGGCCGGCTGAGTAAAGGCAGCATCCACACTGTTTGGAATACCAGGGAACCCTTCTTTTATCAGCTTTGGATATCCAGCTTCCATTTTATCATTGTCGTATTTCCAATATTGATTTCCCTGTCCACAAAACAATAACATATGAGCTACATTATTGAAGGATTACAAAAACTAAAAATGTAAAGTTTCATATATGGAGTAAAATGCTACGTTCCGTCTCATCCTCTGTGTCCACTAAATGTTTGTCAATTCTTCCTCTCACCGGGCCGGTCCTGCCACACACAGAGACAGGGTCTGGCCGAGTAGCACAGCCTCCTGGAGCTCCGCTTAGCCCTTCGGCATACAGAGACATGGGGGCTTGCCGCCATACCACACCCCTGTGAGCCCCCCTGACCACACGACTACAATGCCAAGGCCATTATAGAGCACCAATCCATCCCTGGGTGTGATCTATTGAAGGTAGGAACATATATCTTCGCCCCACCTCCCCCCAAAATATTGCTGTAGACTGTTGCTATAGGTGGTCATTCTGAGTTGTTCGCTCGCTAGCAGTTTTTAGCAGCCGTGCAAACGCTATGCCGCCTCCCCCTGGGAGTGTATTTTAGCTTAGCAGAAGTGCGAACGAAAGGATTGCAGAGCGGCGGCAAAGTTTTTTTGTGCAGTTTTAGAGTAAGTCAAAACCTACTCAGCGCTTGCAATCACTTCAGACTGTTCAGTTCCTGTTTTGACGTCACAAACACGCCCTGCGTTCGCCCAGCCACGCCTGCGTTTTTCCTGGCACGCCTGCGTTTCTTCGAACACTCCCTGAAAACGGTCAGTTGACACCCAGAAACGCCCACTTCATGTCAATCACTCTGCGGCTGCCAGTGCGACTGAAAAGCTTCGCTAAACCCTGTGTGAAACTACGTCGCTCGTTGTAATATTACTTAGCGCGTGCACAGGCACAGAAGTGCCGTTTTTTTTTCCTCATTGCTGCACAGCAAACGAATGCAGCTAGCGATCAACTCGGAATGACCACCATAGACCTGACAATTTAATTTACAGCATCTAGGAATAGCTAATTGACGGTAGAATATACCAGTTTTAAAGCTTCCAGTGACATCGTTGGTCCCTTTGTGTACATTTACTCATCTGTATTTAGTATACATGGGCAATCACATATCAGATTCAATAAGCCACTGTCGGGCTACGTCCCCACTCATGCCTAGTGACAAACACAGGGGTGAAGAGAATAATATCAAGAGTCTTCAATTGGGCCACTGTGTCCAACTGTCCACCATTGGCGGCCTATACCAGGGAATGACGGGGATCCTGATCTGGATACCAATATACTGTTCATGCCACAGAAGGCAGGTCACTCAGGTACAGATGGGTCCACAGTTATCTTGACTTCTTTGCTGCGCCTAGGCACAACATGGTTTATTTACATAAACCCTTCATCTATTGTTCTCAGCTGCAATACAATACAGAGAACAATACAGCAGGGGATTAAGTCCGACTGCCCAATCTCAGTTAATCCTATTAAAGGTCAAGACAAACATGGACCCATCTGTAGCTTCTGAGTTGGATGCAACGTGGCTGTTTTGGCGTGAAGCCATGGAAGCCTAATTTGCTACCTTGCGCTAATGTGAGTTTCTCTAGGAGTAATGCACGGATCTGTGTGACTACCAGAGGGAAGCTGCTCCGCCCACTGTTTTTCTGTCCATAGCTGCAATCGGCATAATTAGTATTGTTGGCACATGCACCTGACCCATGTTGGGTGCCAGAGATCTGTCGGAAATAGACTTACCTGTACACGCTACTCAGAATAGCACACAAGTATAGTTACACACCCACAAGGCGGAATGTTCCATGCAATTGCAGTGTCACACCACCCAGTTCCCATCCAGAAAAGCCCATTTCACGCAAAGAGAGATCCGGCCATGATCCATATCTGTCTCATGCATATATTCATTTAGTCAGCACCGTAGAGGGTTAGGGTCAGTGTCGGACTGGGGCATGAAGGGCCCAGCGGGGGAATACAGTTATAGAGGCCCATACCTAGGGGTGTGGCCAGCCTACAAAGGGGGTGTGGCCAGCCTCCACAGAGGCTTGAAATACACAATAGTCTAGTGCAGTGTGATGCAACATATCTACCATGTATAATACAAGTGCACAGTCTGGAACCTGATCCCTAGAGGAAGGAGTGGGCCCTCAGGCAGTGGTGCCTACTGGTGGTTTCCTGGTACCCCTGTGGACCAGTCCGACCCTGGTTAGGGTTAGGCTGTATGGGGCGGAGGAGGGGGGAGGGAGGGTTGGGGTTAGGGAGCAGGGCCGGTTCTAGCCCTTGTGGCGTCCCGGGCGAAAATAGGGGCATGGGTTCATAAATGGGCATGGCCAGTTATGCCCCCTGTAGAGTTGTGCCCCGTTTGTGCCTCCAGTGGTATTGCCCCCAGTACAGTTGTGCCCCATTTGTGCCCCCAGTGGTATTGCCCCCAGTACAGTTGTGCCCCTGTTTGTGCCCCCTAGTTGCACCGCTTACAAAAACATAAATAAATAAAAAAAAAAATTAATTAATACTCACCATCCCCACTCCTGATTCCCGACCGCTGCTGCCCACTGCCCTCTGTCTCCGTCTCTGTCCGCCGGCGCCGCTCCTCCGATCTATGAGAGAGACGTCATGACGTCTCTCCCATAGCACCACATAGACACTAGCGGTCAATCATGACCCCTAGTGTCTATGTGCCATTCCACAATGCTGTGCGGTGCACGATGACGTCATCGCACACCGCACAGCAGTGACAGCCAACACCGGGGGGCACCACCAGTAGCGGATCTTGCCACGGCAGCGGCACCCTCCTGATAGCCGTGGCGCCCTCCGGAAGGCGGCGCCCCGGGCAAAAATCCTGTGTGCCCGTAGCAAGATCCGTTACTGTTAGGGAGGTAGGAGGTTAGGTTTAGTATACTTACCTAGTAGGTAAGTATGCCATGGGATGGTATTGGCATCCAGAGCGCCGGTTTGCCAATACCATCCCATAGCATTATTGTTACTCTGCTTCTTGAGATGTACAAGATACAGCAAAGAAAGAAAAAAACCTCTTTAGGAAATGGCTTCATCCATATAATTATTTCTTTTGGGGTTATTCTGCATATTTAAAGTTTTGTTATTTATGTATTTTAAAAGCAGAATAGATTATAACAGTTAGTTGAAACTAACCTGATTTTCTATACTGTACTTCTTCTTAACTGAGGCCCTCAATGCATATTGTATAATACACTGACTACATCTTAAATAATAGCTGGTTAATAATTTAATAGTCCACTGCTAGTGTACTGTAGGTCATATAGGTAGACGGTTATGTCTGTATGGTCTATTTAGAGGATCAAGGTTTTGTACCCACTACCTGGCAGCTTGCAATGTGAGCCCAGAGACTGAATGTAATTTTCTTATCTTTACATTAGCAAACAGAACATTTCACAAGCTTCAACGTTACCAATACCGAAACAGCAGAAATGCAGCATGGACAGAAAGGTCGTTGGATGCTTTACAGAAGGTCCGAGATATTGGGGGTCATTCCGAGTTGATCGCTAGCTTCATTTGTTCACAGCACAGCGATCAGGCTAAAAAACGGCAGTTCTGCGCATGCGTATGCGGCGCAATGCGCACGCGCACAACGAACGATGTAGTTTTGCACACGGTCTAGCGAAGCATTTCTGTCGCACTGCTGGCCGCAGAGTGATTGACATGAAGTGGCCATTTCTGGGTGGCAACTGACCATTTTCAGGGAGTGTGCAGAAAAAACGCAGGTGTGCCAGGAAAAACGCAGGCGTGGCTGGGCGAACGATGGGCGGGTGTGTGATGCCAAATCCGGAACTGAATAGTCTGAAGTGATCGCAAGCGCTGAGTAGGTTTTGAGCTACTCTGAAACTGCAAAAAAAACTTTGTAACCGCTCTGCGATACATTCGTTCGCACTTCTGCTAAGCTAAAATACACTCCCAGTGGGAGGCAGCATAGCGTTTTCACGGCTGCTAAAAACTGCTAGCGAGCGATCAACTCGGAATGACCACCATTGTCACAAAGGATATTGCGCCACGTACGCTAATGCATTTCGCGCTGGGAATTTGTATGCAGCTAATGTGTGACTATATGCTAATGCTGTAAATGACCGGAACTCCATTGCGAGGCCCACCGGCGACTTCGCAGATCCAATTGACTGTGTACAAATAGGCAGCGGTGGTCACAGAGCCTTCAGTAATTGACTCTGAGTAACCCTATGATCACGCAGAATGGCTACGGGATCTGAGACACTGGCGACATGTTTTTTTGCATACGGTATCACAGTTGTAGGCTGAGACAAACCCCCAAAATGGCCGTGACACTCCTGCATTTTTGTCACAACTACTTATTGTCTTCCCCAAAAAGTCCCTGACTGTCAATCAATGTGCTAATGAATCCTCAATAGGAACGGGTGGTATTCATGTGACCGGCTAAATCTTCTTTATTATATTTAAATGGTATTTAATAATACAATAACTGTTAGTAAAATATATATATACATACATATCATGTTCCATATAGTTTGATTTGAAGTAAGTACCTTGAAAAAGAATATTTTCCCGTCTTGGCCTGCAGATGGGTTTTGCAGTCTCACTGCTGCATCAATGGAGGATGGAAGGTCTTTCCACTTGGCAGAAATCAGCTGCGGGTTTTTCTTTTTTGTGGTCATTGGCAGTTTTCCATGACTAAGGTCCCAGAAATACTCACCTATAAAATAATAATCTCAGTGTTATAATGGTTATATAGATATAAAAATGACCCCCATTTGTTTGTTTACTGCCTTTGCAGTTTTCTCTGAAGATACATCTGTAACTACGACTCTGGGACATGAAATGTAATATTATGTATTAATATCTATTTACTTGACGTGCAAGTTCCTTCTGTTGCATGAAGAAGAATGTGCCAGGGATAGAGAATAAATATACTCCAACATTATCATACCCACCAACATTTTACACATAAAAATCGATGCAAATTTGTAAAGGGGGCGTGGCCACAGGTGAATGGGCGTGGTCACGGGTGAAGGGGCGTGCCCACACTCCTTTTCCTATACTTTCAATGGAAGTTTGGAGAGCCAAAAATCGGTAAAGACCATAAAAAAAAGGTCCTGTACCTGCCAAAAAGGTACAGTTGGAGGGTATGCATTATGTTATTTCTATCATGATAATTGTGTTGCTAAAGATATTGTGTAAAAATCTGGGTTATGAAGACACATTGGCCGAGATGCATACTGCGATGTAGATGCTTGGCCAGGTAGCGTTTCCCTAATCTTTGTCGTATCGTAGCTGCTTCCAAAGTGTCTTATTGAGGTCTATTCATGAAGCAGTGAAAAGTGTGGAGAAGTGAGCCAGTGGAGAAGTTGCCAATGACAACCAATCAGCATTAAAGTAACATTTATAATTTGCATACTGTACAATTGTACGGAGCAGCTGATTGGTTGCCATGGGTTCGCTTCTCCACACTTTTCACTGCTTCATGAAGAGTCCCCTTAGTGTCCTGGGCAATTAGGATTAGTGAGTGGATAGAAAGTCACAGATTATGCACAACACTGCATGGCATGATGTGTGGCACGGCTCACTTATAGCACTTGATCCTCAAGGGGGCATGTACTAAGCAGTGATAAAAGTGGAGAAGTGAGCCAGTGGAGAAGTTGCCCATAGCCACCAATCAGCTGCTCTGTATACTTTCATACTTTGCAAATTCTAAATGTTACGTCAATGTTGATTGGTTGCTTTGGCCAACTTCTCCACTGGCTCACTTCTCCACTTTTATCACTGCTTAGTACATCTCCCCCTCAGTCTCTTCCTTATTTACCCATGTTAGAATCAGGGTTGCATACAGCTACGGCGTGTAATGTCATTAGTGATACAAATCAGATGCATATTTTGTACAAAACTATGGTTCAAGTCCATAGTGCACCAAATGGGGCTATTTGGTGTGGTTTGGGGATAGGTGTATTTGGACACACCTTTAGGACTTGTTTGTAAGATCTTGAGGAAATAACTGAGGTACTGTATAGAAAACTGTTTTAATAATGACATAATTGTGTACATAAAAGGTATGTTGTAGATGGTACCTGTACGACTGTCAGCCTTAATTTTAGATTTTGTGATACGGTGCTAAAAGATAAATGCTTTAGCTTCAATTGACCCCTTTTACCTTTAAATAAGTAAATTGCGCCATCCTTGGTAGATATGAATGTGTCAATAGGTTCTTCACCACACAGCATGACTATAGATTGCTTTTTAGGGTCCTTCTTATTTTCGGCTACTTTGGCAGAAGTGTCCTTCTTTCCAGCGGCAGGCGTGACCGCTTTGGAGCTACTCACTGTGGGAAGAGCAGCTGAGCTTGTGTTACTCTTTGCTTCAGGTTTTCCATATAGCAATTGAATGGCTTCAATGTCGTCTTGGTGAAGATGGAATGATGGATTGTAGCCTTTGTAAGTTGGGGCCATGAGAGCTCCGGGAATGGTGGAGTGATCTAGACCCAAGGAATGTCCAAGCTCGTGTGCAGCAGCTTGAAGAAGATTCACTCCTAAAATATTAACAGTTTTTAAAAATAAAAATAAAAAAATGTTCAAAATTGTCAAATAGATCAAAAACACATTTATATATTAAACAGTTCTAACCAACATTGTAAGAAAAAGGTTTGCAATTTCTTAAACACTACACATTATCAAATGTAAAGTATATCACACCCCAAAGCTAGAAAGACAACCTGACATTTTCTGCAATCTTGCTGAACACGCCAAGATTTATGAATTTACCTCAAGACCTCGAATGCTCCCTGATCAAGTAAGTGGGGGTCTTTTTAATTGTTGGGAGCCTGGCCGCGCATTACACCCCAGTTCCATGTCACGCCCATGCGCCATGCTCTGGTGCACGTCTTGTTGGGAGCCCAGCCACGCATTACACCCCATGTCCATTGTCACACCCATATGCCATGCTCTGGTGCACGACTTGTTGGGAGCCCAGCCGCGCATTACACCCCATGTCCATTGTCACCCCCATATGCCATGCTCTGGTGCACGACTTGTTGAGAGCCCTGCCGTGCATTACACCCCAGTTCCATGTCACGCCCATGCGCCATGCTCTGGTGTACGTCTTGTTGGGAGCCCAGCCGCGCATTACACCCCATGTCCATTGTCACCCCCATATGCCATGCTCTGGTGCACGACTTGTTGGGAGCCCAGCCGCGCATTACACCCCATGTCCATTGTCACCCCCATATGCCATGCTCTGGTGCACGACTTGTTGGGAGCCCAGCCGCGCATTACACCCCATGTCCATTGTCACCCCCATATGCCATGCTCTGGTGCACGACTTGTTGAGAGCCCTGCCGTGCATTACACCCCAGTTCCATGACACGCCTATGTACCATGCTGTGGTGCACGTCTTCTTGGGAGCCTGGCCGTGCATTACACCCCAGTTCCATTTTATGCCCATGCGCCATGCTCTGGTGTACGTCTTCTTGGGAGCCTGGTCGTGCATTACACCCCAGTTCCATTTTATGCCCATGCGCCATGCTCTGGTGCACGTCTTGTTGGGAGCCTGGCCGTGCATTACACCCCAGTTCCATGTCACGCCCATGCGCCATGCTCTGGTGCACATCTTGTTGGAAGCCTGGCCGTGCATTACACCCCAGTTCCATGTTACGCCCATGCGCCATGCTCTGGTGTGCGTCTTGTTGGGAGCCTATCCGCACATTACACCCCAGTTCCATGTCACGCCCATGCGCCATGCTCTGGTGCACGTGTCTTGTTGGGAGCCTATCCGCGCATTACACCCCAGTTCCATGTTACGCTCATGCGCCATGCTCTGGTGCACGTCTTGTTGGGAGCCTATCCGCACATTACACCCCAGTTCCATGTTACGCTCATGCGCCATGCTCTGGTGCACGTCTTGTTGGGAGCCTATCCGCACATTACACCCCAGTTCCATGTTATGCCCATGCGCCATGCTCTGGTGTACGTCTTGTTGGGAGCCTGGCCGTGCATTACACCCCAGTTCCATGTTACGCCCATACGCCATGCTCTGGCGCACGTCTTGTTGGGAGCCTATCCGCGCATTACACCCCAGTTCCATGTTATGCCCATGCGCCATGCTCTGGTGTACATCTTGTTGGGAGCCTATCCGCGCATTACACCCCAGTTCCATGTTATGCCCATGCGCCATGCTCTGGTGTATGTCTTGTTGGGAGCCTGGCCGTGCATTACACCCCAGTTCCATGTTACGCCCATACGCCATGCTCTGGTGCACGTCTTGTTGGGAGCCTATCCGCGCATTACACCCCAGTTCCATGTTACGCCCATGCGCCATGCTCTGGTGCACGTCTTGTTGGGAGCCTATCCGCGCATTACACCCCAGTTCCATGTTACGCCCATGCGCCATGCTCTGGTGCACGTCTTGTTGGGAGCCTATCCGCGCATTACACCCCAGTTCCATGTTACGCCCATGCGCCATGCTCTGGTGCACGTCTTGTTGGGAGCCTATCCGCGCATTACACCCCAGTTCCATGTTACGCCCATGCGCCATGCTCTGGTGTATGTCTTGTTGGGAGCCTGGCCGTGCATTACACCCCAGTTCCATGTTAAGCCCATGCGCCATGCTCTGCTGTACGTCTTGTTGGGAGCCTATCTGCGCATTACACCCCAGTTCCATGTTACGCCCATGCGCCATGCTCTGGTGTACATCTTGCTGGGAGCCTATCCGCGCATTACACCCCAGTTCCATGTTACGCCCATGCGCCATGCTCTGGTGTACATCTTGTTGGGAGCCTATCCGCGCATTACAACCCAGTTCCATGTTAGGCCCATGCGCCATGCTCTGGTGTACGTCTTGTTGGGAGCCTATCCGCGCATTACAACCCAGTTCCATGTTAGGCCCATGCGCCATGCTCTGGTGTACGTCTTGTTGGGAGCCTATCCGCGCATTACAACCCAGTTCCATGTTAGGCCCATGCGCCATGCTCTGGTGTACGTCTTGTTGGGAGCCTATCCGCGCATTACAACCCAGTTCCATGTTAGGCCCATGCGCCATGCTCTGGTGTACGTCTTGTTGGGAGCCTATCCGCGCATTACAACCCAGTTCCATGTTAGGCCCATACGCCATGCTCTGGTGCACATCTTGTTGGGAGCCTATCCGCGCATTACAACCCAGTTCCATGTTATGCCCATGCGCCATGCTCTGGTGTACGTCTTGTTGGGAGCCTATCCGCGCATTACACACCAGTTCCATGTTATGCCCATGCGCCATGCTCTGGTGTACGTCTTGTTGGGAGCCTATCCGCGCATTACAACCCAGTTCCATGTTATGCCCATGCGCCATGCTCTGGTGTACGTCTTGTTGGGAGCCTATCCGCGCATTACAACCCAGTTCCATGTTATGCCCATGCGCCATGCTTGTTGGGAGCCTGGTTGAGCATTATAGCCCAGTTTCGTGACACGCTCATTGCGCCATGCTCTGGTGCACGTCTTGTTGGGAGCCTACCCGCGCATTACACCCCAGTTCCATGTTACGCCCATGCGCCATGCTCTGGTGCACGTCTTGTTGGGAGCCTATCCGCGCATTACACCCCAGTTCCATGTTACGCCCATGCGCCATGCTCTGGTGTATGTCTTGTTGGGAGCCTGGCCGTGCATTACACCCCAGTTCCATGTTAAGCCCATGCGCCATGCTCTGCTGTACGTCTTGTTGGGAGCCTATCTGCGCATTACACCCCAGTTCCATGTTACGCCCATGCGCCATGCTCTGGTGTACATCTTGCTGGGAGCCTATCCGCGCATTACACCCCAGTTCCATGTTACGCCCATGCGCCATGCTCTGGTGTACATCTTGTTGGGAGCCTATCCGCGCATTACAACCCAGTTCCATGTTAGGCCCATGCGCCATGCTCTGGTGTACGTCTTGTTGGGAGCCTATCCGCGCATTACAACCCAGTTCCATGTTAGGCCCATGCGCCATGCTCTGGTGTACGTCTTGTTGGGAGCCTATCCGCGCATTACAACCCAGTTCCATGTTAGGCCCATGCGCCATGCTCTGGTGTACGTCTTGTTGGGAGCCTATCCGCGCATTACAACCCAGTTCCATGTTAGGCCCATGCGCCATACTCTGGTGTACGTCTTGTTGGGAGCCTATCCGCGCATTACAACCCAGTTCCATGTTAGGCCCATGCGCCATGCTCTGGTGCACATCTTGTTGGGAGCCTATCCGCGCATTACAACCCAGTTCCATGTTATGCCCATGCGCCATGCTCTGGTGTACGTCTTGTTGGGAGCCTAACCGCGCATTACACACCAGTTCCATGTTATGCCCATGCGCCATGCTCTGGTGTACGTCTTGTTGGGAGCCTATCCGCGCATTACAACCCAGTTCCATGTTATGCCCATGCGCCATGCTCTGGTGTACGTCTTGTTGGGAGCCTATCCGCGCATTACAACCCAGTTCCATGTTATGCCCATGCGCCATGCTTGTTGGGAGCCTGGTTGAGCATTATAGCCCAGTTTCGTGACACGCTCATTGCGCCATGCTCTGGTGCATGTCTTGTTGGGAGCCTAGGTACGCATTACACCCCAGGTCCTTGTCACGCCTCACTCTTCAGTGTTGGAAGCCCTCACAACACTCGTCCGTGGGACACTGCGGGCTGTGGGCGAGATGGCAGGACAGTGCCCAGAAAGCTGGACTGTTCCACCACAGTCCATGGCATGCTCTGAACGAGATCTGCACATGTGGAGTGCAGCATCTGTGCATGTGCAGATCTCACACCATCGGGTTTGATACATCTCTGATTGTAAGCTCCTGGGACAAGGACTGATGTTAATGACTATACAGTACAATCTCTCTGTAAAGTGCTGCAGATACATGTGTGCGCTGTATAAGTAATAGTTAAATATATTTTCTTTCGATTTAAACAATGTAGACTAGAATGTTAAGGTGTGTACACACGGTGCAATATTTCTTTCGATTTGGACTGTATAGTCAAAATCGGGAGAAAATATAGTGCATATGGCACCGTGTGTATAGTCCTTGCAATGCCGATGCGCGGTCACGCGGGATCGGCATCGCAAAGAAAAATAGACTGTGCAGGCAGCCCAACATTGAGCCTAATTCAGACCTGATCACTGGGCAGCGATTTTTGCAGCCCTGCGATCAGATAGTCGCCGCCTACAGGGGGAGTGTATTTGCGCTGTGTAAGTGTGCGATCGCATGTGTAGCAGAGCTGTACAAACTGATTTTGTGCAGTTTCTGCTCAGCCCGGGACGTCAGAATACCTCCTTCCAAAAGCCTAGTCCCTCCTGCGTTTTTCCGGAGACTCCCTGAAAACGGTCAGTTGCCACCCACAGACGCCCTCTTCCTGTCAATCTCCTTGCGTTCGCCCATGCGAATGGATCCGTCGCACAAAACAATCGCTGACCAGCGATCCCCGTTTTTGTTGTCCGACGCGCATGCGCATTGCGGTGCATACGCATATCTGATCGCAGGCTGTGAGGAAACGCAGCCTAGCGATCAGGTCTGAATTAGACTCATTGACTATATCGGTAGGGCCGGGCTCCAGCCACATCAAATAGTCAATGTCGGGCTGTACGGCGCATCGCGTCGTGTGTACACAGCCTTAGTGGTAGTCATATTGCAATAACAAACACAATCATTTCCTTTAACAATTATTTAGCATCGTTGAACTACAATACTGTTGCACATTGTCAGGACATTTAGGTATTGTATTATATTGAGAGAAGATTGATTTATTATGCAGTACTGTTCTGCACAAATAATCTACTATGTAAACAGGTTTAAATTGTCTTAACCTTATTGCCGTGCTCTAACTACACATCTTCGCAGTTTGTCCTGCAAATAACGGTGCCCTTTTGCTTTATCCCTTGCCATATTTGCACTGTTTATCTATGTTGGGTGAGAAGGACATTGCATCATCTAGGTCAACATTACTTGCAGCTAGCCGGACTCAGACTGATCCAAGTCTAGGCACTGAAACTGTCAAATGTGAATGCTTACATATACTGTATGTTGTGGATAGGGATGAGCGGGTTCGGTTCCCTGAGAACCGAACCTCCCCCCCCCCCGTACTTCATGCTCCGAGTCCAGATCGGGTTTTCCCTCCAGACTTGGAAACCAGAATGAGGCAAAATGTCATCATCCCACTGTCAAATTCTCGTGGGCTTTGGATTCCATATAAGGAGCCGCGCGTCGCCGCCAATTTCACTCCAGTCCTGGAGAGTGTAGCAAGAGGACGTGTCTCCTCAGTGTCTGAGCGGGAAAGTGGCATGGCGACCTGCTCTTTTGTGTTGTCTTGGCTGCAACAGTCCAGTGGTTGTGTCGTGTGCTGCATCAGTCCAGTCACAGTGGTGGTGTCCTGTGCCTCCATAAGTCCAGTGCTGCTGTATAAGTCCAGTCCAGTGGTGCTGTATCAGTCCAGTGGTGGTGTCCTGTGCTGCCATAAGTCCAGTGGTGGTGTCCTGTGCTGCCATATGTCCAGTGGTGGTGTCCTGTGCTGCCATAAGTCCAGTGGTGGTGTCCTGTGCTGCCATAAGTCCAGTGGTGCTGCCGCATAAGTCCAGTCCAGTGGTGGTGCTGCTGTATATTTCCAATCCAGTGGTGCTGTTGTATAAGTCCAGTCCAGTGGTGCAGCCATATAAGTCCAGTCCAGTGGTTCTGCTGTACAAGTACAGCGGTACTGCCGTAAAAGTCCAGTCCAGTGGTGCTGCTGTATAAGTCCAGCAATACTGCCATATAAGTCCAGGGGTACTGCCGTATAAGTCCAGTCCAGTGGTGCTGCCGTATAAGTCCAGTGGTGCTGCCGTAGAAATCAAGGGGTACTGGCGTATAAGTCCAGTCCAGTGGTGCTGCCGTATAAATCCAGTGGTGCTGTCATATAAGTCCAGTCTAGTGGTGCTGCCATATAAGTCCAGTCCAGTGGTGAAGCCGTAAAAGTCCAGGGGTACTGCCGTATAAGTCCAATCCAGTGGGGCTGCCGTATAAGTCCAGGGGTACTGCTGTATACAGTGGCGCATGCAGGGGGGTTTCCGAGCACCCAAAAACACCCCCCTGATGGACCAAGTTGTTGTTTTTTGAGGTGCAGAAGTTTGAGACAAAGAAGCTCCGTCTCCGTCCTTGTGACTGCTGCTGCTGCAATAGTGCCAACTCTCTGTGGTTTGCAAAGCACAGGAAATTGCTGGGAAAAGCTGCAGGCAGGGGTGGGCTGCAGCATTCAGCGTGACGGGCCGCGGAATTCATCATGATGGGTGAGATGAGCTGCCTGCAAGTAGGATACAGTAACTCACACCAGTGGCGGCAAGCAGTTGGCCGACGTTGGCACTCGGCATCACTACAGTCTGTCAGAGGAGGGCGGCCAGCAGAGGAGGTGGATGTACAGTATTTATTTATTATTTTTGTGTGTGTGTATGTATGTGTATCAGTATATACAATATATATATATATATATATATATATACACACATATATTTAGATTATATCTGCAGGGGTTTTCAGATATGTACTATACACACACACACACACACACACCTAGGTACCTTGCACTCTTAAATGAATGTGCATACTTGCCCTAGTGCCCATGAGGTGATGACCTCCAATATATTTAGCATGATGGCGTCACTCTGAGACTGTAATAACTTGAAAAAGTACTTTATTCTTTCAATGTTTCAGGATTGTACCCATTGTTATCTCCTGACGACGGGTAATGTCATTAAACGTTGATAGAATAAAGCACTTTCTCAAGTTACTACAGTCTTGGAGTGTTGCCATCACGCTATATATATGTATAGCGTGAAAATCTTGTATTTGCCCCTGGTATAAGTCCAGGTGTACTACCGTAGAAGTCCAGTCCAGGGGTGCTGCCGTATAAGTACAGGGGTACTGCTGTATAAGTCCAGCAGTACTGCCATATAAATCCAGGGGTGCTGCCGTATAAGTCCAGTCCAGGGGTGCTGCCGTATAAGTCCAGTCCAGGGGTGCTGTCGTATAAGTACTGGGGTACTGCCGTATAAGTCCATCAGTACTGCCATATAAGTCCAGGGGTACTGCCGTATAAGTCCAGTGGTGCTGCCGTATAAGTCCAGTGGTGCTGCCCTATAAGTCCAGTCCAGTGGTACTGCCGTGTAAGTCCAGGGGTACTGCTGTATAAGTTCAGTCCAGCGGTACTGCTGTATAAGTCATGGAGTACTGGCATATAAGTCCAGTCCAGTGGTGCTGCCATATAAGTCCAGTCCAGTGGTGCTGCCGTATAAGTCCAGGGGTACTGCCGTATAAGTCCAGTCCAGTAGTACTGCCATATAAGTCCAGTGGTGCTTCCGTATAAGTCCAGGGGTACTGTCGTATAAGTCCAATCCAGTGGTGCTGACATATAAGTCCAGGGGTACTGCCATACAAGTCCAGTCCAGTGGTGCTGCCGTATAAGTACAGTGGTGCTGCCAAATAAGTTCAGGGGTACTGCCAAATAAGTCCAGGGGTACTGCCGTATAAGTCCAGTCCAGTGGTGCTGCAGTATAAGTCATGGGGTACTGGCGTATAAGTCCAGGGGTACTGCCGTATAAGTCCAGTGGTGCTGCCGTATAAGTCATGGGGTGCTGCCATATAAGTCATGGGGTGCTGCCATATAAGTCCAGTCCAGTGGTGCTGCTGTATAAGTCCAGCGGTACTGCCGTATAAGTCCAGGGGTACTGTCATATAAGTCCAGTCCAGTGGTGCTGCCGTATATGTCCAGTCCAGTTGTGTGTGTGTACCTATGTATGTGTATCAGTATATATATATATATATATATATTTACATTATAGCTGTAGGAGGCAGATATGTACTATATATATATATATATATATATATATATATATGTATATATATACACACGCACACACACACATATCAAGATACCTTGCACTCCTAAATGAATGTGCATACTTGCCCTAGTGCCCATGAGGTGATGACCTCCGATATATGTAGCAAGATGGCAACACCCTGAGACTGTGATATCTTGAAAAAGTACTTTATTCTTTCAATGTTTCGGGATTGTACCCATTGTCATCTCCTGACGATGGGTACTGTCATTAAACGTTGACAGTATAAAGCACTTTTTTTCGGGCCACCGACAGCATCTCCTATTCAGCCCTGTCATTTTTCAAAAAATTCTGCACCACCAAATTAATTGTATGTGCAAAACATGGGACGTGCTGGAATTTGCCCAGATGTAATGCATGCACAATATTGGTGGCGTTGTCCGATATCACAAATCCCCAGGAGAGTCTAATTGGGGTAAGCCATTCTGCGATGATGTCCCTCAGTTTCCGTAAGAGGTTGTCAGCTGTGTGCCTCTTACAGAAAGCGGTGATACAAAGCGTAGCCTGCCTAGGAACGAGTTGGCGTTTGCAAGATACTGCTACTGGTGCTGCTGCTGTGGGGGCCATACACCTACCTAGTGGGCTGTCACAGTCACATAGTCCTTAGTCTGCCCTGTTCCACTTGTCCACATGTCCGTGGTTAAGTGGACACTGGACACAACCGCATTTTGTAGGACACTGGTGACTCTTTTTCTGACGTCTTTGTACATTCTCGGTATCGCCTGCCTAGTGAAGTGGAGCCTAGATGGGATTTGGTACCGGGGACACAATACCTCCATCAATTGTCTAAATCCCACTGCACTAATGGTGGATACCGGACGCACCTCTAACACCAACATAAGTGTCAAGGCATCAGTAATCCGCTTTGCAACAGGATGACTGCTGTCATATTTCATCTTCCTCACAAAGGACTGTTGGACAGTCAGTTGCTTAGTTGAAGTAGTACAAGTGGTCTTTCGACTTCCCCTCTGGGATGACGATTGACTCCCAGCAGCAACAGCAGACGTACCACTCAAGGATCCTCCGGAGGAATCCCGGTTAGGAGAGGACTCCTCAGTTTTGACAGTGACATGGCCTGCAGGACTACTGACGTTCCTGACTGAGGAGGAAGTTGACGTTGAGGGAGTTGGTGGTGTGGCTTGCAGGAGCTTGGGTACAAGAGGAAGAAGGGATTTAGGTGTCAGTGGACTGCTTATGTTCTTACCCAAAGTTTCACAACTTGACACTGACTTATGATGAATGCGCAGCAGGTGACGTATAAGGGAGGATGTTCCTAGGTGGTTAACATCCTTACCCCTACTTATTACAGATTGACAGAGGCAACAGATGGCTTGACACCTGTTGTCCGGATTTGTGGAGAAATAATTCCACACCGAAGAGGTGGCTTTTTTAGTAGTTTGCCCAGGCATCACAATGGGCTTCTTCCTCCTATGGACAACAGGTACCCATATTCTCATCCTGGTGTACTTCAACAGTGACATCTTCAATTTCAATATCAGGAACTGGACTGTGGGTGCTCCTTCCAGCCCTTGCAGGGGGCCTGCAAATGGTAGAAGGAGCCACCTCTTCCCTTCCAGTGTTGGGAAGGTCAGGTATCGCAACCGCCGACGCACTTGGACTCTCCTTGGGGATTTGTGATACCATCTCAGAACGCACAGTTCTTTTCTGTGCTCTTTCTAGCTTAATTCTAGCGGGAGGATGAGGGCTTTCATCGTCATGTGAAGCTGAACTACTAGTTATGAACATATGCCAGGGCCTCAGCTGTTCCTTGCCACTCCGTGTCGTAAATGGCATATTGGCAAGTTTACATTTCTCCTCAGACCATTTAAATTTCTTTTTTTGGGTCTTTTTACTGAAGTTTGGCTTTTTGGATTTTACATGCCCTCTACTGTCACATTGGGCATCGGCCTTGGCAGACGACGTTGATGGCATTTTATCATCTATGTCATGGCTAGTGGCAGCAGCTTCAGCACTAGGAGGAAGTGGTTCTTGATCTTTCCCTATTTTATCCTCCAAATTTTTGTTCTCCATTATTTTTTGGGAGTTATATAGCACAATATGCGGCACAGGAATGACTGATGGCTGATGGCCAGGACACTACTACTGGTCTGATGCAGCACAACACAGCAACACTGTAAGGGACTTGTTGTTGTTATTATTATTGTTATAAGGCAGCAGTGGACATATAGCAGCAGCGTATACCACTGTGACTGGTCACTGGAATGACTGATGGCCAGGACACTACCACTGGTCTGATGCAGCACAACACAGCAACACTGTAAGGGACTTGTTGTTGTTGTTGTTATTAATATACAGCAGCAGTGGACATATAGCAGCAGCGTATACCACTGTGACTGCCTGGTCACTGGAGTGACTGATGGCCAGGACACTACCACTGCTCTGATGCAGCACAACACTGTAAGGGACGTATACAGCAGCACTGGACATATGGCAGCAGAGGACACCACCACTGTGACTGATGCAGCACAACACACCACCACTGAACTGATGCAGCACAACACAGCACCACTGGACAGCACTGGACATATGGCAGCAGAGGACACCACCACTGAACTGATGCAGCACAACACAGCACCACTGGACAGCACTGGACATATGGCAGCAGAGGACACCACCACTGAACTGATGCAGCACAACACACCACCACTGAACTGATGCAGCACATTACAGCACCATTGGACAGCACTGGACATATGGCAGCAGAGGAAACCACCACTGTGACTGATGCAGCACAACACACCACCACTGAACTGATGCAGCACAACACAGCACCACTGGACAGCACTGGACATATGGCAACAGAGGACACAAGCACCGTGACTGGACAGATTCAGCACAAGACACGGACACTGAGGACACTGAGAGAACGGAGACACGTCCTCTCTCTACACTCTCCAATCCAGAGTGAAAATGGCGGGGACGCGCGGCTCCTTATATGGAATCCAAACCCCACAAGAATCCGACAGCGGGATGATGACGTTTTGCCTCGTTCTGGTTTACGAGTCAGGCGGGAAAACCAGAGCCTGACTCGGATCCGGACTCGAATGGTGAAGTTCGGTACGGTTCGGTTCTCTGAAAACTCTACTGGAAATGAGTGAAAAATGGAAATGAATGTTATTGAGGTTAATAATAGCGTAGGATCAAAATTACCCCCAAATTCTGTGATTTTAGCTGTTTTTATGTTTTTATCAAAAATCATTCAGATCCAAAACACAAAAGGGTGGTTTTAGCAAAACCAATCCAGATCCAAGAGCATGGAAGCAGAACCAAAACCAAAACACAAAAAAAATTCCCGCCGCTCATCTCTAGTTTTTTCCAACGATCCAGTCTTTGCATATTTAACAAGGATCTCAGGACCCAGACCGGCATCACGTGCACAACAGTGACTGCCACATTTTTTCCATAGGGCGCCCCTTCAGAATTTCCTAATCTTTTTCAAAGCTTTATCAAAAGTATAAGCTGCCTTACCCAACACAATATGTATTGCATTGTTACCATACATCCTAAATGCCTGTGGTTATTATTTTGGGCGATGTACTTAGGTCCTGAATAGAACTGTGAAATAGACTCAACATTCTTACTGGTGCTCTCTCCATTGCTAACACGTCACCTCCTCATATTCCCCAGCTGAAAGCAAATTAGTTTCTCTCTTTGAGCTGCCCTCAAACTCTTCCTTAAGTAAATGGGCTGCATCCTTGTTAAAATATTGTCTTAACCAAGACTCCATCCTTTGCACCAGCACTGGCATGGGGCAGTGCCATCTAAACACCAATTTGTAGGCCCTTTCGAAAAGCAATGCTCCGGGGCCACTAACCACCCATTCACAGGATCCAGTTTAAAAAAGTCAGAACCTGTCCCTACTGCTGTCCTGTGCCGTCTCTCCACATGCTGCCATAGAGTGAATGGCTGTCAGCACTCTGATTTATGGATACTGTAGCTCAGCATGCTGACAGCCATTCACTTTCTGGCTGGAGGCAGGTAGGGAATGCTGCCTTACTGCTGTGATTGTGTGACCACCACCCGCCCCTGCTCGGAGGTCCCTCAAGTTGTGGGACCCTGAGCAGGTGCCCCGTGTGCCAATACAGTAAGATGGCCCTGTCAAAGGGGCCCTTTTCACTAAATTAGGTTTTGCTTTATAAACAGGGGTTAAAGTGTGTGGGGGGGGACTGAGTTCCACCCCCTGTAATGGTCGGGGGAAATAGTTCGACCATCTCCATTGCCCTGCACAGTAATTCCAACAGAAAAGCCCACCCTATCATCTGCGTCAATCGATGATACAGGCGGTACTAGTGTTACTGATGAGCTGCAGCCACCTACTACTTCCTCAGGTCCTGGTGCCTCCATGGTCCTCCTCCATGAGTTCCACCACCTCACCAGGACCACTTTAAGCCCTGCTTATAAATGATGGCTGCTTTTAAAAAATGGATAGACCCACGCAATATTCCCACACCTTCGGAACTTGGAGGCTATTACATTTAGCCATATATACCAAGGCCAGTCTCCCTTACTGTCTACGTGGCTGAATATTTAACTTTGCCCCTTTAAATTGGCTGCAGAGGGTTAAATGAGAGAAAGGATTGATCAGTAAGCTGCACTCTCCTATAAAGGCTAGGTTACTGAAATGTCAAATAATTTTGCTTATGGTTGGGGTAGGTGCAGGAATTTTGTCAGGAACACTTAATGCCAACTTCGTCCACGATGCACGCAAAATTCAGAGGATGAATGCAGAATGTGGGGAATATTACGCAGCACAGTTTTGAAAATTTTGCTCCTTTCTGTTTGGACTACATAAGATGCCTGTTTTCTAAAGTCTTAGGGGGTCTATTCATGAAGCAATGAAAAGCATGGGAGAAGTTGCCCATGGCAACCAATCAGCTGCTCCGTAAAATTGTATAGTATGCAATTTATAAATGTTACTTCAATGCTGATTGATTGCCATGGGCAACTTCTCCCCTGGCTCACTTCTCCACACTTTTCACTGCTTCATGAATAGACCCCTTATTATTTATAATTAATGGACGGTGTGAAACAGTGTTTTGATGGTTCTTTGAGTGAAGATAGCCTCTATGGGTAATAGTAAGACATTCAATCAACTTACCTTTCTTTTCATTAATTGTCCACTTCTCGTCATTATCAAGGTGCAAGTCTCCGTCTATGGCCTTCTTGCTCTTGCTGAATGGTGGCATAAAGGCATGACCTAGAACACGGCCTGGGCCATCAAACGCATTATTCCGTCCATCGTTATGCAGACCAGACACAAAGAAGATGTCAATGTCAGCTGTTTTGTTAATAGCCACCTCCTCAAATTTAATGAGTGACGCAGCCTCCCAGACCTGTAAATAGGCAGTAATAATAATTTTGTACATTTAAAAGATTTTATTAAATGTTGGTCTCTATCTGGAGGACGCAGTCATGAAGTTGACAATGTTGACATTCCATTCAGAGGCGTAACTATAAGCCGCCATGTTCCACAGCATGCTGCCGACCCCCCTACCCCTGTCCCAACTTTTCAATGCTACCGCGGACTGATCACGACTTCTCAATGCTGCCAGCCCCCCACCCCAGGTCCCGACCCCCTGAAGCTCACCATATATGGGACATTACACTGATGCCCCAACCCAACAGTACGGGCAGCTGGTATGGACTCTGCAGCGTGATTGGATGTGTGTGTGGGGGGGGAAGGGGGGAGTTGGGAGATGCCGAGCAGGCTGGGTGGCCATCTCCATATCTTCAAGCTGCGACACAGAGTGGTGGAGGGAGAAGGTTGGGCAGCGGGGATCCGGTCTGAAGATCGACACCGTCTAGGTCGACAGTGTTTAGGTCGACCACTATATGTCGACAGTCACTAGGTCGACAGGGTTGGAAGGTTGACAGTGTTTCTAGGTCGACAGGTCAAAAGGTCGACACAAGTTTTTAACTTTTTTTTTACTTTTTCATACTTAACGTCCACGTGGACTACGATTGGAATGGTAATCTGTGCCAAGCGAAGCGAGGCACCTTGCCCGAAGCATGGCGAGCGAACACGGTGCACTAATTAGGGTTCCATGTCACTGTACGAAGAAAACGACACAAAAAAACAACAACCTCATGTCGACATATTGACCTGTCAACCTAGCACATGTGGACCTAGAAACCCTGTCGATCTACCAACCCTGTCGACCTAGTGACTGTCAACCTATAGTGGTCGACCTAGACACTGTCGATCTTATGATCCACACCCTGGGCAGCGGGGGGCTACAGTGGGTGCAGGGTGTATGGAGGTCCCTGTAGCAACCACACTTCCTTCAACCACGATAGCTGCGCCATTCTTGACATTCATAATGTCAACAGAATGTTGACGTGGTTGAAATGTCGACATCAGATATGTTGACACATGGAAAATGTTGACATTTTAAATGTCAGCATTAGCATGTCGACATAAACTGACAAGCACAGTGCCGACACTCGTGTCGACATGCATACTATTAACATTGTCAATGTTGACATTATGAGCCTGTCGACATTCAGTGTTGTCATAACAGCCATGTTGGATTTCTCAGGTTAACAGGATGAATGAGGACATATTTTACAGAACCCCTTTCTTTAGTCAAAATCACCACCATATTGTTTTAACTGTAACATCACAGTATGTAGCTAACGCATTCATATTAAAGGTCATATGGTTTTTGATTCCGCAGTACAATGTTAAACTCATGCTAAAAATTGCATCTTGGAAGACTCTGCTTTTTTACACCTGGCATCTATCTGAGGGCAGATATAAAAAGCACGTATTCCTAGGGGTAAATGTAACAGAGTGCGAGAAGCCGGAGGTGCAGGAGTTTATGCGAGAATGCCCGTATTCTTAACGCGTCAATAATTTACAAGGCAAAACCAGGCGTGGGGTGTACCTCAGCGTACAACAGTGATCCCTTATGTAGAAAACATGGTGTCTACGTCTGGGGGCCATGACAGCCACGCCAGGCCCCAGTAATGGGGGAGAGGGGCGAGACTGACGCCATTAAACAGGCACGCGTGCCGCACAAGGGGGGCACCAGTCCCCTATGCAGTGGGCAGTAAAGGAGGGGGAGGAGGAAGCGGCGATGGGTGTGACTGCAATGCGATTGCTCCCCACGCACAGGGGAGAGAGGACTGACTGAGCTCCGCGTGTGCTTTGCAGTGTGCTGGGGAGAACCAGTCCTTTTTCTCCCTTGCACGGGCGGGGTGAGGGGGACCCAGACTATCGCCGGTCCCCTTCAACAGGCTGGGGCCTGGGCAAAGAGTACCCCCCCACCTATTCTGGGAACCACTGCCTGCGTCTCAGTTCCTGCATCTATCCTGCATCACCATAGGGTAACTCAGATTCTGCTGCATGTTTCTATACAGTTGCTGGGATCTGAGAATATGTAACAATATTATGGCTTCTAGTGAGCAATGTTTGGCCAATGAACAACATGACGACACAATGGTTAGTATTGTTGCCACATAGCAATGCGCCCATATGTTATCTGTTTGCAGTTTGTACGTGCTTTGTATGGAGTCTAAGTGTTTTATATTGTAAAACTATCCTTTGCCGTAGCTTAATAGTAACTGTGTTTAGGAGTTACATATAATACCTTTAGGGCTTTCGTTAACTCATCTCTGACAAATTTAGCCGGCAGCTGGGCGGTGGTGTTAATGATTTTGTAGGTAACGATGGTTTTCGTCCACTTGGCTCCCACATTGTATGACATGCGCTGCTCATGCTTTCCGCAGCGTGGCAGCTTCATTGCTTCTGCGGTTTCTTCATCCAGTCTACCTAGAAAAATATGTTGAATTGGAGTCTTACTCAAGTCATTTCAGTTTCTATATTACCTTTACTCCCAACTTTATCAAATACATTTTCAGATTAAGGGGGGTATTTATCAAAGCTTGGAGTGAGATAAAGTGGAGAGAGAAAAAGCACTAACCAATCAGCAGGAAGGATACAACCGCAAAATGATTGATAGCGGCGGGCGTTTGGGGGGGCATGGTGGGCTGAACGGGGGTGGGCCGGGATCGTTTTTGGTGCGGCTACTCCGAATGGTGACGGACCACCTAACAGCGCAGCCAGACTGCACTGGCAGGGGTCAACCTCAATTCGGTGCATTCGCAAAGTAATTGCGGACGCATCGGGAGGCGGCGCATCACACATGCTGGGCGGCCCCCAGCAAGTGAGGAGATGGACACAGATCTGGCTGCATATACAGCGATCTGCGTCTATCTCTGAATTAGGTCCTACACTTGTTGTATTGGTGATGCAATGCTATTCGCTTCATAGTATAAAATAAAGTCCCCAGTAGGCATCTGTCTGTCTGTTCGGGGGTAATCTTGGGAACCACTGAACAGATTTTGATGTGGTTTTCACAATTCTCTAGAGCACTTGTTAAAGCAGGTTTAGACATATGAAACATTCATCTATGACAAAAGGGAGCCGAGCCGTGGTGATTTTAGTGACGCAAGTCAAAGAAAAAACATCCATTCATGGGGGTCATTCCGAGTTGATCGCTAGCTGAAAATGTTCGCTGTGCAGCGATGAAGCAACAAAAACGTCACTTCTGCACATGCGTATGCGGCGCAATGCGCACGCACGACGTACTTTCACAACAGCCGATGTAGTTTCACACTTTTCAGTCGCACTGCTGGCCGCAGAGTGATTGACATGAAGTGGGCGTTTCTGTGTGTCAACTGACCATTTTCAGGGAGTGTTCGGAAAAACGCAGGCGTGCCAGGGAAAACACAGGTGTGGCTGGGCAAACGCAGGGCGTGTTCGTGACGTCAAATCCAGAACTGAACAGTCTGAAGTGATCACAAGCGCTGAGTAGGTCTGAAGCTACTCTGAAACTTCACAAAAAAATGTTGTAGCCGCCCTACGATCCTTTAGTTAGCACTTCTGCTAAGCTAAAATACACTCCCAGTGGGAGGCGGCATAGCGTTTGCACAGCTGCTAAAAACTGCTAGCGAGCGATCAACTCGGAATGACCCCCCCATGTGCTTTCGTGGCTTACGCTGCCTAAACTGGTAGAGATCACAAAGACGGACTTTATTTCATATGAAGAGATTGATAAGTATAATCCGGTTTCTCTAGTAAGAGTCCTGTTTACCGATAAAAAAAAATTTCTTCTGTTCCTGTCATTTGTGTGAAAAACTATTCTTTTCCTCAAAGTAACATTCATTTTGAATGTTTGTTTTTCTATACATTTTGCTACATTTTTTTATAAGTTTCGTCTAAAGTCAAAAGAAATGGAAGTCAAAAGGTGTAGGACAAATCGGCAGATGAAGGGGGAGAGGACGGAGTATGTACGGCTGGCTGGTGTGACAGTATACATGGTGCTCACCCATAGTAATGTCTCTGTTGTTGCACCAACACGTCTCTGTTTGAGGAGCTCTTTAATTAAAATTTTAATATTGTATTACCATTATGTCAAGCTGGGAAGCGAATATAGATTATAGTATATCGGATGCTAAAAGAATTCTTTTATCCCTTAATAATAAAACTGACCAAGAATGAGAATCTCGATTGTCCAAACAATTGTCTAGCTGCTGACAGGTCCTGACATGGTAATCTGAGAGTGAGGAGACAAGTAACTCTAACGCTGAGTACACACTAGTAGATTGATCTGCAGATATATCTGTGGAGGGACTGGGCAGTGTGTTGAGTATACACACTGCCTGATCTGTCAGGACTGACATCACGAATTGGGCGGGCCTTTACACGTGCCAGCCCAGTTCAGCTGTCAATCACCACCGTCTGGGGCAGCATTTGTACGGGTGGTCAGCTGACCGCCCATACACATCCAGCGATGCACCAATATATCGGTAGCGTTAATGATCATCGGCTGTGCTGCAGGGCCAACGCGTTATGTCTGTGAATGACAGCGTTTACAGACATATCGTTCGTACACAAAAGAACGGATGATATATCAGCCAGTGTGTACACAACATAAGTGAAAGGACAAATGTTCCTGGTTTGTGGTCTAATAAAGAGAATTCTGCTATGAATTATTATTCATCCATAATTTATAAAAAATAAAACTTTAGCTTCTATAGGTAGTATAGCTATTGTCTTTAAATATTTAAATATTATAAGACCTTGGTTAAAAAAAGCCTGTCGTCATAAAATAAAAATTGCTCCTGTGCAAAGCTGGGGTGGGTCGCTACTCGCTAGTATTAGGATAAAACTAAACAATATGCAACAGCAGCAATATTAATGATACCATGCAATATCAAACAAAGTAATGGTATGATAGGCAGTGTTAATGTACAGTAATATTAAAGGCAGTAGGTATGGTGGGGTGCGGTATGACTGGCCAGCTGTCGGAATCCCGGAACTCAGCATACCGGTGCCGGGAATGCCGGAAGCAGGGTGAGCGCAAAAGAGCCCCTTGTAGGCTTGCTGCGCTCGCCACGCTGCGGGCACGGTGGCGTGCCATGCTATTTTTTCTGCCTCCAGGGGTGTCGTGGACACCCCAAAAGGGAGAATAGTTGCCGGCCAGTCGAGTGCCACCTGGTATGGTGATATATGCGGAGCGTTAATAATTTAATTACTTAATTATTATTATCATTTATTTATATAGTGCCACAAGGGTTCCGCAGCGCCTAACAAAGTACATAAACAAATGAGCAAAACAAGAAAACAGCAACTTACAGTAGAAGGCAGTGCAGGACAAGTACCTGGTGTATGAGCAGTGCTGCAACAGGGGACATGACAATAAAATCAGTAGCGGACCTTGCCACGGGCAAGCAGGCTTTTTGCCCGGGGTGCCGCTGTCCCCAGGGCACCACCTCCACCGTGGCAAGAGCCGCTACTGATCCCCGCACCACTTCCCGGCTGCAGCGGGCGCCGTGGGCTGTGTGGGCGCCCGCTGCAGACGGCTCCACTGACAGACACTAGTCATAATTGACGTCTAGTGTCAGTGCGGTGCTGCTATGGGAGAGACGTCATGACGTCTCTCCCATAGAGAGGAGCCGGCGGCCAGAGACAGAGGGCAGCGTAGCAGCGGTCTGGAAGCAGGAGCGGAGCTGGTAAGTATTATGTAGTTGTTGGTTTTTTTTTTATTGTGTGTGTTTGTAAGCGGCACTACTGGGGCACAGCTACAGGGGGCAGAACTACTGGGGGCACTACTATTGGGGGCACAGCTACAGGGGAGACAGCTACAGGGGAGACAGCTACAGATGAGACAGCTACAGGGGGGCACAAGTAGAGGGGGATAACTGTGGCCACGCCCCTATTTTTGGGGGCGCGATCCATCAGCGCGCACCAGCTCTATTTTACCGGAGGGGACACAAGAAAACTTTCGCCCTGGGCGCCACAAGGTCTAGAACCGGCCCTGACTGAAATAAGCATCAGGATGGCTGGAACTGAGGGTTAGGTGCCATTGTAGGGAGTATGGCATAGATGATGGTCTAAGTAAGAGAAGTTAATGCACATGAAGGGAGAGGGCCCTGCTCATGAGAGCTTACATTCTAAAGGGATGGGGCACACACAGAGGTGACACATTTGGGGTAGAAGTGAGCATAGGGTTAGGATGACAAATGGCTCGCCCTACGGGCGCTCTTCACACCGTCGGAAGGGGCTGCGCCCCTTTAACTCCTGCAGAGACGCGGGACGTCGGGGAGGGGACACAAAGACGCGGGGCGGTGGGGAGGAGACAGACGGGGAGGGGACACAGAGATGCGAGGCGGGGACACAGACGCAGGGAGGGGATACAGAGAGGCGGGGCGGCAGGGAGGGGACGCGGCGAGGCGGGGCGGCAGGGATGGGAGGCAGATACGCGGGGCGGTAGGGAGAGGACGCAGAGACACGGGCGGCAGGGAGGGGACGCAGAGACGTGGAGAGGGAGGGGACGCAGGGTACCAGGGAGGGGACGCAGAGATGTGGGGCGGCAGGGAGGGGACGCAGAGAGGTGGCAGGGAGGGGACGCAGAGAGGCGGGGCGGCAGGGAGGGGAGGCAGATACGCGGGGCGGCAGGGAAGGGACGCAGAGACGCGGGGCGGCAGGGAGGGGACGCAGAGAGGCGGGGCGGCAGGGAGGGGACGCAG
Source organism: Pseudophryne corroboree (assembly GCF_028390025.1). Taxonomy (NCBI): domain Eukaryota; kingdom Metazoa; phylum Chordata; class Amphibia; order Anura; family Myobatrachidae; genus Pseudophryne; species Pseudophryne corroboree. The sequence continues at coordinate 150,547,604 of NC_086455.1, forward strand.
AGACGCAGGGAGGGGACACAGACGCGGAGCAGCAGGGAGGGGACGCAGAGATGCGGGCGGCAGGGAGGGGACGCAGAGACGCGGGCGGCAGGGAGGGGACGCAGAGACGCGGGCGGCAGGGAGGGGACGCAGAGAGGCGGGAGGCGACGCAGAGAGGCGGGCGGCAGGGAGGGGACGCAGAGACGCGGGCGGCAGGGAGGGGACGCAGAGACGCGGGCGGCAGAGAGGGGAGGCAGAGAAGCGGGGCGGCAGGGAGGGGACGCAGAGACGCGGGGTACCAGGGAGGGGACGCAGAGACGCGGGCGGCAGGGAGGGGACGCAGAGACGCGGGCGGCAGGGAGGGGACGCAGAGACACGGGCGGCGGGGAGAGGACGCAGAGACACGGGCGGCAGGGAGAGGACGCAGAGACACAGGCGGCAGGGAGGGGACGCAGAGACGCGGAGAGGGAGGGGACGCAGGGTACCAGGGAGGGGACGCAGAGATGTGGGGCGGCAGGGAGGGGACGCAGAGAGGTGGCAGGGAGGGGACGCAGAGAGGCGGGGCGGCAGGGAGGGGAGGCAGATACGCGGGGCGACAGGGAAGGGACGCAGAGACGCGGGGCGGCAGGGAGGGGACGCTTAGAGGCGGGGCGGCAGGGAGGGGACGCAGAGACGCAGGGAGGGGACACAGACGCGGGGCAGCAGGGAGGGGACGCAGAGATGCGGGCGGCAGGGAGGGGATGCAGAGACGCGGGCGGCAGGAAGGGGACGCAGAGACGCGGGCGGCAGGGAGGGGACGCAGAGAGGCGGGCGGCAGGGAGGGGACGCAGAGAGGCGGGCGGCAGGGAGGGGACGCAGAGACGCGGGCGGCAGAGAGGGGAGGCAGAGAAGCGGGGCGGCAGGGAGGGGGCGCAGACACGCGGGGTACCAGGGAGGGGACGCAGACACGCGGGCGGCAGGGAGGGGACGCAGAGACGCAGGCGGCAGGGAGAGGACGCAGAGACGCAGGGAGAGGACGCGGGGCGGCAGGGAGGGGATAGAGACACGTGGGGCGGCAGGGAGGGGACGCAGAGACGCGGGCGGCAGGGAGGGGACGCAGAGACGCGGGCGGCAGGGAGGGGACGCAGAGACGCGGGCGGCAGGGAGGGGACGCAGAGACGCTGGCGGCAGGGAGGGGACGCAGAGACGCGGGCAGCAGGGAGGGGACGCAGAGACGCGGGCAGCAGGGAGGGGACGCAGAGACGCGGGGTGGCAGGGAGGGGACACAGACGCGGGGCGGCAGGGAGGGGATGCGGGGCGGCACGGAAGGGACGCAGAGACGCGGGGCGGCAGGGAGGGAACGCAGAGACGCGGGGCGGCAGGGAGGGAACGCAGAGACGCGGGGCGGCAGGGAGGGAACGCAGAGACGCGGGGCGGCAGGGAGGGAACGCAGAGACGCGGGGCGGCAGGGAGGGAACGCAGAGACGCGGGGCGGCAGGGAGGGAACGCAGAGACGCGGGGCGGCAGGGAGGGAACGCAGAGACGCGGGGCGGCAGGGAGGGGACGCAGAGACGCGGGGCGGCGACGCAGAGACGCGGGGTGGCAGGGAGGGGACGCAGAGACGCGGGGCGACAGGGAGGGAATGCAGAGACGCGGGGCGGCACGGAGGGGACGCAGAGACGCAAGGAGTGGATGCAGAGACGCGGGGGGCGGCAGGGAGGGGACGCAGAGACGCGGGCGGCTTGGAGGGGACGCAGAGAAGCGGAGCTGCCTGTGCACTCTCACCTGTGAAGTTGGTGTAGCGGCCACATTAGCAGGCGCGCTGTCCCCCGTCTCTGGCCTGTGGAGCCGGCAGCCCAGGCCCTGTGGTGTACAGTCCGGGAATCTGGGGATGGTGGGAGGCAGCGTTGTGTTCGGTGTGCGGAGGAGGCAGCGGGTGTCTGTACCGGCGCAGGGGGGGCTATGAAGCCTTCTCCTGCGCCACCCGTCCCTCCTGATGTATATGTCGGCGGCGGCAGCAGTTACAGGCGCGGGTGATGCTGCGCCGTAACTGCAATCTCTTCGTCCGTTGTGCGGACGGCGTCTGGCGGGACAGTGGGTCCCAGGCGCGGCTGCAGTGCGGGAGCTGGCGTTGGGGGTGTGTGGAGGGCGGGAGGGGTGGTGCGGGCTGCGGCTGTCTGGTCGGCCGTGGTGCGGGCGGCAGGGCCCGGCCACCGTGTCCGTGGCGCGGATGGCTGTGGGAGGTGCTGGCTTGTGCGGCGGGTGGGTTCGGTGCGGTGGGTTAGGCTGGGCAGTGTGTGCTGGTGAGTTATGCAGGCGTCGGGGGTGTCTGGGCTGTCAGTGGCTGCTGGAGGGGGGTTTGGGGTGTGTGGTGCGGGTGGCATTGCGGTGTAGGTGGCACGGGAGGGGTCTGTGGTTAGCTGGCAGTGTGGGGTGTCCATGCCCTGGTGGCTTCTGGCTGGTGGGCGGATTATGTGTCTGCAGCTCCGTCCTGCTAGTGGTGTGCTGGGAAAGGGGAGGAGCTGCTAACTCCGCCCACCACTGTGACTCCACCCAGCGTTAGAGGGCCAGGCACAGTCACAGGGCAAATATATAGGAGATGTTTAAACTGTCATTCCTCTGAGACGTGGAGGTATATTTACTAAGATGTGGGTTTTTAGAAGTGGAGATGTTGTCCATAGCAGCCAATCAGATTCTCATATTATCTTCTAGAAGATGCTAAATAAATGACAAGTAGAAACTGATTGGTTGCTAGGGGCAACATCTCCACTTCTAAAAGCCATGCACTTTAGTAAATATACCCCTAGGTGTCTTATTTTGATGATCATCAGCATAAACGCACATTTATGAATATTGGATTTTAGTGTATTAAATCAATTTGTCCGCCATGGTTTATTGCAAATTGAGCAACTAGATGCAATGTTCACTGCTATAATAATTATCGTTTCCAGCAGTATAGGGGGCAAATTCAACAGCTGGTAGGAAATTTAAAAAAAAACGCAGCAAGGGTTTTGGCATTCAATTGCGGGACAGAAAACGGGACGCTGTGATTTTTATAACTGGGCCTTGCTCTGGGGCACCCCGACGGCACCCCCATAAATTAGTCTGTAATTATTCACCTTCCAAAGCAATGTCTTCAACTTCCAGAGCTGGGAGCTGGGTCTTCTGCAGCAGCGGTGAGTATGTAGTGTGTGAGTGTTTGTAAATGTGTGTGAGTGCTTGTGAGTGTGTAAGTATGTGTGAGTGTGCGTGTGTGAGACTGGGAAAACTACATATCCCAGCAGCTCTTGCTCCTACCCAGCAGCCCCCTTAACTCTCAGCAAACCCCTCCCCAGCGGGCAGGGCCGGCTCCAGGCATGTTCGAATAGAGCGGCCGCGCAGGGCGCCACCCTTAATGGGCGCCGCGCGCTGGCGCCGCCATATTCGATGCTGGAGCCGGCCCTGTGTGTGCAGCATTGGCCCGTCCCGCCCGTGTGTGCGCTATGCGCGTTGCGCGGCGCCGGTGTCTAACGTCAGACGCCGGCGCCGCGCAACGCGCATAGCGCACACAAGTGGCCGCCCGCCCGCACCCGGACCCAGGCTCACTCTCACTCGCCCGGCCGCCCGCCAGCACTCCCGCACTCGGACAAGCGGACAGCAGTACTCCTCCCCAGCGCCGCAGGTATTTGGGGGGGGGGGATCCGCACTGTGGGGGCATTTATCTGGCACTGTGGGGGCATTTCTGGCACACTGGGGGCATTTTTGGCTCTGTGGGGGGCATTTCTGGCACTGTGGGGGCATTTCTGGCACACTGGGGGCATTTTTGGCTCTGTGGGGGCATATCTTGCACTGTGGGGGCATTTATCTGGCACTGTGGGGGCATTTATCTGGCACTGTGGGGGCATTTGTCTGGCTCTGTGGGGGCATTTGTCTGGCTCTGTGGGGGCATTTCTGGCTCTGTGGGGGCATATCTGGCTCTGTGGGGGCATTTCTGGCACCGTGGGGGCATTTCTGGCTCTGTGGGGGGCATTTCTGGCACTGTGGGGGGCATTTCTGGCACTGTGGGGGGAATTTCTGGCACTGTGGGGGGCATATCTGGCACTGTGGGGGCATATCTGGCACTGTGGGGACATATCTGGCACCGTGGGGGCATTTATGTATCAGGCACTGTGGGGGCATTTATGTATCAGGCACTGTGGAGGCATTTATGTATCAGGCACTGTGGGGGCATTTATGTATCAGGCACAGTGGGGGCATTTCTGTATCAGGCACTGTGGGGGCATTTATGTATCTGGCACTGTGGGGGCATTTATGTATCAGGCACCGTGGGGGCATTTATGTATCAGGCACCGTGGGGGCATTTATGTATCAGGCACCGTGGGGGCATTTATGTATCAGGCACTGTGGGGGCATTTATGTATCAGGCACCGTGGGGGCATTTATGTATCTGGCACCGTGGGGGCATTTATGTATCTGGCACTGTGGGGGCATTTATGTATCTGGCACTGTGGGGGCATTTATGTATCTGGCACTGTGGGGGCATTTATGTATCTGGCACTGTGGGGGCATATCTTGCACTGTGAGGGCATTAATGTATCTGGCACTGTGGGGGCATATCTGCGCTGTGGGGGCATTTATCCATCTGGAACTGTGTGGCCATTTATGTAGCTGGCACTGCTGGGGGGCATGTCACGTGTAGCTGGCACTGCTGGGGGGCATGTCATGTGTAGCTGGCACTGCTGGGGGGCATATCATGTAGTGTTCCCGCTAGGCGTCTGTGGCTGGGCAGTGTGTCTCAGTGCTCTACCTGGCGCAATGTGTCTAACATGCTCTTATAGGAGGTTCTACCTGGTGCAATGTGTATTAGCTGCACTACTGTGTGGTGTAATGTGAATTGCCACTATAATGTGGCTACGCACCTTCCCCACGAAGTAACTCCCCTAAATTTTTGCTGCGCGCCTTAGGCGCGCACTGTCCATGCTTTAGCGTGTGGAAATGGGAACAACAAGCATTACAATATGTACATCATTTTGCCCACCTAACTTAAAAATGTGCCCTCCCTGTGATCAGCAACCTGCCCTAAAAAGTGAACACTATCATGTGTAGCTGGCACTGCTGGGAGTCATGTCACGTGTAGCTGGCACTGCTGGAGTGCATGTCATGTGTAGCTGGCACTGCTGGGGGGCGAGACCACGCCCACTTTTCCAGAGGCCACGCCCACTTTTCCAGGAGCGCGCGCGCCGAAGGCGCGCGCATGGGGTGGGGTGGGGGGCACTTTTACATTTTCTCGCTCAGGGTGCTAGTAGGCCTGGAGCCGGCCCTGCCAGCGGGAAGATGGACGGTAGTCCACCGGGAGCCGCGGAGACCATCGGAGAGATAGCTTTTTGTTCACGGACTGCAGGATTTTCAGCTCTGAAAACCCTGCAACCATTTTTTTTATTGGTTCATCAGGGGTGCACATACCAACAGTAATCCAAAATTGGGCGCAAGGTAAGCCAGGTTTTTTACCTCGCTCTCAACTGAGATCCCCCCTAAATATTTAGCATTTTCTCTACAAAGAACATTGTACTGGAATTTATTTCTTTGTGATCCATTGACGTTTTTATTTTTGTTGTTATTTGCGTTTAAGCTGGTTCATTTACTATGGATTTTGGAATGATAATACAATACATTCAGAAATGTAAATATTAAAAGTGTGTTATCATGTCACAAAGTATAGCACATTGGTCAGAAATCCTGATGTAACGCTTACCAGTGACTTTCAGTCCATTTTGTCTTTGGAACCATTCCAGTCCACTGATAAACTCCTCTGGGAATTGGTCCTCCGAGATAAAAGGTGTGTCAGGAACACCATAATCAGTAAGGTTCTCGTCAGGAAGATACCCAAACTCGATTAGATAGTCCTGGTGGGAAAATGTGATCATGAGGCAGAAAAACATAATTTAAGATGTTTGCAGTTAAAATGTGTTAATTCCGCAAATGTATCACATTAAGAGGGACCTGTACTACTAAGCAGTGATGAAAGTGGAGAAGTGAGCCAGTGGAGAAGCTGCCCATGGCAACCAATCAGCTGCTCTGTATACTTTTATAGTATGCAAATTAAAAATGTTAGGTCAATGCTGATTGGTTGCCATGGGCAACTTCTCCACTGGCTCACTTCTTCACTTTTATTACTGCTTAGTACATGTCCCCCTTAGTGATGAGGAAGCCCATGTGCAGTCTCTATCCAGGCCCCCTCCTCTCTAGCCGGTAGTGCAGTAGACTGATCACTATGGTCATTAGTAGATCATAGCTGTGTCGGTGGTGCGCATAAGCAAGTCTCTGGGGAAATGACGCTGTGGCCAATTTCCCTGTGATGTTCCTACTGCGCAAGCATGCAACACAGGGAAAATGGCCGCAACAGTTTCCCAGTGATTTCTGCAGCACTTCTGCCACAGATGCGGGACTGTGGAGGGGTGAGTATTGAAAGAATGAGTACAGGGTGTGCGGTGTGGGCCACACGGGGCCCATGTGCACAAAGGGCCGCTATCAGGGATGTACTGCCAAGACTGAAGTCCTGGCCCTGGACACTTGGCAGAGATGGGGGTGGGGGGGCACTTGACAGAAAGGAGGGGGCACCCACTCCTACCACTACTATCCCTGGCCCCCTAAAAAAGCAAAAAAAGAAAAAGAAATCAGGGACCACTATTACTGGTGCACCACCTTCGACTACCATCGGGCCCACCCGCTCAGCCATTCCATAAATATTTTTTTCTTGTTGAGTCGTTGTCCCATGACGTGAGATACACTTAGGAAATAACTAATCAACTGTGGGCCTGATTCAGATATGTACACAACAGGCACCAAAGCAGGGATCTAGGGCCTAGGCTGCGCAGGCAGGAAACTATGTGGCAGGTGCAAAAGCATTGCCGCCGTGCAATGCTTTTTCGCCTGTGCAGGGGTGGTAGGGCCTGACATGCGGGGCGGACTAGTCCTGTGCTGGGTGTCCCCCCCCCCCCCCGCATGTCAGAGAATCTGATCGTAGATGTGCTAAATTTAGCCACCACCCAGAAACGCCCACTTCATGTCAATCACTCTGCGGCGAGCAGTGCGACTGAAAAGCGTCGCTAGACCTTGTGTGAAACTACTTCAGCTGTTGTGAAAGAACGTCGCGCGTGTGCATTGCGCCGCTTACGCATGCGCAGAAGTGACACTTTGACTAAACGCTGCGCTACGACCGAAAACAGCTAGCGAACAACTCGGAATGACCACCTATGTCTCTCTCTCTCTTTAATAAATCTCCTCCCTCTAAATGACCTACAGTATTAAATTGACAGTTATCACCAAGTACACCCTAGTTGGGTTCCCCTGCTTCAGAGCTCCCTCAATTAGCATGTGGCATCTGTAATGTACATACGCCATATACACACTATCAATGGCCTGGCAGAAGTGTCAGACTGCACTAGAGAGAAAAAGCCAGGAACGGGCAATCTGCGGGCAGGACTCGGATACAGGAGGACCGCGAAAGGTAAGTAAAATAACATAGGGATTCAAGAGAATGAGGGCAGGTGAGGGGGCGCAGTGGGGCTCTAGAAGGTGGGACTCACTACAGAGAATGAGGAAGAATTCATTATTATAAAGGTGGCAACATAAACCCAAAGGAAGCACATATTTTATTGCTAAATATACTCAAGAGGGCATAATATTCGCTGACCACCGGTCACAAAACTACATCCCTATTCATTATTATACTGATGACAGACACATTATACAGTATGTAAAAACTAAAGGGGGCCCAGATTATTACTGTACTCATAGAGGGGAAACATGATCGCTATTCTTAAAAGGAAACATTATTACTCTACTAAAGAGGCCACACATTAGTAGAGTAAAAGATTTTGGGGTATATTCAATTGAAGTCGAATTACGGCGTGGTTTCGTCAGTTTTTGGATTCGACACTATTCGACAGCCGAAACCCTCTATCGTCACATTGAATTCGACATATTCAATTAAAAACGAATTCGACACGGCCTCTGTCGTCGAATAGTGGACTTCCCGCCATTTGGAAACATATATACGATATAAAAAAAATATGATATATATGTTGGAAAACGCAGGGATTGTCCTAAAAAACGATTCCACAAGAGAGCTGACTGTAATGGCTGCTCGTCTCCCTGAAGTCTCAAAAACGGGAGAGAGGAGAGAGGAGGGGCTTTGGAGAAGTGTATCCTGGGTAACTGTGGAATCATGGGTACATTTCCCTCAGTCGAATACAGGAAAAAAATATTCTTTAAAAAAATCGATTATATAATACTTGTGGGTCATAAATAGACAAACCAAGTAGATAATCACTTCAAATATAAATAGATATGCTATTAGCAATCAAAAAAACACCAAACAATACATGTTATTAAAATTTCTCATCAGAATAGATATGCCCACTGTCAGTTGTTTTGGCCCATTAGATATGCCCAGTCAGTTGTTTTGGCCCATTAGATATGCCCACTGTCAGTTGTTTTGGCCCATTAGATATGCCCACTGTCAGTTGTTTTGGCCCATTAGATATGCCCACTGTCAGTTGTTTTGGCCCATTAGATATGCCCACTGTCAGTTGTTTTGGCCCATTAGATATGCCCCGTCAGTTGTTATGCCCCCTGTAGTTATGCCCCATTAGATGTGCCCCATTAGATATGCCCCCTGTAGTTATGCCCCATTAAATATGCCCCCTAGTAGTGCCGCTTACACACACACATTAAAAGAAAAAAAAACCCAACACAATGCTCACCAGCCCTGCTCCTGCTTCTGGACCGCTGCCCTCCCTCTCCTCGAAACTATTGGAGATGTCATAACGTCTCTCCCATAGCGCGGCACAGCCACACATGTAACTGCCTGAGCCAGAAGCTGGAGCTCAGGAGTGAGCTCCTGCCTCCGGCTGCTGCTGAGGAGCCGGGCGCCCGTTGGTGGTAAAATCTCAGCGGGCGCTCGGCATCTCCTCTCGTTTAGGAGAGCCTGGCCGGGCCGCATCAAGTGGCTTTGAGGGCCTTATACGGCCCTCGGTCCTGAGGTTCCCCACCCCTGCCTTACATCATATGCTACTCAGTAGTGGATCTTGCCACGGGCAAGCAGGACTTTTGCCCGGGACGCCGCCTTCCGGAGGGCGCCGGCGCCTTCCGGAGGGCGCTGCACCATGGCAAGATCCGCTACTGCTGTGCCCCCCGCTGCCCGCTGTGTCCCCCGCTGGTCCAGCTGGTACCCCGCTGTGAAGGGAACTAGACGCTACCCGTCTAGTTTCCCTTTGTGGAGAGGACCTTTGCTGTGCAGTGCGCGATGAAGTCATCGCGCACCGCACAGCATTGTGGGACTGACACAGACGCTAGGGGTCATAATTGACCTCTAGTGTCTGTCTATGCCAGATCCGAGGAGAGGAGCGACGCCGGCGGAGGTCTGCAGCGGTCGGGAGCGGGGATAGTAAGTATTCATTTCTTTTTTTTTTTTTTTTCAGCGGCGCTATTCTACTGTACAGGGGGCGCAACTGACCACGCCCCCTGTATGAAGCCACGCCCCTATTTCCCGACCGGGGCGCCAAAAGGGCAAGAACCGACCCTGATGCTACTCTTAATAATTACACTCACTTCACATAGAACTGAAGGGTCCATTTATCATTGATTGCAAGAGGCCTTGAAAAGTCTTATTTTCTACAGCAGATAACACTGAAGATGGTGTTAGTATCATTTCTGCAAACATAATTATTACAGCATAAATATACTAAGATGCACTATAGAACATGTACATTTCAATTATTTTGGGGTGGGTGAATTTTTAATTTTAGTTTTTAGTGACGTCCGTATAAAAGACTTTAGTTATACAGCACTGGGGCCCGATTCTGAGTCAGACGCAATGCCGATATCCAAACAAATGGTCAATGGTTTTCAGCTGCGCAGGCGTCTCAGTTTATAAAAGGTTGCACTTGGCAGGCGCCAGTGTGTGTGCGTACAAAGTCGCAGGATCGACTGAGATACACGGACTAACAAATGTATTGAAAATGAACTGGGTGTTCCTAGGCGGCACCTGGGAGGTGGCTATTCAGACGCAGGCTGATAGTCTGTCTTATGGACGTGTAATGGGAGTATCGCAGAAGTGGTCCTGGGCTCAGACGCACCATTGTGTACATTGGTGGCCATACTCTGACAGAGTCTGCAACTAGCATGGGGCCAGTGCAAGTTTCGATGTTGCGGCCGATGATCATGTCTAAAGACGCACCAAGCATTATTTCAGCATCGGAAGATCTAAAGATGCTGAAAGTGAGCAACATTTGACCGCACGGCTGTACACCAGCAGTGGCAAACGCAGGATTTCTAGAGGGGGGTTTCCAAATGCAATCCACAATCTCCCACTCTGCAGAACATTGGAGCAAATACGGGAGTCTGGGGGAATGGTATAAGAACCTAATAACGACCCTGGACATACATGTAAACATTGGTCTTTGTATACACTGTATAGTGTACGGAATACCGTATTAATAATTAACACTATAGATGGTCTACACTAGTATAGGCTGGATCAACCATATTTAATTAATATAGAAGATAATAAATAAAATTATCCCACATCGTGGTAAGGCTCCTGTCTCTTCTTCCTGGTAGCTACTCTCTGGTCCTGTGCACTGATTGAGGAATCAGATCCACACAAACAGCAAACTTGATAGAAGAAGCTGCCACCACTGAGCATGTGCAGCAGCTCTGCTCTGTCTCTTAAACTGCATGATGTGGCAACAGCTCTAGTAATCATATTATATACCATTGCTATCGTTGTCATAATTTGAGACACTTGCCAAGGGGAGGGGGGTTTCCAGGCAACCGGAACCCCCCCGCGTTTGCCTATGACCAGGGAAGGGCTTGTAGCAGCAGCAGTATAAAGTCACTGATGTAAGTCCGGCAAAAGACGCAGGCGATGCAGCGTCTTTCTCAGAATAAGGCCCTTCATCTGATTTTACAGCTTTATTCCCTGCATAAGCATCCAGTACAGTTCTAATGGCAGACGTCTTGATGGGTTTACCGGTTAGCAAGAAGAACCAATGCTAGCATGCATTCTACAGACTGATGTACATTATTGCACTGCAGGGACATAAATCACCACTTGGGTCACAATATATAATTATATGTTATATGTACTGGAGGTGATCAAGCAGAAGGCAGCAGGAGGAATGGAATGTGTTACCTGAAGCCATGTTCCACCTTATACAGTATGTACCAAACAGTATATTGTGCCCTAAAGTCACTGACATGTATCATATTATTGTCATACTGTAACATACAACACAGTTGTGAGCAAAGAAAAGAAAAATGATCGAAAACATTTGAAGTAGAAGATTTTTTATAAAGTATGTGACAAATATATGATAAATTGTGGGCACTGACTGGATGCTATTGTTATACAGTACAATAAGGTTCTTCTTGCACCCTGCTGTCATAACTGGTCTGATATAAAAGCGGGGAGAGGATAGATTCTTGAGACGATTTTAGCTCTTGGTCACAAGGGTAAGAGAACAAAGGGGCAGATGTATTAACCTGGAGAAGGCATAAGAAAGTGATAAACCAGTGATATGTGCAAGGTGATAAAGGCACCAGCCAATCAGCTCCAATATGTAAATTAACAGTTAGGATCTGATTGGCTGGTGCCTTTATCACCTTGCACATATCACTGGTTCATCACTTCCTTATGCCTTCTCCAGGTTAATACATCTGCCCCAAAGAGTGATAAATGGAAGGTGATAACGCATCAGCCAATCAGCTCCTGTCAATTTACATATTGGAGCTGATTGGCTGGTGCGTTATCACCTTGCACTTATCACTTCTTTATCACTTCTCCAGGCTTAATACATCTGCCCCAAAGTTTGATTTGAAGGGTAAAATGTTATAGATCTCCATCCTTGGCCTTTCTAGACTGATTGTTGACTTAAGCTGGGTACACACTATCCAATAACGTCTGCCAGTTAATTAAACGCTCCGATACGAAGGAGCAATTATTGGATCAGTGTGTTCCCATACACACTGAGCAATTTCTAGCTCAGTGTGTACTTTCTATAGCTCTCCTTAACAGAATCAGGTGGTAGGGAACGAGATAGCATGTGCAGCACATCAGAACCTGACCTGGCCATTGCAGGAGTGATTAACGCCATTTATCAACTAACGCTGGGTACACACTGCAGACCCGTCAGTGGGTGCGTACCCCCGATATTTCTTTTAATGACATCGTTCACAGACATATCTCGTCAGCCCTGCAGCACAGCTGATGGCCGATAGATTTACAGATTGAAATGCCCACCTAGTTGTGACATTGGACGGACGATTGGTAAGTGTGTATGCACTTATCAATTATCAGATAGGTTGGCGGGCGGCCAGGTGTATTCCCAGCCTACATTCCTGCAAGTGCACACACATTATCCAATTATCGGGTTGATCGCTTCATCATTGGACAGTGTGTACCCGGCATTACACCTTGGGCGGGATGTATTAAGATACATCACCGCCCCTCGCTGTTGATCGCATATGTACTAATATATGCGATCAATATCGCAATGCAGTGACGGAGGCCCCCCGCGATACCTGTGAGGTGGTCTGCGGGGGGTCTCCGTCACCTCCCAGGGGTCTCCACACTGCCTACACGCCGGGAAGCAGCAGCAGGCTGCCCCCGGCGCCTCCTCCTCCCCCCTGCAGCCAGAAGGACCTCCGGCTGCGTTGTTAGGGGGAGGAGATTACCTTCTGGTACCAGGGCAGCCTGGAGGAAGGTATGCCAGGGGGAGAGGCGTCTACGGCGGCGGGTTGTGGCGGTTGACGATAAGAAGCCCATAGGCCTCTATAGGGTATCGCCATCCAGAGATGGCGATATCCTGGACGGCGAAAAACCGGCGGTTGGGTCTTAGTACATTTGAAAATGCGGTAAAACCCCCGTTTTCGGGGGTTTTACTGCATTTTTCCTTTAGTACATCCCGCCCCTTGTCTTTGTCACAGAACATTTATCATCTAAGAAACAGCTGAGATGGTGTCACAAACACATGAACTGAATGATTTTATACCGGTCATAAACTCTGAGGCGACCTCTAAACTCTTAATTATAAAGAAGAAAATACAATAGTCTACATAATACTCAAGTTTCCCGATGCATATTGATGTAATGGCATCAAACTGATTATTAGAAATGATGAGATCATACCTATTTATACAGGTATTATTTACAGAAATATAAATGTATTACTGATGGATTATATAAAAATATGAACTAATTTCCATTGGTATGTAATATTGTCCTAATTGTCTTCTGAGATACTTTCACTTATTATGTTTATTATGAAGTTCTTACCGCTGCTAGTTTAAATTGCTCCATGTCGATCTGGACAGCTGTCTCTGGCTTCATTCCACGAGGCTGAAGTATGGGTGCAGCATTGATTTCTGCCGATGAAATATCACTGTGGTCTCCATTTATGATCTCTTCAGAAATTGGTCTAAATGACCCAAAAGGTAAGATGAGCAGCAAAGCTATACAAGCTGAATAGAAGAGCAAAACTCTATGAACCATGATCCTGCCGGTGGGTCTTCAGACTGGGTATTGGTGTGTCAGGGTCTTGTGTTCTTAACCTAGCTGTACTTTAAACCTGTCCAAACAGGTTGGATGTACTTATGTACTCACAGTTATCTCAGCGCACAACTGCAAAAACAGTATACAGAAAGGAAGAACAAACATAAAAAACAAGAACATTTTGAAAATATGAAAGATTTAAAAAATATATATAGATTTTTTTAATCATTTTTGGTCACGTAACCTAATATCACACATTTCCCCCCTGTAGGATCAGACAAGTTTTCCTTTTTTTTAAGTCACCAATATATTGCCAAAGTTAGTCTACAATTTGTAACATTACTAGGGATACCTAATGTGTGTGCTTTGTTAGGAGTTCTGTTTGCTCATATCTATCATAATTAATTATGTATATATGAGTGTAGTGTGGTTATTATTTCCACTGATCAAATATTTTTTTTAACACCTGTAAAAGAGAATTCTACTCTCCTTTTTTTAACTTTATTTATTTTTTTTAACCTTTTTTTTTTAGAAATCAGACTATGGCTCAGTAAAGTAAGGTAGCAAGACCTCTCACGTGTGTAATGTTCTCTTTCATTTTAATTTATTACTGTGGGGGTGAGTGCACTTGTTTTATTACTACGGGTGCCAATGTGTTTTATTACAGTGTGAGCCCATGTGCTTTATTACTGCAGGGGCCAATGTGATTGCTTTATTACTGTAGGGGGGAATGCATTTGTTTTATTACAGTGGGAGCCAGTGTGTGTGCATTTTTTTTTGTGGGGGGCAATGTGTTCTTTTTTTCTGTGCCACTCCAGCGTGTGACTGAGGCTGCAGAAACTCCCGCCACTGAGGGACAGGGATGACTTTGAGCTCCTGTCTCTGCTACTGACAGGTAGGGGTTAGTGCTTTTTTTTTCCCTGTGGGAACAAATGTGTGTTACTTAGGAATATAAATTTCTGAATTTTTATTTTTTTATTTTTTTCTTGCTCTCAGCATTTATTAGACATGGAAAAATTCTAACTGAAAAACATGCATTAGAATTTAATGATGATGATGACAATGAATCAAGCGTTGATGGCCGTAGTTCTGGAACTAAAGCCATTGTGCATCAATATAAAGAAAATAATTTCATTTCATAAGAAGTAAAGCCACGTCCTAAGTGTATTGGTTGTGGGGAGAAACTGGTCAGTTAAGCCATAGTTCCAAGTAAGCTGAAAAGACGCCTTCACACAAAGCACTCACATTTGTGCGAGAAGCCAATTGAATATTTTAATAGGCTTCTAACGGAGCACAAATGCCAGGCTAAACAATGGGCCAAAATCACAATGGGTTCTGACAAAGCTCAAGCTATGCCGTTGCAGAAATTGTGGCAAAGTAGATGAAGTCACATACAATTGCAGAGTCAGTAATTTTACCAGCATGCTGTAACATTGTAAATATCATGTTTGGTGAGTGAAAATCCCTATGTCATACCCTCCAACATTTTACACATAAAAATTGGTACAAATGATGAAAGGGGGCGTGGCTGCATGTAAAGGGGGCGTGGTCATGCCCCCTTTCCTATACTTTCAATGGGAATTTGGAGAGTCAAAAATCAGTAGAGACCATAAAAAAAAGGTACTGTACCTGGTAAAAAGGTACAGTTGGAGGGTATGCTATGTCTGATAACACAATACGGGTATATTTACTAAAGTGTGGGTTTTAAGAAGTGGAGATGTTACCTATTGCACCCAAACAGATTCTATTGTACTTATTTATTTAGCACCTTCTAGAAGATAATAGCTAGAATCTGATTGGTTGCTATAGGCAACATCCCCATGTCTAAAAACCCGCACTTTAGTAAATATACCTCTTGGTTGACAAATACAAGACATGTCTGAAGATGTTGAGTCAGAAGCCAATGGTTTTGCAATCCAACTGGATGAGTCAGCTGACATCACTGGAAAAGCTCAACTCCTAGCATTCAGCAGGTTACTTTGTAATGAATAAATTAATTGAACAATTTTACTTTTACAAACAAAACGTCAACACATTTCAGTTCTAACTATTTGTCTCGGGAATCATACATCCGCATCTGCACAGATGGTGTTCCCTCTATGGGGGTAATTCAGAGTTGATCACAGCAGAAAATTTGTTAGTAGTTGGGCAAAACCATGTGCACTGCAGGGGGGGTAGATATAACATGTGCAGAGAGAGTTAGATTTGGGTGGGTTATTTTGTTTCTGTGCAGGGTAAATACTGGCTGCTTTGTTTTTACACTGCAATTTAGATTTCAGTTTGAACACACCCCACCCAAATCTAACTCTCTCTGCCCCCCCACCCTCCCTCCCCCTGCAGTGCACATGATTTTGCTGCTGCGATCAACTCTGAATTACCCCCTCTGTCTGGAAGTCTGAAAGAAGTTGTCACACTGGCCAAGCAAAAGAACCCTGCCATTATTTTTAGACATTGCTTTCTCCAGAGAGATCCTCATTTCAAAATCAGTAGTACCTGAGCTGCAATAAGTACTGGATGAGACAATAAAAATGAATGTTGTTTTCAGCAATATGTTCTGCCATGGACGCTGCTCACACACAACTCCTACTGCACAAGGGCGCGAGGTGGCTATCTTGAGGATGGTTCCTTTCAAGATTCTGTGAACTTCTGTGTTAGACCAAATATTTTTTTACTTCTGAAGATTCTGAGATGGCTGCCCGGCTTAGTGATGAGACCTGGAAGTCTATTCATGAAGCAGTGAAAGGAGTGGAGAAGCGAGCCAGTGGAGAAGTTGACCATGGCAACCAAGTGGCTTTGAAGAACTTATCTTCTCATGAGGAGTCCAGAAACCTTGACCACTTTGTTGCAATAGATATGCTCCCCAACTTGTTGCACTTGCATTGAGTGTAAATACCAAGCAGTGGTGTTCTGCCAAGGAAGCTGTTCTGTAATTAGATCTGGGCTTGTTCACCAAGACAAAGGGTCTGTGTTAGCTTGACATAAATTTAACTGGAAATTCAAGAAGGTTCCTTTTCGGCTGTGTTTTAGTTTGTAACTTTTTCATCCTCCATCTTGCCCAAGGGATATGTCTATGTTTGAGGATATACAGTAGTTCCCAGCGAATGAAGTCCAGTATGTGATGTCACCCTGTCACATGCTTGTACCAGGGTGACCAGTTCTTGAATATTTCCGCACCTCTCTTGTTACAGAAGGACTACATACTGTAGAGTGTTCACTTGTACCCCCAAGAAATGTGTTTGTTGAAGTGGATTCAACTTACCTTTCTCCCAGTTTATTTTCCAACCGTAAAACAATTATCTATAATGATCTGTCCACAGCATCCTTCACGGTTTCTTTTGACTTTTCTGTAAAATAGTACATTGTCCAAATACTGCCAAACTAATATCCCTCGTCTCTCTAGATAAGCAATAAGTGCCCAAAAGGATCTTTGTAAATGTTATTGGGGATATTGCCAATCCTAAGGGAAAATGTAAACTGAAGATGCATTCCTTGGATACAGAATCTGAGATACTTCTAATATTCCCTGCATTGATGCCATAAAATCCTCTCACCTTAAACCTATCAAAATAGATTTCCGTGTTTCCACACAAATCCTTATCTTCACAAATTTGCTTAGCTGAGATCCAGAATAGTTCTGAACCCCCTGTGGTCTTTTCTATCAGAAATACACCAGCGGAAACCTTTATTTATCTCCGGTGACTGGACAACCTTCACAGCCTTTGAGTGGATTCATTTCTGTAAACTGTTCTTAGCACTGTTACTTCCAAGGTCACAACTGGAACCCCTAATTTCACAAAATGATTCCTTCTTGGAACCCCAGCAATTCTATCCGATAACATTAAGCTTTGATCGTTTGGTGCAAATCCGCTGTCGCGTCATATCCCAATGTTATCCTGTGGCTAACCTGTGGACCCTGCAGGAGAAAACATGGATGACAGCCAACTCTCCTACTTAAAACATTTTTATTTCAATTTTCTTCACTTGATCTATTACCATAAATTTGTTTTAGTCTACTGGGTGCCACTAAGTTCTTTAGATTGGTCGCTCTTCTAAAACACTAAGTTGGGTTTTTTTGGACGGTGAGGACCAAGGATGGGAATAGTATATTCCAATGTCTCTCAAATACCTTTTTTTAAATCAAGTTGTTCTCTCTGTTGTATTGAGTTATAAATGGAATAATCAGACATTGTCTCTTTAGAAGATAATTTCTAATTATTATTATTATTATCCTTTATTTATATGGCGCCACAAGGGTTCCGCAGCGCCCAATTACAGAGTACATATGCACATAATCAAAACAGGAAAACAGTGACTTACAGTTGATGACTATTTAGGACAAGTACAGGGTAACTAAGCATAACTACACCAGTAAATGACAGAGAAGTTCCAGGTGGCCAAAAAACTGCTTGATTTGGGCAGTTGAGGATTATTAAAGTAAGAAAAGGATAAGCACATAAAGGAAGAGGGCCCTGCTCGTGAGAGCTTACATTCTAATTGTGACAGAAGCTTTATATATAGCTTTCTCAATCTTAATAGCCTCATAACCTCTTTCCAAAAAACGTGTCTTGAGCATACGAGTCTGCTGCCAGTAGTCCTCAATACTACTACAATTTTTTCTCAATCTCAAGAATAGGGCAAAGGGCACACTGTTCTTCCAGGTGGGATGATGGCAACTATTCGAGGATATGGCGCTGTTTGCATCTCTTTAAAGAAAGTGTAGTTATTAATATTGATAACACCTTCTAAAACTTAAGTTGGATATACACTATAAGATTGTGTTCCCAATCTTTCTGGCTGGAACAAAAATCTGATAATGTATGGGAGTAAATAATAATGGACCATTTGCTCCTAAACACTGGAAAACAGACAAAAATGGGCGTTCAGGCAAATTGGTTGATTGAATTGTTGGTGTTTTTTTTATGGTATTATGTTCTCAAATCAAACATGTGACAAACATGGCATACAATGAATATGGTGAAAATGTAGACATTAAGTATAAAAGTAATGACAAACCACATCAATTTGTGAAATTCTTATTTTATTTGTGGGTTCATCTGTACATTTCTTCATTTTTAACAAAAGATTATTAGCAGATTCACTCACCACAAAGGAAATATTTAAATGAATTTGTAATAAAACGCAAACTATTGATCCAAGAATTAATTTACAAAAGAAGATCATAAAGTGCAAAGATCTCAGTGCAAATCAGTTATTTTGATATACGTAGATTTCAATTTAACCCACAACAATAAAAACCACCACACAACTATGAGAAAAATTGCATAGATTTACTCCCTCAGAAACGTAGAACTCACAAGGTACAGAAATTATGTACACGAATTACATAACTATTACAACCTTTAAGGTTAATGATCTGTGTAGCACACTGCTAGAACGTAAAGGAGCAAGAGACAAAGTGGAGACCAAGATAAGCATTCATATAAAATCTGCCCAGGAGATGATTTGGGGTCAGGCCTGGCCAACATGTGGCTCTCCAGCTGTTGTGAAACTACACATCCCAGCATGCAGTACCACCGTTTTAGCATACTGTAATAGCAAAACTGTACCAGAGCATTCTGGGACTTGTAGTTTCAGCTAGAGAGCCACAGGTTGGCTAGCTCTGGTATTGAAGAACACAGCAGCCTAACACAACTTTCCTGACTATAACTGACCCACAGGTGAAGTGCTGTGTTGTACCCAGTGTGTACCAGAGTTTGCCTATTACTTGTCCCTTACATCCAATTTCCGTAATGTACTCAAGACAGGATTACAATGCAAATAAGAACGCATTCGGTGAAGGGTTACTGGCACACAAACATTACAATACATACATATATATATATATATATACACATTAAGAAACCTTTATGACCCAGAACAGTCTCTTATGAAGACACCATGCTTCCCCAGTGGAGAGTATCCCACTTCCTAATAATCTTATGGTGCTTTCAGGAACACTGCAAACATAGGAGCTGAATGCATATGAATTCCAGAAATTCCACAACTCTTAGGTACATGAGCCCAGAACTGAAACAGGCCTTCAGGAGACCTCTAGCATATATTAAATAATATTCCATTTCAGAAAAAAGAAAAAAATATAATGTACTTCTAGGCAGTGCAATAAAGAATTAATATGATGAATTGTAAAGGCAATCTATATTCATACATAGTTATATTTCATTGTTTAAATGGCACTCATTAGCTGGAAATTACCATCACATTACTTGTTTCCAGCACAATATCACACTATGTGATCTGCAACTAGAACAGATTTTATGGCCTTGACCTGGTGATGGACTAGTGTAGTATTACTGGTATTTATGTGGCTACAACTGTGCCACTGTCACCATCTCTGTATTTCATTACTTTTTAAGCTAAGAGGCTCTAGGACTCTGTACTAGAACAAGTCCCACAATGGTATCCAGGGGGTGACCCCAAAATATCTGCAGTGACCGGAGTCGGGTGCTGCAGTGAGATATTATCCTGCATCTCCAGGCTCCTGTAGCTGAGAAGCAACGCAGTCAGAATCTCCGGGGGCAGCCCAGCTTCTATGGGAATGCTAGGCACGCCGCCAGAGTTATGTAACCTATCTGGAGGAAAGGGTGTCAGGGGGGGGGTTCACTGAGATGGAGCCAGCAATGCAGTCAGAATCTCCAGGGGCAGCCCAGCCTCTCTGGGAATGCTACAAGAGTGATGTAACCTAACCAGAGGAAAGGTGGGGGGGCTTCCCACGAGGCCATGCCCACATAGTGATGCATATGAGAGACCTCCGCAAGGTCACACCCCCTTCCTGAAGTGCCACACGTGTCCTTTTTGATTGCATTTGTTTATGGGCTATGGCAGCACCGGGTGTCACCGATGGCAGCGCTGAATTAATAATAAATGAAGGGTTGTTACTATTCTTTATCCCTTTTAAATAAATAAATGAAAAGAAAAATCCTAAACTCTTTCATCACAGATTTTCTATTCATTAAGGTGCCAGATTCCCTTTTGTTCTTTATAGTTTACCAATAAAAACTGTACATCCAGTAACGGTGCTGTATAATGATGAACCTCTGCAAATGTACTCCAGTCAGAGGAAATTTACCCTGTAAATATCCGGTGAGGAATCAACCCACTGCGAGGAATCAACCCACTGCGAGGAATCAACCCACTGCGAGGCAGCTTCAGAATAGCAATAATATAATAAAACAAAAAAACAACAGAAACACCATCTAACAAAGTGGAAAAGAAGAGCTCAATATCAGAATCCTTATCAGATTAGAAATATATATGTATGTCAATGCTTCAGGTTTAACTATGCACTGGCTTGATTTAGAAGATTCTTTTTAGCTGTCAATATACCACGTTTCCCATATTAGTACATTAAAGCATCTTCTCTATTTCTTCACGCGTCTGTAACGGTAAACACGAAAGATCAGTGGCCACAAGAAGATGGGAGAAAGGTCAAAGCTTGGAGCTGGGACCACAGCCGCCACCTCTATAACCGAACATGTCCGGAGGTCTACTGTACAAGACCCTGATCAAATACTGCAACGATGGTCCTGAGCAGGAGTGTGGCAGGTAGCTTTGCTGTAAACAGGACATTAGTATTGGTCAGTGACAAATAAATCACATAGAGAATTAGATAAACCTCTACTGACCTGATCAGAATTCTGTGCCAGAATATTACATGATGAAACTCACTTTATCTAGTAAATAACAGACACCAACCTACTCATAAAAGTGAATACTAGCATGGCCAAGTAACAAATTACATACAATGTAACTTTCACAAGTATTATAAAAGGTTAGTATAAAAATCTAGAATGCAGGAATACTGTGAGGTAGAGATTTGTTCTGAGGCAACTGTCAACGTATCCAGACATACTCAGAAGCTACTGTACAGGTATTTGATTGGCTGAGACATGTCACATGAAATGTCATTAAGGGAAAATCAATCTCGACTTCCGTTACCTGTATGGTTGCATTAACCATTAATTCTCTTGATCAGCATTTATAACAACACTTTTATGGCATACAATAACATCATTCTCTTCATACGACTTCCAAACAACCATTACAGAAACCTTTCTGTTCATTAATGATGCTACACACTCGTTCTAGATCTGATTGTAGGGTTTACTTCCGTGGGGCCTGGCGCTGCCCTTCCTTTAAAACTGGCGGGTGCTCAACAAGCCACTTGGTGCAGATGCCTTGGACCACTCCATCATTGAGATTATGTGCCGCTTGCCACACTTCCTGTACTAGGTGGATGGCTCTCTCGTGCTCCTGTTTCACAGCAGTCAGGTAGGCAGATCGCATCATACGGCAGGCCAGGAAAGCTTTGATCTGTGGAAGAAGAAGAACAACATTCCGTCACCACGTCAGCCACGGTAAGGTTATAAAGTGTTTAGGGATATACTAGAATGCTTTAGTCATGGCTAATGGACATCTATTTAACAGAGCAGAGTTTTGAAAACCCCTCGTTCAGGGTTTTTCCTAATCCAAAGACAAAAAAGGGATGTTTAGATGGGAATGGGTGAAAAACAGGGACTGTGTCTACAAAAGACAAATTATGTTTTTTACACTGTATTTTTAATTTACATTATAGAATATATTATATGTTTTATAATCATGTTGCAGTACATTTGGCTTCTCGGTAATGGGAAGACTAATTTTTAGTGATTACCTTTGTTTCATCACTTCTCATACTTTGGATAAGCTTCTCAAGTTCCTGGAATATGAGCACAGTAAAATACAATTGTCAAACAAAGAAAAATAATTTTTTTTAAAGAATATGAACAAAAGACAATTTCTCGGCGGCGGCACTCACTGTACTTAGGGCCTAAATCAGACCTGATTGCAGCAACAAATTTGTTCTCTAATGGGCAAAACCATGTGCAGTACAGGGGGGGCAGATATAACGTGCCCCCCTGTGTTTATCCTGTGGATACTGTGGACTTAGGAGAAATAGAGTTATCGACTGTAAGTCTACCATAACTATAGATATATTTTCAATTGTGTACTTTATTCTCATCACCGACACAGTGAAAAAATGCTTGGTGCCCTAGAGATGCCTAGGCTACTGCTTTAGCCGCACAGGAAGAATTGGTTTTACACGCATGCAAGGTCCCAGATGAAGCACAACAGAACTCGTGTGAGGAAAAGCTGCGGCCACTCGCATCTGTGCCTTTTTTACACAGATTTTTGGACTGTGTCACACACAGATGTACAAATGTTGCACATCAAATTGATCAATGTGATCTGGTAATGTAGTTTCTGTAGCATCCGTAAGGGATATTGGGGAGACGATGGGGTATAGACGGGGTCCAAAGGAGCCTGTGCACTTTAAATTTCCTCCCTGGGTGTGCTGGCTCCTCCCCTCTATGCCTCCTCCCACAGGCAGTTTAGAAAAAAGTCCCCTCAGGAGAGAATGCACATCTCTGAGCTCCAGAGAGTTTTCTCCAATTTATTTTTAATGTTTGTTATTTGCGGTATGCTGTTTGGGCAACAGCATACCTGCACCGTGGGAGTTAGGGGGGGCAGTCACCGGCCTTGCGAGGTGCAGAGCCGCTTCCCCGCTGCAGGACCACCATCCTGAGGGGTTGTTGTTCAGCGAGGCACTGCACCTTGGCTGTCACAACCGCAGCACACCGCACACCCCTAACACTGCCTGAAGGTGATAGCTGTGGCGAGTACAAACCGGGGGCCCGCTAGGGGGGTAACCCGGTTCAAAGTGTGGCTGAATGTAAGCGCAGCGTACGGGAACCTCCTGGGGGGGTCCCGCTAGGGTCCCCCGTGTAGACTGGCTGACAGTCGCTTGAACTAGCACTTGTTCTACGTTTTTGAGCAAACGGGAGACAATGCCAGTATAAATAATCACTATAGCTCTGGCACCATTGGAGGGGGCGGAGCTACCTCAGAGCGGGACCAGCGGCATTTTGGCATCTTCCTCTGCTTAATGCAGCCACAGACAGCACACACAGCGCTTCCTCCCTCACAAGCCACGCTGGAACACTGGTACAGGGTGTAGTAAAGGGGGAGAACCGCTATTGTACACTATCTGGGTCTTCTACAGGACAGACATTATTAGTGTTTACTGTGATATAGTTAGCTGTCGGCCTCATTGGGGCTGTACAGCTAGGCGTGTGCTGGTGTCCTTCTCTCTGTGTGTCTCCTCTCACATACAGTAAGGGCACTTACAGTTTTTGCGCACTTTCCCATTTGCTCCTGAAGGTAGGAAATTTTGGGAGGAACCCCCCCCCGGGAGTTGATGTATCAGTCTCTCAACTATCCAAAAAGGCGGTGATGCCTGCCCCGGGCTCCTTTACTATAAAGGATCCTGGAGGTAGGACAATAGAGGCTACACTCAAGTCTATTTACATGACAGCAGGTGTGTCGCAACGGCCGGTCATTGCGGGTTGCTGGATGACCCATGCCATTCATTCATGGGCCACTCAAATTCAGGAGGTCCTCTCCGGGGCTATGACCCTGGTCACTATGGTGACCCTCCTAAAGCACATTCAGGACAATACACAAGTCCTCTGTGATTCTGTCAAAGAGATGGGGAACATTAATGCTAGGAACATTAATGCAGTGTCGACGCCGGGCCTTGTGGTTGCCTCCGTGGATAGCGGACGCAGAATCCAAATGCAGTGTGGAATCCCTCCCCTTTTCAGGGGAATAGCTCTTTAGGGTTGAATTGGATACCTGGATTTCCAAACTTACGGCTTGGAAATCCACGTTTCTCCCCTCTGGGCACTGCCGGCGAGGCGCTCCTACTCAGGGCTGTCTGTACAGTCCTTTCGGTCTCACAGATTTCGATCTAAGGCCAGAGGTGCCTCCAATGCGACTAGAGGCATCAGAGGTAAGTCAAGAAAGCCTGCAAGCACCAGCTCTCAGGAACAGACCACCTTTTCTGCTTCCACTAAGGCCTCAGCATGACGGTGCACACCCACCCCGAGGGGAACTCGAGGTTGGAGCTCGACTGCGTCACTTCAGCTGCATCTGGGAGGCTTCCTGCCAGGATACCTGGGTCAGGAATCTCGTTTCTCAAGGCTACAAGCTGGAGTTAGACAGTGCTCCTCCCCAACGATTTTTCAAATCAAGTTTACCAGCTTTGGAAGATATGCAGGTTACGTTGCAACAGGTCATCCTAAAGTTGGTCCAGTTCCATGTCATTGTTCCAGTACCAGTACCACAAGGAGGAAGGGTTATTACTCCAACCTGTTTGTGGTTCCAAAACCAGACGGTTCGGTAAGACCTATTTTGAATCTAAAGTCCTTCAATCCTTACCTGAAGGTGTTCAAGTTCAAAATAGACTTGCGAGCAGTGATTGCGGGTCTGGAAGAACAGGAATTCATGGTTTCCTTGGATATCAAGGACGCCTACCTCCATATTCTGATTTGGCCACCTCATCAGGCGTACCTGAGGTTTGCCCTGCTGGACGATCACTACCAATTCCAGGCACTGCCCTTCAGCCTGTCCACAGCATCGAGGGTGTTCACAAATGTGATGGCGGAGATGATGTTCCAGCTCTGGGTCCAGGGGGTCAATGTTGTCCCTTACCTGGACGATCTTCTGATCAAAGCAAGACCCAGGGAGCTTTTGTTGCTCCATATCGACCGCACTATCCAACTTCTGTCACGCAATGGGTGGATCCTCAACTTTCAGAAGTCCCACTTGGAGCCAAGTCAGCGGCTCCTGTTCCTGGGGATGTTTCTGGATACTGTGGTCCAGAAGGTGTTCCTACCAGAGGACAAGGTGAGAACACTTCAGGAGATGGTCCGCATGTTGCTCCGACCTACTCGAGTGTCCATCCATCTTTGCATAAGATTGTTGGGAAAGATGGTCACCTCATATGAGGCGATCCAATATGGGAGGTTCCATGCCAGGACTTTTCAGCTGGATCTCCTGAGCAAATGGTCTGGATCACATCTTCAGATGCACCGGATGATGCGGCTGTCGCCTCAGACCAGGATTTCCCTTCCTGTGGTGGCTGCAATCCTCCAATCTCCTGGAAGGCCGGAGTGTCGGGATTCAGGATTGGATCCTCCTCACAACGGATGCAAGTCTGAGACGATGGTGAGCTATCACCCAAGGGGCGCAGTTCCAGGGCAGGTGCTCAGCCCAGGACTTACTCTTTCTCTACGATGTAATCCTGCTGATCGGGGCCGGAGCAGACGCCAGACACCCTCCCTGAAAACGGTTGGTCCCGCCTGCGTTTTTCTGGACACTCCTGTAAAATGGTCAGTTGCCACCCACAAACGGTCTCTTCCTGTCAATCACCTTGCGATCGCTCGTGCGATCACTTTTTTAGCACCATCCTGTCGTTGGGCACCGATGCCCAGTGCAGTCGTCTGACGCACCGGCGCACTGCATGCGCAGTTCAGATCTGATCGCCCGCTGTGACAGCAGCTATCAGGTATGAATTACCCCCTTAGCGCGGAAGTTAACATATTAAGCCTACCGAGAATTCGTTAAGTTTTCACTAAGAAAATCTGGAATGCTAAATGTCTGCTACCCTTCCCCATTACATAGACAACACAGCGCATCTTACGTCAGAAGACAGGTCTGCCATCTCTTCAACACATCTTAGCAGAATCTGATCGCAGTCCTTCTCCGCAGCGATACCAGACTCGCTCACACACTTCACAAGCTGCAGGATTTCGGAGTAATTCTCTTGCTGTACCAGGTGTTTGCACACTTTGCTGTACACTTTAGAGGCATCTAGCTGAAAATCCTGAAAGACCAAAAAGGACAAATGGCAGAAAACTCTGTAGAAAAAAAAGCAAGCATTCTCACTCTACTGCAAAAATACTGTCTGTACGGTAACATTTTGTAACATTCAAGAGTCATATTAAAAAGGACAACACAACCAAAATACTTTCTAAAGTGCATAAATCATAATTAGCTATTTTATTTCTACCTGGCAATGCCTGCAAATTTTTGCTTTTAAAAACATTTACAGGCAGAATTTTAGAATTTGGGAGGTTCTGGACACGTGGTATTGGCACCTTAGAAGATATAGACATGGAAGACACTTGGTGCCATCTTCTTTAGCCTGTCCACAAAATGCAACTGAAATCAGGTGTATATTGAAGATAATTAATACCCACCAACTTGGAATGTTTTTTGTTGAAATATGTCTCCTAGATGTCATAGGGGGGGAATTTAATTAGTGCTGTTTTTTCGACCAGTCAAAAAAAAAAAAAAAAAAAACAATGCACACTTTTCGGACGTTTACATTCCGCCTATTCAATGTCCGTGACCGTTTATTGACTGGTCGAAAATTCCGGCACTGGCGAAAACCACGTGTTTCGGCGAATTCGCGGTGGTTTCCGCCCATTTTTGGGGCAATTTTCGAAAATGGATTAAAAAACGGGCGAAAACTCCAGTTACTGAATAGACACAGGTCGAATTAGTGCCAATTTTCTGACTGCCGGAAAATTCGGCACTAGTTGAATATACCCCTAGAATACAGCCCACTGCCCGTATCTCTTTACAGCAGGATTGGGAACAACACAATAAAAACACATGTGAATACAATATATCATCAGTGAAAGCATTGACCTCATCATAAATAACAGTAAATATAAGATGTGTGTGTGAATGTCAGTCTACGGTCAGCCTGCAGGGGGGCAGGTAGTTTATTGATAATCAGTACATTGGTTCCATATACCCTCCACACATGCCAAATGGAACCAGCATGTTCTGTTACAGACTGGCACTCATGGTATTGCAATGTGGGTGACTTAATAAAACGATGTGCTGCCTGTGGACGGTTAACCAAATGGATCTTCTTTTGGTTGGAAGATTACTACACGCTGATGGTGGTTATCCAATGACTGGATCATTATTGAGAAAGCACAGAATTTGTTAGCTCTGATCATCATCATCATCATCTACAAGTCATATACTTTGCAGTGTTGGGCTAAACGGACACTCTTTCTGCAAATATCACAGAGCATTTGGTAATCTTACCACAGCAAATTAAATTTCCTACATTATTATGGGATCCGGTCAGAATCCCATCAGTCGAAACACCAACGCCGGAATCCCGACAGCACTTGGAATGCCGACACTGTCAACGGTTAGTTTTAGCCTGCTACAAGTCAGGGTTAGTGTTAGGGGGCCAGCGGAAAAAGGTAAGTATACTTACCTTCCCCCTGTCCATAATTTGAACATGGGGATGTCGCTGTCGGTATTCTATCTGCCGGCACCCCAATTCCAACACATTATTACAATTCTATCCTATGAAGTACCTAAACAGGAGAGAGCGCACGGTCCATAACAGGCCAATGTATACGGATACGGGTGTGACTACCAAGACCAGCAGTTTGTACATAGGGGAGAATTCGGCACAGCGTTATTTACTCTTACCTGAATTACTCTAAAAGCGATGCCAAAGCCTTCTTCTACATTCTTCCCATCTAATATGACCTGAAGATGATCAGTGAAGAAAAAAAATAATATGACAAGATATTCTATGTAGTATAATTTATACAAGGGGAAAGAAAAAGGCCATTGACTAGTAACCTCTGCTTGGCTGCATACCTAAAGGGTGATAAATGAAGTCATAAAACAAAACATTAAATGCAAGTATTGGTTCTCCTATCTGGAATCCCAATATGCAGAATGGTAATAAAGACAGGAAAGAAACACGTAAATAATTGCTGCCGTTTCTGTAATAATTTAATCCATGCATCCATTCGGTAGCTGGGATATTATCTATTCTTTGGGCAGCAATCCAAATAAATTAAAGATGTCACCATTAGCCAGGTATAACAGTTAGGAGCTGACTAACTTGCACTTTATCACTCTTTGAGGCTTAGTACATCTCCCCCTTAGAAGTCTTTAGGATAACGCCCAACCAGCAGTAAATACCTCATGTTTTTATAGCGCAGCTGCCATGGAACCTGCTTCCACATGGACCTGCAACTGACATTTCCAGCTAACGGCCAATTGAAATTTGCGTTTAGAAAACATTAGGGAAGCGGGGGAGCGATGCTGACAACTGAGTTATGGCGTTCATGGTCAAGGAACAGCTCTGATGGGAGTCAGGGAGGAGAGAATCAGTGCGATCTTTCATTCTTAGTAGCATTGGGACTGAAAAAAAACGTTGTTTTCATCTTTCTATGGCAGTGGTTCTCAAACTCGGTCCTCAGGACCCCACACGGTTCACGTTTTCCTTATCCCCCAGCAGCTGCTCTGTGTATCACCAACTGTCACATTTTAAAAATCTACAGGTGACCTGCAAAACATGAACCATGTGGGGTCCTGAGGACCGGGTTTGAGAACCTGTGTTCTATGGCGAAGATTCAATTACCTGAGCTATTTACCACACGGGTAAAGCTCCAGGTTTAAAGTCCAGAGCTATTCACTTTGCATTTTCCCAATTCGGCAACCCATAGATTTGGCGTTCCGTCCTGGAGTCTGAGTTTCCTTGTGTAAGCCCCAGAGGGTACATTTACTGCTCAGTTTCTTCACAGCTCCAGAGGAAACTTCTAAGGGCAACTTCTGTTTTAGTACTCTTTAGAAGGTTTGATATTTATACCTCCCAAGTCTCCGTATCCAAATATTACTGAGATAAGTCTCAGAAAAGGACAGTGTAAATGGGTTTGTTCATTATACACGTGCCAGTTTTTTTTAAAGCAAAACGGATAGAAACTTACCCTACAGGCTACATCTACCATCATGGAGCTGTTTCCAAAAAGTGTGGGAGGGGGGCTGTTATAGACTTGGGCAGTCTCCAAACTCTCACATCTCCGTAGGAACCTGGTGATCTCCATCTGAAGCTCAACAGTGTTGATGTGTCTATAAAACAAAACAGTCTGTAATAGACACTATGGGGGAGATTCAAATGTTTGAAAAGTCGGTTGGGTGTCTGTTTTTCCCTGTCTATTAGATAGGAAAAAAAAGAGACTCCCAACTGACTTTTCAAACATTTGACTCTTCCCCTATGAATTTCTTGTCTGCTTTGACTCTGGGGGCATGTTTATTTCTTCCAGCTCACAGACACTAATTAAGAAAAAAAGGAAAGTAAAACTGACAATATCTATATTTGATGCTGTTTTCTCAGAGCATTCAGCGCATATTCAGGTTCTAAGTACAGTATTTGGCGCAATTCACAGAACACCTAAAGCAGGGGTTTTCAACAAGCGGCCCTCCACCTGCTGTGGAACTACACATCCCAGCATGCCCTGCCAAAGTTTTTGCATTTCCTAATAGCAAAACTGTGGCAGTGCATGCTGGTATGTGTAGTTCTTCAACAGCTGGAGGGCCGCATGTTGTATATACCTGCCCCACAGAATAATGTGCAAAGACCTCAGAGAGAGAGAGAAGAAAAAAAAAAGAACATATCTGTTAAAGATATACTTGACCTACAAACGGAGGTGTCACAAGCAAATGCGGACTGCACACGGGTGTCACCCTCAGAGGGTGACATTATCGTGAGCACCCGGCTGCTGTCACAGGGGGCAGCTGCTGGACATGCCTCCGGAGTGATGTAATTGGGGGCTTCCCTCGAGGTCACCCCCCCTTTCGGCAAGACCACGCCCCAGGATTGAGGACAATGAGGGCCACCTGTAAAAATAAGCCCCTTTATGCTAGGCTACGCCTCATTATTAGGTATGCACGCCGAAGACACATCTGTTGTCACAAGCCCAGTGACCCCTCTACCTACAAATGGTCCATACAAAGACAGTAAATAGGGCATACATCTCTCCTGCTCAAAGGGTAGTATTTTATAGAACCTGCTCTAATGTAAACACCAAAACGCCACTGTCATACGCAATGTGGGACTACTAAAATAATAGACAAATTCTGGACTAAAACTAAAGCCTATATTAATAGTCATTTGAGTTTTCTTAGGGAAAAAATGTTGAACCCTTACCGTTTCCCAACTTCAAACAAGAAGAATATCCCACAGAAGAGGAGGGGACCCGTGTGCAGACTCCGTGTGTGGGCCCCCTCCTCTCCCGTAGCCGTCGCGCCGCTGCTAGCGCTCTGAGCGCTGCAGACTCTGGCACAGAGTCTACAGCGCATTTGCAGGACTCCGAAAAATGGCCGCCGAGCCATTTTTCAGAGTCCTGCGCATTCGCTGTAGATCTCTAGTGGTCAGTGCGCTAGCAGCGGCACAACGGCTACGGGAGAGGAGGGGCCCCCCACACGGTCAGCAATGGACTCCAGAAGGTAAGTATAGTAGAAATGAGTGCAGTGTGTGTGGTGTGGGCGCCCCCGGGACTTACACACTGCACCCATTCTAGAAACGCCAATGTATGTGCCGATACGTTCAATAACATACAACACAGAAAACATTAAGCGTTCAGAGATGGGAGGTTCTCTTGAGATTAAAGATCCTCCTAGACTTGGAGTTGCCATTGCAAACAGTGAACTTAACCCTCCTGTCAAACGTCTACAAGTGGACAAACCTAAAGCATATGTAAAATTAAAGTGACAAGGACGGCCAGTGTGCAGAGACAAGGAGCAGGCACCCCGGGGACTGCAATGTCCCTCCAACCACCGGTTAAAACCACTGGTGCCATAGGCGGTGCTTCCATCTGATACCCATTACCTTACTGTGGGAAAATTGAGCTTCATTTGCATGGGGAGTGTATGTGTGTGGAAGAGGAACTCTTCCTCCACCGCTCATACTTTATCACTCACAGAGCGTCACTGACCAAATCACCTGCCTGAAATCCTTGTGACCCGGCTTTTCATAGAGAGTTCTGCTCATTGCACAAGGGAACAGTGATATAACAAGAGGCGGAATGGGACAGATAAAAGAGGATAGAGCGGACACAAAGTGATAGGGGTTTCAAGTACCTGGAAATATCACTTGCAGACATCTTTTTTCTAAACGTATCAAATGACTTCCTTCTGTTGCTTCTGGACACCTCTTGTAAGTAGATCTTCAAATGTTCCTTGGATTTTGCCAGCCACTGCTGGTTGTCCCCCAAGTCACGGTAGCTTTTGGCTTTGTGAGAGAAAAAATGTATGCAGGTCATAGCTGCCCGCACGTGGTCCTGTTGGAGAAAGTCAGTAAGAAAGAAGGAATGGAAATGGAGCAGAAGTCTTACTGGTTTAGTTCTTATTGTCATAGCGGAACTTGTCCGTACGCCAATGGAAAAATATTTTTTTTAAAAAGAGGAGAAATTGGCGCAACAGCTAAACATTCACCACAGTTAAAATGAGTCTTAAAAAATATTACAGTGTAGGAGATCACTAACAGGTTTAACTTGATGGACAAATTGTCTTTTTTCAACTTCAGAAAATATGTTACTATGTTACGTGCCCAAATTGATGCTCAATTGGAAACAGTGGTCAACCTATTGTGGACAGTGCACTATGCCTTGTCACTTATATTAAATGGAATGTCCTCCTCTTGACAAATTGTTAACCCTACCCCCATCCGGACAAGCAGATCTACTATGTTCCTCATTGGTGCTATTGCCAAAATGTATCTTTCCTTCCCCAAGCATCATGAGAAGAATTTCCAAAGGAAAAAAACTTCTAGCAGCTACAGTATTGCATTCAGTTAGATGTTTTTGATAGCAGCAAACCCACGCCATCTAAAATTTCTGTTACCGATAATTTTGGGAGGTTAAAACTAAATTTTTCATGTCATGTTAATTGCTGATCAAGAAGTTTAAGTGAACTTCATCTATACAACAAATGGTTCAGTGACACTGCAGACCCTCCGCCCGTGGTTCCAATGTTCTAAGATATACAAAAAGACCCGAAAAGTAGCAACTCGGCCATATGAACAAGTTCTCCTGTAAGACTAGTTATACTCCAAAATAGCAAAGCATTATAAGGTCCCAACTAACATACATTTTGGCTATTTTGGAATAAAGCAACCCTACAGGAGAACGTATTTCTTCTTTTGACAGAGTTGTGGCTTTTAGTCCTTTTTGGGCAAGTGGTAATGGTTGGTGATAGTGAAGGTGCAATCGGTTGGGGTGGACAGACTCACGATCAAAAAGTCATGTAACCTTTTAAAAGCAGAAATCAATGTGTAAGAAATAATTGTTGCCTTCCACCAACAAACCCATCAATGACATGTAGGAAGGTGGTCTTCCTCTAGAACAGGGGTGTGCAATAAGCAGGCCCACCAGCTGCTCTGGATCTACACATGCCAGCAAGCCCTGACAGTTTTGCTATCAGGGCATGCTAAAACTGAGGCAAGGCATGCTGGGATGTGTAGTTTGACAGCAGCTGGAGAGCTGCTTATTGGCCACCCTGCTCTAGAAGATCTAAAGCTTTGCACTGTAATCCCACAAAGTAGTTCCAGAAAACAGATGTGACGCCTGAACACTGACGAACTTACTTTCATGAACTGCTGAAGTTCATACAATATGTTGTAGTAGTTTTTCTGCTGGAGATGTTTGCAGGCGTTAATGAGATAGATGCTCCAGCTTTCCAGACTGGGATCTATGGACTCTAACATAGCTTCAAGTGTTTGCAACTTCCCGCTTTCATAGCTGGGCACAAAAATGCCTTCAATGAAAATTTCTCCTGGACATTCCTGCATAGAGACCAGATAACACAGCGAAAGTAAGAGACCACTCAGAGCATCACTAATACACATGATTACATTGCTGATTAATGATTAATAGGTAATCCTATTCCTTTAGAAATTCTTTGTTGCATGAAAAAAGGTCCAAAAACGTATAACATAAGCAATCTACATAACTCGCTAATGTCCGTCCCTCCTCCGATATGAATGTAGAGTGCGAGCCTGGGTGTCTGCCAAAGTGCAGTGATTGGCAGGACCGACATTAGCCAGAGAGGACCTGCAAGGAACAGTGTAGGTATGCAGCCGCACGAGAGAGGGGGCGGGATGGAGTGTGCGAGGGAAGGGGGGGGGGGGGCGGGATGGAGTGTGCGAGGGAAGGGGGGGGGGGCAGGACGGCCGAGTAGGTGGTCTGAGGTGACCTGCTATATGCCGGGGCCCTTATAAGAAAAAAATAACAATCAATGGCAAGTTTGTTGCTCATTTCTGAAGAGATGTAAGAAATACAGGCGTTTCCTTCATATAAGAACGCCAATAAACTATTATATTTTATATAATATTGTATTTGGCCAAATATCCCCAGCTAGTAAACCAAATGGCTTGTACTTTAACAGATTTAGGGGACATGTACTAAGCAGTGATAAAAGTGGGGAAGTGAGCCAGTGGAGAAGCTTCCCATGGCAACCAATCAGCTGCTCTGTATACTTTTACAGTATGCAAATTATAAATGTTGCGTCAATGCTGATTGGTTGCCATGGGCAACTTCTCCACTGGCTCACTTCTCCACTTTTATCACTGCTTAGTACATGTCCCTCTTAGTGAGATACCCTCACCAGTGCTGTACCCGCATCATGAAGGCTTGCGTCTTACAGAAGTTATAATATAAACCGCCTGCCCTAAAAGGCTGTTGTGTTTGACAGATGACGGTCCCTGTTTTCCCAGTTAGTTCCATGAACATCCTCACAATACAGACCAACTATTTACTAACTTCCCTTGACTGACAGCCTAAGGGAAACATCTGGTAGTAGCACCCAAATGACATGGATTCTCTGGCATGGGAATACCAGTGTTACATTAGTTGTGCAGAAACAGGTTTATTGAAATACATACTATGCCATCCTGGGATTACCCTATAATCCCATGCTTTGATAAACTGTGCACTGTAGGACTAGAACACCACAGAATTACATACACACAAGATCTTTATAGCCCATTCCTTACTGCTGCTGTACCATACATCCTAAGCACTAACAGTTGGGTATGAGGAGAGACGCTGAACTTTACCCCCGTGACAGGGAATTCCCACTGATCAGATGATAATGACAATGACTTTGGACACTTGTCAAGAATAATAATCCAAAAACATTTTTTAGTAAATTAATTAAATTGACCATTTTACCTTGTTTAATAAATGCAGCAATGCATCTCGCATGAGGTCGTGTCTCATATAGAACTGTATGATTCCCAGGTTCGTACCATAGGTGTGCAGATAATACAGGCACTCCTGGTAACAGGTGTTATTTTGAAACTTCCCTTCAGGCATCATCTCATACCATATGCAGCGCGCTTTCAGGGTGACTTCCAGTTCTTTTAAAGTGGCAAAATATTCGTCGTCTTTCTGCAAGGAAACAAAAGTCCTACTTACAAAATGAAATGACAATGGGGGTCATTCCGAGTTGATCGCTTGCTGTTTTTAACAGCCGTGCAAACGCTATGCCGCTTCCCACTGGGAGTGTATTTTAGCTTAGCAGAAGTGCGAACGAAAGGATCGCAGAGCGGCTGCAAAGTTTTTTCGTGCAGTTTTAGAGTAGCTCAGACCTACTCAGCGCTTGCGATGACTTCAGACTGTTCAGTTCCTGTTTTGACATCACAAACACGCCCTGCGTTCGCCCAGACATTCCTGCGTTTTTCCTGGCATGCCTGCATTTTTTCGAACACTCCCTGAAAACGGTCAGTTTACACCCAGAAATGCCCACTTCATGTCAATCACTCTGCGGCCAGCAGTGCGACTGAAAAGCTTCGCTAGACCTCGTGTGAAACTACATCGTTCGTTGTAATAGTACGTCGCGCGTGCGCACTGCGCCGCATACGCAGAAGTGTCTTTTTTTGCCTCATCGCTGTGCAGCGAACGAATGCAGCTAGCGATCAACTCGGAATGACCACCAATGGCCGATGCTGCGAGACACAGACTAATAGAGGTTTCTACACATGAACTAATGCAGACTTTACGCTGGTCACACATGCCGAAATATCACTGTACTGGTTCAATATCTGCAGGTGCGTGGCATAAACGTGATTACGTTACCAGAGAATTATTCAATAGAAATTAACTGCATTGTTTGTAGGTGCTTGTTGTAGAGAAGGTCAATCACAAGAGGTCTATCCTGATTGTCTCTCCTGTCTATTGTTACAGAGACCAATTTTAGGAGAGAAGCATATCAACTAGATTCTTGTAAAGCTGTGTGTGTAGTTATCTACCGAGAGCAATGACCAGCACCAGTGAGAAAGCAGTGCGCTATGAAATCCACAAGCACACATGCAATATAACTAAACTCAACTAATGCTGCTCGCTGGACAGTGCTAGCCATTGCAATAAACAAGGTACTAATAAACTAGCTACTGTGGCTGTACATAATCCATATGTTACTATGAGTATCTGCATGAGTTCAAGCCTTACCACCAGCAGAATGGGTTTGGCTGCAGATTCCAGGTGTTGAACAACATCTTCCAGAAGCTTCGATCCAATATTCTTTTGGTTCAGATCTAAGGGAGCTTTTATGCACCTGCTGAATTTCTCCCTAGCTCCAACCAAATTGTCAGACTTCAGACAGGCCATGCCCCAAGCGTGCCACACACCAGAAGGGTCCAGCCCGGTCTTTGTAGATACCTGTTAGAAAGTTA
The DNA here is from genome assembly GCF_028390025.1 of Pseudophryne corroboree. Classification (NCBI taxonomy): domain Eukaryota; kingdom Metazoa; phylum Chordata; class Amphibia; order Anura; family Myobatrachidae; genus Pseudophryne; species Pseudophryne corroboree. Next base: position 150,583,495 of record NC_086455.1, read on the forward strand.
GATAAAAACAGTAAAGCTAAAGCACGCATCAGATAAATGCAGTGAGCGCGCATCAAATACAGTGAGGGCGCATCAGATAAATGCAGTAAGGGCGCATCAGATAAATGCAGTAAGGGCGCACCAAAGACATACAGTAAGGGCGCACCAAAGACATACAGTAAGCGCGCACCAGAGACATACAGTAAGCGCGCACCAGATCAATACAGTAAGCACGCACCAGAGACATACAGTAAGCGCGCACCAGAGACATACAGTAAGCGCGCACCAGAGACATACAGTAAGCGCGCACCAGAGACATACAGTAAGCGCGCACCAGAGAAATACAGTACAGTAAGCACGCACCAGAGAAATACAGTAGCACGCATCAGAGAAATGCAGTAAGCACGCATCAGAGAAATACAGTAAGCACGCACCAGAGAAATACAGTAAGCACGCACCAGAGAAATACAGTAAGCACGCATCAGAGAAATACAGTAAGCACACATCAGAGAAATACAGTAAGCACGCATCAGAGAAATACAGTAAGCACACATCAGAGAAATACAGTAAGCACGCATCAGAGAAATACATAGGATTTGTATAGAATAATGCACACAGACATAGGACAGAAGGCATGCACCAGCAGATCCATCCAGTCTGCCCAATAACTCCTACTCTCCGTTTTTTGCTAGGATGTTCTTTTTAGGAACTCTTTACATTCTTTACAGTTCTGCGCACTCACGCGAGCCATGCATTCTGAAACAGCATGCAGCCAATCACTTTGCTCGGTGTACTATGTTGACTGGATAACAACCATGGTACAATAAATCAGTGTGTAACTAGTCACAGAAGAGAGCAATGATAAACCCTAAATAAACCAATATAATGGCTTCTATAAAAAGTAAGAGCAGTCACACATTAGAGCCGCTGATTGAAGTGTCTCTTTCTACCCTGTTCCCTATTCCCTACACATTAGAGTCCACTGTATCTTGATAAAGCCTGTGCACCTTTTTTATTGATCTAAAGTGTGTTAGTTTTCATGCATTTTACCTATTAGCACATAGGCTTGACCGAGCCCTTAAGGAAAAATGTCTGGATTTCTTGAACTGAAAGTAGACTATGAGAAGGAGAGATCACACACAGACCTATTGACACTGTACCTCTATTGCTAAATTATAGTACTCCGCTTCCAAGAGTTGATTTCTTAATCGCACTACCGCTGCTGGTCTAACCATCTCATCCAGTGAGGGAACGTCCTGGTAGGAGGCTGCAACTAAGATCTTCAGTAAATCCACTTTGCTGCTGTAACTGATACAAAGAAGAAGCTTTTGCCATTAAAAGGAGGATTCACAATGGTCTCACATTGCTGGATGGTAATGTGAGTAATTCACCCCATGGTCAGTGATCATCTACTTACCTGTCACACAGTGCGAGGTCGTGACTCCTTGCTGCCTTGACAAAAATCATCTTAGCGCTGAACAGCAAACTTTTCATGATATCCAGGAGAAGGCGGCTGTCCATCTCGGGGTTAGTCAGACTCTGTGATAAGATGCAGCAGCGCTCGATCAGCTTGAAGCCACATTCATCACTCTTCGAGTGCAAGTTAAGGATGGCAGAGCATAGTGACGCACTCGGAGCCTGCGGATCATGATCATGAAACACACACACATAAATTACAGATAGACTCAGTCGCATGCAAATATACGGGTGTCTCATATCAAATAAACCAGTGCCGTCTCGTGAAGCAGTTTTGTTGCATCTGAGTGCGGGTGTAGTATGGTTCGCCGGCGGCCAGTATACCGGCGCCAGGATTCCGACTGCCGGCATATTGACAGCTGGGTGAGCGCAAATGAGCCCCTTGTGGGCTCGCTGCGCTCGCCACGCTGCGGGCATGGTGGCGCGCCACGCTATTTATTCTCCCTCCAGGGGGGGGGGGTCGTGGACCCAAAAGAGGGAGAATAGGTGTCGGTATGCCGGGTGTCGGGATTCCGGCGCCGGTATACTGAGCGCTGGGATCTCAACAGCCGGTATAATACCACCCCTGAGTGCGACTAAGACGCAGAAAACCCGCAAAAAAGATGCCGCAGCGCTCTGCGCTGTCCACTTGCATCAGACATCTCGCACTGCATGGCTAAATGTATAAGGAGGACACAGATGATCACCTTCCTATCTAAAGGAAGAGTGAAAAATTGACTATTTCCTTCTTAAGACTTATGACAGTTATACTAACTATACTATATACACTAACACTGTATACAGAGCTGCAGGAATCTGAAGGAAGAAGAGTACTGTATACAAAATTATTTTCCTAATTTTGTAGGTTTTACACCTTTTTTTGTTTTGTAGAATATGCTTCTTAGACCATATTAAAAAACCATTAAGGATTTAATTTAATAGTAAAAAGATTCCTTTAAGGTAAGAATTATCAGTACCATGCCCTGTTTCAACATTTAACTGACATTTTTTTTCTAAAAAACGCTCAGAAATTGGCGCTTTTTAAAATGTGCGACTTAGGTAAAGAACATGTATTTAAATTTTTCCGAAATGATTGTATTTAAAAAAAATATATATATTTTTTTTTATAGATTTGTAAAATAAGATTTTACTTACCGATAAATCTATTTCTCGTAGTCCGTAGTGGATGCTGGGACTCCGTCAGGACCATGGGGATTAGCGGCTCCGCAGGAGACAGGGCACAAAAATAAAAGCTTTAGGACTAGGTGGTGTGCACTGGCTCCTCCCCCTATGACCCTCCTCCAAGCCTCAGTTAGGATACTGTGCCCGGACGAGCGTACACAATAAGGAAGGATTTTGAATCCCGGGTAAGACTCATACCAGCCACACCAATCACACCGTACAACTTGTGATCTGAACCCAGTTAACAGTATGACAAACGTAGGAGCCTCTGAACAGACGGCTCACAACAATAACAACCCGATTTTTTTGTAACAATAACTATGTACAAGTATTGCAGACAATCCGCACTTGGGATGGGCGCCCAGCATCCACTACGGACTACGAGAAATAGATTTATCGGTAAGTAAAATCTTATTTTCTCTGACGTCCTAGTGGATGCTGGGACTCCGTCAGGACCATGGGGATTATACCAAAGCTCCCAAACGGGCGGGAGAGTGCGGATGACTCTGCAGCACCGAATGAGAGAACTCCAGGTCCTCTTTAGCCAGGGTATCAAATTTGTAGAATTTTACAAACGTGTTCTCCCCCGACCACGTAGCTGCTCGGCAGAGTTGTAATGCCGAGACCCCTCGGGCAGCCGCCCAAGATGAGCCCACCTTCCTTGTGGAATGGGCCTTGATAGATTTAGGCTGTGGCAGGCCTGCCACAGAATGTGCAAGTTGAATTGTGCTACAAATCCAACGAGCAATCGTCTGCTTAGAAGCAGGAGCACCCAGCTTGTTGGGTGCATACAGTATAAACAGCGAGTCAGATTTTCTGACTCCAGCCGTCCTTGAAATATATATTTTCAATGCCCTGACAACGTCCAGCAACTTGGAATCCTCCAAATCGCTAGTAGCCGCAGGCACCACAATAGGCTGGTTCAGGTGAAACGCTGAAACCACCTTAGGCAGAAACTGAGGACGCGTCCGCAGTACTGCCCTGTCCGAATGGAAAATCAGATATGGGCTTTTATACGATAAAGCCGCCAATTCTGACACTCTCCTGGCTGAAGCCAGGGCCAGTAGCATGGTTACTTTCCATGTAAGATATTTCAAATCCACCGATTTGAGTGGCTCAAACCAATGGGATTTGAGAAAATCCAAAACTACATTAAGATCCCACGGAGCCACTGGGGGCACAACCGGGGGCTGTATATGTAGTACTCCTTTTACAAAAGTCTGGACTTCAGGAACTGAAGCCAATTCTTTCTGGAAGAAAATCGACAGGGCCGAAATTTGAACCTTAATGGACCCTAATTTGAGGCCCATAGACAATCCTGTTTGCAGGAAATGTAGGAATCGACCCAGTTGAAATTCCTCCGTCGGGGCCTTCCTGGCCTCACACCACGCAACATATTTTCTCCAAATGCGGTGATAATGTTGTGCAGTCACCTCCTTCCTGGCTTTTACCAGAATTCGGCGTTCAACCGCCATGCCGTCAAACGCAGCCGCGGTAAGTCTTGGAATAGACACGGTCCCTGCTGAAGCAGGTCCCGTCTTAGAGGTAGAGGCCACGGATCTTCCGTGAGCATCTCCTGAAGTTCCGGGTACCAAGTTCTTCTTGGCCAATCCGGAGCCACGAGTATCGTTCTTACTCCCCTTTGCCGTATAATTCTCAGTACTTTTGGTATGAGAGGCAGAGGAGGAAACACATACACTGACTGGAACACCCACGGTGTTACCAGAGCGTCCACAGCTATTGCCTGAGGGTCTCTTGACCTGGCGCAATACCTGTCCAGTTTTTTGTTGAGGCGGGACGCCATCATATCCACCTTTGGTTTTTCCCAACGGTTCACAATCATGTGGAAGACTTCTGGATGAAGTCCCCACTCTCCCGGGTGTAGATCGTGTCTGCTGAGGAAGTCCGCTTCCCAGTTGTCCACTCCCGGAATGAACACTGCTGACAGTGCTATCACATGATCTTCCGCCCAGCGAAGAATCCTTGCAGCTTCTGCCATTGCCCTCCTGCTTCTTGTGCCGCCCTGTCTGTTTATGTGGGCGACTGCCGTGATGTTGTCCGACTGGATCAACACCGGCTGACCCTGAAGCAGGGGTTTTGCCAGGCTTAGAGCATTGTAAATCGCTCTTAGCTCCAGTATATTTATGTGAAGAGACATCTCCAGGCTTGACCACACTCCCTGGAAGTTTCTTCCCTGTGTGACCGCTCCCCAGCCTCTCAGACTGGCATCCGTGGTCACCAGGACCCAGTCCTGTATGCCGAATCTGCGGCCCTCTAACAGATGAGCACTCTGCAACCACCACAGAAGAGACACCCTTGTCCGTGGAGACAAAGTTATCCGCTGATGCATCTGCAGATGCGATCCGGACCATTTGTCCAGCAGATCCCACTGAAAAGTTCGTGCGTGGAATCTGCCGAATGGAATCGCTTCGTAAGAAGCCACCATTTTTCCCAGGACTCTTGTGCATTGATGCACAGACACTTTTCCTGGTTTTAGGAGGTTCCTGACAAGTTCGGATAACTCCCTGGCTTTCTCCTCCGGAAGAAACACCTTTTTCTGAACCGTGTCCAGAATCATTCCCAGGAACAGCAGACGTGTCGTCGGGGTCAATTGAGATTTTGGAAAATTCAGAATCCACCCGTGCTGTTGCAGCACTACTTGGGTTAGTGCTACTACGTCCCCCAGCTGTTCTCTGGACCTTGCCCTTATCAGGAGATCGTCCAAGTAAGGGATAATTAATACGCCTCTTCTTCGCAGAAGAATCATCATTTCGGCCATTACCTTGGTAAAGACCCGAGGTGCCGTGGACAATCCAAACGGCAGCGTCTGAAACTGATAATGACAGTTTTGCACCACGAACCTGAGGTACCCTTGATGTGAAGGGCAAATTGGGACATGCAGGTAAGCATCCTTGATGTCCAGGGACACCATAAAGTCCCCTTCTTCCAGATTCGCTATCACTGCTCTGAGTGACTCCATCTTGAACTTGAATTTTTGTATGTACAGGTTCAAAGATTTCAGATTTAGAATAGGTCTTACCGAGCCGTCCGGCTTCGGTACCACAAATAGTGTGGAATAATACCCCTTTCCCTGTTGTAGGAGGGGTACCTTGACTATCACCTGCTGAGAATACAGCTTGTGAATGGCTTCCAATACCGTCGCCCTGTCTGAGGGAGACGTTGGCAGAGCAGACTTTAGGAACCGGCGAGGGGGAGACTTCTCGAATTCCAACCTGTAACCCTGAGATACTACCTGCAGGATCCAGGGGTCCACCTGTGAGTGAGCCCACTGTGCGCTGAAATTCTTGAGTCGACCCCCCACCGCCCCTGAGTCCGCTTGTAAAGCCCCAACGTCATGCTGAGGGCTTTGCAGAAGCCGGGGAGGGCTTCTGCTCCTGGGAGGGAGCTGCTTGGTGCACTCTCTTACCCTTTCCTTTGCCTCGGGGCAGATATGACTGTCCTTTTGCCCTCTTGTTCTTATAGGAACGAAAGGACTGCGGCTGAAAAGACGGTGTCTTTTTCTGTTGGGAGGGGACCTGAGGTAAAAAGGTGGATTTCCCGGCTGTTGCCGTGGCCACCAAATCCGATAGACCGACCCCAAATAATTCCTCCCCTTTATACGGCAATACTTCCATATGCCGTTTGGAATCCGCATCACCTGACCACTGTCGCGTCCATAAACTTCTTCTGGCAGATATGGACATCGCACTTACTCTCGATGCCAGAGTGCAAATATCCCTCTGAGCATCTCGCATATAAAGAAAAGCATCCTTTAATTGCTCTATAGTCAATAAAATACTGTCCCTATCCAGGGTATCAATATTTTCAGTCAGGGAATCCGACCAAACCACCCCAGCACTGCACATCCATGCAGAGGCGATGGCTGGTCGCAGTATAACACCAGTATGAGTGTATATACTTTTCAGGGTAGTTTCCAGCCTCCTATCAGCTGGATCCTTGAGGGCGGCCGTTTCAGGAGACGGTAACGCCACTTGTTTTGATAAGCGTGTGAGTGCCTTATCCACCCTAGGGGGTGTTTCCCAGCGCGCCCTAACCTCTGGCGGGAAAGGATATAATGCCAATAACTTCTTTGAAATTAGCAGTTTTCTATCGGGGTTAACCCACGCTTCATCACACACTTCATTCAATTCCTCTGATTCAGGAAAAACTACAGGTAGTTTTTTCAGACCCCACATAATACCCCTTTTTGTGGTACTTGCAGTATCAGAGATATGCAAAGCCTCCTTCATTGCCGTGATCATATAACGTGTGGCCCTACTGGAAAATACGTTTGTTTCTTCACCGTCAACACTAGATTCGGTGTCCGTGTCTGGGTCTGTGTCGACCGACTGAGGTAAAGGGCGTTTTACAGCCCCTGACGGTGTCTGAGACGCCTGGACAGGTACTAACTGGTTTGCCGGCCGTCTCATGTCGTCAACTGATTTTTGTAACGTGCTGACATTATCACGTAATTCCATAAACAAAGCCATCCATTCCGGTGTCGACTCCCTAGGGCGTGACATCACCATTACCGGCAATTGCTCCGCCTCCACACCAACATCGTCCTCATACATGTCGACACACACGTACCGACACACAGCAGACACACAGGGAATGCTCTTATCGAAGACAGGACCCCACTAGCCCTTTGGGGAGACAGAGGGAGAGTTTGCCAGCACACACCCAAGCGCTATAAAATATATAGGAACAACCCTACAGAAGTGTTGTTTCCTTTATAGCAGCTTAATATATCAATATCGCCAAAAAAGTGCCCCCCCTCTCTGTTTTTTTACCCTGTTTCTGTAGTGCAGTGCAGGGGAGAGTCCTGGGAGCCTTCCTCGCAGCGGAGCTGTGCAGGAAAATGGCGCTGTGTGCTGAGGAGATAGGCCCCGCCCCCAATTTCGGCGGGCTCTTCTCCCGATGTTTGTGAGACCTGGCAGGGGTTAAATACATCCATATAGCCCCAGGGGCTATATGTGATGTATTTTTAGCCAGAACAAGGTATTATCATTGCTGCCCAGGGCGCCCCCCCCCAGCGTCCTGCACCCTCAGTGACCGCTGGTGTGAAGTGTGCTGACAACAATGGCGCACAGCTGCAGTGCTGTGCGCTACCTCATGAAGACTGAAAAGTCTTCTGCCGCCGGTTTCTGGACCTCTTCACTTTTCGGCATCTGCAAGGGGGTCGGCGGCGCGGCTCCGGGACCGGACTCCATGGCTGGGCCTGTGTTCGATCCCTCTGGAGCTAATGGTGTCCAGTAGCCTAAGAAGCCAATCCATCCTGCACGCAGGTGAGTTCACTTCTTCTCCCCTAAGTCCCTCGTTGCAGTGAGCCTGTTGCCAGCAGGACTCACTGAAAATAAAAAACCTAATAACTTTTTCTAAGCAGCTCTTTAGGAGAGCCACCTAGATTGCACCCTGCTCGGACGGGCACAAAAACCTAACTGAGGCTTGGAGGAGGGTCATAGGGTGAGGAGCCAGTGCACACCACCTAGTCCTAAAGCTTTTATTTTTGTGCCCTGTCTCCTGCGGAGCCGCTAATCCCCATGGTCCTGACGGAGTCCCAGCATCCACTAGGACGTCAGAGAAAAAATATTAAACATCGGATCATCACCATTAGAACATCTGTAATATTACGACTCTCATTTTTCCAGCAGCTACAGCCACCAGGTATGTCGGTAGCACGGCAGACACTAAGAGAGGGTGCAGGGAAGAAGAGGAGCCTTTGAGAGCAGCAGCTGCAGAAAGATTGTCTTCCTGCAGCCTAACATGCTGTGTATCTGATTGGTCACATCAGATAACACACTGCATGGTATGGTCACAAATAATGCGACCATGCAAGGCAAGTGGCAGGACACTATGGGGTGTATTTAATAAAGCTTCTAAACATGAAAACTGGTGATCAGGTTCTGTGTAACATTTCTCTCTCTATTGCATCCTAGAAAATGATAGACACGATTTGATTGGTAGCTATTGGTAACATCACCACTTATCAGTTTTACAAGGTTTAGTAAATTTTCCCTTATACAGATGGGTTATCTTGGACTTTAATAGGATTAACGGAGACTGGCCAGTTGGACTTAATACCCTGCTGTATTGTTCTCTGTATTGTACTGCAGCTGAGAACAATAGATGAAGGGTTTATGTAAATAAACCATGGTGTGCCTAGGTGCAGAAAACTAGCCAAGATAACCGTGGACCTATCTGTATGTTCTATACAGCTTGAGGATACTAGAATGATTACCCTGAGACTCCAAATCTGTTAAAGGCTACATCTCACCAAAAAAGCATTTATAATAATTAAAATTTAACATGATTTTGTTGCACTTCATACTACTGTATATACTTATTTCTTTCACATATTATACTGGTTGGATTCACTTGAAAAGAGAATCTCACCATTTGGAAAATGTGCTCCATTCTCTGTATATTCTTTATGGTCTTTTTTTCCAGGTTTATTGGGATACGATAGGTATTTTTCTATCTTTATATTGTCTAATAATTCATGCTGCTGATACAATACTGAGCTAGAACAGCCAGTAGCATACTGAGCCATCATTCCTAGTGGTTACTTACCTGTTCATAGTAAAATTCACTTCTCTCCATCTCATTTTCAGCTTCGTTTAGTGATAGCCACCACTGCAGTTCCGCAGCTTTAGATAACCTAAGGACTTCGGACAAACCCAAGATCCCGTCTGGTTTTTCTGCAGTAAGCAACATAGGAATGATTTTAATCCCAGTTCATTAAGATTGAGTTCAATGTAAATGCCTCGTTCCTATATACAGATGTGTCCTCATAGATCTTGCCTCAATATGCCATGCAGCAGGAGATGCCTGGCATAAGTCAGCTGGCAGCTCCCTGGCAGATCTGCTAACATCTGGCGTCTCTTTTTTTTTAGCCGAACATGCATCTCCTTTGCAATGCTATGTGACTAGGACGCACAAACAGCTTATGCTGATTGAAATGATATGCGGTATGCCTATATTCTGTGTGCAACTGTGGCTGTGTCTGCATACGAAATGGTATGTTACAGTGACTTGAAGGAAAACACTGTAATGTAGCATTTCCTATGCAGATACAGTAGTGTAGTCACACACAGAATATAAGCTCGGCGCTACAGAGTTACGCCACGGCATGGCGTGACTAGAACGGCTGTTTAACGTGGCTGCAGCAAGGATGTAGGAGGACACATCTGTAAGTACTATCAGGCTAAGATGAACCAATCAATAACAATAAGCTATGCTGCACATGATAAAGGCAGAATACGGGCTGACTTCAGGATTGCTACTGTATAAACATTGTCATAGTTATGAAGGCTAAAGAGAGTGGTTCAGGCTATTTCTGAGCAAATTTACATCTGTATTTTTTTTATAGATCCTGATTTAGTCCTGGTAGACGTCTAAACCTATCAATAATCTCATCCATCCTTCGTCTGTCTTGCGCTGAACCTAATAATTTTAAGTCAAAACTCTGCCCGTTACCTAGACTTACCATACTATCTCTTTAAATCTGGACACTTATGAATTACACAGGTTCCGTGGCTGAATAAAACCAGGGGAAATGCAGGCTTGAAGTCAGCCAGCCACAGAAACTGTGTAATTCATGAGTGCCCCGGTTTAAAGCGATAGTATGGTAAGCCTACTGTTACCCAGCAGACCTGATCCAATAAATGATGTGCAGGACCCAGCTACTGTAGCAATAAAACACACCAAACACATAGGGCCGGATTCAAATGTTATCACCCCCCTCCCGACTGCGATCGCGCCCATCCGGCGGTATTCTGCCGACGGGCGTGACAAGTTCTTCTCAGCTCGTTACCCCCAGAGGTAGCGATCTGACATGCGTGTAAAGAGACCCGTTTGGGCGCCCAAACAGGTCTTTTCACAATCGCGCCCATTAGTTTAGTCGGGTTTAGGTACTTTGCGCGCCTAAACCAGACTGTACTGGGCGTGATACTGGCAATAACGGGGGACATCTAAATATCACCCCTCTATCTCCCGTGACTTTAGACGGGAGATAGGGGGCACATTAAGATTTGAATCAGGCCCATAGATGAAAGATGTTCCAAGAGCCGATGAGGAATTCTGGTGGTGGCAGTGACTATTAAACTACAACTGGGGACACCAGTATTGTGCAGCTGTATAAACACATCGACCTTTACCTCTATGGGGTATATTAAATTGACGTAGAAAGCTGCCGTCTGTCGAAAAGACGTCAGTTTTCGACTTTTATTAGGTCAGAAGGGGTTCCAACCTATTCAATATTTTCGACAAGTTGAGAAATTCGACTTGTCGAAAAGCACGTGGATCGGCAGTATAGCTACCGATCCACGTGCTTGTGTCGTTTTCGACCATCTCAGTCCGACATAAAAAAATGTCGGACTGAGATGTGGGACCCAGAGGAGGAGGGGGGGGGGGGGGGATCCGCGGGGACACGGGGGGACAGCCGCGGACAGCCAGGGGAGATCAGCGCTACAGTAGCGCTGCAGAAGGATGTCACACAGCCGCGCCACTCACGGCAGCGTCCACCCGGCTGCAGCAAGTGAGGTCACGCTTGCTGGAGCCGGGTGGACACTGCCGTGAGGTCGGGAGGCTGTGTGACATCCTTCTGCAGCTCTACTGTAGCGCTGATCTCCCGCATCTGCCGGCGGCTGTCCCCCGCGGCGCCCCCCCCCCCCTCTCCTCCTCTGGGTCCCTCATCTCAATTAGACTTGAAAAAGTCGAATTGAGATGGGATAGAATAGGGGTTGTCGGATCAATTCCGACAAATGCATGTCGGAATGGATCCGACGCCAATTGAATATACCCCTCTATATATCTATAAATGAACAAAAACAAAAAATATATTAGGTTTATATGCTGCCGAAAAAACAGACCCTAGAGTGTTTGGTCTTTGGTGTAGAGAATTAAGACTGTACGCTGCAGTGGGGCAGGGAATGGTGTGAATGATTAATCTCTGTACAGCGCTGTTTCTTAGAATGATGAAATATTAATACATACAGGACGATGAAATATAAAAAATTATGATGAAATATAGATGAAACATATGATAATGAAATATAAATACACAAAAACAATTATATTACCTTCCATTTGTTCCAAGTCGTCCTCTGTTTTGTTAATGCTGTAATAAAACAAAACAATTGTTCTCTACAAAATGTCATCACAGGAATAAAATAAATGAGGATGCATTTTAAACATGTATATACTGACCAAAATATTAATAGCAGCAACAATGTATGGTCAGAGAAATCATTGCTATTTGGTAACAGCACTCTGCAAGTGTCAGTGCTGCTGCTATAGGGTATTTGCACACTTACAGTAAGTACATCTACCTATGTAGAGAAGGAAAATTGTTGACACAATACATTAACATTTACTTACTTAATAAGGCAAGGGTAAAAATAAACGCAAACCAATTCACAGCACCTAGACCATTTTAGCAGCCAAATAACATGTCAAAATAACCTAATCAGAACCTCTTAGTGAATTAGGTCTACTTCATGTCCCATTTCAGCCCAATTCGGGACAATATATTGGGTGAAATCGGGCATTTTGGCTGTGTATCCCTACCGATCCGCGTTCCCATAAGCGTCGGATCGGATCCCCTAGATCATTAGTGCTGCACTCGTGATATGTTGGTTCCTGCAGGCATGGCTGGGATCGCATACGATGACTGGGATCGCATGCAAAATGTACCAAATCGTATGGAACCACTCCCGGGAAGCTCCCGGGAGAGTTCAAGGGAAATCGCCTCCGACTTCAGCCTCTAGACATATCGTTCTAGTGCACAGGTTCTCAAACTCGATCCTCAGGACCCCACACGGTGCATGTTTTGTAGGTCTCCTCACAGAATCACTATTTAAATAATGAGCTCCACCTGTGGACCTTTTAAAATGTGTTACTGAGTAATGAATACACCTGTGCACCTGCTGGGTTACATGCACCGTGTGGGGTCTTGAGGACCGAGTTTGCGAACCTGTGTTCTAGTATATGGGGCCCTTTAGTTCTGTGGCAGTGCAGGAGGTTTTGCAGAGATTTCAGCACCACAGCCATAAGAGAGGCGCGTGTCTTGCGGAAGTTTTAAGTACATGCTGTTCTCTACCTTCACCGTATGTTCTTTTTGGAGGCTGATATCTCTACATAGTATATAATTTAGTCCCTGATAGGAGTCTGTTCAGGCTAATCTCGAGAACCACTTGACGTATTTTGATGCGGTTTCCCAATCCTATTGGTCACTTGCTGGGGAAGGTTTAGGTATATGAAACACTAATCTATGACAAAAGGGATTCGAGCAGTGAGGATTTTAGTTAAGCAAGTCAAAGAAAAAAACGTCTGTCCGTTAAAGATATATCACAATGATAGACTTTATTTCATACTACGTAGAGATTGTTATGTATAATTCGGTTTCTCCAGAAAAGCTGATGTAAGCTAGAGATGAGCGGGTTTTACTCGGTTCTCAAAATGGCATCTTGTTGGTAATCCAAAACAAGAGACATCCGTGAGCCAATAAGATGCCGTTTTGAGAACAGAGTAAAACCGAACCTGCTCATCTCTAATGTAAGCCCATTTTTCCATCCCATTTATGTGAAAAACAATTATTTTTCCTCAAAGTAATCTTAAGACCTCAGTTAAAAAACCCTATCACCGTAAATTCAAAATTGCTCTCGTAAGAAGGCAGGGCGGGTCACTAGTTCTTTATAAAAACATGTTTTTGTAAGCAGCTGGACATCGCTGGTGCAGTATAACAAACAGGGAAAGCATGAGGAAAAAAAAGACTCTGTATGGAGTAGGGGATGTAGTAAAAACGTCTACGACAATATTGACACTGTTAAAAAGTCAACAGGCAACATGCTGACATTGTCAACATTGTTGACACAGGATCAGGCTGCTGGAGGATCAGGGTCAAGAAGCAGGGGACAGTTGGATTTAAGCTGGGGGGGATGTTATGCGCAAGAAAGGGGGGTTATGGGTACGGATGAGGGTTAGAGACTAAAGTAAAAGGAATAATACTGACTGGTACACAGGAAGATCATAGGTCTGACCAGGAAGTAATGGTCACATGACTGCCAGAACCTAGCAAGAGCCGCTGCAGCGACCAGGAGAAGGTAAGTCATCGCTGGGCCACCAGGATGAAATGTCAACATTTTAACATGTTTACATTTCATCAAAGTCTACATGATGAATGTTAACATTATAACTCAAAATTTTGTACCCCGCCCATATGGGGGTCTATTTTTTACCCTCAATTTGCCTTATTTTACTATAAAATCTACTTATATACTGTACATTTTGCTGGAGTTTCTTCTGACTAGAAAAGGAGTAATTTCTTTCACAAGTCCTATGCAGCATATACTGTATAGCAATCTCACAACACAGAAACTCACTTTGAAAAGAAATAGTTGTGGCACTGATCACACACACGGGCTGGGTTTTCGCGGCAGCCTTCTACCACCATCGTCTTCATGGAACAGGAGCTACAGACAAGTCTCCCACATCGTCTGCAATGATGTCTGCGGTTGAACTACAAGGACACATCACATCACATCACATTACAGCTTTAAAAGCTGTAATAAATGACCCCAAATAAATATATTTATAAGACCCAAAAACAGCAGATCTCACCCACATAGAAGCAAAAACTCCAAGGTTTGTTTAAGTTTTATTACTGTATTTTGCAACCAAAGATGCTGATGTTGATGATAATGATAATAATAATTACACATTATGTAGTGTTTCCCATTTATCTGTATACCCATTTTGGACAGAGAAAAAATAGGATTACCTACCGGTAAATAAGGGATAAATAAGTCCATAAGGGATATTTGGGAATTTAGTACGATGGGGTATAGACGGGGTCCAAAGGAGTAATTCTCATTATCTGTCTCCTTTGCAAGCTCACTCGCTCCTTCTTGGCCCACAATATCACAGCTATCCAATTGACTGCATGTGATAATTCTCCATAGAGTTTATTGCAAATTTCTCTTAACCTTCGCTGAGCAGGTGAAAAGTTGAGGGAAAATCCCTATTTTGGGGTAAAAATGTTGGGAAACCCCTGGACACCCCCCCCCCCCCCCCCTTAATGACTAATTAGACAATTTGATCATTTTAATTACTTTTAATAAGACAACAACAAGATGTCAGTTTTGGGGTGAAAAGGTGCAAAGTGATGGAAATTGTGGTACAATGTACGGGAGGATGGGGCTTTATGAGTGGGCCAAGCGTTTTTAGGCTTGCAGGCAGGAGTAATTGTGCATTTTTGCAAGATTTTTAAAAGTGACTTTATTTGACCCAAATATATACATATACCCATTTTCATATATCCCAAATTTAATGACAGCATTTAATTTACACAAAAAAGCTTGCTATTATTTTTGAATTGTTTTTTAAAAATACATACTGCAGCCATTTAACGCATTTTAAGTCCCCCAAATATTTTTTATTAAGCCCTCTAATATATTTCCATATTGTTATTACATGTCACTTTGGCATTTTTGGGGGTACAGGCTGATTTCCCCATTTTTACCTGCACTTATTGCAGATCACCCGTTTTCTGATAGGTCCAAAAACTGAAGCGTTAGCCGGTATGATCATTTTACCCGCGATCGCATTATTCAGGCTAATCAGATACCACCCTTTAAGGCCATTATACAAACTTCACTAAATTTGAAAGAGTTAACGGAATTTTGCTAAAAGTATTTTTAAATAATCAAAAAGGTCATTGCTTGTGTACGACAAATCCCAACATACAGTAGCAGCCAATACAGATCAGAATGTTTCTTTCAGCACCGATCGCATACCAATTCTTACCATGGTGAACTGTTCGTTTTTACAGACCATGCACGTGACTTCAGTATCATCAGGAGTCCACTGAGTTTTGTTTGGGGGCTTGTCTGGTGGAACAAACTCTGGAGAAGACTTGTTCCTTCTGTGTCCTTTACTTGGAGTACCTAATGGTGTTTGAAACCGAGATCGATCTAGGCAAAACAAAAGACCAGTGAATACAAGTTGTGAGATTCTTGGAGTAGAACACTAGTCCCATTTTTTAACTTGGGACGTTCATTGAGTAAATATGTCTACACAAACTCAGATAAAATTTGTTCAAGAAAAAAATGAAACCAAATGTTGACTCCGTAAAGTTCACCCACAGCACACAGAAGACTTATAGGCACTATTAGTCATTTAGAAGCAAGAAGAGAAGAGAGTCTGAATCTGGGACACTAACTGAGGGCACCGTACTCTGGTGAGGACCCCACATCCCAGAAATTGCCAGCATGCAAAAGGGACTCTTGCAAGGGACGATACCTCAAGCGGTGCCACTGTGGTAACAGTTTACTATAGGGACTGTGCCATCAGTCTCTCTCCTTTCCTCCATCTATCTGAGGTCCAGTGCATAACTAATAGGAACGGACACCATCTTTTAGGCAGCCCTGAATATTGTGACCTTTTTTTAATGTTTTCTATTGTCGTTTATATGTACTTATTATTAAATGTGCAGCTTTTTATTCGTTCCATCTGTCTTTCATCATTTTATTGATATTACCATTTAATTAATAGCGCTGCTATCGTTTGTTGCCTGTGGTATTTTCTGTTGAAATTGGGTTGACTAATCCCAACCTTATAGCAGCAGCATTAGAATGACACCTCTAATCTGCGCCCGATTTCCATCTTGGTTAACCCACCTTGAGTGCGGCTGTTAAACGTCCCATGACCCAGTGTTCCACAGCCTTATTGAAAGAGAAATATAAGAGATTTTTGGTCACTTACCGTTGAATCCTTTTCTGTGAAGCAAGCTGGGGAACACTGGACCCTGGGAATGCAGGTTGGCTGGAGGAGTTGGCACGTAAACTATACTGTAGCTTTATATTCTAATGGCCCATACACACGGTGAGATTCGGGCTATGCCCGATTCTCACTATGTGACAGGGGCTAGGTCGGCACATAGTCAGTATCGCAAGCACATAATCAGTGTGCTTGCGATACTGACTATGTGCGATTTTGGCTAAGTGTCAATTTTCAATTATCTCTTCTATAGAGATAGTCAAATTTGACTTGCCTGCACAGTCTATCTATTCTTGCAATGCCAACCGCGCGGGACCGCGCATCTGCATCGAATCGGGATCGCAAGGTGACTTTCACCTTGCGATCTGCACTAACTTTTCTTACATATATATATAAAAAAAAAAAAAAAAAATATATATATATATATATATATATATATATATATATATATATATATATATATATATATATATAGTGAGAATCGTAAGAAAAAAAATCTCACCGTGTGTACACACCATTAGTCAACCCCCCCTTCCCTCCTGCAAATCTAGAATTCCAGGACTTCTTTAAAAGTGTCCAGCAAGACCCCAATGACACTGTTAGACCATCAAACCAACCAGTAGGGGAAAGACTGTCAAGAACCATATCTCGTACGACTGTGCTTGCAGAAGGGAACGCAGTGTTCCCCAGTCTGCTTCAGAGAAAAGGGTTCAACGGTAAAAGACAAACAATCCTCTTATAGACAGTACATAAAATCTTCACAGCAGTTCGGTTTTGAGCTATGCTCCGGGATATGCTTTTTCTTGATGCAAAACAGATAAAAGAGCAAGGATTACTTCTATGGGACTCTTGTTTCCTTACCAGCAAAAGGTGAACTACACTGGTCTGTTGGTGAGGGAGATCTGACTGCTTCCGGTTCTGCTGATGGATTCATGTTTTCTGGAAAGCGGCTTGTAGAATCTACAAAATATGAAATAGTGCATCATCTCACATACATTTATCTGCTGAGAATTAGTGGCAGAGAAACCGCATTGGGATCCTGCGGCCATGTCTGCTGCACTAATCAACTGGTGGGTAGGTTCAGCCAGCACTGGCTCTCTAGATATGGCTATTGTATGTAACGGTTATGTACTGTACGTATTGTTTTTTTCTCCTGCTATGTTTGCATTATATGTTGTATGTACTTGATAAGGCACTGCAGACACCTTATGGCGCCCTATAAATAAAAGGTAATAATCATTTTGATCTACAGATTCCTCTTCCAAAAAAATTTGCCTTACAACTCTTGGAATTAAAAGCCTGGGCTATTTTTTTTTTTTTTTTAATGAATACCTATGAGAAAGGGCTACAATGTAACTTGCCAACCTATGTTGAAACTCAAAAGATACACCGCTACAGATTTTGTTTTTACAGTGTCATGTATAGAACATTTTCACAAAATGGCCCAAAAACATAGTCTCTCAGGACAAGATGTATTAAATAACGTTATGGGGGAGCAGTGGTAACATTGATGAATGAGGTGAAGTGTGTTCAATGACAGAAACGTTACGCACCAGTCTATATCTGAGCTGCTATCTACAAGATAGAACATCAATGTGAGGGAGCAATGTATGATCGTTCCAACACCTGGACCTATTGATTTAAACAGCTACAGGTGTCGTTGCCAATACACCACAACAGGGACGGACAGCGCTGTCCCTGGCTGTAGCAGCTGACAGCTCCGGGCTGCACAGGAGATCTCGCAATAATAGTGAGATCTTGTGCATGCCGAGTGAAATGGCCAGAGGTAGAGAGACAGACCATCAGAACTAGGCCGATGCGATGTGGAAGTCTAGTTTTCACTCCCCCACTTCAGCATCCGAGATGTTTTTACATCTTGGCGCTACTGTTTCCTGGTTACCCACGGTAAAGAGGCGATGCAGGAAGTGTTATACCTGTACGATATCTGTCCCTCTCATGGTAACAGTTTCTGAGGTTGAAAAAAAGACAAATTTGTCCATCGAGTTCAGCCTATTTGTGGTCACATACGCTGTATTATTTTTAGGACTAATTTTATCTGCTGTGAATGTCGGCCATTGTTGATTATTCCTGTTTTTTGCTTTGTTTTTTTTAACTATAGTGCGTGATCTACACACCATAACCCTGTATATCCTTATACCTTAGGAATTTATCTAGCCCATAATTAAAAGTATTGACCGAGTCCACCATTACTACTCTCTCAGGAAGGGAAATCATAACACGCATTGTCCTTACTGTGAAGAAACCTTTTCGCCTATGTGTGCAAAATCTCCTCTCCTCCAACATTAACGGATGTCCACATGCCCCCTGTATCATTCTCATCAAAAACAGATCCTCCGCAAGCTCTGTGTATTGTCCCCTTATATATTTGCAAATGTTAATCATGTCCCCTCTTAATCTCCTCTGTTCCAGTGTAAACAAGCCTAGCCTAGCAAGCCTTTCCTCGTATTCCAGCGTCTCTATGCCCTTGATAAGTTTGGTCACCCGCCTCTGAACCTTTTCTAGTTCCAGGATATCCTTTTTGTAGTATGGTGCCCAAAATTGAGCCCAGTATTCAAGATGTGGTCTCACTAGTGACTGTCCATCCCTTGCATCAATTCCCCGCTTTATGCATGCTAATACCTTGTTTGCCTTCTTTGCTGCAATCCTACTTCGGGTACTGCTGTTAAGTTTGTTATCTATGTGAACGCCTAAGTCTTTTTCCAGTACAAAATCCCCTAATCTTACCCCATTCTGTATGTAGATGGTATTTTTGTTCTTGCTACCAAAGTGCATTACCTTACACTTGTCTATACTGAACCTAATTCTCCATTTTGCTGCCCATGCTTCCAGTTTAAATAAGTTGTTCTGAAG
The DNA here is from genome assembly GCF_028390025.1 of Pseudophryne corroboree. NCBI lineage: Eukaryota > Metazoa > Chordata > Amphibia > Anura > Myobatrachidae > Pseudophryne > Pseudophryne corroboree. The sequence continues at coordinate 150,602,761 of NC_086455.1, forward strand.
AGACTCAGCATCTCCCTCCGAATTTATAACCTTACACAGTTTGGTATCGTCTGCAAAAATTGACACCATGCTCTCTAGACCTGCTAGATCATTTATGAAAATGTTGAACAATAGTGGTCCAAGGTGGTCATTCAGAGTTGATCGCTCGCTAGCAGTTTTTAGCAGCAGTGCAGACGCTATGCCGCCTCCCACTGGGAGTGTATTTTAGCTTAGCAGAAGTGCGAACGAAAGGATCGCAGAGCGGCTACAAAATAATTTTGTGCAGTTTCAGAGTAGCTTCACACCTACTCGGCGCTTGCGATCACTTCAGACTATTCAGTTCCTGATCTGACGTCACAAGCACGCCCTGCGTTCGCCCAGCCACGCCTGCGTTTTTTCGAACACTCCCTGAAAACGGTCAGTTGACACCCAGAAACGCCCTCTTCCTGCCAATCACTCTGCAGCTGCCTGTGCGACTGAAAATCATCGCTAGACCCTGTGTAAAATTTACATCGTTCGTTGTAATAGTACGCCGTGCGTGCGCATTGCGCCGCATGCGCAGAAGTGCCGCTTTTTTGCCTCATCGCTGCACAGCGAGCGAATGCAGCTAGCGAACAACTCAGAATGACCACTCAAGTACAGACCCTTGTGGCACACCACTTAGTACTTCAGTATCAATGTTTTATAAGCAAGAAGAGTCGCTTTCATATACTTTACATGTGTTTCTACTATATAAAATATATCCTGTAAACATGTATCACAGGGCGGTCTGTAGGTGCACTGACCTGTTCTCTTTTCTCTGAAAGAAAATGGGATGTCCAAGGCTTTTCCAGCGTAAGTGCACAGCAATGTGTCCACTCCTTCAATAGAAAACGAGGACTCTGGCAAAATAACAAGCTGCAAGGTCTGCACTGCAACGGAGACCCAGTCTATCTTCATGTTCATCAGAAGCTGCTCTAGCATAAGCAAGGGGCTTGAGATGAGATGCTCATAGTTGGAATGCGCAGACTCTGGAAGTGCCAACAGCATCTAGGAACAACACAATGAAATTAAATAACATGGCAGTGGAATGAGTAAAGGCCCTTGCATTCTCTAGCTGTAATACCAAATAAAAACTGGAAACTGGAAAAAGTCTACAAATGTGTAACAATTGGTCATGATGGCTGGAGGTGTGCAATAGACTGTTAAGATGCCATTATTGTCTGGAACCTTTTTATGAAACTTAGCAAAAAATTACAACATACAGTAATAGGAAATTTTTTATTTAGTAAGTTGGGTACCCACTTGTCCAATTTTCATCCAAGCCAACCTCAGACCAACCAGTTGGTCAGACACTGGTACGCTCCCTAACCCTGGGTACACACTTGTCCAATCCTCCGGGGATCCAACTCCAGATCAGACTGTTTATACAATCCTACTGCAGACCTAGTTGCAGATTCCACGACATCCAATCTATGCGTACACATCTGTACAATTTTGCTACAGATCTGCAACTGTAGAAATCGTCTGCTGAAAGGATTGTGTCACTGTATACGCTGTACCAATCTTTGACAAGCCATCTCATAAAGAAGAATTGGTCAAATCCATCTCAGGAGAAGAGTTATCAAGTGATTTGGGGGTATATGCAATTGCCGGCGAATTGCGGCAATTTTTCACCCATTTTTTTTAATTCGACACAATTCGACCGTCGAATTCCGGCAGGTGGGTGCCGGAATTCTACATATTCAATAAAAAAACGGATTCGACAGTCCCGCTGTCGAAAAACGGCCGATTTGACGGATTTTGATTAGATTTTTAAAATGTTAAAAAAATGGGAAAAAACCCGAAAAAAAATTGCGTGGGGTCCCCCCTCTTAAGCAAAACCAGCCTCGGGCTCTTTGAGCCGGTCCTGGTTGCCAAAATAGGGGGGGGGAAATGACAGGGGATCCCCCGTATTTTAACAACCAGCACCGGGCTCTGCGCCTGGTCCAAAAAATACAGGGGACAAAAAGAGTAGGGGTCCCCCGTATTTTTTGTACCAGCACCGGGCTCCACTAGCTGGACAGATAATGCCACAGCCGGGGGTCACTTTTATACAGCGCCCTGCGGCCATGGCATTAAATATCCAACTAGTCACCCCTGGCCGGGGTACCCTGGAGGAGTGGGGACCCCTTCAATCAAGGGGTCCCCCCCCCAGCCACCCAAGGGTGAAGCCCGAGGCTGTCCCCCCCATCCAAGGGCTGCGGATGGGGGGCTGATAGCCTTGAGTAAAATGCACGAATATTGGTTTTTCCAGAACTACAAGTCCCAGCAAGCTGATACTTGGAGAACCACAAGTACCAGCATGCGGGTGGAAAAACGGGCCCGCTGGTACCTGTAGTTCTACTGGGAAAAAAATACCCAAATAAAAACAGGAGACACACACCGTGAAAGTAAAAGTTTATTTCATACATGCCGACACATACATACTTACCTATGTTGACCCGCCGACTGCCACGTCTCCAACGATCCGGGGTACCTGTGAATAAAATTATACTCACCTCAATCCAGTGTCCTGTGATTTGTAATCCACGTACTTGGCAAAGCAAAAAAACGAATACCCGGACCACACGGACTGAAAGGGGTCCCATGTTTACACATGGGACCCCTTTCCCCGAATGCAGAGACCCCCCGTGACTCCTGTCACAGAAAGGTCCCTTCAGCCAATCAGGAAGCGCATTGCACAGCCCCCTCCATTACTTTCAATGGTGGGAACTTTGCGGTCAGCGGTGAGGTCACCCGCAGTCAGCGGCTGACCGCGGGTAACCCCACCGCTGACCGCAAAGTTCCCACATTTGAAACTAATGGAGAGAGCTGTGCGATGCGCTGTCTGCCAGCTCAGACGCGCATACAGCCAATCAGGAGAGTGCCACGAAGTGGCGCTTCCTGATTGGCTGAAGGGACCTTTCTGTGACAGGAGTCACGGGGGGTCTCTGCATTCGGGGAAAGGGGTCCCATGTGTAAACATGGGACCCCTTTCAGTCCGTCTGGTTCGGGTTAATGCGGTTTGTTTTTTTGCCAAGTACGTGGATTATAATAAAAGACCAGGACACTGGATCAGGTGAGTATAATTTTATTTTCAGGTACCCCGGACGTCGACATTGGAGACGAGGCCAGAGTCGGCGTGTCAACATAGGTAAGTATGTGTGTCTGCATGTATGTAATAAAGTTATACTTTTCACGGTGTCTGTGTCCTATTTTTATTTGGGTATTTTTTTTGCAGTAGAACTACAGGTACCAGCGGGCCCGTTTCCCCCCGCATGCTGGTACTTGTGGTTCTCCAAGTACCGGCCTGCGGGGGAGGCTTGCTGGGACTTGTAGTTCTTCTGCAAAAAACAATATTCTTACATTTTACTCAAGGCTATCAGCCCCCCCATCCGCAGCCCTTGGTTGGGGGGGGGGGGGGGGGGGAGGAGACAGCCTCGGGCGTCACCCCTGGCCCTTGGGTGGCTGGGGGGGGGCCTTGATTGAAGGGATCCCCACTCCTCCAGGGTACCCCGGCAAGGGTGACTAGTTGGATATTTAATGCCACGGCCGCAGGGCGCTGTATAAAAGTGACCCCCGGCTGTGGCATTATCTGTCCAGCTAGTGGAGCCCGGTGCTGGTACAAAAAATACGGGGGACCCCTACTCTTTTTGTCCCCCGTATTTTTTGCACCAGGACCAGGCGCAGAGCCCGGTGCTGGTTGTTAAAATACGGGGGATCCCCTGTCATTTTTTTCCCCGTATTTTGGCAACCAGGACCGGCTCAAAGAGCCCGAGGCTGGTTATGCTTAGGAGGGGGGACCCCACGCATTTTTTTTTCAGATTTTTACCATTCCATTAAAAAAAAAATAATAATAATAATAATAATAATAATAATATTTTTAAAAATATATAAATAATACTAGTGCCTCCAAAATAGACAAACCAAGTACCTAATCCCTTCTAATATAAATAGATATGCTATTACCAATAAAAAAAACACCAAAAAAAAACATGTTTTAAAAATGTTTTATTAGATTCCGCCAGCAAAGTGTGGCGGATTGAAAATGACGAATTTACTGTCTAAAAGCACTGTTTGTCGAATTTACAATCTTCAATTGAATATACTTTTGTCGAATTGCCGCATTTGTACCATTGCAGAAATGTCGAATTTGACAAATGTCGAATTTCAAGAAGTCGAATTTGGAAAGTCCGTTTTTTTGACAAAAAGTACTGAACTGCATTGTCGAATTTTTTTTTGGGCCGAAAATGTCCCGTTTTTCGACATTTTCGGGAATTCGACCGCAATTGCATATACCCCTTGGTCTTCTGATATCTTAGCAGGTTTAAAAATCTTTTGTCAAGACCAGATGACCAGGATTGAATGAAACCAGAGTTAAGTGTAAACGAGCATGCCAGTAAAATAGAACCAACAGCTACATCCCACACGAGTCAGCCTTTAAGGAAGCCATTCTACCTCTAGCAGCCTCGGAAAGTTTTGAAATTGCTACACAGGCTTATGAGCTACTAAATGCCCCATGAATCATTATTTAAAAAAAAATTATAATAAAAAAAATTCAGATATAAATGTTAGGACACCTGTGAAAAGGAAAAGACTTTCTAGTTTGCAATTTTGTGTTTGTGCTTTTGTTTGGTTTTTGTTTTTGTTTTTTAGTTCGTAGTTGTCTTACCTTTGATCCCATGTATATGTTTCTTATGTCTTCACAATTCATCTCCAGAAGATTAGTTTGAAAATGTGTCAGTAAGTACTCAGACAAAAAGTGGCTAGCGAATATGCTGGGTTTTTGGAGTAGCGCTTGCTCGGTGATCACTAGTCGTAGACTCTGTTCTTCAACTCTCTTCAGCAGCTATAGGTGAACAGGACACACAAATGTTATCACACAGTCCGGATATAGACTGACCTGTGTCCTTAATTGTCAAAGCACTGTACACCCCCTAGTGTGGCAAACCTACCTAAAATTAAAATAAAACAAATTAAATGTAATCAACTCCTCACCCATCGCCAGGCTGAAGTGACGGCTCACTCTGCCACCCAGGTCAAATGTAAAGGTTTTGGGGTTGTGGTTACCGTCAGTAACCTGTCAACAAGCAATCTCCGACAAAAAGGGTCTGCGTACTACTGGAGTGCTGTGGTGTAGGAGCATATTTGGGGCAACCACAGGGGGTCAATCCCTGGCACTTGGCCCCACTTACTACAAAGTAGTGACTAACTCCTGCAGAACATCTCTTGCTGGTGACTGCGGCTGGGATACTCCAACCACTTACTCTAGATTAGGACTGAGCAGGGACTCATCTGTATATTAATGTCAAGCAAGTCAAACACAATTGATTTGGGGCCCCTCTTTATAATTCAAACCCACTGACAGGGTAGCCCAGCTGAGTCTCCCTTTGACCAGTCTGGTGTAAGTGCTAGAGCAGTCTGCGTAACTGTATTTCACTCCACTATAGATTTTTCCCCATTACCAATGAAGTCAAACATATTTTATATTTTCATTATTGGCTGCAGCTAACTACCTAGGCCCTTCACTTCATAGGAGTAGTATAATAGACTATGGGGCAGATTTATTAAGCCTGGTGAAGTGATACAGTGGAAGGTGATAACGCACCAGCCAATCAGCTCCTGTAATTTTTCAAACCCAGCCTGTAACATGGCAGTTAGGAGCGGATTGGCTGGTGCGTTATCACCTCCACTTTATCACTTCACCAAGCTTAATACATCTGCCCCTATGTTACATAGGCAGGCTGCAGGACACTTTGAGACCCTTTGTGTAGTGATCACTTCAGCATAACACATACCTCAGAGCACTTACCTGAAGAGACCTGTCTGTGTCTTTATTCTCCAGAAGATGTAGCAGATGCTCGCAGTGAAGACTTATCAATAGATCTTTAGGAATCGGATAAAAGAGCCCCCAGTCCTCACACAATGTATAATCCTACATCAAGGAAAAGCATGTACAAGTACAGTGACTCCGGAATACAGCATACCATTCATCACATTGGATTAACTGCAAAGACAATAGTGTGTATATACACAGTGGTGGCCAAAATTGAGGACACTTTTTGAAATGTGAATGTTTTTCAACTTCGAATGCTTATAAAAACTGTTACACTTCACGCAGTGCAATGATTCATATATCAAATGAAGGAAATTGTAATGCTGAATTCAACACAACAAACAGTGGACAAATATTTGCTTTATGCAGTGAAAACACCACTTAGGACAGTGACATCATAAGTACACAGGGATTTTCACCCTGTCAGTATTTCGTTGGGTATCCTTTATATTTCAAGACAGCAGCACAGCGACGTAGCATTGAGCCAACCAATGTTTGGAGCTCTTCCTTCTTTATTATGTGGTGCAGACACCAACTATGGCTTGAGGAGAAGAAATGTTGTACTCCGTGCATGAAGGGATTGTTTACTGTAAGGGTAATATGAATATGGAATACACTGCCAGAGAAGGTTGTAATGGCGGACTCCATCCATGCGTTTAAAAATGGGTTGGATACATTTCTAACAGAAAAAGATATATGAGGCTTTAGCCTTTAACCTGAATAGAATAGGGAATCCAATAAAATTCAGGTTGAACTCGATGGACTACTAGTCTTTTTTCAACCTCACCTACTATGTTACTATTTTCCTGGTTTATAGGGACAGTATGGTAAGTCTAGTTATGGGGATTACGCTCCGACTTCTTTAAATTGCTGTCAAGACAGAATAAATACAGTATTATGGTTTTCACATTATCCCCTGACTTTTTTTTATGATGGCATAAGGACAGACTAAGGTAAAGCTTGCAAAACAAAATGTGCTCAGATTCTGTTTTTGCCCAACTAATTACAAAAATATATAAAAAATATATATAAAATAAAAATGATAAACACTCCACAATAATTCTTTATTAATATAAACAATGTGAATGAAAGAAAATCAAGTCTCTACACCATACCTTAGCATCTAGGATAACGGAAATTACTGCCTGTGGATCTTTACTGCAGTCTTCTTTTAAAACTTGCCAACTCTCCCAGGGTATATCTTCTTTAAGACTAAGAATCTGAAGGAGGGAGTTCAAAATACAGTGACATTTTTGAAGTTATTTACAAGGAGAAAAAAATACAGAAGACGTATTACAAGTTGAGAAAGGTCTTTAAAAATGAAAAGTAGTAATAACGTGAAGTATGTTTTCTAAATGTAAATGGTTTGGGCACAGGGCGTGAGTTGCGGTTTCTCAGTTAAAGAAAACAAAACAAAACAGAGGGACAAGTAACATTGGTGATCATTCCAAGTTGATCGCTAGCTGCATTCGTTCGCTGTGCAGCGATGATGCAAAAAAACGGCACTTCTGCGCATGCGGCGCAATGCACAATGTACTTTTACAACGAACGATGTCGGTTCACACAGGGTCTAGCGATCCTTTTCAGTCGCAATGGCCGCCGCAGAGTGATTGACATGAAGTGGGCGTTTCTGGGTGTCAACTGACCGTTTTCAGGGAGTGTTCGAAAAAACGCAGGCATGGCAGGAAAAACGCAGGCGTGGAAGGAAAAATGCAGGCGTGGCTGGGTGAATGCAGGGCGTGTTTGTGACGTCAAAACAGGAACTGAACAGTCTGAAGTGATCGCAAGCGCTGAGTAGGTTTTGAGCTACTCTAAAACTGCACAAAAAAAACTTGGCCGCCGCTCTGCGATCCTTTCGTTCGCACTTCTGCTAAGCTAAAATACACTCCCAGTGGGAGGCGGCATAGCGTTTGCACGGCTGCTAAAAACTGCTAGCAAGCGATCAACTCGGAATGACCACCATGGAGCAGTAAGAACTACAGTAAGTAAAGCCAAGCAATCTACTCTGTAATCTACAGATGCGTCCTTCTCATCTAGCCTCTGGACATGCACACAAGACGTACGAGAGCAGCCAGCTCACATGCCACATGGCCGGCACCGAGCGTCTTTTCCCCCCAACTGCGGCTGTATCTGAATACAAAATGCTACGCTAATACTGTAAAACACTAACATAGCATTTCATATGCAGTCGCACACAGAATATAGGCATGCCACATATTTAATCAACAAAGTCTGCTTGTGCATCTTAAAAAAAAAAAAAAGACACTCTGCGTTAGTTAACGCACTCACAACTAGGTGCGACTAGAAGGGCTGTTTAACATGACTGCCGCAACAGTGAGGGAGGAGGACGCATCTGTATCACCCCACAATACACAGTATACCATTTAGTGGCCAGCAATGGGGGGGGAAAAAGAACATTTCCATTTCTTGTATATACTCAGTGAAACAGTGTGCCAATATCAAACCAGAGCGGTCCTGTAAAAACAACACATTTGTGCCATTACATGTAAATTGTAGAGTGTAGCATAATGCCAGCATAAAAAGTGACACTCCGTGGTGTCTAATGCCTTAAACAAGTTAACAAAAATAGCAACAAATAGCCCCGTTTTGCACCAGATGACCTTACGAATATGTGCGTTAATCTGCTACTTTACACCAGTTCTTTTGTGATTAAAAATACTAATAAGTACTAAATAAACTAATAGAGAATTAAGATACACAACGGAGAAAAAAAAGAATATTTTGGTACATACCAGACAAATCCTTTTCTTAGAATCCACAAGGGACACTGGAGTACTCTTGGGATATGGAAAAGGGCGTTAGCAGGGATAGGCATATTTAAATTAGTAACCCTCCACCCCCTCCATACTCCAAAGTGCCTCAGTGTTTTTTTACTGAACCGAACAGGAGCAAAAGAGAGGATGAACAATGGAGAATTACATATAATATTATAACATAACGGACAACTATAAAGTTGACACATAACGGACAACTAGAAAGTTGACCCGACAACATATAATCACCTTAACATTTGAACTAGTCGGTGAGAATGTGTTACAATAAGATTTACTGAACTTACCACGACTGGTGAAACTGCTCTGGTCGGGCGTCCAGTGTCCCCTGTGGATTCAAAGAAAAGGATTTATCTGGTAAAGTACCAAAATCCTCTTTTCTTTCTCATCCACTAGGGGTCACTGGAGTACTCTTGGGACGTACCAAAGTTTCCCCCTAGGGCGGGAGAGCTGGTTGGCACCTGTAACACTAGACGGCCAAAGCTAGATGCTGATGCCGCAAACGTATCAAACTTGTAAAAGCGCACAAACGTGTGCACTGATGACCATGTAGCTGCATGGCAAAGTTGCGTCGTAGAAGCTTCACGACCTGCTGCCCATGACATTCCCACAGAACGCATGGAATGTGCTGAAACGGATGCAGGCGGTTGTAGACTAGCATGACAGTAAGATTCACGAATGGTCAGTTTAATCTATCTAGCCAAGGTCTGTTTGGAAGCTGGCCAACCTATCTTGACTGCATCATAGAGAACAATCTATCCATTGTAGGTACTGTTGATGTTCGGGCTACATAAACACAAAGTGCGCGTACCACATCCAAAGTAGCTGGAGTTTCTGAACCTTCTGAAAAAAAACAGGAACTACGATTGGTTGATTGATGTGAAAAGAAGATACTACCTTCGGTAGAAAAAAGCGTGATTCGTCCAAAGTTCCGCTCTGTCATCATGAAACACCAGATACGGTGGCTTGCATGATAAGGAACCCAAATCTGAAACATACCTTGCTGAAAGTTAAGGCTAGGAGAGACACGGTTTTCCAAGTTAGAAACTTAACACCCACTTGTTGTAAAGGTTCAAAACTTGAAGACTGCAAAAAATCTAAAACTAGATTCAAGTCCCATGGCGCTGTAGGTGGTATAAAAAGAGGTTGAACTCTAAGGACACCTTGCAGGAAAGTGTGAACTCTTGGCAGAGCCAGATTAAGGGGGGGGGGGGGGGGGGGACTAGGTACATTACCCTGGTTCCCCCTATCCCAGGGTTCCCCCGTCCCTTCCACCTACTACAGGCCATTTGTGCAGTGCTGGCTTCACTGTAGAGGTTTTTTTTGCAGTTTCTTTTAAAAGGGGGCGTGACCAAAATGTTGTGGTTAGGCCACGCCTCCAAATTTGCCTGGATCCATTGCTCTCTCTGGAACCTTGCCCGCCTACACCTCGATCAGACCTACAGTAGCCAGAGGAGGTAATTACACATTGGCACTCAGACTTTTTCAAAGTGCAAGTGTGTTAAAGCATTATATATACAGCCAATGTCCGCTGTATCTATGATACTCTAATACACTTGCACTTCGAAAAAGTCTCTGAGTGCCGCTGCCTGTTTCCTGATGGTTTCCTGTATCCAGTGTGAATATCAAAAAATAAATTACACACACACACTAATCGATGGGGGCCCCCTGGCCTCCCGGAGCTTTAATCCAGCTCTGACTGTTGGCAAAAGGGCCAAACGCCTTTGAAAGAAGATTGACAAGGCAGAAACATGCACCTTTAATGTAGCTAAACGTCGTCCTCCGTAACATGGTCGGTATAACAGACTCTGGAACGCCCTCTCTCGTCTTGAGAGCGGTTTCAACAGCCACCCCATCAAAAGCAGCCACGCTAAATCGGGGTAAAGGAACTGACCCTGCTGTAGTAGGTCTGGATATAGCGGAAGCGGCCAAGGATAGTCTGCGAGTAGACCGCAGAGATTCGAGAACCATGCTCTCCGAGGCCAATGAGGCGCCACTAGTATGACGGTCATGGATTCTCATTTGATCTGCTTTAGCAACCAAGGAAGCAGCGGAAATGGTGGAAAACAGATACACAAGGCTGTACAGTCACGCTATTGTGAGAGCAGCCACTGTCACTGCCTTTGGATCTCTTGTTCTGGACACATACTGGAGTGTCTGATGATTTTGGTGAGAAGCCATTAGATTCACCTGTGGGTAACCCCACTGTTGGACTAACATCTGGAACACTTCTAGATGTAAGGCTCATTCTCCTGGATGAAAATCCTGATGACTGAGATAATCTGCTTCCCAGTTGTCCACTCCTGTAATGAACACTGCCGATAATATCACTTGGTGATGCTCGGCCCAATTCAGGATTCAAGCAACTTCTCGCATGGCCATGTGACTTTGAGTCCCTCCTTGTTTGTTGATGTATGCGACTGCCATTGCGTTGTCTGACTGATCTTGAACGGTCTGAGACTGGAGTATGTGATCTGCCTGTCGCAGCGCGTTGTAAATTGGCCTGAGTTGCCGGACATTTATTGACAGTAATCTTTCTCGGTCTGACCATAGACCCTGAAGCTGACAATGTAGGACCACTGCTTCCCAACCTCTGAGACTTGCGTCCGTCGTCAGAATGATCCAATTCCAGACTACAAACCTTTTTCCCGCGGTGAGATTGTGTATGTGGAGCCACCAAAGTAGTGATACTCTGGCCCTTGGACACAATCTGATGAATTTGTAGATGAGAGTCTGACCACTGAGCGAGAAGGTCCAGTTGAAAAGGATGTGAGTGAAATCTTCCGAACTGGAGTGCTTCGAAAGATGCCACCATCTTTCCTAACAGTCGAATGCACAAGTGCATCGAGACTGTCCGTGGTTTGAGTACTAACTGTACCAGATGACGAATACTTTGCGCTTTCTGTTCTGGCAGGTAAATTTGTTGATACATCGTATCGAGAATCATTCCTAGAAATTTAATTCTTTGAGACGGTACAAAGCTTGATTTTTTGAAGTTGACAATCCAACCGTGCTGAACTAGTACATTGTACGTCAGTAAGGCATTTTGAAGGAGTATTTGTTGAGATGGAGCCTTGATGAGAAGGTCGTCTAAGTACGGAACAATTATCACTCCCAGGGATCTGAGATGAACTATCATCACAGACATCACCTTTGTGAATACCCAAGGCGCTGATGAGAGGCCAAACGGTAGAGCCTGAAACCGATAATGGTTTTGTTGTACTGCAAACCTTAAGTACACCTGATGCGGTGGCCAAATCAGGATGTGTAAGTACACTTCCTTGAGATCCAGCAAAATCATGAATTCCTGTGATTCTAAACCTGCAATCACTGACCGCAGGGATTCCATCTTGAATCTGTAGTAAGTGACATACTGATTGGGCCCCTTCAGGTTCAATATCGGTCTGACCAAGCCAACCAGCTTTGGTACTACAAAAAGACTGGAATAAAACCCTTGACCTTGTTGATGTACTGGTACCTGAACCAAAACTGCTGAATCTACGAGAGACTGAATAGTGGTCTGCAGAACTCCCCTCTTGTCTGCTGACACAGGCAGACCCGTCTTGAAAAACCGCATTGGTGGTAGACAATCGAACTCTATTTTGTAACCTCTGAACACTAAATTGCAAATCCACCCATCTGTGGATGTCTGAAACCATGCCAAGTGAAACGTCTGAAGGCATGCTCCCACAACTGAAGATCCGAGATGGGCTGGAAGCCCGTCATGCCACTGGCTTGTCAGCGGACCTGACGACGGTTAGTGGTTTGTTGAAAACAACGTCCTCTACCACGTCTACTCTGTATGGTTGTTCCTCTAGCACGGCCTCAAAAGGACTGTGGTCTAAAAGATTTGAACGCTGGTCCAGCCTATTTCCTTTTAGGAAATGGTGGGGGCAATGGCAGGAAAAGAGACTTTCCCCCAGTAGCCTGAGAAATCCATTTGTCCAATTCAGGACCAAATAACATATTGCCAGTGTAAGGCAATGTTTCTATTGCTCATTTTGACTCTGCCTCAGCCTGCCAAGAACACAGCTAAAGCGCCCGTCGAGCCGCAACTAGTGATGCTGAAATCCGAGATGCTGAAATCCGAGAACTAACCTGGCCAACGCCTTGTTAACCCAAACTCCAACTAAAGCAGGTCTAAGCAACACCCCTACTGCTGTATACACTGACTTTAGCATAGCTTCAGGTTTATGCTCTGAAGGGTCTTTAAGCGCTGTTGCGGCTGAAACTGGAATGTTTAACTTCTTTGAAAGTTTTGAAACCAAGGAATCCACTGTTGGTGGATTTTCCCATTTAGTAGTCATAGACTATGGGAACGGGTAATTAGACAGAAACTGCCTAGCCATAGAAAACAGTTTATCTGGATTTTTCATGCTTCCGTTAACTGCTTATTAAGAGAATCTGAATAGAGAGAACACAGAGTTGCCCTCTGATTTTTTTGCAAATAAAACCTCATCATTTGAAAGAGGTTCCTCGGTTTCAGAAAAATTTAGAACCTGGCGTACTGTCCTGATGAGATTATCAATGGCCGGAATCAGTAACCTCACTATCTGACTCACTATCTGGCCCAATTCACCTTCCTCTGGTTCCTCCTGAGATATAAGGTCTGGCATTGAATAGTCAGATTGCAACACAGCTGCAGCCGATAAATTATGAGACAAATGATGACTACTCTTAGGAACTGAGCTATACCTGGACTTTTGTAAACCCTGCAAAGTTCTAGACATATCCTGAGCCAAGTGTGGCTGCTCATACAGTATTAACCTAGAATCAGACTTAGCCGCCTCATGTTCTTTACGCGCAGCAGCCAACTCTGATTTTAACTCAGTCATCACACCTGCCATCATCGCCCAAGGAGGATCAGGGCAGAGGTTCGTATTTGGACCCATATTTGCCAGACACACTGCGCAAGTGGAAGTTCCATCAGGTAACACACTCTCACAGACATCGCAGACAAGCTGCTTCTTTGATTTTGCATTAGCTTTACTCATCATGCACACAGACAGGTACACAGTGAAACACAAGTTCCCACAACTAAAAATTTTAACTAAAGTGTGTATAAGCCAGAAGTGCACTGCACCTGGTCCACACAAAAATCTGTTAAATATGCGTTTCACTGAATTTCCTACTATTACCCTTGCCCCCTCTGGAGGCTGCATGTTGTAGGGCCAAGCAAATTCCTATAGAAAGAAACAGGAAGTTATATAAAATGGCTTCCCACCATGTGCATTTTGTAAAACATATACACAATAGACTCCTATATGTCTAAGACATGTCCTAACATAGTTCAGACTTAATAGCCTGTAGAACTAACAATCCAAGTCCATCCCCTCTTATGTGAGGGGAATGCTGGACTAGGGACACCCATTAGCTGTCACCCACTACTTGCCTGCAAATACTGACCTTTTCAACTGAAGCCTAACCTCCTCTGTGTGAGAGGCAATGGCAACTGTGAGCCGGAGCACAGGGGGTGGCCAGCGGCAGCAGGGGAAGCCAGCAAATCTAATGGGCAATAGTGCCAGGTGGGCTGCGGCAGCAAGGGAAGCTGTCCGCGGCAGTGATCAGGTAACGGCACCCAGCGCAGGCTCTAAGGCGGAGCACAGCGGGCGCCCAGTGGCGGCAGCATGGATGACCATGGCTAGGCTGGGGGGTGAGGCAGACGAGCCTGTGACGCAGCGCTGCAGTACACAAACTCACCACACATGGCGGGCGGCAGCATGAGCTGACCGCCCCGCACCCACAGAACTATACTGGCCAACAAAGCAGCGGCAGTGTGAGCTGCCTGCCCGATCCTTACCTTGAGAATGTGGAGGCTCTGACGGGGCTTCTCTTCCAAACGTCGTCCAGCTCATGCAGCCTTAGGCTGAAATCAGCACACTATGATTAGGTCTATGGCGGGGCTCCGCTCCTGAGCGCCGACAAGCCAATGCTGCACTCAGCAGCACTCCCAAAACCAGACCTACGCTACTTGGTAAGCTGGAAAGTGATTTGGAATTGCTAAAGAAAAATATCTTTAAAATGAAAAGTTAAGTCTGGAGTTTCCAAACGCGTGTCATCTCGGTGAGGCACAAAATAAAACATTGAGGCATCTTGGGAGTATGGAGGGGGTGGAAGGTTACTAATTTAAATATTTAAATGTGCCTATCGCTGCTAACGCCCCATCCATATCCCAAGAGTATTCCAGTGACCCCTAGTGGATGAAAAAGAAATATGCAGTCTGAGTAAAAGGGCAAGAGACCACGCCTCGCATCATTATGCTTAATCTGCTGCTTCATTCCAATTTCATTGCAACAAAAAGACTAATCCTAAACTGATGCAGAGTGGAACACAAGTCAGCTATAGCTGCTCCCTCATTCTACGCACGGAACTAAAAGAGTACATGCAGAGATGTATACATCTGTTTGAGCACTATCCGCATGCCAGATTTCATAGAAGTCATCATTATCATCTGCCCACTTGCACCTGCCTATCCCCGGTGCAAATGGTATGTTTGAAAGCAGGCGTATTTAAGTGAATGAACATAACTGCTTAACCCGCGTGATCTTAGTGAATTTAACACTTAAATTGACCATACACCTAAAGATTTATTAGCCAATCTGGTTGGTTGGAACAAAAATCTGGTAATGTTGTATGGGAGCAAATGATAAATGACCACTTGCTCCCAAACACTAAAAATAGTCAAAAATGGTCAGAGAAATTGGTTAAATCCATTTGATTTAACCAATTTGTCTGAACGCCCATTTTTGTCAGTTTTACAGCATTTCGGCGCAAATGGTCATTTTCTCCCATACATTACCAGATTTTCATTCCAACCAGCCAGACTGGACATTAAATCTTTAGGTGTATGGTCAGCTTAAGTGAGAACACCCTGTCACAGCCCAGTTACACCCTTTCAGAATGAAGCGGAGATGTGCTTGGTTTCTGCACATGCCGAGAGTGAAAACACGCAATATGTGCTCGCAGATGGGTTCAGCACTGCATCAGCTCCACTGCTGCAGCACTAAACATCCACTACAACTAAATAAGGAAACAATGGGCCTAATTCAGACCTATTCGCAGCAGCAAAATTGTTTTCTAATGGGCAAAACCATGTGCACTGCAGGTAGGGCAGATATAACGTGCAGAGAGAGTTAGACTTGGGTGGGTTATTTTGTTTTTGTTCAGGGTAAATACTGGCTGCTTTATTTTTACACTGCAATTTAGATTTCAGTTTAAACACACTCCACCCAAATCTAACTCTCTCTGCACATGTTACATCTGCCCCACCTGCAATGCACATTGTTTTGCCCATAAGTACACATGGTTTTGCCCATTAGAGAACAACTTTGCTCCTGCGACCAGGTCTGAATTAGGCCCAATATCAAGCATTGCTACCTTCCGGTACATGTCCAATTCCTTCCTTTTGGACTGCAGCTCCAGTTTAAGGTTGTCATCAATATCAGTCTCACACACACAATAAGACAAAATCTCCATGCAAGAGTCCAAAGGCCATTTTTCCAAAAAACGGAGAACCACTTCGCTTCTTAATGTGGGATCTTTAACGGCAAATATGAACTTCCAGCCTTCTTTTTCTAAAAAAAAATAATAAAAAAGAATACAAATTACCATTAGGGTGAGCTTTAACTATTGTTTATTATTACAAGACCAAGATTAAAAAAATAACGATAACTCAGTGGTAGCGATAGTCAGCATCCCGGCCGCAGAATGCCTATTTTGCCTTTGGCGACTGCAACAATGCCCCTTGTGAGCTTGCTGCACTCGCCACACTGCAGGCTCGGTGGCGAGTGACACCCATGGGTGGGAATAGTTTCCGTTAGTCGGCATGCCAACTGTCGATATTTTTAAGGTGTCGGGATGTAGGCGTCAGTATTGTGACTGGCGGTCTTCTGACCACCGGTCATATAACTACATCCCTTGCCTATATGCTACCTGCTTAACCACTTGCATGGCTTGGTTGCCACAGGCTGGGCTTTTCCCGACATGGTTGCATCTGATGCGACCATTCAAAAACGCCCACTAGGCGGAAGTCAGAAGATGATCTTCAAGAAGCCGACAATCTCAGAGGGACCTCCCCATCCTTCGGCATCCTTGGACCCTACCCAAGTGCCTGCTATGCTGTCGATCACTGCTGATTGGGCAGCCTTGCAGCAACCCTCCACTTGGCAGCTGGAGAGAGGAGCAACCTGCAGGAAAGTGTAAAGCTGCTACGTCGCAACGTATCGATCATCTTTGGTCCAATATACATCGATCAACATTTCAATTGATATTTTATAAAATTAGTGTAATTAAAAAAAAGTGCTATTTTATTTTTTAAATGGATACTTTTTAAATAGATTTTCTTAACCTAATTCAATCATTAAAAAAAACAATTTCTAAGCAGTTTTGGGTAAAAGTACTGGCCAGTTAAGTGGATTACATGGCTTGCATTGAGCTTTATGATATACACTCATTCGTCCATCTTCCTCCATGCAAGTTAATCATTTCGTGATGCACGCTTACCTTCAGCAGCAGCACAGCACAGTAGGGCATCTCTGACCTTCTCAAGGTCCTTCAGGTCACGGTCATACAGACTTAACACCTTGAACGCATTTATCCAGTCCTTCTTTGAAAGCGCTTCTTGGAGAGCTTCGGTTACTACACCTGTAGCTGAAGTGGAGTGGAGCCCTAGAAGAACCAAGGCGGCACACGGCTTCCCACAGACAGGACTGCTGAACCCATTGGCTTCCTGTGGACCATCCCGAAAAGGTTCAGACATTAAGTTAATGAACCTCTGCAAGACTGGAAACTCTGAAAGCAAGGAGTCACATTCCTTAGCAATGGCCTCCATTTCTAAGGGACTCTCTTTCTTGTTGCCTCGTAGCTCCATCCAGGATAGACCTGATTTTGTTGGCTTTAGGCTTTTAGTAGCACCTAAGCAGGCTATGGCTGCTGCCAGAGAGGATTTGGTTTTTAAAAAGTTCAAGGCAGATGCAGTGAGAGTGTACGGGGTAAAGTCAGGAGAAAATGCTTTGCATATATCACTGTCCTCTCCATCCTGGACACACATGGAGACTGGTATAGGAATGTTGGGTAATGTGACCTCCACACACTGCTGTACTGAATGTTGAATGCTGAGAGACAGAGATTGTGCTTGGCTCACTTTCCTTGCATGACAAATAGACAGAGGCTCACAGCAGTAATCTACAATCACCTGCTCTACATCCAAGCCCAAATTCTCTTTCTTCAACAATGAAGACAACCTGACAAGTACAATGAAACAGGTTTTACTTATAAGTAG
Source organism: Pseudophryne corroboree (assembly GCF_028390025.1). NCBI lineage: Eukaryota > Metazoa > Chordata > Amphibia > Anura > Myobatrachidae > Pseudophryne > Pseudophryne corroboree. Next base: position 150,620,648 of record NC_086455.1, read on the forward strand.
CATTCTAAATACGGTATATTTACACTGAAACAAAGAAAAACTTCATTTAGCTGATATTATTCCAGAATATTTTTGGAGGGCAGCTCCAAAATAGGATTTTAATTACCTGTCGGTAAATCCTTTTCTCGTAGTCCGTAGAGGATACTGGGGTCCACATTAGTACCATGGGGTATAGACTGGTCCACTAGGAGCCATGGGCACTTTAAGAAATTGATAGTGTGGGCTGGCTCCTCCCTCTATGCCCCTCCTACCAGCCTAGTCTAGGAAACTGTGCTCGAGGAGACGGACATAACTTTGAGAGAAGGATATAAAAAGGATAGTGAGATTCCGAACCAGCAAACACAAACTAGAGGAAAGCCAAGCTATCCAAACTTTAAACCAGGAAGCGCAGCCCCTGAACCAACAATACTTAACCAAGTAAAAGTGCAGGAAGAAACGAAGCACCGGGCGGGCGCCCAGTATCCTCTACGGACTACGAGAAAAGGTTTTACCGGTAGGTAATTAAAATCCTATTTTCTCTTGCGTCCTAGAGGATACTGGGGTCCACATTTGTACCATGTGGATGTACCAAAGCTCCCAAACCAGATGGGAGAGTGCTGAGGTTCCTGCAGTACTGATTGACCAAACTGAAGGTCCAAAGAGGCCAAAGTATCAAACTTTAAGAACTTAGCAAACGTGTTCGAACCTGACCAAGTAGCTGATTGGCAGAGCTGTAAAGCCGAAACACCCCGGGCAGCTGCCCAAGAAGAACCCACCGACCTAGTAGAGTGGGCATGTACAGATTTTGGACACGGCAAACCTGACGTGGAATAAGCATGCTGGATAGTAAGACTGATCCAGCGTGCAATTGTCTGCTTTGAAGCAGGACACCCAATGTTATTGGAATCATAGAGAACAAACAGCGAGTCAGATTTCCTGTGAAGAGCTGACGCTTCACATAGATCTTCAAAGCATTCACAAAATCCAAGACTTTGAAGTAACTGAGGTGACGGTAACCACCGGAACCACAATAGGTTGGTTGATATGAAACGCAGACACCACCTTTGGAAGACATTGCTGACCAGTTCTGAGTTCAGCCTTATCTTCATGAAAAATCAAATAGGGGCTTTTGTGAGACAACGCCCCAAGCTCCAATATACACGCCTCGCAGAAGCCAAGGCCAACAGCGTGACGGCCTTCCACGTAAGAAACTTGACGTCAACGTCCTGTAAAGGCACAAACCATTCTGATTACAGGAACTGCAATACCACGTTGAGATCCCAAAGTGCCGTTGGAGGCACAAAGGGCGGTTGGATGTGCAGAACCCCCCTCAAAAATAGCTGAACCTCAAGGAGAGAAGCCAATTGTTTCTGGAAGAAAATGGATAAGGCCGAAATCTGGACTTTCATGGAGCTTAAACGTAGGCACACATCCACACCTGACTGCAGGAAAAGGATAAAACATCCCAGTTGAAATTCCACCGCAGGGAATATCCTGTACTCACACCAAGAGATGTATTTTTTCTAAATACGGTGGTAATGTTTAGACGTTACCCCCTTTCTGGCTTGGATCAGGATTGGAATAACCCTATCCGGGATGCCTTTCCAGGCTAAAATTTGACGCTCAACCTCCATGCAGTCAAACATGGCCATGGTAAGTCTTAATAGATGAACTGCCCCTGTTGGAGAAGGTCTTCGCGAAGAGGTAGAGGCCATGGGTCCTCTATGAGCATCTCCAGTAGATCCGCATACCAAGCCCTTTTTGGCCAGTCTGGAGCAATGAGAATTGCTTGAACCTTTTCCCTTTTTATTCTTTTGAGAATCTTTGGGATCAATGGGAGTGGTGGTAACACTAACACCATATGGTAGACCCATGGAGTCACCAGAGCTTCCACCTGCCACTGCCTGTGGGTCCCTCGACTTGGAACAATACCGCTTGAGCTTCATGTTGAGATGAGAGGTCATGTCGATTTGTGGTATTCCCCACTGATGTGTAAAGCACCTTAACACCTTCGGGTGAAGGCCCCACTGTCCTAGGTGGAGGTCGTGTCTTCTGAGGAAGTCTGCTTCCCAGTTGTCTACTCCCGGAATGAAGATCGCGGACAATGCCACAGCAAGTCTTTCTGCCCAGAGGAGAATCCTTGTTACCTCCGACATTGCTGCTCTGCTCTTCGTTCCACCTTGTCGGTTTATGTACGTTACTGCCATCACACTGTCCGACTGAACCTGAATGGCTTGATCTTGAAGAAGATGCGATGCCTGTAGCAGGGCGTTGTATAGGGCCCTTAGTTCCAGAATGTTGATTGGAAGAATGGCTTCGTGACTTGACCATTTTCCTTGGAACAGTTCCCCCTGGGTGACCACTCCCCAACCTCTGAGGCTCTGAGGCTTGCGTCTGTGGTTAGCAGAATCCAATTTTGAATCCCGAACCTTCGGCTCTCGGTCAGGTGAGAAGTCTGAAGCCACAACAGAAGAGAAATCCTGGCTTTTGGCGACAGACAGATCCTCTGGTGCATGTGAAGATGCAATCCGGACCATTTGTCCAACAGATCCAGCTGGAAGGGCCGTGCGTGAAACCTTCCATACTGCAGCGCCTCGTAAGCGGCTACCATCTATCCCAGAAGGCGAATGCATAGATGCACCGATACCCGGGTTTGTCTTAGAACATCCCACACCATCGACTGGATCACCAATGCCTTTTCCAACGAAAGGAATACCTTCTGTGCCTCCGTATCCAGTAGCATCCCCAGGAAGCCTCTGTGTTGGTTCCAGGAGAGATTTTGGTAGGTTCAGAATCCACCCGTGATCCTGGAGTAGTCGGGTTGAGAGGGCAATGTTGACTAACAACCTCTCCCTGAATGGTGCTTTAATCAGCAGATTGTCCAGGTACGGTATTATGTTCACTCCCTGTTTGCGGAGGAGAAACAATTTCTGCCATTACCTTGGTGAACACTCTCGGTGCCGTAGAGAGGCCAAATGGCAGGGCCTGGTACTGGTAGTGACAGTCCTGTAAGGTAAACCTTAGATAAGCCTGATGAGGCGGCCAAATCGGAATATGAAGGTACGCATCCTTGATATCCAGAGACACCAAGAATTCCCCCTCTTCGAGACCTGAGATCACTGCTCTCAGAGACTCCATCTTGAACTTGAACACCTGTATATATGGGTTCAACGACTTGAGATTTAAAATGGACCTTACCGAACCGTCCAGTTTCGGAACTACAAACAGGTTGGAATAATAGCCCTGGTTTTGCAGCTGAAGTGGAACTGGAACAATGACCTGAGTATGTACCAGTTTTGAATTGCTTCCTGTAAAGTCATACTTGCTTCTTGAGAAGCTTGTGAGCCGGATTTGAAGAATCTGTGAGGTGGGAGTTCCTGAAACTCCAGTCTGTAGCCCTGGGCTATAAGATCTTTGACCCAGGGATCCTGGCATGACGTTGCCCATGTGACTGAAGAATCTCAATCGGGCTCCCACCTGCCTGTCTTCCAGGCAGTGCGGACCACTGTCAAGCTGAAGGCTTAGAGGAAGCAGAACCGGGGTTCTGTTCCTATGAACCTGCAGTTGCTGGTTATCTGGGTTTACCTCTATTGCCTTTGAAGCCCGTAGAAGTACCTTTGGTTTTGTTTTTAAACTTCACTGTCCGAAAGGACTGCAGAGTTGGAGCAGTGTAGGATTTTTTTTAGCCGGGGGAGCTGCGGAAGGAAAGTATGTAGACTTACCCGCCGTAGCCTTGGATATCCACATATCCAGTTCATCTCCAAAAAGGGCTTCACCTGTGAAAGGTAGACTTTCTACGCCTTTCCTGGAATCTGCGTCCGCTGTCCACTGGCGTAGCCACAAGCCCCTGCCACGGCAGTGGTGCGTGCATTGAGTAGACCAATTTCCTTTTTTCCAATTTCCTTTATGGCTTCCACCATAAAGTTAGCAGAATCCTGTATATTTTGTAGGAGTAAAATTATCTCCCCACTGAATAAGGAATCTAATCCGTCAATTAGATTACCTGACCATTTTGCAATGGGCCTAGATATCCATGCACAAGCTATAGTGGGTCTCTGGGCCACCCCCACAGCTGTGTACAGAGATTTGAGAGTGGTCTCAATCTTGTGGTCTGCAGCATCCTTCAAGGAAGCTGCCCCAGGAACAGGTACAACTATCTTACGAGTCAGCCTAGAAACTGATGCGTCTATCATCGGTGGGTTTTCACATTTTTTCCTATCATCCTGAGGAAACGGGACGGATGTGAGTAACCGTTTTGGGACCTGAAACTTCTTGTCAGGATTTACCAAAGTTGCTTCAAATAGGGAATTCAGGGGGTCATTCCGAGTTGATCGCATGTAGCAACGTTTTGCTGCCCGTGCGATCAACTAAACGCCACCTATGGGGGAGTGGATTTTAGCATAGCAAGGCTGCAAACGCTTGTGCAGCCCTGCTATGCAAAAAAAAAAAGTTTTGTGCAGAAGTAGACTAGGGTAAGAGTTACTCACCCTGTGCGATCACTTCAGCGTTGCAGGTCCCGGTATTGACGTCTGACATCCACAGACCAAACGCCTCGACATGCCTGCGTTCGGATCTCCACGCTCCGAAAACGGTGAGTTGACGCCCAGATCCGCCTTCCTCCTGTCAATCTTCTTGCGGTCGCCTCTTTCTTCATTGGAGGCGTCGCTGCGCAATGCAGCCGCCACGCATGTGCAGTTCTGACCCGATCGCACGGCTGCGAAGAAACGCAGCGTGCGATCGGTTCGGAATGACCCCCCACAATTCCTTAGATGCAGGGGAAGTAGCTGAGGATTTCTTTTTCACATTAAAATAAGATTCCTCCTCATCCTCTGATAACTTATCCGGGATTTGCAGGACCTCTCTAATAGCTTCTATCAGGGCCTGTATTCCCTGTGAAAAAGCTGCATCAGAGTCCACCTCACCCTCCTCTGGGTCTGATACATCATCATCATCGGTATCAGCATGCATGATTTGGGCCAGAGTACGCTTCTGTGGTCAAATGGCAGGGGTCTGAGACGCTGGAATGACCGCTGAATCTCTATTCATCAGGTCATCAACAGATTGCCTTAACTATTGCGTCTCCTTCTCATTTTGGAATTATTTATTCAAAATATTTGAAATCATCCCTTTTAATGAATCTAACCATACTGGTTCAGATCCGCTAGCCTGAGAATGTGTACTATCCTGAGTACACAGCAGTGATCCCCCAGATTGAGAAAAATACACACACAGGAAATCGGTTAAAAGCACAGTTAACCCACACAGAGCCCTCCTATGGAGAGACAGAGTATAATGGAGCCTGCTACACTGCGCCCCTATAGCTAAATAACAAGTTTAGATGGGTCGCAAACTAAGTACCCTTAACAGGGCTTAGTACACCAAATATTGCTCCGCCCCCCTGCATTGACCCCCGCCCTGGTACTGCTGAGGTGTCCTGGAGTCCTTGTGAAGGAGCTGCGCTTCCCTGTCAATCTGCCTGTGTATAGCTGCAGAGTGAAAATGGCGCTGGTGAGCTGCTGGATCCACTCAGAGTGAAGCCCCGCCCCCTTAATGGCGCACGGTCTTCCCAGGTTTTTTATACTGGCTGAGGTAATTATTCTGTTCTACAGTGGGTTAAAACCCCTGTAGTGCCCTGCCAGTGGGGGTTTATTTAGTGGCTTCAGCTCGCCCCTCACAGCGGTCACTACAGTGTCTCTGAAGCCTGGAGCGCAGCCTGCATGTCAGCGCTGCGCTCCTACCCTTGTGACGCCATTACAGCCGGCCACCTACTCACCACCCTTCTGACATCTGGCTCTGTTAGGGGTGGCGGTGTGCTGCAGTTCTGTACGCTCGCTGTGGTGGGGCTTGCGAATATGACCCTCAGTGTCCTGTAAGCGGTGAACAGTACTATTAACCCCAGGGAGGTTGGGCCGTTCCCCAACCCCCCTAAGTCCCACGAAGCAGGCAGTTTGGTGCCAGCCAGACCTGCCTGAAAACAATAAAAAAAGAAAATAAAAGCAGAAAACTCTTCAGGAGCTTCCTAAGCGTGACCGGCTCCTCCGGGCACATTTTCTAAACTGAGTCTGGTAGGAGGGGCATAGAGGGAGGAGCCAGCCCACACTATCAATTTCTTAATGTGCCCATGGCTCCTAATGGACCCTTCTATACCCCATGGAACTCAAATGGACCCCAGTATCCTCTAGGACGTAAGAGAAATTATGATTGAGCAGCATAATTTTCCAAATAAATGCCTCAAACTGTTATGACATAAGAATGAATGCAGCGTCACGTTCATTTCTGTTTGCCAAGATCATTCTTTATCTTCTGTTTATCAGTCAATTTAACTCACATTATTATTTGATTTTTTTTATTACTACTTCCTCTTGCGCTTGTACACAAGAATATTCATATTTTACACACTTTTAAAGCATATTAGGGGGTCTATTCAATCCATGTTGGATTCTCTCTCCGACGGAGAGGATCAGACAGTGCAGTATTCAATTAGCGGGCATTTCAGACAGGTTTGCCTGTTTTCGACAATGCCGATCCGACGACGGCCATTTTTTAGATGCACAGAGAGCGCTGCCGCGACCGCGGCTGGCGGTGGCCTGCATAGGGATTGATGGCCAGCCAATGAAGGTACGCCGGACCGGCAAAACGGAATCTGGTCTGGCGTCCTGGGCACACCAATCCGCCCGATTACATGTAAAGATCACACATTTGTATAAGAGAGGATTCATACGCACCCGCAGGACCAGGACATGTCACGCAAAAAGCATTATGCAGTGTGATGTTTGGATAATTTACCTTTCTGGAGAAACTTGCCGCTCAAACAACAAATGAGAAATCAACTGTGAAGGCTTTTGTTGCAGAAGGACAAAAGGATTTCCTACCCTCACTTCTAATGAGGTATCTACAAAGAAATGAAGAATACATCTGTTGTTAATCCAAGACCAAAGAACCAATCCGATCTCAAACTATATGTAAGATGTCAGAAATCCAGATGCTGCTGCTTTTGGCTCTGCTGGGACATTATCCATGTATTCTGGTGCAGGCCTTTGGTCAAACTGAGAGAACAAAACTTGGCACCTATAGGAGCCTTCACCCAACACCTGGTCATAATGCAGCCAACCAACCAGTCAAGCATAATATCTTGGCATTACGTCAGAAGATTATGTCAGTAATAAAGATGTGACCTCAAATACTATTTGCTGCTGTTGCACCAAACATCCCTTTTTGTAGTGCAAAGTTTCCGTGCAACTTTTTGCTCAAGTGCAATGCAACAAAACCGCTTAACGAGACTGCACTGATTAATTTGATATGTGACACAAGTATCTGTGTGCGATAGAGCCTGTGTCTGTATACAGAGCGCTCCGTTGCTGCGACGGTGGCTTTTACGCCAAGTTTCGTTGTGCTTTGTATACATTCAGACTCAGTCGCACCAAGATGTCACATATTAAATGAATCACTGCAGGCTTGTTAAGCAGTAATGTGACATCACGTTGCAATGATGCACATCCACGTGAAAACAATGCTACACCGCTAGGTGTGATTTACTCTTTCCAGGCTAGATATACCAGGACACATCTGTACCTAGATGTCTATCACTGCACAAATCTGTGCATTTTACAGATATAATATACATATATTGATGTCTGAAGTTGGTACAAAACAAAATCAGAAAAAAGGATTTTAATTACCTACCGGTAAATCCTTTTCTCGTAGTCCATAAGGGATATTGGGGAGACTTAGTACGATGGGGTATAGACAGGGTCCAAAGGAGCCGCTGCACTTTAAATTCCTTCACTGTGTGTGCTGGCTCCTCCCCTCCATGCCCCCTCCCACAGGCAGTTATAAGTAAAACAGTGCTCGAAGGAGAAAGGACATACTTGAGGGAAGGAACATAACAATAAGTGGCGAGATTTACACACCACGAACATAAAACAACCAGCAACGGCTGGAAACAACAAATAGCAACAGCTGAACAGGTAACGATAGAAGAGAACCTGCAGAAAAGGCGACGCACTGAGGCGGGCGCCCAATATCCCTTATGGACTAGGGGAAAAGGATTTACAAGTAGGTAATTCAAATCTTATTTTCTCTAGCATCTATAAGGGATATTGGGGAGACTTCGTACGATGGGGACGTCCCAAAGCTTCCAGAACAGACGGGAATGTGGGGAGACTTCTGCAGCACCGCCTTCCCAAACTGGGTATCCACTTTGACCAGGGTATCAAACCTGCAGAACTTCACAAAGGTGTTCTTCCCCGACCAGGTAGCAGCTCAGCATAGTTGCAAGGCCGAGACTCCACGGGCAGCCGCCCAGGAAGAGCCCACCGATCTTGTACAGTGGGCCTTCAGAGACTTAGGAACAGGTAAGGCTGCCGACACATAGGCCTGTTGGATAGTAAGTCTAAGCCAATGAGCAAAGGACTACTTTGAAGGACAACTCTTTTTCTGCGCATCATAGAGCATGAACAAGAAATCCATCTTTCTGATCCAAGCCGTACGCTTGACATAGATCTTCAATGCTCGCACAGCATCCAATGCCTCCGGAGGAGCAGAAGTGCCAGAACTTGAAGGAACCACAATAGGTTGATTCAAGTGGAATGCAGAGAAAACCTTCGTCAGAAACTGCTGCCTAGTCTTGAGCGGAGCGCTCTGTCCTCGTAAAAGACCAAGTAGGGAGTTTTACATGATAAGGCCCCTAATTCTGAGACACGTCGAGCAGAAGCCAGGGCCAATAACATCACCGTCTTCCACGTGAGGTACTTGACTTCGACCATCATCAGAGGTTCAAAACAGTAGGACTGTAGAAATTCCAACATTACATTCAAATCCCAGGGTGCCGTGGGCGGCACAAAAGGAGGTTGAATGTGAGGTACTCCTTGCAAGAAGGTATGAACTTCTGGCAATACTGCCAATTTCTTCTGAAAGAAAATTGAGAGGGCCGAAATCTGTACCTTAATAGAACCCAGACATAAGCCCATATCCACACCAGCTTGTAGGAAACGAAGGAATCGCCCCAAGTGGAACTCCGCAGGCAGATACGAGCGTTTCTCGCATGAAAAGACATCTCTTCCAGATATGCGGATAATGTTTTGATGGTTTCCTGGCCTGAACCATGCAATGACTCTTTTGGAAAGGCCCTTATGAGCTAGGATTTTCCGCTAAACCTTCATGACAACAAACGAAGTCGCTGTAAGTGAGGGTAGACGAACGGTCCTTGCTGAAGAAGAACTCTTCCTAGTGGTAGAGGCCAAGGGTCTGCGACGGACATGTCCAGAAGATCCGCGTACCATGCCCTCTGAGGCCAATCCGGGGCAACCCTTGGAAGCAACGGAAATCGGAGGAAATAGGTAGACCAGCCGGTAAGGCCAAGGCAACGTCAGTGCATCCACTGCCCTCGCCTGAGGGTCCCTGGTTCGTGAGCAATATCAGTGAAGATTATTGTTGAGTCGAGTAGCCATCATGTCTATTTGTGGGCCGCCCCACCGGTCGATGATCTGCTGAAACACCTGATGGTGGAGCCCCCACTCCCCCGGGTGGAGATCGTGACGACTCAGGAAGTCCACTTCCAGTTGTCCACTCTCGGAATGAAGATTGCAGACATTGCTCTTGCATTTTTTTCCGCCCAGAGGAGTATCTTTGACACCTCTAACATGCAGGCTCTGCTTTCTGTCCCTCCTTGCCAATTGATGTACGCCAATGTTGTGGCATTGTCCAACTGTACTTGGATGGCATGATCCTTGAGTAGAGGAGAGGCCTGAAGCAGAGCACTGTATATCGCCCAAAGGTCCAGAATGTTGATTGGAAGGAGGGATTCATGGGCTGACCATCTGGGGCCACTGGGGAACAGGGGCCACTGAGTTGGCTCCAGGTGGGACTTCTGTAAATTGAGAATCCACCCATGGTGTGACAGAAGTTGGATAGTGCTGTCGATTTGTAGCAATAAAAGCTACCTGGATCTTGCTTTTATCATGAGATCTTCCAGGTAAGGGACAACATTGACCCCCCCCTGGACCCGGAGCTGGAACATCATCTCCACCATTACTTTTGTGAATACCCTCAGAGCTGTGGACAGGCTGAAGGGTAGTGCCAGAAAGTGGTAGTGATCGTACAGTAGGGCAAACCTCAGATAATGCCTGATGAGGTGGCCAAATTGGAATATGAAGGTAGGCGTCCTTGATATCCAGGGAAACCATGAATTCCTATTCTTCCTGGCCCACAATCACTGCTCTTAAGTATTCCATCTTGAACTTGAAAACCCTGAGATAAGGGTTCAAAGGACTTTAGATTCAAAATGGGCCTTACCGAACCGTCAGGCTTCGGTACCACAAACAGGTTGGAGTAATAACCCTTTCCCCGTTGTTGTATTGGTACGGGAACAATGACGTGGGACTGGACTAACTTTTGGATGGCATGTTGCAACGTAACTTGCATATCCTCCAAAGCTGATAATCTTGATTTGAAAAATCATTGGGGAGGAGCACCGTCAAACTCCAGCTTGTAGACCTGAGAAATGAGGTCCTTTACCCAGGTATCCTGGCAGGAGCTTTCCCAGATGCGACTGAAGGGATGCAGTTGAGCTCCCCTCAGGGTGGATGGGCACCGTCATTCTGAGGACTTAGTGGAAGCAGAACAGTTTTTCTGTTCCTGAGAACCGATGTTCGCAGGTCTACTTGTCTTACCTCTGGTGCCTCTAGCCGCATTGGAGGCACATCTGGCCCTAGTTCGAAATCTGTTAGACCGAAAGGAATGAACAGATGGCCCCGGGTAGGAATGTCTAGCCAGTGGGGCCCCAGAGGAGAGAAACGTGGATTTCCCCGCAGTAACTTTAGAAATCCACGTATCCAACTCAACCCCAAATAGCCATTCCCCAGAAAAGGGGAGAGATTCCACACTGCACTTGGACTCTGCGTCCGCTATCCATTGACGCAACCACAAAGCCCTGCACGCCGAAACTGCCATGGCAGAGGTCCTAGCATTAATATTGCCCATCTCCTTGAGCGGGTCACACAGGATGTAGTGTCCAGAGGCATATCCCCGGCGAGGCCCTCCTGAATTTGAGAAGCCCACGTGTGAATGGCATGGGTCATCCAGCAACCAGCTATGACCAGCCTTTGCGATACACCTGCTGCTGTGTAGATAGACTTTAGTGTAGTCTCTATTTTTCTGTCCCCGGGGTCCTTTATGGTAAAGGAGCCCGGGACAGGCAGTACCGCCTTTTTTGACAGTCGAGAAACTGATACGTCAACCCCCGAGGGTTCTTCCCAGAATTTCCTACCTTCAGGAGAAAATGGGAAAGTGTGTAAAAATCTTTTTGACACTTGGGGGTAAATTTACTAAGATGGGAGTTCTATTTAAAATGGGATGTTGCCCATAGCAACCAATCAGATTCTACTTCTCATTTATCTAGCACCTTCTAGAAGATAATACCTTGCATCTACTTGGTTGCTATGGGCAACATCCCATCTTAAACAGAATAGAGAATAGAGGAAGGAGCCAAAATACCACCGCCCCCCTAATGGTGTTGGAGCTACAATGTTCTTTACACTGGCAAAGACACCCAATTAGCTTAAAAACATCACACAAGTGCTAGTTTAACCCACCGCTAGCCAGTGTACACAGGGGGCTATAGCAGATTTCCCCCGAGAGGGTCCTGTATGCCTCCCCTGCGTGTCAGCCGCACTTTGAACCTGGGGACCCCCTAGCGGGGCCCCCGGTTTGTACTCACCACTGTCGTCACCTTCAGGCTATTGTAAGCGGTGTGCGGTGTGCTGGGATTGCGACAGCTAAGTGCCTCACTGTACAAACAACCTCTCAGGATGGTGGTAATGCAGCAGGGGAGGTGGCTCTGACACCTTGCAAGGCCGGTGACCACCCCTCCTCCCCCAAACTAGCACGGTGCAGGTATGCTGTTGCCCAAACAGCATACCGAAAATAATAAAAGTTTAAAAGAAAGTGAAGAAAACACTCAGATGTGCATTCGCTCCTGAGGGCACTTTTTTCTAAACTGCCTGTAGGAGGGGGCATGGAGGGGAGGAGACAGCACACCCAGGGAGGAAATTTAAAGTGCACCGGCTCCTTTGGACCCCGTCTATACCCGACGTACTAAGTCTCCCCAATATACCTTATGGATGCTAGAGAAAATTACTTTAAATGCCAATTTCTTGTTTAGTGCGGGCAGATCGTGAGAAAACAGGGGCACTGTTATGCCAATGTCTGTGTTATTTAAGTGTAAAGCCAATATTAAGCAGAAAGTAGGAGCACTCTGTTTTTACTGTCTCACTCTAATGTTCTAAATATAAATTAGGTCAAAATATCAATATGTTTCTTAGATGATGATCCTGCACACATAGGTATGACTAAACAGGAAATTTTATTTTTGTCCTTTCATAGTTCCAAAAATAGCAGTAAAGACCAAACCTATCCCTGAGTGAGACTGAAGTTACTACACCTTAACCATAATCAGACAATCCATGTGAGAGTTTGAGGACTATTCCGCTAGTCCGTCTGCCTGCTACAACTTACCCGACTCTGAATTTATACTTTGGACAATAGCTTTGGCCAAGGTGTCTATGTATGTAAAAAAGTGGCGAACGAGGTTAAGGGTAAAGCTGTGATTGTCTAAAGATTGTGCGCACTCTTCCATGTTACGCAGGAGAAGATTCATCTGCTTACGAACAGGATTCATTTGCATATCCTGAGGTTTCATAGACGATTGGTCCATTAATGACTGAATAAGATTTCCTTTGGGTTCTAATAAAAGAAAAAGAAAAAGCAAGAACAATGGTTACAGTACTGTTTATCTAAGCACATAACAGCAGCTTAAAACTAAGGGGTAATTAGACGTCAATAGCGGCTACCATGGCGATTGGTAGTCTCAATACAGGCCAAAAAAAGGCAAGTTGTAACACAAATAGGAACCTGGACAGCAGAGCCGTCATGCTGTCATTCCAGTACCCCTGCCCTTTACTCGTCCCAATGAAGCCTACACCCCGCAAAAGGTAATCTCCAAGGGACACCAGCAGAAACCTCTGTACCCACAGGTCCCCTTGTCCGAAACAAGGTATTAATTTTTCCACCAAGTACAATCACACAGGGTGTATACCACTGTTAATGTGATAACAGTAATTTACTTATACTGCATAGCTCTTTTCTCTAATGAGACTCAACGTGCTTTACACTTGCATAAAATACACCAAACATGAACATAATACAGGGACTTAGATTTTAGTCCTCTCTGGAAAGTCCAGGCCTTAGGGAGAGTCACCTAGTGAGGTCAACTACTGTATCATTTAACCCACGATTTCCAAGACCAGTGATGCTGTAGTGGCCCACAACAACCAATTACTTTTTCCCTTCTAGTGAACCAATGAAAGGGTAATTGTAGCCAGGGGCGGATTGGCCACTGGTCCCACAGGGAGGATTCCTCGTAGTCCGTAGGGGATACTGGGCGCCCGACTCAGTGCTTCGTGTTTCTACTTACCTTGTACATTTCTTGGTTGGACCTGCTGTTGTTATCCCTGTTCCTGTTCTAGTTAGTATTGCTATCCTTTGTTATTGTGTGTTGGTTTGTTGACTCACCGCTATTCTTGTTTATTCTCCTTCACAAAGTATGTCCGTCTCCTCGGGCACAGTGTTCCTAGACAGAGTCTGTAGGAGGGGCATAGAGGGGAGGAGCCAGCACACTGAAGATTTCTTAAAGTGCCAGACTCCAATGGACCCCATCTATATCCCATGGTACAAATACCATCCCAGTATCCCCTAGGACATTAGAGAAAATATTTTTTTCTTTCTAAAGAATTATATATTCTCCCTAATTCTATTGGTGCATGACATTATATGCCCCTAATATTTTTTTTATTTTTACTTTTAAAACTTCCTCCTTGAAGCTGGACATTGCACTCTCTCTGGCAAATCTCGGGGATTGGGGGTTGCTGCTGCCATGTCTACACAGTACGCTATGTACACCTCTGCTGGACATGCGAGGCCACTTTCACAATCTGTCCACTTTCCAGATCCACTTTAAGTGGAACATGTACCAAGCAGTGATAAAAGTGGAGAAGTGAGCCAGTGGAGAAATTTCCCATGGCAACCAATCAGCTGCTCCATACAACTGTATAGTATGCAAATTAGAAATGTTAAGTCAATGCTGATTGGTTGTCGTGGGCAAATTCTGCACTGGCTCACTTCTCCACTTTTATCACTGCTTAGTACATGTTCCCCTTAGTTCCCAATCCGCCCCTGGCTGCAGCCATGGGAAGACATGAGGGCGAGATAACCCAGCAATGAATCAGACAATGGGAGGGGCTGAATAAATACCACCACCTGCCATCCACAAGAAGTTATCTGCAGAATATCTTGATCATGACCATTGCTGCATTAAAGTGACAAGAGTACTTACATACTCACAGGATCACACAAGAAGTGGGGTACTCTGTAACCGCATTAGGCTTAGAACAATCAAGCTTACAAAACGCACCCCGGAACATGCTCCGAAACCGCGCAGTAGATTTTAAACCCATTAAATAGCAATGTATAGAACCCATCAGCCGCAATACCCTCTATGAGTTATATACACCTCCTTCCCAAGCAATACAGTTACGTTAACAAATACAGATGTGAGCAGAGTGTTTTATTTTCGAGAGCTCTATGCATGCGGCTTTCCTTTCTTGTTTAGGGCGAATGGACTAAGACAAAGGCCCTCATTCCGAGTTGTTCGCTCGCAAGCTGCTTTTAGCAGCATTGCACACGCTAAGCCGCCGCCTACTGGGAGTGAATCTTAGCATAGTAAAATTGCAAACGAAAGATTAGCAGAATTGCGAATAGAAACTTCTTAGCAGTTTCCGAGTAGCTCGAGACTTACTCTGCCACTGCGATCAGTTCAGTCAGTTTCGTTCCCAGTTTAACGTCACAAACACACCCAGCGTTCGCCCAGACACTCCCCCGTATCTCCAGACACTCCCGCGATTTTCCCAGAAACAGCAGTGTTTTTTCGCACACACCCATAAAACGGCCAGTTTCCGCCCAGAAACACCCACTTCCTGTCAATCACATTACGATCACCAGAACGAAGAAAAAACCTTGTAATGCCGTGAGTAAAATACCTAACTGCATAGCAAATTTACTTGGCGCAGTCGCACTGCGGACATTGCGCATGCGCATTAGTGACTAATCGCTCCGTTGCGAAAAAAACAACAACGAGCGAACAACTCGGAATGACCACCAAAGAGCAGAATCTTCAACTGCACTTGCTGCAATCATTTTCTTTTCCCGAAGGAAAGCTCCTCGGAAGTCACTACAGCAAAGCGGATGGACTCACCGTATGAAGCAATTGCGGATTTCAGTTGGGTGACAATCTGCTCCAGCTCGTGGCTCAGTGTGATCTGGCAAACCATATATTCATCTCTCAGCAGTGGATAACAGGTGTGCAATAAATCTGTGATGCTGCACTTGAACTGGCTGTTAATCTTTTCTTCTGTAAAGTGGTTAGGGAGTAAAAATAACAGACAACAAAAAAAATAAAAACACTCAGTCAATGGGTGCTAGAGCAAACCACCTAGTACAGACTGTAACCAAACAGGGTATCTAAACTAGAAAGCTGCAATAAAACCAAGTAAAGAGGATTACACATTATATATATATATATATAAAAATAAAAAACAATCTGGAGCCCAACACTCAAAGCAGAACAAGATAGCTGCGCTGGTGCACTATCATCTTGACGGTGGCAATAAAGCACCACTGACACATTGATAGTCAAACCTTGTGTTTGTACTTCCTGGATTTTGGAAAAAGCAGTACAGGTGTACAAACAGGCACAGCCCGACAGCTGTTTCGACCGATACAGGTCTTCCTCAGGGGCTGAGTCACCAGACCCTGTGACTGTATCTCTCAGGTGGGCGCATTGGAGTGAAGTTTGCGAGGTTCATGAAAAACTCTTTCACCAACTTGCACCTAATTGAATTGACCCCCATGAGTTCACTGTGCCAACTCGCCACGCTACTGTATATTTGACAACCTCAGCCTCAATACACCGGTGGGTGAAATCACACAGCAGATGACATTGGTCCACTATGCATCGTGCAGACTTACAATCTCCCGAGGTCACCAATCTCCAGTTGTTGGTCTAATATGGGAGAATGCACACCCAATATACATGTTCCATATCACTGAACCCATTGTCTTAGTTTTAAAGAAAAACCCAGGAAAAATGTTGTCTTCATCCATATTTTCTTACTTAAAAACGTCCAAATATATTATTATTCATTTTGAGAAGCGTTCCGCCTCTGAAGCGCTGTATCCTTTCATTTTTTCATATTAAAATAACACAAATTCCTACTTTTCACCTAGACTGGAGGTGTGAGCTACAAGCCACTTTAACACCACTAAAACCTGCATTAAAATTGCAGATTTCTAATTGTACAGCGAAACATTGTGACATTTACTTGCAGTGAACAGCTAATTAACCTGTATAGCAGCTAACCGGATCTGCCCCTCTGATTGGCTCATATGATAGCCCACATAGAAAGACCATACCTAATGTAGTTGATCCTTGTGGTGGGCTTGGATAGTTAATGATTTTGCTCATTTGTTGAAGAACAGCTTGGAAACCTGTAATTCCTTCATGATGACCCATAATTTCATCGGCAATCCGGTCTGTAAACATAAAAACATGCTCTGAGTTTGCACTCTACTGTAATATGTAACTAACTAAACACGGTTTCAGTCCAAAAGCAATTTCTCTCTCACCCAGGGTCGGACTGTCCGATAGGGGTACCACCGGTAGGCCCCACTGCCTGAGGGCCCACTCCTTCCTCTAGGGATCAGGTTCCAGACTGTGCACTTGTATTATACATGGTAGATATGTTGCATTACACTGCACTAAACTATTGTGTATTTCAAGCCTCTGTAGAGGCTGACCACACCCTCTTTGTAGGCTGGCCACACCCCCAAGTATGGGCCCTTATAACTGCATTCCCCCGGTAGGCCCTTCATGCCCCAGTCCGACTCTGCTCTCACCCACTAGGGCAGGAGATGGGGAACCTTCGGTCCTCCAGCTGTTGTTGAACTACACATACCAACAGGCCCTGCTACAGTTTTGCTATTTGGCCATGCTAAAACCTTTGCAGGGCATGTTGGGATGTGTAGTTCAACACCAGCTGAAGGGCCGAAGGTTCCCCTTCTCTGCACTAGGGGGATACTGGACCAAACGTCAGATCTCTGTCGCTTTACAATATTCAATATATTTATGCTCCTCCCTTTTCTATATACACACCATGCAGGGACCCCTGCAGGAGATGGTGATATTTATTCTGATAAAATATAGACAGTTTTATTTTCCCCAAGGAAGCTTCCTTACTGGATAACACGGTAAGCTCACTGGGTTGTCCGATAACTAGAGCGGGCCCAGGAGGTGCAATTCTCTGTGCCACCACCCGCTACGGATGTGATTATTACTCCAAGAGGACCTCTGCCCCCACCGACCATTCTCTTCCATCTTTCAAATCAAACTGCAGAGTCTCCTGCTTGGGAGCACTGAGCAGTGCAATGCACATCAAAATGAAGGGAAAGCACTAGCAGACAGGGAAGTGACCCCCTGGCAGGTGCTGATGTAGTTAATTGCGCTGGTATTGTCACCTCCTAGCGCACATAGGTTGTATTATTATTGCAGGAGAGGGGACTTTACAGTAATATATGAGGAGGGTATTATACAGCTCCCAGCACATACAGATATGGCGTATAATTATTCTATAAAGGAGAGGGTACTGTACAGCGATGTATGAGGAGGGTATAATGCAGCTCTTGACACACACTGATTTGTGGTATTATTATATAGGGGAGAGGGTACAGTACAGTGATGTATGGGGAGAGTATAATGCAGCTCCCGATATACACCGATATGTGGCATTATTATACAGGGGGGAGGGGGCTGTACAGTTTGTATGAGGAAGGTTTTATACAGCTCTCAGCACATACTAATAGGTAGTATTATTACTATAGGTTACAGCGATGTATGAGGAGAGTATAATGCAGCTCCAGGTATACACCAGTATGTGGTATTATTATACAGGGGGGGAGGGGACTGTACAGTAATGTATGAGGAGAGTGTAATGCAGCTCCCGGTATATACCGATATGTGGCATTATTATACAGGGGGGAGGGGACTGTGCAGTAATGTATGAGGAGAGTGTAATGCAGCTCCCGGTATACACCGATATGTGGCATTATTATACAGGGGGGGAGGGGACTGTGCAGTAATGTATGAGGAGTGTGTAATGCAGCTCCCGGTATATACCGATATGTGGCATTATTATACAGGGGGGAGGGGACTGTACAGTAATGTATGAGGAGAGTGTAATGCAGCTCCCGGTATACACCGATATGTGGCATTATTATACAGGGGGGAGGGGACTGTGCAGTAATGTATGAGGAGAGTGTAATGCAGCTCCCGGTATACACCGATATGTGGCATTATTATACAGGGGGCGAGGGGACTGTGCAGTAATGTATGAGGAGAGTGTAATGCAGCTCCAGGTATACACCAGTATGTGGTATTATTATATAGGGAGGAGGGGACTGTACAGTAATGTATGAGGAGAGTGTAATGCAGCTCCCGGTATACACCGATATGTGGCATTATTATACAGGGGGGAGGGGGCTGTACAGTGATGTATGAGGAGAGTGTAATGCAGCTCCAGGTATACACCAGTATGTGGTATTATTATACAGGGGGGAGGGGACTGTACAGTAATGTATGAGGAGAGTGTAATGCAGCTCCCGGTATACACCGATATGTGGCATTATTATACAGGGGGGAGGGGACTGTACAGTAATGTATGAGGAGAGTGTAATGCAGCTCCCGGTATACACCGATATGTGGCATTATTATACAGGGGGGAGGGGGCTGTACAGTGATGTATGAGGAGAGTGTAATGCAGCTCCAGATATACACTGATATGTGGTATTATTGTACAGGGGGGAGGGGACTGTACAGTTTGTAAGAGGAAGGTTTTATACAGCTCTCAGCACATACTAATAGGTAGTATTATTATACAGGGAAGAGGAGACTACAGTGATGTATGAGGAGGGTATAATGCAGCTCCCGGTATACACCGATATGTGGTATTATTATACAGGGAAGAGGAGACTACAGTGATGTATGAGGAGGGTATAATGCAGCTCCCGGTATACACCGATATGTGGTATTATTATACAGGGAAGAGGAGACTACAGTGATGTATGAGGAGAGTGTAATGCAGCTCCAGTTATACACTGATATGTGGTATTATTATACAGGGGGGAGGGTACTGTACAGTAACGTATGGGGAGAGTATAATGCAGCTCCAGGTATACACTGATATGTGGTATTATTATACAGGGGGGAGGGGACTGTACAGTAATGTATGTGTAGAGTATAATGCAGCTCCCGGTATACACCGATATGTGGCATTATTATACAGGGGGGAGGGGACTGTACAGTAATGTATGAGGAAGGTTTTATACAGCTCTCAGCACATACTAATAGGTAGTATTATTATACAGGGAAGAGGAGACTACAGTGATGTATGAGGAGGGTATAATGCAGCTCCCGGTATACACCGATATGTGGTATTATTATACAGGGGGGAGGGGACTGTACAGTAATGTATGAGGAAGGTTTTATACAGCTCTCAGCACATACTAATAGGTAGTATTATTATACAGGGAAGAGGAGACTACAGTGATGTATGAGGAGGGTATAATGCAGCTCCCGGTATACACCGATATGTGGTATTATTATACAGGGGGGAGGGGACTGTACAGTAATAATGTATGAGGAGAGTGTAATGCTGGGGGTAGAAGCTGCCGTGAGGTCGGGCGGCTGAGTGACATCTAGCTGCAGCGCTACTGTAGCGCTGATCTCTCTGTATGCCCGCCGGCTGTCCCCCCGTCTCCTCCCCCTCTCCTGCTCTGGGTCCGCATCTCAGTCAGACATCTTTTCGACAGACGGCAGTTTTCAACTTCAATTGAATATACCCCATAGTATCAGTGAGGCACAAAGAGTTCTCCATCATTGTAGGAAATGAGCAAGATCATCCACTGGGAAGCATTCCACTAATATGCAGTGTTCATTCCAGGGCTTGGAAAACTGTGAGGGCAACTACCTTAGCGGGCACATAGCATATTCCAGAGAGTGGCCCCTCACACCTGACATTTTAAAGCAGACAGAGAGACAGGGTCTACCAGACATTGACATGATGGCATTCCGACTGAACGACAAGTGAGGAGATGCGGATTCACAGGCTTCCTTGTTCACATTATGGTAAATCAGCTAAAAATCCCATAAAACCAACAATTTCCTCTGGTTGCAATACTATTTCTAGTTCTCAAAAGGTTAAGAAAATAGTTGTGGACCAGGGACAGTCTCTGAACCAGAGAAGAGAGAGAGAGAGAGAGAGAGAGAGAGAGAGAGTGAGAGTGTGTGTGTGTGTGTGTGTGTGTGTGTGTGTACACACACTTACAATTTGGAATAGTAAAGTCTTTATTTAAATATTTAAATGTTGTTACTGCTACTTTACTTTTTGCTTCCAAGCAGTTGTGCAGGCGCCTCTCTGCAGTCTCTAGCAGTTGCTTGCATGTTTTCCAGAGGCGTGCTTGCGTGCATGCCAAATCAAAGGCCGCCATAGCCGACGGACTCATCTCCTCTACCATGTGTCGCCATGGGTCAGTCTTTTCCAAGCGAGCACTTTTCAACCAAAAATCCTCTTGTAATGCAGGTATCGGGCATTCAGCAGGAGCTACCAGCCTGTCTGTCACATCAGATATAGAATAGAACACCATTCCTGGACCACAAGAAGAAAAAGAAAAAAAAGTCAATAAGCAAAATAACCAAACGGCAGACTAACCAAAGTGAATTTCTGAATGATAACTGGAGCGACAGAATGCATGCTATTACTATAGGTGAATTACTCTAAGCTATACAGCAGATATACAGTATGTACATTTTATTTTCTGTTCACTGTAAAATATTGTAAACAGAAGGCTGTATTTTCCAACGGAACCACACAAGCATGTGCACAAGACAAAAGGATATCAGGACAACATAATAATAGGATTTTAATTACCTACCAGCAAATCCTTTTCTAGTAGTCCATAAGGGATATTGGGGAGACTTAGTACGATGGGGTATAGACGGGGTCCAAAGGAGCCGGTGCACTTTAAAATTTCTTCACTGGGTGTGCTGGCTCCTCCCCTCTATGCCCCCCTCCCCCCACCCCCACCCCAGGCAGTTATAGGTAAAAAAGTGCCCAAAGAAGAAAGGACAGACATGAGAGAAGGAACGCAACAACGAGTGGTGAGATTTATACACCAGCACACCATTAACATAAAACAACCAGCAACGGCTGGTAACCAAAGCAACAGGTAACCATAGAAAAGACAACCTGCAGAAAAGTCACCACACTGAGGCGGGCGCCCAATATCCCTTATGGACTATGAGAAAAGGATTTACCGGTAGGTAATTAAAATCCTATTTTCTCCAACATTCATAAGGGATATTGGGGGAGACTTCGTACGATGCTTCCAGAACTGGCGGGAATGTGTGGAGACTTCTGCCGCACCGCCTGCCCAAACTGGGTATCCTCTTTGGCCAGAGTATCAAACCTATAGAACTTCACAAAGGTGTTCTTCCCAACCAGGTAGCAGCTCGGTATAGTTGCAATGCCGAGACTCCACAGGTAGCCGTCCAGGAAGACTCCACCGATCTTGCAGAGTGGGCCTTCAGAGACTGTGGAACAAATAAGGTTGCCGAGACATAGGCCTGTTGGATAGTAAGCATAAGCCAACGAGCAATGGACTGCTTTGAAGCAGGGAAACCTTTTTTCTGCGCATCATATAGCACGAACAAAGAATCTGTCTTTCTGATCCGAGCCATTCTCTTGACATAGACCTTCAAGGCTTGCACAGCATCAAATGCCTCCGGAATAGCACAGGTGCCAGAACCTGATAGAACCACAATAGGCTGATTCAAGTGGAACGCAGAGACAACCTTTGTCAGGAACTGCTGCCTAGTCCTGAGCTCCGCTCTGTCCTCGTAAAAGACCAAGTAGGGACTTTTACACGATAAGGCCCCCAATTCGGAGAACACGCCTAGCAGAAGCCAGGGCCAGTGACATTACCGTCTTCCACGTGAGGTACTTGTCTTCTACCGTCAGCAGTGGTTCAAACCAGGAGGACTACAGAAACTCCAAACACAACAGGGTGCCGTGGGTGGCAGGAAAGGAGGTTGTATGTGAAGTACCCCTTGCAAAAAGGTCTAAACTTCTAGCAACACTGCCAATTTCTTCTGGAAAATGGAGAGAACTGAAATCTGGACCTTAATGGAACCCAGACGTAAGCCCTTGTCCACACCAGCCTGTAGGAAACGTCCCAAGTTGAACTCCGGAGGCGGGTACGTGCGGTCCTCGCACCAAGAGACATATCTTCTCTAGATATGATGATAGTGTTTTGACATCACAGGTTTCCTGGCCTGAACCATGGTAGCAATGACCTTTCTGGAAAGGCCCTTGTGAGCTAGGATGTTCCGCTCAACCTCCATGCCGTCAAACGAAGTCGCCGTAAGTCAGGGTTGACGAACGGTCCTTGTTGAAGAAGATCTCTTCTTAGTGGTAGAGGCCAAGGGTCTTTGATGGACAAGTTAGGAAGAGCCGCATACCACGTCCTCCGAGGCCAATCCGGGGCAATCAGAATTGCCTGGACTCCTTGATTTCTGATTCGCTTTAGCACCCTTGGGAGCAACGGAATTGGAGGAAACAGGTAGAACAGCCAGTGAGGCCAAGGCGACGTCAGTGCATCCACTGCCCTCGCCTGAGGGTCCCTGGTTCGGGAGCGAAACCAAATAAGCTTCTTGTTGAGTCGAGAAGCCATCATGTCTATCTGTGGGCAGCCACACCGGTCAATGATCTGCTGAAACACCTGATGGTGGAGCCCCCACTCTCCCAGGTGGAGATCGTGATGACCCAGGAAGTCCAAATCCCAGTTGCCCACTCCCGGAATGAAGATTGCTGACATTGCTCTTGCATTTCTTTCTGCCCAGAGGAGAATTGTTGACACCTCTCGCACGCAGGCCCTGCTTTTTGTACCTCCTTGCCGATTGAAGTACGCCACTGCTGTGGCGTTGTCAGAATGTACCTGGACGCGTGATCCTTGAGGAGAGGCCTGAAGCAGAGCATTGTAGATCGCCCGAAGTTCCAGAATGTTGATCGGAAAGAGGGCTTTGTGGGCTGACCACTTGCCCTGGAACCGAGCCCCTTGGGTGACAGCTCCCCATCCTCTCAGACTCGCATCCGTCATGAGGAGGATCCAATCCTGAATCCCCAAAACTCTGGCATTCCAGGAGACTGGAAGACTGCAGCCACCACAGGAGGGAAATCCTGGCCTTCGGTGACAGCCGTATGATCTGGTGCATCTGAAGATGTGATCCGGACCACTTGCTCAGGAGATCCAATTGAAATGTTCTGGCATGGAACCTCCCATATTGGATCGCCTCGTATGAGGCAACCATCTTCCCCAACAATCTTATCCAAAGATGGATTGATATTCGAGCAGGTCGGGGCACCATGCGGACCATCTCCTGAAGTGTTCTCGCCTTGTGCACTGGGAGGAACACCTTCTGGGCCACAGTATCCAGTAACATCCACAGGAGCCGCTGAGTTGGCTACAGGTGGTACTTCTATAAATTGAGAATCCACCCATGGTGTGACAGAAGTTGGATAGTGCGGTCGATATACTGTAAAGCAATAAAAGCTCCCTGGATCTTGCTTTTATCAGGAGATCGTCTAGGTAAGGGACAACATTGACCTCCTGGACCGGGAACACCCTCAGAGCTGTGGACAGGCCGAAGTGTAGCGCCTGGAACTGGTAGTGATCGTCCAGTAGGGCAAACCTCACATAAGCTTGATGAGGTGGCCAAATCGAAATATGGAGATAGGCGTCCTTGATATCCAAGGAAACCATGAATTCCTGTTCTTCCAGGCCCGCAATCACCGCTCGCAAGGATTCCATTTTGAACTTGAAAACCTGTAGGTAAGGGTTAAAGGACTGTAGATTCAAAATGGGCCTTACCGAGCCATCCGGCTTCGGTACCACAATCAGGTTGGAGTAATAACCCATTCCTCATTGTTTTATTGGTACTGGAACAATGATGTGGGACTGGACCAACTTTTGGATGGCCTGTTGCAACGTAACTTGCGTATCCTCCAAAGCTGGTAAGCTGGATTTGAAAAATCGTTGTGGAAGAGCACCGTTGAACTCCGGCTTGTAGCCCTGAGAAATGATGTCCTTGACCCAGGTATCCTGGCAGGAATTCACCCAGACGCAGCTGAAGTGACGCAATCGAGCTCCCACCTCGAGATCCCCTTAGGTGTGGGTGGGCACCGTCATGCTGAGGACTTAGTGGAAGTAGAACTGGAGTTCTGTTCCTGAGAACCGGTGTTTGTAGGTTTTCCTGTCTTACCTGTGGCACCTCTAGTCGCATTGGAGGCACCTCTGGCCCTAGATCGAAATCTGTTAGACCAAAAGAACTGAACCGACGGCCCCGGGTAGGAACGCCTAGCCGGCGGGGCCCCGGAGGGGAGAAACACCCTATTAACTGAGGCAAAAGCCAGCAGAAACAGGACCTTGGCTGTGAGCCATTTAAGGTCCAATGACTCAAGAGGTTCAAATGTAGACTCTTGTAGGGCATTCAGGACGACAGATCCTATGGAGCCACAGGAGGGACATAGGAAGGCGGAATCCGCAGTACGCCCTGAGTGAATGTATGAACGACAGGAATAGACGTAATTTTCCTCTGAAACCACACCGGCAAGGCAGATATTTGAACCTTGAGGGAGGCCAAGCGAAGTCCGAAATCCAGGTCTTGTTGCAAAAAAATAGAAGTCTGGAAGTACTAAACTTGTAAGCATCGTAATTCTTAGCAGTACACCAGGTGAAGTAAGAATTCCAGACCCTATAATAAATCTGTGCAGAAGCTGGTTTGTGGGCCATTAGCATAGTGTGGATAACTGCCTCTGAGAATCCTTTGGACCTCAGGGGTGAAGCTTCAAGAGCCACGCCGTCAAAGCCAGTATGGCCAGGTCCGAGTAGACACAAGGGCCCTGAACGAGGAGGTCTGGGCGTTGAGGAAGTAGAAGAGGACACTATCGATAGACCCTGCAGGTCTAAGAGCCAATGCCGTCTGGGCCACCCTGGAGCGACTAGAACTAGTATTCCTCCTTCTTGCTTGAACTTCCGAAGTACCCTGGGCAGGAGTGACACTGGAGGAAACACGTAGGGCAGCCGAAAGTTCCATGGAATTGCCAGTGCATCCACGAACGCTGCTTGAGGATCCCTTGTCCTTGATCCAAAGACCGGAACTATGTGATTGTGTCAAGACGCAATCAGGTCTACATCTGGTAGGCCCCACTTGTCCACTAGGAGTTGAAAGACTTCCGGATGAAGACTTCACTCTCTGGCGTGTACGTCCTGACGACTGAGGAAGTCCGCTTCCCAGTTGAGGATCACCAGAATGAACACTGCCGAAATTGCTGGCAGATGGCGTTCCGCCCAATAAAGGAATTTTGATACTTTCATCATTGCCATGCGGCTTCGAGTGCCATCTTGATTCATGTAAGCCACCGTGGTGGCGTTGTCTGATTGTACTTGAACAGGTCTGTTCTGTATCAGAGGCAGTGCAAGAGTCAAAGCATTGAACACTGCCCGCAATTCCAGAATGTTTATTGGGAGGAGAGATTCCTCCCTGGTCCACCGACCCTGGAGAGAGTGTTGCTCCAGCACCGCATCCCAACCCCTCAGACTGGCGTCTGTAGTCAGCAGTGGTGCAAGTAGAAAAAATGTCTTACAGGTACTGTGTGCGTGCGACGAAGGCACGCCAAAAAAATGGGAGTTGTCAAATGACACATGGGGCGTGACCAATGAAAATGGGGGTGTGGTACACATATGGGGGGGCCAGATACACAAATGCCCCCAATAGGGCCAGATACACAAATGCCCCCACTGTGTAAGATACACAAATGCTTCCACAGTGCCAGATACACAACGCCCCCACAGTGCCAGATACACAACGCCCCCCTGTGCCAGATATACAATGCCCCCCTAGTGCCAGATACACATTGCCCACACAGTGCCAGATACACATTGCCCCCACAGTGCCAGATATACAATGCCCCCACAGTGCCAGATATACAATGCCCCCACAGTGCCAGATATACAATGCCCTACTGTGCGCTCATTGCACCCCCCACCCCTTACCGCTGGCTCTGTTTCGTCTATGTGAGGGAAGGAGAGTGCAGCGTCTCTCCT
Organism: Pseudophryne corroboree; assembly: GCF_028390025.1. Taxonomy (NCBI): domain Eukaryota; kingdom Metazoa; phylum Chordata; class Amphibia; order Anura; family Myobatrachidae; genus Pseudophryne; species Pseudophryne corroboree. Next base: position 150,646,952 of record NC_086455.1, read on the forward strand.
GTCCCTCAATTCTCTTTGATGCCCAGTGTCACTCTCCAGCGGCGGCGGGGTCAATTTGAAATAAGGCATCGGTTCGTTAGCCAGAGCTTGCGGACCGGTAGCCAATCAGGAGCAGCGGCTGCTGGAACGCGAGCAATGAGTGGCTAGCAAACCGGTGCCTTATTAAGATTGACGACGCCGATGGAGAGCGAGACCGGGCATGAAAGAGAATTGAGGGGCAGGAGAGGCGCTGCGCTCTACACTCCTCACACAGAACGAAGCCAGCGGGATGCAGTATGGTGGATGGCCCAGAAGGGACGGCCTCTGTTCCACTGTTGGTCCTGTAGCCACCAGCTCTGTGACAAACGAACCTCCGGAGTCAAGGAGACCTTTGAGACCTGATCTGATGAGGCAGGCCATCCCACTTGGAAAGGATTAACCTCACTGAGAGTACTCTATCATGTCGAACACCAACACCATGAGGCCTAAAACTTGCATCGCCGAGTGTATCGACACTCTTGGGCGAGAGAGGAAGCATTGTGTATCATGTCCTGAAGTTTCAGGACTTTCTCTGGAGACAGAAACAGTCTTTGGCTGTGTGTGTCCAGCAGTGCCCCCAGGTACCCCATGCTCCGAACAGGGACCAGAGAGGACTTCTCCCAGTTGACGAGCCACCCGAACTGGCGAGGGGCATGTCTCTTGAAAGACTGCGTACCCGTGAGAGACGACTTATCGCACCCACGTGTCTGAAATGGTCTTTAACCAGACCTGGGTGAATTGCAGAAGTTGGCCTCCCACCCTGGGATCCCCCAGGTGATAGCACACCCAGTCATGCAGCAGGCTTGTCTTGTTTGGAAGCAGGCTGACGGGCAGCCCAGGATTGTTTTGCTTTGAGCTTAGAGTGGTTTGGGGAGCACGAGCTTGTCTTGGGGTACGCCCGACCTTTTGCTTTCCCTTGAGGTCGAAAGGAATGAAAAGTGGTACTCTTTGCTTTCTATGTAGAAGGATTAGTATTTGGGAGAAACGCAGTCTTAACAGCCGCTAAGTCAGTCACAATCTTATTCAGATCCTTCCCAAACAAGATCTTTTTGGAGTCCATGGCCACCTTCTATGACCTCAACCACAGAATTCGGAGAGCCAGGATGGACGTAGTCGACACCTTGGCCACCATTACACCTGCCTCAGAGGACGCCTCCTAAATGTAAGGGGAGGCGGTGGCAACATGAGACAGATATGGTCTGGCGGTGTCAGATATATCCTGAGGCAGCTCTTCCTCTAATGCCTGAACCCATGCTTCAATTCCTTTTGCGGCCCAGGAGGCTGCTATAGTGGGTCTATGTACAGCACCTGTAAGGGAGTAAATAGACATCAGGCATCCTTCGACACGTCTATCTGTCGGTTCCTTCAATGAAGTGACTGTGGTGACAAGCAGAGTAGATGACACCACAAGACGGGTGACATGGGAATGCACCGGCGGTGGATTTTCCCCAGTTGTAACACAACTCAGTTGAGAGAGGATAACGAGGTAGCATCTTTTTAGACAGGGAGAATTTCTTTCCTGGAGAAGACCAGGGTTCCTCACGTATGTCTACCAAATGGTCAGAATGTGGTAAGACTACTTTAGTTACCTTCTGATGTTTAAATTTATCAGGCATATTAGACGCAGTAGTGGGATCTACATCATCAATTTGTAGAATCAGCTTAATAGCCTCCACCAGGTCAGGGACATCATCTTGCTTCGTAGTTTCCTCCTCAGAATGGACTGCATCAGTGTCTGACGGATCAGTATACTCCCCATTCTCATCAGAAGTATCATCTGAGATATTAGTGGATTGTAAGGAGGCGGCGGCCCGCTTAGATGACCCTTTGACCGCAGAGGGACGTGGGGTAGGTTTTTGTCTAAGCAAAGATTGATTCAATTTTTGTATCTGGGTAGACAGAGTATCCGCCCAGGGCGGATTAACCATAGGGACAATATGTGGCTGCAATGGCACAGGAGGTCACATAGTGGGGCGTAAGGCGTGTCACAAGCGTATTAAGCATATTGGAGAATGCCGCCCAAGGTGGCTCCTGATTGGTTACAGGAGCAGCAGGCTGACTGGGAGACGTAGGGCACATATTACACAGACCATCATTCAAAGATTCCGCCTCAGGTAAATCCCTGGCGCATGGGTTGCATGATACAAGAGCGTCCACAGATTTCCCGCCCTTTGTGTTAGACATTTCAGTGAATGTAACCGCAGAGCATATGAGTACGATACACCCAGAGTACAATACCTGCGAACAAATTTCCTAGTATGTGACAGCGCACACAGTACACAACACCAGCGTTTAAATCCAGTACTATGTGACTGGCAAACAGAACACAACACCAGCGAAGAAATCCGGTATTATGTGACTGAGTACACAGTAGAATACACTAAACGGTAAATACTGTGCAGCACTATATATGAGACCCTAACGCACCTAGTCCTAGGGTACAGAATACAGTGCTAGATACAGCTGGGATACACTGAAAGTGAAAATCACACAGCAGATACAGGCACACACAGTCACAATGCAGATAATTATTTTATTTTAGTCAGACAATAAAACTGCACTGGACTTTGTTTATATATATATATATATATATATATATATATATATATATATATATATATGTGTTTATATATATATATATATATATATATATATATATAAATATAAACATAAACAATGCGCGGTCTGAGACCGGATGTATATATCAGAATACTCGTACAATATATTCTGGTAGAGGTACACTTGTTCTTAACGATCGCTGTCTTAAAATGACACGTAGAATACTTAAGTGTCTGTAGAATCACAGTGCTGATAAATCAGGCGGATTTATAGGAGACCTCGCCCTGCAGTCCCGGAGACCAGTCGCAGCTACTGTTAGAAGATGGCACCCAGCGTCTCAGTCAGGGAGTGAGGGAGAGTGTGAGGCAGCTCCAGGGCGGGAACACCAGCAGTAGATGGCGCCCGGAGCTGGTGAAGGGGCTACAGGTCAAGTGCCTTATCCCCAATGCTGGTCCTCACCACCTGGTATTATGGAGCCTTATTGAAAATGGATAATGTATTATCCGACCTGTGCTCTCCTGCCCTGGTGGATATAGTGGGGTCCCTGTACGGCCACAGTGTCCACACCAGTGTCGCGGTACGTCTCCTGAGACCGCGACCGGAACGCGATTTAATGGCGGGTCCCGCCTGGGGAACCCTCTTACCTACTCCATGAGAAGCAGCCACGCGATCCAGGAGAGCGTCTGCGGTGGTGTGCCTAGGAACCAGAGCGTCTCTGCCGCAAGTACCCGGGAACAGAGCTAGCGGGAGTATGCGACGCTGCTGGAGAGGTTTTGGAGCCACAGCACAGTATGTCACACTGACATATGAAATGCTGCAGCCCTTGAAGTCTTCTAAATAGCTTTTTCAGGGCTACCCCCCCATCCCCCCCCCTCCGTTAAGTGACCTGCTTATGCAGGCACCAACTCTAAAACTGAGCTCACAGTGCCTGGAGGCGGGGTTATATAGATGAGTCCCCACAATACATTTCGGGACAGTCTAAAGTTTTAGCCTGTTGGCACCTCTGGATCAAGATCCATCTCTACACCCAGATGTTTTCCCTGTGGAACACAATGTACCCCACTGCAGAAACGGAGGACAGAATCAAAGACGGCACCAAGTCCGCAAACTGAGGAGATATATAGACCGTGACGGATGCTGGAGAAGTGGTAGTGACACTAGAAAAGGGAATTTTATTTGGTAAAAAGTTTTGAGACATCCGTGTGGAGCAGTGCCGTTTCTAGGGACGGGGACACCGTGCAATCGCACAAGGCGCCACGACAACTGCATGTAAGAGTTTTCCGTCTGGAATACTACTGAAAATGTCCCTCCAAAAATGGCTGCCGCCAAATAGAAGATAGTTATTAAGAATGCAAGAGGAGGCGGTGGCCATTTTGAGAAGGTTATTTTAAATATTTTTAATTGGGGGTAGGCACGAACAGCAGTCCCCATCAGGACTGCAGAGACTGGCAGTGGCAGGGGCCCAGAGGACTTTCTGACAATGAGCACAACCCCTTGACAACGAGCAGGTACTATGGCATACTGTACTACAGTAGGGGCAAAATGTGGTGTCAGGGGCATAATATGGTAACATGGGCATAACCATGGTGGCTTAATATGGTGAAAAGGGCATCACTGTGTGGGGAATAATATGATTCAGGGGCATTACTGTGGTAGCTTAATATGGTGAAAGGGGCTTTACTGTGTGGGACATAATATGATGTAAGGGAGACTCGGTGAAAAGTTGCCTTTTTATGCAAGGCCACACCCATTACAGTGAGGCAACAACCCCCTTTGGGGCATGCACAAATGTTAATTTTTTACATGTATATGGAAGAGGCGCAAAACTTTTTTTGGGTGCTCCCAGTGGGAGCCAAATTGTCTAGAAACGGCCCTGGTGTGGAGATGCAGTTGGACACATGGGCTTAAAAAAAAAGAAGAAGAAGAAAAAAGGAAGGAGGTTTTAAAGGAGACCAGGTAGATTTGGGCATTGTCTGCACAGAGCTGGAATTGGAGGCTACAGAAGCTTTTTAGATCACCAAGAGAACAAATATAGGGGTCTATTCATGAAGCAGTGAAAAGTGTGGAAAAATGAGACACTGGAGAAGCTGCCCAATCAGCACTGAAGTAATATTTATAATTTGCATACTATACAATTATACAGAGCAGCTGATTGGTTGCTATGGGCAACTTCTTCACTGGCTCACCGCTCCACTAGTTTCCCTGCTTCATGAATAGACCCCATACAGACAGAAAAGCAAAGGGTCGAGAAAAAAAATCTCGATGACCCCAGCAGTTAGAGGACATGGAAAGAATTATGTGCCACAAGAGGAGAGACAGAAGAAGTTTTCAGAAAAGAAGGAGATGAAGGGAGATAAGTAATGTGAAAGCCAAGAAAGTTGAGCACGTCCCGCATCCTGTGTGTTTTGGTTAACTGCCGTGTCAGTTTGTGTCACAGAAACATAGATACAGAGAATTTGATGGCAGATAAGAACCACTTGGCACATCTAGTGGTGTATTTGCTAAACCTTCTAAAATGGAAAAGTGATGTTGCCCATAGCAACCAATCAGATTCTGTCTATCATTTTCTAGGATACAATAGAGAAATGATAGACAGATTCTGACTGGTTGCTATGGGCAACATCACAGCTTTTCATTGTTTGAAGCTTAGTACATTTACCCCCTAGTGTCCACCTTTGATGAAACAGGAACTTCAAAAATGAGAGACAAATGCACTGGAGTACGACAAACCGACTGCCTAAAACTGGCTGCGCCTGATGTGTCGCTAGTTTTATAACCAGAAGAGTCTTATTTACATAGTAAGGGGTATATGCAATTCACAGCGAATCGCGGCAAATTATCGCCGTTTTTTAATTCGACACAATTCGACAGGTGAATTCCGGCAGGTGGCTGCCGGAATTCACCATGTTCAATGAAAAACGGATTCGACAGTCCCGCGGGCGAAAAACGGCCGATTTGCCGGATTTTGCCGCGATTTAAAAAAACGGGAAAAACCCGTAAAAAAAAATGGCGTGGGGTCCCCCCTTCAAAGCATAACCAGCCTCGGGCTCTTCGAGCTGGTCCTGGTTCTAAAAATGCGGGGGAAAATTGGGCAGGGATCCCCCGTATTTTTAAAACCAGCACCGGGCTCTGCGCCTGGTGCTGGTGCAAAAAATACGGGGGACAAAAAGAGTAGGGGTCCCCCGTATTTTTTACACCAGCATCGGGCTCCACTAGCTGGACAAATAATGCCACAGCCGGGGGTCACTTTTATACAGTGCCCTGCGGCCGTGGCATTAAATATCCAACTAGTCACCCCTGGCCGGGGTACCCTTGGGGAGTGGGGACCCCTTCAATCAAGGTGTCCCCCCCCCCCCCAGCCACCCAAGGGCCAGGGGTGAAGCCCGAGGCTGTCCCCCCCATCCAATGGCTGCGGATGGGAGGCTGATAGCCTTGAGAAAAATGACAATAATATTGTTTTTTCCAGCAGTACTACAAGTCCCAGCAAGCCTCCCCCGCAAGCTGGTACTTGGAGAACCACAAGTACCAGCATGCAGGAGAAAAACAGGCCCGCTGGTACCTGTAGTTCTACTGGAAAAAAAATACCCAAATAAAAACAGTACACAGACACAGTGACAGTAAAACTTTATTACACACTGCCGACACACACATACTTACCTATATTGACACGCCGACTGCCACGGTCTCCGACGATCCGAGGGTACCTGTGAAAAAAATTATACTCACCTTCCAGCGTCCAGAGGTACATCCACGTCCAGAGATACATCCACGTACTTGTTAAAAAAAAAAAACGAACACTCGTACCACCGGACTGAAAGGGGTCCCATGCTTTCACATCAGACCCCTTTCCCCGAATGCCGGGACACCACGTGACTCCTGTCACTGAAGTCCCTTCAGCCAATCAGGAAGCGCTACTTCCGTGGCGCTCACCTGATTGGCTGTGCGCTGTCTGAGCTGTCAGACAGCGCATCGCAAAGCCTCTCCATTACTTTCAATGGTGAGAACTTTGCCGTCTGCGGGGGTTACCCGCGGTCAGCCGCTGACCGGCGGGTGACCTCACCGCTAGCCGCTAAGTTCCCACCATTGAAAGTAATGGACGGAGCTGTGCGATGCGCTGTCTGAGTTCAGACAGCGCACAGCCAATCAGGTGAGCGCAACGAAGTTGCGCTTCCTGATTGGCTTTAGAGACCTTTCTGTGACAGCTGTCACTCTGAGAGGTCTCTCTGCATTCGGGGTAAGGGGTCCCATGTGTAAGCATGGGACCCCTTTCAGTCCGTTTGGTCGGGTGTCCGGTTTGTTTGTTTTAACAAGTACGTGGATTTATCTCTGGACCCTGGCTGAGGTGAGTATATTGATCTTTTCTTTTCAGGTATCCGTGGACTAGTTGGATATTTAATGCCACGGCCGCAGGGCACTGTATAAAAGTGACCCCCGGCTGTGGCATTATCTGTCCAGCTAGTGGAGCCCGATGCTGGTGTAAAAAATACGGGGGACCCCTACTCTTTTTGTCCCCCGTATTTTTTGCACCAGCACCAGGCGCAGAGCCCGGTGGTTTTAAAAATACGGGGGTTCCCCTGTCAATTTTTAGAACCAGGACCAGCTCGAAGAGCCCGAGGCTGGTTATGCTTTGGAGGGGGGACCCCACGCCATTTTTTTCAGGGATTTCACCATTCCATCTATAAAAATAAAAAAAATATATATTATTTTTAAAAATATATAAATAATACTTGTGCCTCCCAAAAAGACAAACCAAGTACCTAATCCCTTCTAATATAAATAGATCTGATATTACCACGAAAAAAAACCACAAAAAAAACATGTTTTAAATTTTTTTTATTGGTTTCACCCTCCAAAGTGTGGCGGATTGAAAATGACGAATTTGCTGTCTAAAAGCACTGCTGTCGAATTTCCAAACTTGAATTGAATATGCTTTTGTCGAATTGCAGCACTTGTATCATTGCAGAAAAGTCGAATTTGCAAAAAGTCGAATTTGCAAAAAGTCGAATTTTGAAAGTCCGTTTTTTTGACGGAAAGCACTGAATTGCATTGACGAATTTTTTTTTTGGGCGAAAAATACCCGAAATTCGACAATTTCGGGAATTCGACCGCAATTGCATATACCCCTAAGTCTCCACATCCTAACAGCAGCTGCTTAACCATGTATCCTTGAGAAAGGGCGGGATCGTCCGAAACGCGTTGGTGCAGGGTCCATACGCTGTGACGGAGTGCTGGGAACAGAGAGAAGCAGACAGCGGTGACGGTAACAGCAAACGCCGCCAAGCATACAGACGGACGCGCGGCATCAGAGGTTACCAGCCGGAGACCAGTCGGAGGCACAGGACTGAGGACGGAGGACGGAGGAGCTAAAACCCATCAGGTAGAGATAGGGAAAGTTAGTATTCCCACTGTATGCCTTAATGGCTCGTCCACAGGGGTGAAGTAGGGTATGCCGGCGGCTGGGCTCCCGGCGACCAGCACACCGGCGCCGGAATCCCGACCGCCGGCATACAGACAGCTGGGCGAGCGCAAATGAGCCCCTTGCGGGCATGGTGGCGCGCTCCGTGCGCCACGCTATCTATTCTCCCTCCAGGGGGGTCGTGGACCCCCAAGAGGGAGAAAAAGTGTCGGTATGCCGACCGTTGGGATTCCGGTGCCAGTATACTGTGCGCCGGGATCCTGACAGCCGGCAAACTGAAGAACACCCGTCCACAGGTTTCTAACACCTTTTTCTAACACCTTTTTTTCCTACATGTACTAGCGTTAATAACATTTATCAAATTTTCCTTTTTTTTTTATCTTTTTTTTTTTTTTTTTGTTATCAGCGCTCAGTTGTGATTTTTTTTAACCATGCATCCACTATTTGCCGTCAGTATCCTACAGCAGTACAGTGCTGCCGGCACGGGATTACTAACCTGCTGCTGCCGCATTCCCTATTGCTTGCAATGTAGAGCGACTACCGCTCAGCTGTCTGATGCCAGCCTCCGAATTCTGATTTTCAATTTTTTTTTCCACTTTTGAGAGTTCTCGTATGATTTCTTGATATCGCTCCATAAAGATCAATTCCCCGTAGCTTGGGGAAGACTGAAGGTTAAACATCCTGGACACCTGCAGAAATGGAAATGACTTTAATCTATGCTTGTAGAGGTCCACCACTTATCAGTAACAAATAAACCCTCTGCATTCACAACAATATCACATTACACTTCTTAATACCTTTATCATAGCCTCGACGTATACTCATTATGATTATCTCATCTCTGTACATACTTTAAACACAATACAGTCCCCGATTCCAAAGAGCGACATCAGCAACGTAATCCCTAGGATAACATAACTGCTGCCGCCTCACAGGGGGTCAGGCTGGATACACACTGCTCAGCTGATCAGGAGCGTGAAACCTGATCAGCCGAGCGATCCTAGAAGTGTGTACCCAGCTTTAAGCTGGATCATGCTGGATACATCAAACCTGCCGTATGCTTCGTTTCTAATCAGTTATATAAATGTATACCTACCAAAGACAAATAAATGTCGGCAACACACTACAATAATAATAATTTTATTTATATAGCGCTTTTTCTCCAATAGGACTCAAGGCGCTTAACAGATACATAGCATAATATAGTACAGGAAATAATGAAGTACATTTTCATAAAATACAGAAGCATGAAGATACTAAAAGGGACAATTATGGGAATGCTTGAGTAAACAGAAAAGTCTTGAGTCTACTTTTGAAGGATTCTATAGTTGGGGCCTCTCGCACTGTGCGGGGAAGTGAGTTCCATAGAGTCGGAGCCGCATGACTAAAAGCTCCACCCCCAGATGAATTATGGGAGATTCTAGGTACTGCTAAAAGTCCTTCATCTACTGATCGCAGTAATCGAGTGGGGCAGTATGGGGTCAGAAGCTGCTTCAGGTAGTCATGTAGTGCTTTGAAACTCAGTAAGCCAATCTTGAAGATGATTCACCATCTTACAGGCAGCCAATGAAGGGAGTAGAGGATGGGTGTTATGTGGCTAGAATGGGGCTGGTTGGGTAACAGCCTGGCAGCTGTGTTTTGCAGCAGCTGTAAGCGGTGCAATTCTTTTGCTGGGAGACCAAGGTAGAGGGCATTACAGTAGTCTAATCGAGATGATACAAATGCATGAATGACTTTTGGCAGATCATCTGAGGGAATTAAGTGCTTGATTCTCGTTACAGGACAAAACCTATTTCTTCGGTTTGGTCTTACAGCATTTTGCCCCAAATGGTGTTTGCATATTTGAAGAATACAATTTTCTTACTAACTATGACCAAAGGGAGGATTGCTACAGACCGGATGTGCCCTGTCCATCCATAATCATCCACAAATCAATACAGCCATATAGTTCCTATAGTAAATTACACAGAACGGCTTTACAATTCAATGACTTTTGCTTAGAATGTACAGGAGGTACATGAATGAAAGAGCAATGACTTAGAACTTGTTGAACAGCATCAGTCTAACCAAGTTCTATACTCATAACCATCATCAGCTGTATTGGAGGAGTCTTCATTAGATTTCTAGATCTTTGATTTTTTATTTATTTTTTGGCGGATATAAAAAGGGACTAAGAACCATCAGGTTCTTAGTCCCTTTTTATATCCGCCAAAAAATAAACAAAAAATCAAAGATCTAGAAATCTAATGAAGACTCCTCCAATACAGCTGATAATGGTTATGAGTATAGAACTGGGTTAGACTGATGAATGCAATGCAGATGTTTTGCGCAGTTCAGCAATTTTTTTCTTATACTGCGCATGCATCAGAGTCGCACTGCGAATATGCACTGCGATTGATTCGTGATGGCGGACGCAAAGAGGATTTATTCGCGAAGTGAGCATTTGTGGGAGTTAACTGAGTGTGGCGTGTCAAACACAGGGTGTTGCAACCACTTTGGGAGGTGTGTGACTGCGTCTTCATATGCAGTTGTAAAGGCTCCGGCGGCTTACTTGCGACATACATTCCTCTCTGTGTCATCACATCCATTTGCTTAGTGTCCTCCTTCTCTTCACTACAAATGTGGTGTGATCGGAGGTACTATGATTAGGGGAGCCCTTTTTTTCAGTGGTTCTGGGTGATAACTAGAAGCCAGTAAAATATTATTGCAGTCAGTTGGCTTATTGAACAACGATGTTTCCAACTTCCCCTTGTTGGTAATAATATCCTTTTTGTTGTTAATATTTACATCCAAAAAATGAATGCTGGATTCCTGAATACTGGATGTGAATTTGATGTTAGCATTATATTATAGCCAATAAAAAAAGCATAGTTAATAAGATTTATATAAACCGGTTATTTATTAACCTTAATGGACTGCTGTATCAACAATGTATAATGAGGGAATTGATTTAATGCTTATTAACTATGCTTTTTTTATTGGCTATAATATAATCAAACCCCTTTCTTTATCCTCGGTATATTTAGTAACAGCATATTCATGTTATGTGATCATAGTGCCAAGTGTTAAGAAAATGAAAGAAGAGTATAAGCCTTTTTTTTTATATATATATTTGCAGATTTCAGTTGTCAGTTTCCTTGGTGATGGACTCTCTTCTACGTCGATTACTTGGATTATCCTGTTCGGTTGACATCAGAGGAAGCCTGGCTTGCTGGATGCTTGCAGAGTCCAATAGGTGGGTGTATATAAAGGAATATGTAAAGACCACCAGACTCCCAAGTAATGATGAAAAACGATACAGATGTAATCCAAAGGTTTCACTCTCTAAAAAGACCTCAGCAGATGCTCTGTGCGAAACAGAGTGGCCATCTGTTCATACTCTTACCAGACATTAGTGGTCATTCCGAGTTGATCGCTAGCTGCATTCGTTCGCTGCGTAGCGATGAGGCAAAAAAAACGGCACTTCTGCGCATGCGGCGCAATGCGCACACGCGTCGTACTATTGCAACGAATGATGTAGTTTCACACAAGGTCTAGCGAAGCTTTTCAGTCGCACTGCTGGCCGCAGAGTGATTGAGAGCAAGTGGGCGTTTCTGGGTGTTAATTGACCGTTTTCAGGAAGTGTTCAGAAAAACGCAGGCGTTCCAGGAAAAACGCAGGCGTGGCTGGGCAAACGCAGGGAGTGTTCGTGACGTCAAAACAGGAACTGAATAGTCTGAAGTGATCACAAGCGCCGAGTAGGTTTTGAGCTACTCTAAAACTGCACAAAAAAAAAACCTTTGCCGGCGCTCTGCGATCCTTTCGTTCGGACTTCTGCTAAGCTAAAATACACTCCCAGTGGGAGGCGGCATAGCGTTTGCATGGATTCTAAAAACTGCTAGCGAGCGATCACCTCGGAATGACCACCATTATCCTCTGGCTGCAGTCTGCTTTATTCCTGCATTTTTAAAACAAACAACAACGTAGAATACACTGCAGAAGAAATATGGGCACCTGAGTTACACAAACTGTCCTTTTTCCTACCTCATGAGCCTGCGCATAGTTCCCTCTCAATATACATGAAATGAGAAGATGTTCAGGAGCTGAGAGTAACATGGGAATCAGGGTGTTTCTCTGCGGCAGCGGACTCCTGCCTTCCGCTTCACTTCTGGCAGACAGATTACTTGCACTGCTTCCTGTAACACAGCAAGAAAAGCTTCAATTATAGAAACTGCACTAAGGGTCCTTCACAATAGTTAATAATGATATTTACATATACTGGAGAGGAAATAAAAAAACATTTTCTACACGCATTATAAAATAAACTATATGCATGTAATTATCTTTTGCCAATCTGAGGTAGAGGCAGTTACTGCATTGTTACCAACCTGGTAGACACGGATACTACATTGTTACCAACCAGGTAGAGGCAGATACTACATTGTTACCAACTGGTAGAGGCGGATACTACATTGTTACCAACCAGGTAGAGGCGGATACTACATTGTTACCAACCAGGTAGACGCGGATACTACATTGTTACCAACCAGGTAGACGCGGATACTACATTGTTACCAACCAGGTAGACGCGGATACTACATTGTTACCAACCTGGTAGAGACGGTTACTACATTGTTACCAACTGGTAGAGGCGGATACTACATTGTTACCAACTGGTAGAGGCGGATACTACATTGTTACCAACTGGTAGAGGCGGATACTACATTGTTACCAACTGGTAGAGGCGGTTACTACATTGTTACCAACCTGGTAGAGACGGATACTACATTGTTACCAACTGGTAGAGGCGGATACTACATTGTTACCAACTGGTAGAGGCGGATACTACATTGTTACCAACTGGTAGAGACAGATACTACATTGTTACCAACTGGTAGAGGCGGTTACTACAGTGTTACCAACCAGGTAGAGGTGGATACTACACTGTTACCAACCTGGTAGAGGCGGTTACTACATTGTTACCAACCTGGTAGAGACGGATACTACATTGTTACCAACTGGTAGAGACGGATACTACATTGTTACCAACTGGTAGAGGCGGTTACTACATTGTTACCAACTGGTAGAGGCGGTTACTACATTGTTACCAACCTGGTAGAGACGGATACTACATTGTTACCAACTGGTAGAGACGGATACTACATTGTTGCCAACTGGTAGAGGCGGTTACTACATTGTTACCAACCTGGTAGAGACGGATACTACATTGTTACCAACTGGTAGAGGCGGTTACTACATTGTTACCAACCTGGTAGAGACGGTTACTACATTGTTACCAACCAGGTAGAGGTGGATACTACATTGTTACCAACCAGGTAGAGGCGGATACTACATCGTTACCAACCTAGTAGAGGCGGTTACTACATTGTTACCAACCTGGTAGAGACGGATACTACATTGTTACCAACTGGTAGAGGTGGTTACTACATTGTCTACCAACCAGGTAGAGGGGGGATACTACATTACCACCAACCAGGTAGAGGCGGATACTACATTGTTACTAACCAGGTAGAGGCGGATACTACATTGTTACCAACCAGGTAGAGGCGGATACTACATTGTTACCAACCAGGTAGAGGCGGATACTACATTGTTACCAACCAGGTAGACGCGGATACTACATTGTTACCAACCAGGTAGACGCGGATACTACATTGTTACCAACCAGGTAGAGGCGGATACTACATTGTTACCAACCTGGTAGAGACGGTTACTACATTGTTACCAACTGGTAGAGGCGGATACTACATTGTTACCAACTGGTAGAGGCGGATACTACATTGTTACCAACTGGTAGAGGCGGTTACTACATTGTTACCAACCTGGTAGAGATGGATACTACATTGTTACCAACTGGTAGAGGTGGATACTACATTGTTACCAACTGGTAGAGGCGGATACTACATTGTTACCAACTGGTAGAGGCGGATACTACATTGTTACCAACTGGTAGAGGCGGTTACTACAGTGTTACCAACCAGGTAGAGGTGGATACTACACTGTTACCAACCTGGTAGAGGCGGTTACTACATTGTTACCAACCTGGTAGAGACGGATACTACATTGTTACCAACTGGTAGAGGCGGTTACTACATTGTTACCAACTGGTAGAGGCGGTTACTACATTGTTACCAACCTGGTAGAGACGGATACTACATTGTTACCAACTGGTAGAGACGGATACTACATTGTTACCAACTGGTAGAGGCGGTTACTACATTGTTACCAACCTGGTAGAGACGGATACTACATTGTTACCAACTGGTAGAGGCGGTTACTACATTGTTACCAACCTGGTAGAGACGGATACTACATTGTTACCAACTGGTAGAGGCGGTTACTACATTGTTACCAACCTGGTAGAGACGGATACTACATTGTTACCAACCTGGTAGAGGCGGATACTACATTGTTACCAACCAGGTAGAGGCGGATACTACATTGTTACCAACTGGTAGAGACGGATACTACATTGTTACCAACTGGTAGAGGTGGTTACTACATTGTCTACCAACCAGGTAGAGGGGGGATACTACATTACCACCAACCAGGTAGAGGCGGATACTACATTGTTACTAACCAGGTAGAGGCGGATACTACATTGTTACCAACCAGGTAGAGGCGGATACTACATTGTTACCAACCTGGTAGAGGTGGTTACTACATTGTCTACCAACCAGGTAGAGGGGGGATACTACATTACCACCAACCAGGTAGAGGCGGATACTACATTGTTACTAACCAGGTAGAGGCGGATACTACATTGTTACCAACCAGGTAGAGGCGGATACTACATTGTTACCAACCAGGTAGAGGCGGATACTACATTGTTACCAACCTGGTAGAGGTGGTTACTACATTGTCTACCAACCAGGTAGAGGGGGGATACTACATTACCACCAACCAGGTAGAGGCGGATACTACATTGTTACTAACCAGGTAGAGGCGGATACTACATTGTTACCAACCAGGTAGAGGCGGATACTACATTGTTACCAACCAGGTAGAGGCGGATACTACATTGTTACCAACCTGGTAGAGACGGATACTACATTGTTACCAACTGGTAGAGGTGGTTACTACATTGTCTACCAACCAGGTAGAGGGGGGATACTACATTACCACCAACCAGGTAGAGGCGGATACTACATTGTTACTAACCAGGTAGAGGCGGATACTACATTGTTACCAACCAGGTAGAGGCGGATACTACATTGTTACCAACCTGGTAGAGGTGGTTACTACATTGTCTACCAACCAGGTAGAGGGGGGATACTACATTACCACCAACCAGGTAGAGGCGGATACTACATTGTTACTAACCAGGTAGAGGCGGATACTACATTGTTACCAACCAGGTAGAGGCGGATACTACATTGTTACCAACCAGGTAGAGGCGGATACTACATTGTTACCAACCTGGTAGAGGGGGGATACTACATTACCACCAACCAGGTAGAGGCGGATACTACATTGTTACCAACCAGGTAGAGGCGGATACTACATTGTTACCAACCTGGTAGAGGTGGTTACTACATTGTCTACCAACCAGGTAGAGGGGGGATACTACATTACCACCAACCAGGTAGAGGCGGATACTACATTGTTACTAACCAGGTAGAGGCGGATACTACATTGTTACCAACCAGGTAGAGGCGGATACTACATTGTTACCAACCAGGTAGAGGCGGATACTACATTGTTACCAACCTGGTAGAGGCGGTTACTACATTGTTATCTGCAGTAGTATACAAATATATCACTTCTCTCTGTACTGAAGCATCAATGACTGTTGTGGTTATGGTGAAGTATCATCACTCTTCTCATCCTGCTTCTCTACTACGTCTCCTCTTGATCCTTTACCCTCACAAATAAGTAAAGCTCTGTCTCCTGTACTCATCGCTTCCTTAACTAACATCTGTAATCTCTCTCTCTCTCTACTGGTATTTTTCCTTCACTGTTTAAGCATGCAGATTACTCCCATTTTGAAAAAACAAAATTCTGACCCTAATGCTCTCTCAAACTACCGCCCTATCTCTCAGCTCCCTTGTCTCTCTAAGCTACTTTAGAGACTTGCCTACACTCAACTCACACACTTTAACTCACACAACTTATTGGATCCACTTCAGTCAGGCTTCCGTTCCCAACACTCCACAGAGACAGCACTGACTAAAGTGGCTAATGATTTGGTCACTACGAAGTCTAAAGGCCATTACTCACTACTTATTCTTCTAGATCTATCTGCTGCATTTGACACTGTTGACAACTCTCTTCTCATACAGACACTACAATCCCTAGGTCTTAAAGACACAGCCCTTTCTCGGTTCCTATCCTACCTATCTAATCGCTCCTTCAGTGTTCGCTTCTCTGAATCTACCGCCTCTTCACTACCTCTTTCAGTTGGGGTACCGCAGGATTCAGTCTTAGGTCCTCTGCTTTTCTCAATCTATACCTCATCTCTTGGTAAACTAATTAGCTCTTTTGGATTTCAGTATCATCTCTATGCAGATTATACTCAAATCTACCTATCCTCCACCGATTTGTCCCTATCTGTACAGGACCGTGTCACTGAATTCCTTTCTGCCATTTCATCTTGGATGACATCTCGCCACCTCAAACTAAATATTTCAAAAACAGAGTTAATTATATTTCCACCAGCCAGTAGTAGGTACCAACCTGATATCTCAATCACTGTTGAAAACTCGACAACCCTACCCCACAAGCTCGCTGCCTAGGTGTCATCCTTGACTCTGATCTGCCCTTTGTTCCCCACATTCAATCTGTCTCTAAATCATGTTACATGCATCTAAAATACGACCATACCTTACACAGGACACTGCTAAAACTCTAATCTATGCTCTCATTACCTCCCGCATTGATTATTGCAATAGTCTCCTAACTGGTCTTCCCAAAACGAGACTCTCACCATTACAATCCATTCTGAATGCAAGGCTAATATTACTCGCTAGACGTTCATGGTCTGCAGATCCGCTCTGTCAGTCCCTCCATTGGTTACCTGTATTCTACCGTATTCAATATAAAATACTTTTACTCACACACAAGGCTATTAACCAAACTACACCAACGTACATCACTTCGCTCATCTCAAAATATCTCCCAGCCCGACCTCTTCATTCTTCACAAGATCTGCGTCTCTCATCCACACTCATTACTCGCTCCCCCTCACGATTGCAGTACTTTTTTCAGGCTGCACACACTCTGTGGAATGCCCTACCACGCAATTAGACTCTCCTATAGTCTCTAAACCTTCAAGCGTTCACTGAAAAACTCCCCCCTTAAGGAAAGCGTATCAAATTCCAGAACCGCCCACATAACTTTCATAACCCTTCCTATCAAACTGCATCCACTCTGCACAGTCCACACATATCCTCACGTCTTCTCATTCTTCACTTTTCCTTCCTGTCGACCCTGGTTCATCATTGCTGTATGACCATATCATACAGCCCACCTAGAACCTTTGCAATCTGGTGGACAACTCTGCAACATAGCATCTATCCTTGTGTATCCATGCCTATTTCCCTATAGAGTGTAAGCTTGCAAGCAGGGCCTTCCCACCTCTGTGACTGTTTGTTATTTCCCAGTTTTGTTATATCATTGTTATTTCCAATTGTAAAGCGCAACGGAATTTGCTGCGATATATAGGAAACGTAATAAATAAATAAAATAATGGTCATAATGTAAAATGTCAAATAATTACTGAGGATAATATATGTAGTTATTTTTAATGTGTTCATTACCTGATGTACTCAGCTCACTGCTAGTGCTTTCCTTTAGTTTCTTTGATCCTGCTGTAATGAGGTAAAAGAAATGGTAAAAGGAGAATTCTGTAACACAGTCGGACAGTAAGCGGTATATTTACTAAAGGTCGATGTTGGTCAATTTCAGATCGTTTTTAAAATTTACAAAGCAGATTTTTTTTTATATATTAATTATTAAATGTTAATAAATGTGTGTTTTAACCCTGGAAGCCCATCATCGATTAAGATCGATCAGAAATTGACCAACATCGACCATTAGTAAATATACCCCTAAGCCTCAATCCTTACCCACATCAGTCTACTACGCCAACATTTACAACATTTTTATTTTAGTTATAAAACATATATTACGCACAAGACACCAAAAGGAAGGGAGATGGGCGAGTATCCGATACTAATTATTCAGGCCCAGGCCTGTTGGGGGAAGGAAGGGCAGCTGCTGAGAGGGTCAAGTGTCACCCTTTGTATATTTTCTATTGCTTTGTTTTTCCAGGAGTGGGTACAGCCACACCTGCCAGATTTAGCCACACCCCCTTCAGTACCCAGGCCCCCGTGACTGTCGCAATGGCCCTGATTAAGCAGACAAAGCAAATTTATGCACACTGTAAAACCATAAAACAGAAACAAGGCTAAAACCTCCAAAGAGATCACAGAGATTCAACAGTCCAAACAAACTACTGTAGAGGAGAACAGTTACTAAAGGTGTCATATATACTGAAGAAGCAGCAGCTTAATGGTATAAAATTATGGTACAAGGGGTGTGCAATAAGTTTTTAGGTAGAGTACACACTCTGGTTGTGAACTGTAATCTCCAACTAACGTTCTTGTGAAATGTCAAGGTACAGAACCATATATAAACAGCGCTGAACACAGAAGTAGTCAACATGTTCAATTTCTTCACAAACTCGTTATGAAGCTCAACAGAGGCCACTGGAGATCCATGGCGTTCTACAACTACAAGAAAGTGGTCTGCGATAGCAGGAGGGATTTGCCCCACTGTGAGATGCTTTTGGGGAATAAGCTCCATCCCGAACCACTGTGTTTGAGTGGTTTGCAGAATTTTGTGGGAGACGGTTCCTGGAAGACGAGGAGCGCTGTGGGTGACCTGTGTCCGCCATCACCATGTACAACGTCGCTGCCATGCGGGTCATAGTTGAGGTGGACGCCAGGGTGACCATAGTCCAGTTAGAGAATGAGATAGGCATCTCATTAGGATCCATCTGCTCAATATTACATAAACAGCTTGGCCTGAGCAAAGTTTCTGCACGTTGGGTGCCCCAACAGCTGACTCGAGAGCAGGAGGCTTGGGTGAAATGGTGCAGCAACATGCCTGCTACGTTTGATTGTGGTCGATCAAACTCTGTCTGGGAGATAATCACAGGTGACGATTCCTGTATCTACAGTTTTGACCACAAGACCAATCAATAGTCGGCACAGTGGACCCCAATTGGAGGGGGTGCAACCACAGAAGTTCTGATGTGAATGAGCATGGACAAGTAGATGGTGGCTGTTTTTGT
Organism: Pseudophryne corroboree; assembly: GCF_028390025.1. Classification (NCBI taxonomy): domain Eukaryota; kingdom Metazoa; phylum Chordata; class Amphibia; order Anura; family Myobatrachidae; genus Pseudophryne; species Pseudophryne corroboree. The sequence goes on from NC_086455.1 coordinate 150,666,241, forward strand.
GGCCAAGACTGGTCATGTAGTTACTGTCACTGGGAACTGGTGCACCAACCAATGCCTGCTACAAGTGCTAGAAGCCATTTCCAGATGCCATCCAAGAATTCGCGCTCATGGTGCCCTTCTCCATCTCGACAAAGCAACTGCCCATAAGTCCAGAAAAGTGGTGGACTTTTTGCCCACATGATTGTATCCAGGAGTTTGGTCATCCGCCACACAGTCCAGACTTGGCTCCCTATGACTTCTTCGTGTTCCCACATACCAAGCGCAAGATGCATGGGATTCGCTTGCAGTCATCAGAAGCTGCAGTTAAGACCTCCATCAGCATGTATATGACACACCTGCTTCGGACTGGTCCAACCGCTTCACCAAGTGGTTTGAGTGCATGCAAGATTGCATACTGTCCTGGGGAATACTTTGAAAAAAATATAATGTTCATTTTGTTTGTAAACAGAATCATTTTTGTGCATCTGGAAAATATTGCACACCCCTTTTATAAAGACTAGACATTTGCATTACCTATAAAAAAAAAATCTGTAACATTCATAATATAGATCTCTACTTACCTCCTTTATTTCTTCTGCGTCTTTTGACACTGGGTGTTTTAAACATCCGTGAATGTAACCGTGCAGAAAGAAGTTCTTCCTCTAGAAAACAAGAAAAAGTGTTATAAATGGGCAATAGCAAGGGGTGGCATTAAAAAGAAAAATTATTTTTCTTTCTTCTGAATCTATTTTTTTTTTGTTTTGTTTTTTAACGCCACAGTGTATGCTTATAGTGTATGCTTATAGGTCGGTGTTAGACAGAGGCTGATTCAGAATTGGGCACAAATGTTGCTGTATCATCCATCTTTCCACACAGCAGCTATGCGAAAATATGCAAAAGCTGCAGGAGGAGTCTTTTTAAAAAGAAGTCAACTGCTGGCTTCTGAGATCTGCTGCCTGCACCTGATTATGCAGCATTGGATCTACAGCGTAAACATCGGTTGCCCCATTCGGACATCTAAGTAACCCTAGTCAGTTGTACACCAAGAAAGAGCTTTGTAGCGGTATTTGCATAAAAGTTGCAGACGTGCGACCACCAAAAGATGCAGGAACCGACGACTTAAATGCAAAAATATACGATATGGAAGAACTTACCGTTCACAGGTTCCACAGGATAACAATGGGATATGATGAAGCGACAGCGGATTGGCACAAATCGGTCAAAGCTTTTCGGCCTCCCATATATCCCCGCCTCCTGGCTCAGGCAAATCAGTTTTACTCCCAAAGCTCAAGGCAGGAGCATCTTAGATAGCCCTAATCAGGCGAGAAGCACACACATACACACCCTTCTGTACAAGAAGGAAGAGGTTAGCGAGTAAACGGATCCTCAAATCAGGTGCGTCAGGGTGGGATCCCTGTGGAACCTGTGGACATAGGAGAAATACCGTTATCAACGGTAAGTTCTTACAGTAACGTACATTTCTCCGGCAGGGTCCACAGGTTATCCACAGGATAACATTGGGATTTCCCAAAACAATTTAGTGGTGGGGACGCTCCTGATTGGACAGGCGAATCCTTCACCCAAATTCAGCGTCATGAGAGGCAAAGGTATTCATGGCATAATGTCTAATAAATGTGTTAATGGAAGACCATGTGGCTGCCTTACAAATCTGTTCTGCTGAAGCACCATGTTGTGCTGCCCATGATGGACCTACCTTACGAGTAGAGTGAGCAGAGACATTAGCCAGAAAAGGGAGATCAGCCTGAGAATATGCTTCTGAAATCATCATCCGAAGCCACCTTGCCAGTGTCTGCTTATCAGTAGGCCATCCTCTCTTGTGAAATCCGTAGAGAATGAAGAGAGAATCTGTCTTTCTGATGGCACTGGTATGATCCACGTAGACCCTTAAGGCACGGACCACGTCCAGTGATGCACCTCCAGCAGAAAGGCCCAGTACCTGGAAAGCCGGGACTACAATTTCTTCGTTAAGGTGGAATTTAGACACCACCTTGGGAAGATACCCAGATCTAGTTCGGAGAACTGCTTTATGTGGATAAGAAATCAGAAATGGGGAACGACATGATAATGCCCCTAAATCTGACACTCTTCTAGCTGACGCCATGGCCAGAAGAAAGAGAACTTTAGCTGTCAACCATTTAAGATCCACTTTATTAAGTGGCTCAAATGGGGCAACTTGAAGGACCTTTAGGACTAAACTTAAGTCCCAAGGCACTGTAAGAGGTACAAAGGGAGGTTGAATGCGCAGCATTCCCTGGAAAAAAGTATGCACATCCTGTAAGTTGGCAATTTTCTTGTGGAACCAGTCAATGCTGACACTTGCACTCTCAAGGAAAATGCCTTCAAACCTTTATCCATTCCTGCATGAAGGAACACCGAAAAAAGATTTAGGTGTTCACATAGATAAACTTGGCAGCATCACCCAATGTAGGATAGCAGCAAAAAAGGCAAACAAGGTACTAGCATGCATAAAGAGGGGTACTGATGCAAGTGACGCACTATTTTCCTATCCGTGACATCATTTAATAATGCTAAAGACAGAGGTAATGTAGATTTTCGCACTTATCAAATGACACACGTATCTACTTTGGGTGCGACCTCCCTTTTTAAACAGTCCCCAGCCGGAAGAGGATAATGGGAATTCCATTTCTTTGGAATTCTAACCTCCTTAATGGGTACAACCCCTCTTGCATAATTTCCGTCAGCTGTTCTGACCCAGGAAACTCAGTCGTACCTGTTTTGGGATGTTTAAACACAGGTGCCTTAGATTTTAACAAAGGCTCTGCTACTTCCGCTAAGCTTTCATAACACTAATTAGCTCAGGTATGTCCACTGAGCTGAGGATTTCATCCTCGTCTCTGTATGCAGACCTGGAGTGTGATGAGTCCTCATCTGAAACATGTGTAGACTGTGAAGATGTTGTTTCAGGTCTATGTGATTTACTTACCACCGTCCTATCAGCCTGTTTTTGTTGAGAGGCTGCAGGTTCCTGTACTGGATGTTATAAACCACAGTGGGAATGTTGCATGTAAGGGTTAATAGAGTAACCTATCCCTGGTATAGGAGCTGGCATTATCCGTTCAGCTATACTGGATAACGTCTGTGTAAAAGTAGCCCATGGGGGTTCAACTTAAACTTGTGCCTGCCTCGGATTATTCAAGAGGCTTTGGTGAAAGCTAAAACACTTTGCACATAATCCATTTTGAACCAGATCCTGAGAAGTTAACCCAGCTTTACAAGACAAACATGAAATTAGTGTTTGTGCTTCTGTGGGGTGTATCCTCCTCACCCTTGCCTCTCTCAGACATGATAAATAAATCACACACCTGTACAGTGTTAACTACACAATTTGTGACTGCAATCACTTTAAAACTTGTTGAAGTGACATACAATCCAATAATTCCCTGCTTTGCACCAGCATTGAGGATCGGAATACACAGAAGCTGACAGAATTATAGTAAAGTCAGCAATCACACTAGCAATCAGTCACAGGTTATACATTAGTATAATAAGCAATATGAGCATATAATCAACTACAGATACATTTCAAGTATGTAGGAGAAACATATTACTACATTACCTTATATAGGACTTTAAACATATTCAGTCGCACAGCGAAAGAAACAGCAGCAATAGTTTACAGACTCATATGCATCAGGCACTTATCCAACTATTCGTACTAAATGGTACAGACTTAGTGCTGTATCACCCGGCTCAGGAGAGTGGCATACAGGGAGACTTCACCCCGCTTCCACGATCGATCAATACGTTAGTGAACGCTGAGAGAATCCAGACGCTATTAGTGTACACAACCAACCCGTGAACCTACAGTGAACACAGACGCCCAAGTGAACACCAATGCACCAGTCATACAGCCGCCTATGCTGCGACTGGGTCCTTTTAGATACACAGCCTCTCAGACGGAAGCAGGAAATCAGTTCATGGCGGGAAACTCGGAGGAAACTGCTCATGAACCTGGGGGGAGGGGCTACCAAGGGAGCGTCTTACTCCCCACTACTGACATCAACCCTAGGGATTGCGACCTCATACTACCCCTGGAGCCTATGATCCCCGAGGCCTATCGCTGGTGCACCCGAGGTGGAAGCCGCGTCAGCGACTGTACAGTAGTCTCCATTCCGAAACAGTGCGGCTGTGTCTCGTGTTTCCCCTATTAAGCGGAACCGTTGCCTTACCTTCTCCCCGTGCTCCGGCCACACCCTGGTAACGTCTGCTGGACTTGCTAGTACATCCTACACAGACGCCAGCCAAAACAGCACTGTACACGTGGGTAAGCGTTGTCGCGACCCGTCGGGGAGTTGTTGGAGCGACTCTTTCTAAGGTACGTATAAGACGCTTTTCAGAAAGATCGCTCAAAAAAAAAAAAAAATAGTAAGACTATAAAACTAAAACAACAATAATCTTATGGCTGCTAAAAACCCAGCAGCCCACTGACCATGGTCCGGCTCCTGCAGCACCAAACAAAAAACTGAATTGCCTGAGACAGGAGGCGGGGATTTAAGGGACTGGCAAGGTGCATTCTGGAAGGCCGAAAGCTTTGATCATTGGTGCCAATCCGCTGTCGCTACCTCATATCCCAATGTTTATCCGGTGGATAACTTGTGGACCCTGCAGGAGAAATATTTAAATGTTAAAGAATATTCATTCTGGGGCCAGTGCGTTTCAAAGCAGGGCGCCATTTTAATACAAGGGAGGCAGGAGGCTCCAGGAAGCGGGTCCCTCTTCCTCTGCCGGTGCCATCTTCCCAGTTAAATTCGGGAAGATGGCGCATAGACAATAAAGAGCAAAGACACTGGCACAGTGTTTCTACAAGTGGGGGTCCCAGATGGAAAAACTATCCACGCTAACAACAAAAATGCAAAAAAAAAAAAAGTGTCATGTCAACCTTTTCCAGTGTCAACCTTTCAGAGGTCAACTTGTTGTCAATGTCAACCTAATGACAGTCAATCTAAACATTGTAGATCTTCTATACCACACCCCTGTATAAAAAGCCAAGAACAAGAGACAAAATATAGTCTCATTTTCAATAGTAGGCCTACTGTACAAGGCCCTATTGTATGCTTGTGTAGGTTTTAAAGACTCTAAAGGCTAAATGTAATAGCCTGCTAGTTGCGGAACTTTGTGCCAGTCTGCAAATTTTTTAAAAGCAACAATCATTTACAAGGTAAAACCAGGTCTAGCCCCAAGATGTCATTTTGCACTAGAAATAAATCCCAGGTGCCACTGACCTGCTATCCTGTTGCTCATCACCACCTTGTATCTCCACTGGGCTTCAGAAATATACTTCGACAACAGGATCAGTCTGTTGCTGAACTCTTCATTTGCCATGGAGAGGTTAAGATTGGTCAACAGCTTCTGCTCGTCACTGAGAGCATGTCCACTCGATTGAACAGAGTCCGTAATGAGTTCTACTTGCTCTTTTAACAATTTTAAGAAAGTGTCTAATACGACCTCATCAACCAAGAATCCAGACACTCCACTGGTGAAGTGTTTTAGGTCTAAATAGTCTGATCTCATTTCCCATAAAGTGCTGTGAGAGGTTTCTGAACCAGTTGGGGTTGATCCTTGAGAGACACCAGTCAAATCAGCAATGTTAAGATTGCTATTGTTAGGTTGAGGACTTTCAATGGGAGATAGTAATAGAGAGTCCACCTTGTCAATGCTGCTGTCTAAGCTCCTCTGTCTACCGACTTTCAAGTGCAAGTCTTCATCGCCATCTTCCATGGGATAGCCCTCTGGCAGTGGGGGTGCAGAGTTCAGCTCAGACAGTGATACAAACAATAAGGAGAAGATGTTCTCCAGAAGCTCCAACCTCAGCGGGGAAGGCAGAAGACACAGATAATACTGGCACTTGGTAATATACTGCACAAACAGATTTGAATAGTCTGTAGTAGAAAACAAACAGATTAATATGCAAGCACACCGCCAAAACACAAATAGCAATTTTCATTAAACCAATGAGTGATACCTTGAGAGAGACCATTCTCCTTCACCGAGGACTTGGTAGACTCTGCATCCTCCATGGAGCCGTTCATCTGGCTGGTATGGCAGTGCTTGCACCGAACGTGCTTGTGAGCATTGGCACACAGTGCATAGATGGCATATTTAATTGCACAGAAGGCCTGAAAGACAACAGTGTTGCGATGCTGTGCCTGGTCATGGATATCTTGATGACTTACCGAAACTGCAAGCAAGAACATCAGTAGTGCATTAATCTGTATGCCGTTATTGGTAGATGGCAAAGACCACACATTACATTATAGAAGGTGCCCCACCTACGTTTCATGGGTGTGGATCATCAAATAGACAGTATCTAGGTCGACAATGTTTAGGTCGACCACTATAGGACAACAGTCACTACGTCGACAGGGATGGAAGGTCGACAGGGTTTCTAGGTTGACATGTGCTAGGTCGACAGGTCAAAATGTCGACACGAGGTGGGGGGGTTTGTGTCTTTTTCTTCGTAGAGTGAGCGGGAACCCCAATTAGTGCACCGCTTCGCTCGCCATGCTTCGGGAAGGTGCCTCGCTTCGCTCGGCACAGATTACCGTTCCAATCGTAGTCCACGTGGATCGTTAAGTATGGAAAAGTTAAAAAAAAGAAAAGTGTGAAAAACTCATGTCGACCTTTTGACCTAGCACATGTTGACCTAGAAACCCTGTCGACCTTCCATTCCTGTCGACCTATAGTGGTCGACCTAAACATTGTCGACCTAGACAGTGTCGATCTTCAGACCGGATCCCATGTTTCATACAGGCTTACATACAGAAACAAAACATAACCTGAACAAGTAAAATGTACAAGTTAATCTGTATCAAATTTAAAGTTTTTTTTTTCTACTGAAACAGAAACAGATAGTGCAAGCGCAGACAGCCTATTTTTGTTATTATTTTTTTACGCTATTTGAGACTAATTTTCTACTATACAGTGGGGATTGAAAGTTTTGGCACCCCAGGCAAAAAATTTTTATGTGCAAAAAGAAGCCAAGGAAAGATGGAAAAATCTCCAAAAGGCATCAAATTACAGATTAGACATTCTTATAACATGTCAAAAAAAGATTGATTTTATTTCCATCATTTACACTTTCAAAAGAACAGAAAACAAAAAATGGCGTCTGCAAAAGTTTGGGCACCCTGCAGAGTTAATACCTTGTACTGCCCCCTTTGGCAAGTATCACAGCTTGTAAACGCTTTTTGTAGCCAGCCAAGAGTCTTTCAATTCTTGTTTGAGGTATCTTCGCCCATTCTTCCTTACAAAAAAGTCTTCCAGTTCTTTGAGATTCCTGGGCTGTCTGTGACGCACTGCTCTTTTAAGGTCTATCCATAGATTTTCAATTATGTTGAGGTCAGGAGATTGTGAAGGCCATGGCAAAACCTTCAGTTTACGCCTCTTGATGTAATCCACCATGGATTTTGAGGTGTGTTTAGGATCATTATCCATTTGTAGAAGCCAGCCTCGCTTTAACTTCAGCTTTTTCACAGATGGCATCAAGTTAGCGTCCAAAATTTGCTGGAATCTTATTGAATCCATTTTTCCTTCTACTCGTGAAATGTTCCCTGTGCCACTGGCTGCAATACAACCCCAAAGCATGATTGATCCACCCCCATGCTTAACAGTTGGACAGAGGTTCTTTTCATTAAATTCTGTGCCCTTCCTTCTCCAAACCTACCTTTGCTCATTGCGGCCAAAAAGTTCTATTTTAACCTCATCGGTCCACAGAACTTTATTCCAAAATGCATCAGGCTTGTCTATATGTTCATTTGCAAACTTCAAACGATGATTTTTGTGGTGAGGACGTAGAAGAGGTTTTCTTCTGATGACTCTTCCATGAAGACCATATTTGTACAAGTATCTCTTTATAGTGAAATAGTGTACCACAACTCCAGGGTCTGCCAGATCTTCCTGGAGGGATCGTGCAGTCAAACGTGGATTTTGACTTGCTTTTCTCACAATCCTGCGAGCTGTTCTGTCTGTTATTTTTCTTGGTCTTCCAGATCTTGCTTTAACTTCCACTGTTCCTGATGACTGCCATTTCTTAATTACATTCCGAACAGAGGATATGGGCATCTGATAACGCTTTGCTATCTTCTTATAGCCTTCTCCTGCTTTGTGAGCGTCAACTATTCTCAGTTTCAGTGTTCTACACAACTGCTTAGAGGAACCCATGGTGCTGATTGTTGGAGCAAGGTCAGATGAGTCTGGGCTTTTAAAACCTTTGAGATTGACATCACCTGGTCTTTCCAGACGATGATTGAAAACAATCCATGACACTGCCAGGGTGCCCAAACTTATGCAGACGCCATTTTTTGTTTTCTGTTCTTTTGAAAGTGTAAATGATGGAAATAAAATCAATCTTTTTTTGACATGTTATAAGAATGTCTAATCTGTAATTTGATGCCTTTTGGAAATTTTTCCATCATTCCTTGGCTTCTTTTTGCACATTAAAATGATTTTTTGCCTGGGGTGCCCAAACTTTCAATCCCCACTGTATATTGCTAAAGAAGGATTACAAAGTTGTTCAGTCAACTGGCAATTGAATTAAGAGAAATTAAGATCAGGCACCCTGACAGGAATACTAATGTTGCTACTTACACATCACGTTACACTGGAAATGACTGGCAGGTTTAACCCAGCCGCTTCCCCCCACCCTTCAATCTATTGTGACTGCAACGTTTAGCACACATCATACTGTGATGCAAGGAGTGCAAATATCATTTATTTTGTATGTATGTTATTATGGGTGTGGATCATCAAATCAACAGTGTTTAGGTCGACCACTATAGGTCGACAGGGTTTCTAGGTCGACATGTGCTAGGTCGACAGGTCAAAAGGTCGACGTGAGATGTTTGTTTTTGATGTCGTTTTCTGCGTACAGTGACCGGGAAGCCGAATTAGTGCACCGTGTCCGCTCGCCAGGCTTCGGGCAAGGTGCCTCGCACCGCTACCGCTTCGCTCGGCACAGGTTACAGTTCTATTCGTAGTCCACATGGATCGTTAAGTATGAAAAAGTTCAAAAACAAGAAAAAATTGAAAAACTCATGTTGACCTTTTGACCTGTCAACCTAGCACATGTCGACCTAGAAACCCTGTCGACCTAGTGGCTGTCGACCTAAACATTGTCAACCTAGACAGTGTCGATCTTCAGACCGGATCCGGTTATTATACTGCCTGTAGTAACACAAATACTTAGCAGCTTTATTTGTACCCTGCAATTCTGCTTGGAACTAGAATTCACCCGCTCCATTTCTAGATCTTTAAGCACATTTTACATTCACCCTTGAATGATTTTGCAGAGCTGCATCTTCCATAGAGATTTACCCCTAAAAACAATAAATTGCTTTGTGGATACTAGCACTAGATAGGTCATTCTGGATATTCGAAGGCATGTTTCAGAAGAACGGTCATATGTAGGTCGTCTTTAGAAACAGAGATTTTGAAGGAGATTGAAGTCGACTGCTCTACAGTTGATAGTCTAATTCAGATGCAGTCATTATATAAAGATCTAACTCTCTGAGGAAATTTATTGATTTATGTTTTACAATAAAAGCATGTTAAAATAAGAATTTACTTACCGATAATTCTATTTCTCGTAGTCCGTAGTGGATGCTGGGAACTCCGTAAGGACCATGGGGAATAGCGGCTCCGCAGGAGACTGGGCACAAAAGTAAAGCTTTAGGACTACCTGGTGTGCATTGGCTCCTCCCCCTATGACCCTCCTCCAAGCCTCAGTTAGGATACTGTGCCCGGACGAGCGTACACAATAAGGAAGGATTTTGAATCCCGGGTAAGACTCATACCAGCCACACCAATCACACAGTACAACCTGTGATCTGAACCCAGTTAACAGCATGATAACAGAGGAGCCTCTGAAAAGATGGCTCACAACAATAATAACCCGATTTATGTAACAATAACTATGTACAAGTATTGCAGACAATCCGCACTTGGGATGGGCGCCCAGCATCCACTACGGACTACGAGAAATAGAATTATCGGTAAGTAAATTCTTATTTTCTCTGACGTCCTAGTGGATGCTGGGAACTCCGTAAGGACCATGGGGATTATACCAAAGCTCCCAAACGGGCGGGAGAGTGCGGATGACTCTGCAGCACCGAATGAGAGAACTCCAGGTCCTCCTCAGCCAGGGTATCAAATTTGTAGAATTTAGCAAACGTGTTTGCCCCTGACCAAGTAGCTGCTCGGCAAAGTTGTAAAGCCGAGACCCCTCGGGCAGCCGCCCAAGATGAGCCCACCCTCCTTGTGGAATGGGCTTTTACAGATTTTGGCTGTGGCAGGCCTGCCACAGAATGTGCAAGCTGAATTGTACTACAAATCCAACGAGCAATAGTCTGCTTAGAAGCAGGAGCACCCAGCTTGTTGGGTGCATACAGGATAAACAGCGAGTCAGATTTTCTGACTCCAGCCGTCCTGGAAACATATTTTCAGGGCCCTGACTACGTCCAGCAACTTGGAGTCCTCCAAGTCCCTAGTAGCCGCAGGTACCACAATAGGCTGGTTCAAGTGAAACGCTGAAACCACCTTAGGGAGAAATTGAGGACGAGTCCTCAATTCTGCCCTGTCCGTATGAAAAATTAGGTAAGGGCTTTTATAGGATAAAGCCGCCAATTCTGAGACATGCCTGGCTGAAGCCAGGGCCAACAGCATTACCACTTTCCATGTGAGATATTTTAAGTCCACAGTGGTGAGTGGTTCAAACCAATGTGATTTTAGGAACCCCAAAACTACATTGAGATCCCAAGGTGCCACTGGAGGCACAAAAGGAGGCTGTATATGCAGTACCCCCTTGACAAACGTCTGAACTTCAGGAACTGAAGCCAGTTCTTTCTGGAAGAAAATCGACAGGGCCGAAATTTGAACCTTAATGGACCCTAATTTTAGGCCCATAGACAGTCCTGTTTGCAGGAAATGCAGGAAACGACCCAGTTGAAATTCCTCTGTAGGGGCCTTCCTGGCCTCGCACCACGCAACATATTTACGCCAAATACGGTGATAATGCTGTACGGTTACATCCTTCCTGGCTTTGATCAGGGTAGGGATGACTTCATCCGGAATGCCTTTTTCCTTCAGGATCCGGCGTTCAACCGCCATGCCGTCAAACGCAGCCGCGGTAAGTCTTGGAACAGACAGGGTCCCTGCTGGAGCAGGTCCCTTCTTAGAGGTAGAGGCCACGGGTCCTCTGTGAGCATCTCTTGAAGTTCCGGGTACCAAGTCCTTCTTGGCCAATCCGGAGCCACGAGTATAGTCCTTACTCCTCTCCTTCTTATGATTCTCAGTACCTTGGGTATGAGAGGCAGAGGAGGGAACACATACACTGACTGGTACACCCACGGTGTTACCAGAGCGTCCACAGCTATTGCCTGAGGGTCCCTTGACCTGGCGCAATACCTGTCTAGTTTTTTGTTGAGGCGGGACGCCATCATGTCCACCTTTGGTTTTTCCCAACGGTTCACAATCATGTGGAAGACTTCTGGGTGAAGTCCCCACTCTCCCGGGTGGAGGTCGTGTCTGCTGAGGAAGTCTGCTTCCCAGTTGTCCACTCCCGGAATGAACACTGCTGACAGTGCTATCACATGATTTTCCGCCCAGCGAAGAATCCTTGCAGCTTCTGCCATTGCCCTCCTGCTTCTTGTGCCGCCCTGTCTGTTTACGTGGGCGACTGCCGTGATGTTGTCTGACTGGATCAGCACCGGCTGACCTTGAAGCAGAGGTCTTGCTAGGCTTAGAGCATTGTAGATGGCCCTTAGCTCCAGGATATTTATGTGAAGTGATGTCTCCAGGCTTGACCACAAGCCCTGGAAATTTCTTCCCTGTGTGACTGCTCCCCAGCCTCTCAGGCTGGCATCCGTGGTCACCAGGACCCAGTCCTGAATGCCGAATCTGCGGCCCTCTAGAAGATGAGCACTCTGCAACCACCACAGGAGAGACACCCTTGTCCTTGGTGACAAGATTATCCGCTGATGCATCTGCAGATGCGACCCGGACCATTTGTCTAGCAGATCCCACTGGAAGGTTCTTGCGTGGAATCTGCCGAATGGGATTGCTTCGTAAGAAGCCACCATCTTTCCCAGGACCCTTGTGCATTGATGCACTGAGACTTGGCCTGGTTTTAGGAGATTTCTGACTAGTTCGGATAACTCCCTGGCTTTCTCCTCCGGGAGAAACACCTTTTTCTGGACTGTGTCCAGGATCATCCCTAGGAATAGAAGGCGTGTCGTCGGGATCAGCTGCAATTTTGGAATATTGAGAATCCAACCGTGCTGGCGCAGCACTATCTGAGATAGTGCTACCCCGACTTCCAACTGTTCCCTGGATCTTGCCCTTATCAGGAGATCGTCCAAGTAAGGGATAACTAAAACTCCCTTCCTTCGAAGGAGTATCATCATTTCGGCCATTACCTTGGTAAAGACCCGGGGTGCAGTGGACAATCCAAACGGCAGCGTCTGAAACTGATAGTGACAGTTCTGTACCACAAACCTGAGGTACCCTTGGTGAGAAGGGTAAATTGGGACATGTAGGTAAGCATCTTTGATGTCCAGAGACACCATATAGTCCCCTTCTTCCAGGTTTGCAATCACTGCTCTGAGTGACTCCATCTTGAATTTGAACCTTTGTGTGTAAGTGTTCAAGGATTTTAGATTTAAAATTGGTCTCACCGAGCCGTCCGGCTTCGGTACCACAAATAGTGTGGAATAGTACCCCTTTCCCTGTTGTAGGAGGGGTACCTTGATTATCACCTGCTGGGAATACAGCTTGTGAATGGCTTCCAATACTGCCTCCCTGTCTGAGGGAGACGTCGGTAAAGCAGACTTTAGAAAACGGCGAGGGGGAGACGTCTCGAATTCCAATTTGTACCCCTGAGATACCACCTGAAGGATCCAGGGGTCCACTTGCGAGTGGGCCCACTGCGCACTGAACTTCTTGAGACGGGCCCCCACCGTGCCTGAGTCCGCTTGTAAAGCCCCAGCGTCATGCTGAGGACTTTGCGGAGGCGGGAGAGGGCTTTTGTTCCTGGGAACTGGCTGTTTGCTGCAGCCTTTTTCCTCTCCCTCTGCCACGGGGCAGAAATGAGGCGCCTTTTGCCCGCTTGCCCTTATGGGGCCGAAAGGACTGCGCCTGATAATACGGCGTCTTCTTAGGTTGAGAAGCTACCTGGGGTAAAAATGTGGATTTTCCAGCAGTTGCCGTGGCTACCAGGTCTGAAAGACCTACCCCAAATAACTCCTCGCCCTTATAAGGCAATACTTCCATGTGCCTTTTAGAATCCGCATCACCTGACCACTGCCGCGTCCATAAACCTCTTCTTGCAGAAATGGACTTCAAATGCTCTATAGTCAGTAATATACTGTCCCTATCTAGGGTATCAATATTTTCAGTCAGGGAATCCGACCACGCCACGCCCGCACTGCACATCCAGGCTGAGGCGATTGCTGGTCGCAGTATAACACCCGTGTGAGTGTATATACATTTTAGGATATTCTCCAGCTTAGTGGTACTTGTATTATCAGATATATGCAATACATTTTTTATTGCTTCAATCATGTAACGTGTGGCCCTACTGGAAGTCACGTTTGTCTCCTCATCATCGACACTGGAGTCAGTATCCGTGTCTGTGTCTGCCATTTGAGGTAACGGGCGTTTTAAAGCCCCTGATGGCGTTTGAGACCCCTGGACAGGCACAAGCTGAGTAGCCGGCTGTCTCATGTCGTCAACTGTCTTTCGTAAAGAGCTGACACTGTCACGCAATTCCTTCCATAAGCTCATCCACTCAGGTGTCGACTCCCTAGGGGGTGACAACTCTATAATAGGCAATTGCTCCGCCTCCATCTCATTTTCCTCCTCAAACATGTCGACACAATCGTACCGACACACCGCACACACACAGGGAATGCTCTGATAGAGGACAGGACCCCACTAGCCCTTTGGGGAGACAGAGGGAGAGTATGCCAGCACACACCAGAGCGCTATATATATATATATATATATATATAGACAGGAATACCACTATAAAATGTGCTTTTCCCTTTATAGCTGCTGTTATTATTATAACTGCGCCAAATTAGTGCCCCCCTCTCTTTTTTACCCTTTTTTGTAGTGCAGGACTGCAGGGGAGAGTCAGGGAGACGTCCTTCCAGCGGAGCTGTGATGTAAAATGGCGCCCGTGTGCTGAGGAGATAGGCTCCGCCCCCTTCTCGGCGGCCTTTTCTCCCGCTTTTTGGTGAGTTCTGGCAGGGGTTAAAATACATCCATATAGCCCTGGGGGTTATATGTGGTGTAATTTTGCCAGCCAAGGTGTTTACATTGCTGCTCAGGGCGCCCCCCCCTAGCGCCCTGCACCCTCAGTGACCGAAGTGTGAAGTGTGCCTGAGTAACAATGGCGCACAGCTGCAGTGCTGTGCGCTACCTTGTTGAAGACTGATGTCTTCTGCCGCCGATTTTTCCGGACCTCTTCTTGCTTCTGGCTCTGTAAGGGGGCCGGCGGCGCGGCTCTGGGACCGAGCTCCGAGGCTGGGCCTGTGTTCGGTCCCTCTGGAGCTAATGGTGTCCAGTAGCCTAAGAAGCCCAAGCTGGCTGCAAGCAGGCAGGTTCGCTTCTTCTCCCCTTAGTCCCTCGATGCAGTGAGCCTGTTGCCAGCAGGTCTCACTGAAAATAAAAAACCTAAAACTAAACTTTCACTAAGAAGCTCAGGAGAGCCCCTAGTGTGCACCCTTCTCGGCTGGGCACAAAAATCTAACTGAGGCTTGGAGGAGGGTCATAGGGGGAGGAGGGTAATAGGGGGAGGAGGGTCATAGGGGGAGGAGCCAGTGCACACCAGGTAGTCCTAAAGCTTTACTTTTGTGCCCAGTCTCCCGCGGAGCCGCTATTCCCCATGGTCCTTACGGAGTTCCCAGCATCCACTAGGACGTCAGAGAAATGGGAAGTCAGGCATGTGACAGTGAACAGGTTGTTGGAAGGGGTTGGGGTTGGTTGACTAGAGATTAGGACGCCAGCGGTCAGCATACCGATGCCAGGGGCCGGGCCGCCAGGGGGGGGGGGGGGGGGGGGGGGGGGGCGAGCGCAATTAAGCCCCTTGCAGTCTGCAGGCTCGGTGGCTCACTGCGTTCGTCACCGGTTCTATTGCCGTTCTGTGGGTGTCGTGGACACTCACGAGTGGGAATAGCTCTGGGCGCCCTGGCTTCGGTATGCTGACCGCCGGGATCCCAACCACCGGTCAACTAACTACATCCTGTTGGAAGACTGCTAACAGCATAATGCAGACACCGTTGTAATGTCAGTTAAAGCATTTTAATGTTGTTGGCATTCTAACTTTAAACATGATGCATTATGATCATAGTAACCAAAACATATATGTACTACATTCCCTTTATACTAGGTGAAGAAACGGGCAACATGGTGACCTTTATTTCTAGAGGGCAGACTAGCCCATCGATTACTGGTGTAATTACGTCACGCTCATAGCTAATACAACTCTGTATACCTTGCAAGGAGTGACATTCAGATCTCTATTAGTCCAGATTAAACGGCTCTACTCAAGATTAGCTTCAGTTTAAAGACTGCTATTACAGATCTGCTGCCCTACGTACAATATAATCCTCTTCTTACAAATACAAAGCAATTACAAATGTGTGAAGTTAGTGTGGCTGTCACCAGCAGCAGGACCAAACAATGTGTACACAAGGAACAAGGGACCTAAGCTCTGTGTCCAGCAGTAAGAGCAGAGAAAAACCATCGGCCACACGGCTACTAAACGTTGTAGTCCACCTGGGGAGGTGATACATGCAGAGTATAGTATACAGTATAGTTTCAGGTGATGTGCTCGCCAGCAGCAATGTATGAGGCAATTGTAGAGCTCTATATAATGGATTCAGACCTTCATCCATGGCAATTTCCACCTACTGGGCAAGGCCATCTTATTGTATAGGCATACTGGGTAGTTGCCGTGGGCACCACAATTCTAGGTGCCTTCAAGTAGGGGCAAGAGGTGGTCACATAATCAGAGGGATGAGGCAGCATTCCTGACTGCCTTTCAGACAGTGAACGGCTGCTGATTGGTAAATAGCTCCAGCCATCCACCAATCAGAGTGCTTGCATGGAAGCACGTGGAAAGAGTGCGGGATCGCAGGAGGGGCATCTTCTGAATTTTATTGTCACTGGTTTCCATGTATGGATGTGCCCAGGGCCTACAATGCTATTAAGATGGCCCTGGTACTGGGGAAGTATAATCAGCTTATAAGTGTAGACTTTTTTTCAAGTATCTAGGTTTAGCCACATCAACTAATGTTCCAGGCTTTCCTTGTCTCAACATACCGCTGTTAGAAACATTCAAACACAAGATGCCAGGTGGTGGTCAACCTAAGGGACAATCATGGCCCAGTGGTGAAAGACAAGCATCTTTATGGTGGACATCCACAGAGCTGGTTACAAGTCAAGGCGGAGATCCCATAAAAGGAAGCTGGAATAAGCATTCACAATCATGGTCCAAGACCACCAGATACTTCCCCCTTCTCTCAACACTTAATTAACCCTGATTCCATGGTTGCATCACTGTCTTGGAAGGAACTTGTTGAGGGCTTTTAGGTCTATTATGGAATGAAAGAAAAGAACCATTTCGAGCAAAAACAGAAATCAGAGTGAAAATTCCAAACCCTTTTTAAAAAATAAATAAATAAATAGACTGATGGCTGCTGCACGAAAACCCTTTAATATCCGTTGT
Source organism: Pseudophryne corroboree (assembly GCF_028390025.1). Classification (NCBI taxonomy): domain Eukaryota; kingdom Metazoa; phylum Chordata; class Amphibia; order Anura; family Myobatrachidae; genus Pseudophryne; species Pseudophryne corroboree. The sequence goes on from NC_086455.1 coordinate 150,682,988, forward strand.
ATATTTATTTTTGCACCTTTACTAGTCGGTAATTAAACATATGCACACAGAGGTGTCCTCATACACAATCGCTGCAGTTGCGCCAAACATCCATTTTCAGTGCGTCAGGTCCAGTGCGACTCTGCTTGCATCACGTGTCTGTCACCCAAATCTCAATCGCAATGTGATGCGACAAAGGCACTGCATTGATTATTTTTCCACTTGTGTATATCTGTGAACAACACTCTGTATAGGAAGTGCTACGATGCAGCATCCGCAGCCTTTATTCAGTCACACCAAGTTCCACTGTGCTTCCTATACAGATCGCACACAGATGCACAAGTGTCGCATATCAAATTAATCATTGCTGTCTCGTGAAGTGGCTTTGTCACAACATATTGTGATTGAGCCACACCTATGGGTTGAAAAAGTTGCTACGCACTCGTCACAGCTCACTAGCGCAAGGCATCTCATGCCACATGTCATATTGAGTCTAAGTGTAGGAGGACACATCTGTTTTTTTCTGGTTCACTGTGTCCATTCTCATCTTACATGAGATACGATACACCCTGCCTCGACCAGTCGCAGCCGTGTGTATGCACCATGCATATTCCTATGGAAACGGCCTTTGCGTGAATAGGACGAGAGCAGACACATCTGTACCATTAGCTGGTTTTGTCGATATGTTTAAAGCAAAAATTTCACAGGCAACAGATTATGTATTTATAAATTTTAAAAGCCACTGGAGAACTGCATATGAAATATAATCGTTCTGGTAGACTTACCGTTGATAACTCTATTTCTCCTAAGTCCACAGGATAACATTGGGATATGAGGTAGCGACAGTGGATTGGCATCAAACGATCAAAGCTTACGGCCTCCCAGAATGCAACGGGCCCGTCCCTATATCTCCACTTCCTAGCTCAGGCAGTTCAGTTGTTTTCCAATGCTCAAGGCAGGAGCATCACAGAGAGCCCTAATCAGGCGAGAAGAACACACATGCACACCCTTCCGTATGAGAAGGAAGAGGATGGTAAGTGAAAAGATCCTTAAATCAGGTGCGTCAGGGTGGGATCTCTGTGGATCCTGTGGACTTAGGAGAAATACAGTTATCAATGGTAAGTCTATCATAATGATTATTTCTCCTGCAGGGTCCACAGGTTATCCACAGGATAACACTGGGATGTCCCAAAGCAATTTAGTGGTGGGGACACTCCTGATTGGACAGGAGAATCCTTCACCCGAATTCAGCGTCCTGAGAGGCTAAGGTATCAAAGCCATAACGTCTAATGAATGTGTTAATGGAAGACCATGTGGCTGCCTTACATACCTGTTCAGCTGAAGCACCACGCTGTGCTGCCCATAATGGACCTACCTTACGAATAGAATGAGCAGAGACAACAGCTTGAGAATATGCTTCTGAAATCAACATTCGAAAGCACCTCGCCAGTGTCTGCTTATCAGTAGGCCATCCAATCTTGTGAAATCCGTAGAGAACGAAGAGTGTGTCTGTTTTTCTGATGGCACTGGTACGATCCACGTAGATCCTTAAAGCACGGACTACGTCCAACGATGCATCTCCTGCAGAAAGGTCCGGCCCTTGGAAGGCCGGGACTACAATTTCTTCGTTAAGGTGGAATTTAGACACTACCTTAGGAAGATACCCAGATTTGGTTCTGAGAACCGCTCTATCTGGATAAAAGAAAATCAGAAAAGGAGGGCGACATATTAATGCCCCTAAATCTGAAACTCTACTAGCTGAAGCAATAGCCAGTAGAAAGAGAGCTTTAGCTGTCAACCATTTAAAATCCACTCGTTTTAGAGCTACAAATGGGGCAACTTGAAGGGACTTTAGGACTAAACTTAAGTCCCAAGGCACTGTAGGAGGAACAAAATGCGCAACATTCCCTGGAAAAAATGTGTGCACATCCTGTAGGTTAGCAATTTTCTTTTGGAACCATACAGTCAATGCTGACACTTGCACTCTCAAGGAAGCCACCCTTAGACCTTTGTCCATTCCTAACTGAAGAAATGCTAGGACTCTGGAAACTCTGAAAGACCTAGGATCAAATCTCCGGTCACTGCACCATTGTATATAGGCTTGCCATATTCGGTGATAAATGTGAGCAGAGGAAGGTTTTCTTGCTCTCAGCATTTTTACATTACCTGTTGTGAGAATCCTCTAGCTTTCAGGATGGAAGCCTCAAGAGCCACGCCATCAAAGACAGTCGATCCAGGTGCCTGTGATAACAAGGACCCTGAGACAGTAGATCTGGGCGTTGAGGGTGTAGGAATTGAGTATCCATCAAAAACCTCTGCAGATCTGTGTACCAATGTCTTCTGGGCCAAGCCGGAGCCATTAGTACCACGGCGCCCCTTCCTTGTTTTGCCTTTCGCATCACCCTGGGTAACAGGGCAATTGGTGGAAACACATAAGCCAGATAAAAGTCACATCTCACTGACAGTGCATCCACAAAGATTGCTCTGGGATCCTTTGTTCTTGACCCGTATGCGGGAACTTTGTTGTTCTGATGGGACGCCATGAGATCTATCTCCAGGAACCCCCACTTGTCTACCAGAATTTGGAAGACCTCAAGTTGTAAAGCCCATTCGTTTGCATGAATGGCGTGTCGACTGAGAAAATCCGCTTCCTAGTTTAGGACTCTCAGAATAAACACTGCAGACAAGGCTGGATGATGAAGTTCTGACCACTTTAACCTGTTACTTACCTCCTTCACTGCGTTTTGGCTGCGAGTTCCTCCCTGATGGTTAAGGTACGCTACTGCCGTTGTATTGTCCGAACGGATTTGGACTGGTTTCCCCTGAAGGATGTCCTTTGCCTAAATAAGTGCCATATATATGGCCCGAAGTTCCAATATATTTATTGGCAGGCAACTCTCTTCCTTGGTCCACTTCCCCTGGAAACTCCTCCTTCCCTACACTGCTCCCCAGCCCTGAAGGTGGGCATCCGCTGTCAGAATTTCACATCTGATATCCAAAAGGGTCTCCCTTTGTCCAGATGGGATGTCTGCAGCCACCAGGCTAATGACCTCCTTTTTCCAGAGGAAGGACCATAGTCTGCGTTTTTATTGTCTGATGAAAACCATTTCATTTGGAAAGGATCAAACGTTGCAGAGGCCTCCAGTGGAACTAAGCATACTCCACCATGTCGAATGTCGACACCATCAACCCCATCCCACGCATTGCTGCGTGAATAGATACCCTTTGACTGTGTAGCAATCCTTGACTGAATTTTGGATATTTTGTTCAGAGATAAAATTACTCTCTGAAGATTCAATCCCACACAGCCCCCAAGTGAGTCATCCGTTGTGACGGAACCAGGGACGACTTTGCCCAATTTAAGAGCCAACTGTGTCTCTGCAAACAAGCTATTGTCTCCCACAGATGACACTGAAGCAATTCCTCAGATTGTGCCAGGAGTAATAAGTCGTCGAGGTATGGAAAAATCCTTATCCCTTGCTGACGGAGATGAGATGCCATTACCACCATAATTTTGGTGACCACTCTGGGAGCTGTGGCCAGTCCAAATGGCAGGGCCTGAAATTGAAAATGTTTCTGGAGGATACCAAACCTGAGATAGCGCTGATGAGACAGTGCTATAGGAACATGTAGGTAAGCATCCTGGATATCCAGGGATAGCACAAAATCCTCCTGCTCCATGGCCAAAATAATGGAACGTAAAGTCTCCATATGAAACCGAGGCACACACATGTACTTGTTCAGCACTTTGAGATTGAGTATGGGCCGGAAAGACCCATTTGGCTTTATTGACTAGAAACAGGTAGGAATGAAAACCTTGTCCTCATTGTGCAGGAGGAACTGGAATTATCACTCCTGACTGAAGCAACTTCTGAACTGCCTCTTGCAAAGCCCTGGCCTTCGTTTTTTGAGGAGGGTGTTTCTTGTAAGCAAACGCATAACCGTGTGGTAGACTGCTGCCAGATCTGTGCAAACTGAAGTAGTCGACCTCCCACCCTGGGGTCCCCCAGGTGGAGGCCCGCATCATCAGGCTGATGGTTTATCTTCTGATTTGGAAGCCAGCCCTCTGTAGCCCAAAGCTTTTTAGTCTTACTAGACTTGTCAGATTGAGACTGTTTGCCATAACCCTTTCCTTTTGCTTTTCCTTGAGACTGAAAGGGCCTAAAAGCTGGAAATCTAGGCTTGGATTTATGTGTGGAAGGAAACTTCACTTTCTTGGCGTCTGCTTCTGACTCCAAAATACCGTTTCATTCTTTACCAAAAAGAATATCTCCAGTAAAAGGCAAAGACTCCAGAACCTTCTTAGATCCTGAGTCAGCTTTCCATGTACGTAGCCAAACCACTCTGCGAGCTGCTACTGCTGAGGCTGATGCCTGAGAGACAATTGTACGCATATCCAAGGCTGCTTCTTCCATAAAAATAGCTGACTGTTTGATATGTGCAATATGAGTTTTTGCACTCTAGATGCCATTGAAAGGTCATACTCCAATGCATCAGCCACAGTTGCCACTGCTTTTGCCACCCAAGCCGAAGGCATGGCTGGTCTTATGATTGCCCCAGACAAGGAGAAAATGATTTAAGAAAACCATCTATTTTCCTATCTGTGACATCATTTAATGATGTTGAAGGCAGAGGTAATGTAGATTTTCGCAGCAATCGAATGACATGCGTATCTACTTTCGGAGCCACCTCCCTTTTTAAACAGTCCCCAGCCGGAAGAGGATAATGGGAATTCCAGTTCCTTGGAATTCTAAACTTCTTACTGGGTGTAACCCAAGCCTCTTGCATAATTTCCGTCAGCTGTTCTGGCCCAGGAAACTCAGTCCTAACTATTTTGGGACGTTTAAACACAGGTGCCTTAGATATTAACAAAGGCTCTGCTGCCTCCTCTAAAGATAGAATGGCTTTCATAGCACTAATTAGCTCAGGAATGTCCACTGAGCTGAGGCCTTCCTCCTCGTCTCTGTCTGCACACCCGGAGTGCGATGAGTCTTCATCCTCCGACGAGTCCTCATCTGAAACGTGTAGACTGTGAAGTTGTTGTTTCATGTCTATGTGATTTACTTAACACCGGCCTTTCAGCCTCTTTTTTCTGTTGAAAGGCTGCAGATTCCTGTACTGGATGTGATAACCCCCAGGTGGAATGTTGTATGTAAAGGTTAATAGGGTAACCTATCCCAGTATAGGAGCTGGCATTATCCGCTAAGCTACCCTGGATAATGTCTGTGCAAAAATAGCCCATGGGGGTTCAACCTGAACCTGCACTTGCCTCGGATTAATTCAAGAGGCTTTGGTGAAAGCTAAAATACTTTACACATAATCCATTTTGAACCAGATCCTGAGGGGTTAACCCAGCTTTGCAAGACAAACATGACATGAGTGTTGGCGCTGCTGTGGAGAGTGTATCCTCCTCACCCTTGCCTCTCTGACATGATAAATAAATCACACACCTTTACAGTGTTAACTACACAAATTGTGACTGCAATCACTTTGTTAAAGTGACATACAATCCGATCACTCCCTGCTTTGCACCAGCATTGAGGATCGGAATACACAGAAACTGACAGAAAATATTTAAGTCAGCAATCACAGTAGCAATCAGTAACAGGTTATACATTAGTATAATAAGCAATATGAGCACAATCAACTACAGATACATTTCAAGTATGTAGGAGAAACATATTACTGCATTACCTTATATAGGACTTTAAACATATTCAGTCACACACAACAGCAATAGTTTACAGACTCATATGCATCAGGCACTTATCCAACTATTCATACCAAAGGTAGATAGAGACTTAGTGCTGTATCACCCGGCTCAGGAGAGTGGGATACAGGGAGACTTCACCCCGCTTCCACGATCGATCAATACGTTAGTGACCGCTGAGTGGATCCAGACGCTACAGAACCTACAGTGAACACAGACGCCCAAGTGAACACTGACGCACCAGTCACACAGCCGCCTATGCTGCGACTGGGTTCTTTTAGATACACAGCATCTCAGACAGAAATGGGAACTCAGTTTATGGCAAGAAACTCAGAGGAAACTGGTCATGAACCGAGGGGTGGGGCGACCAAGGGAGCATCTTACTCCCTAATGCGGACCTCAACCCTAGGGATCGCTGCCTCACACTACCCCTTGAACCTATGATCCCTGAGACCTAGCGCTGGTGCACCCGAGGCGGCAGCCACATCAGCGACTGTTCGATAGTCTCCATCCCGAAACAGTGCGGCTGTGTCTCGCGTTTCCCCTACTATGCGGAATCAATGCCTTACCTTCTCCCCATGCTCCAGCCACAGCCTGGTAACGTCTGCTGGACTTGCTAGTACATCCTACACAGACACCCGCAGAAACAGCACTGTACACGTGGGTAAGCGTTGTTGCGAACCGGCGGGGAGTTGTTGGAGCGACTCATAAGACGCTTTTTAGAAAGATTGCTCAAAAAATATGGTAAGACTATAAAAAAAAAAAAAAGCTTATGGCTACTATAAACCAGCAACTCATTGACCATGGTCCGGCTCCTGCCGCACCAAACAAAAAAAAAACAAAATTTCCTCAGCCAGGAGGCGGGAATATAGGGACGGGCCCGTTGCATTCTGGGAGGCCGAAAGCTTTGATCATTTGGTGCCAATCCGCCGTTGCTACCTCATATCCCAATGTTAACCTGTGGATAACCTGTGAACCCTGCAGGATAATAATACAATTCCATGGTGCCCCTGTTCTCCCTCAAAAGTCACCAAACAGATGGCGCTCTACCAGGCCGACATCTTCTACAACTCACAGCAGCTATGGCATCTTGAAATAGATTATGTTCACTACAGTAAGTGAAATAGGATTTATAGCTGTCGAAGGAGGAGAATAACAGTGCTAATAAGGACAGTGGCGTCACTGGGGTTGGTGACATCCAGTGTGCCAAACAGAAGCCCCACCCCCTCACCCCCACCAAAAAGGGGGCATGGCCTTGCAGCACTCCTTCATTTCCATCACTCCGGGGTTGTGCTCGGCATTCCCGGACATGCTGTGCTGCCCCTAGAGACTCTCCCCAGAGCCGGTATTTTGGTGTCATGCCCTTGGAGGATGGCCAGGTTCGGTCCGCACCCCCCTAGTGATGCTAGTGGATAAGAACAATGTGGACTAAAAATAAAATAAATTGGTATGAATTCATATATTTTATTCGAAGGCGTTACATAATAGATTTACATATATAAACACAATATAAAACTTAAAAAAAAAAAAAAGAATAGACATGTAACCCACCTTGATCAGAGTGTCCCCTCTTAAGCAGTTTTAGTACCTCAGCCTCATTAAGCTCTGGCAGATTAGTGAGATGATGCAGAATATATAGAGCAGAATGACTGTCCAGGCTACTTAGGTGACGCAAGAGGTCTTTCTTAGGAATATCTTGACTGTTCAATATATAAAAAAAAAAAAAAAAAAAGACATTTTTATCTGGGGCCTTAACAGGGAGCAATATAACATGTGACAATATAACTGGCTAACCCTTCCCTTACCGAAAAAAGTGCAGAGACCACATACTGTAGCTAGACATTTAGGCAGCATTTTAACTATAGCAATCAGGTGTAATTACGCCCTACCTAAAACTACAGTATGCTTAAAAGTTAGTGACTATAATCAAGTTAATATATACAACCATACATAAAGAGTTTGAGAGGAAACCAAAAGGTGAACTTCAAAACAGAAAGTAACAAATACAGTAAAAATAAATTGTTATTACAATGGGGTATATTCAATTGAAGTCGGTTCCATTCAGACATTTATTTGTCGGAATGGATCCGTCCTGGACTATTCAAAGCACTCTCAATTCGACTTTAAAAAAAGTCGAATTGGGATGCAGGAGTCGAGACGGGGGAGAGCCGCGGGCAGACGGGAGAGAGAAGCGCTACATAAGCGGCTATAGCAGCGTAGCCGGAGGATGTCACAACTGCCGCTCACGGCAACGTCCACCCGGCTCCAGCAAGCCGCTCTCCTCCCGTCTGTCCGCGGCTCTACCCGTCTCTGCTCCCGCATCTCACTTCGACTTTTTTTAAAGTCGAATTGAGATGGTCGAAAAGGGGGCCAAAACTTTTCGACACGAGCACGCGGATTGGCAGCTATTCCCGGCGATCCACGTGCTTTTCGACTAGTCGAATTCCTCGACTTGTTGAATAATTTGGGGTTAGACTGAATAGGTCGGAACCCCTTCCGACCTAAAAAAGTTGAAAACTGTTGTCTTTTCGACAGACGGCAGCTTTCGACTTCAGTTGAATATACCCCTATATCCGTTAGAATTTATGAAAGGGAATATTAGACATAAGAGCATACTAATACAGTGAAATACATTTGGTTACATACCTGCTGTGTTCTATGCACCATTCTAAGACTCCTACTTGAAACAAAAGTCCATCACAGAATTGTTTTAATACTGAATCATTGCATAGATCCTGCAAAATACATAAGAAATAATTGTGGAAGTTATAATAAACTGGATCTTTAATCTTATCATACAATACCTACCAATGTAATACAATAGAGGATATTAGTATGGCGTTTGGCCAAGATGACATATACATAAAAATAGTCAATTTCCTAAAAAAATACTGGAGTATGAAAAAAAACCACCACAAGGAAGGTGTAAAAAAAAAAAAAAAAAAAATATGTGTATCGAACAAAATTATCAGTATACTCCAATTTGATTAGCAGTTTATGGTTTTATTTGTTTTTGGGTTATTTTGTAGTAAAGGTCATTTAGATTCTAGTTTCCGTCAGTCATTGTTAGGGGTCAATTCATGAGGCAGTGGAAAGTGTGGAGAAATGAGCCAGTGGAGAAGTTGCCTATTGCAACCAGTGTTGAGGTAACATTTATAAAATGCATGCTATAAGATGTGTAACGGCCGATTTGTTGCCGTGGGCAACTTCGCCCTATTCAATAGGAGGGCCGTTTTTTCGCCTAGCAAAAAATCCAGCAGGAGCAAAAAACATATGGATTGGTAAATCCACATTTTTTCACCTGCGTCAGCGAAAACGTGGGCAGTTTTTGCAGATTCTGAGGCATTTTTCGCCAATGCCTTTTCATTACAAAAAAAAAAAAAAAGTGAAACGGCATTGGTGAAAATTTCCCTAATAAACGGCTGAAAATGGGCCTCAATAGAATAGCCAGAGGGGCACCTATGCCCCCCCTCAGCATATTAATTGCCCTGTAAGCAAGGATCTGGACGAAGGCTACTCACTTTCGTAACACGCCAGACTCGGGGGGGCCTGGAGGATACAGCAAGGAGCAGGGGTGAAAACATTGACCAGTGAGATTCTCCATACATTAAAAAAATATCAAAAATAAAAAAGCAACTGTAGACATAAGTTTGGTACCAAATAATAATAGATTTTTTTTTTTTTTTTAAAGACAAGACGGCAGCTTCCGACAATAATTAAATACACCCCTCAGACGCACAAAGATATACAAGTGTTAAATACCAAATTAATCAGCAGTCGCCTGGTGTGACAATTTTATTATGAAAAAATGTAAAAAAGATGCCTGGTGCTAACAGAGTCGCACAGGACCCACTCAAGCCAGGTGTCTCACATTACATGCCGTAATGAGGCTAGTTGTACGAGGACACATCTGTAATTAGCAGATAACATAAATTAAACAACCAGCTCTATATGTTAAACTCATTATATTTAACTAATACAGTCACATCTGCTGGCTTTACCAGTATTTTGATGCTTATTTTAATTAATATCCAAAGAAAATCTACTGTATGTTAACTTGAAATGTCCGGATACATTTTGTTTTCAGCTTATTAAACATACTTGATTTTTGTGCAAAATATGCAGAAGTGATTTGGCAGATTCTATACTCTGGAGGTGGGTCCATCCCAGCAGAACAAGGAGACGTCTCAAGGGTTTAAACGCATTTGACAGCAGCAAACTAAGACTGGAGAAATCTTCTCGTTTCAGCAGGGTCAAGGCTGTAACCTGAAACAGAAAGAAGTTAGAATGCATGCCCCTAAATAACATCATTATCTGTAATGGCATAAGGACACACCTGTACTAACAAGATATTTTCTCAAAGGTGAACAACATGCTAAGCAAAAAGCCGAAATTTAGCCAAACTTAAAATTAAGTAAATTAGGGCTACATTTACTAAGCAGTGATAAGAGCGGAGAAGTGAGCCAGTGGAGAAGTTGCCCATGGCAACCAATCAGCACTGAAGTAACATCTATAATTTACATACTATAAAATGATACAGAGCTGCTGATAGGTTGATGGGGAAATTTCTCCACTGGCTCACTTCTTCGCTCTTATCACTGCTTAGTAAATGTCCCCCTTAATCTGCTATTCAGATGGTCATGGAGAAAAATCTGCGGCCGGTATCCACTGCTGGTCATATGTAGGTGGGGTATCACTTACTACTAAGAGTTCATCATCATGCCAATCACAGCAATGCCCATTAACACTTCACATGTGGGCTTTCTCCACGTGGACTACACATTTTTTAAGGTATCCTGCATCTAAACAATATTGTAAGTGGTCAGAGGCAGAAACTGGGCTGTGAGTGAATAATTATGTGCACAACTATTGCATCCGACACCCAAGCATTAGTGTATACAGTAGTGTTCAGTAATAACACTACGGTTCAACACATACATCAAATGTGTCACGATACGGGGTTCCAAACTCCAATACTTAACACAGCACTGTTTGTCTTGGCTCGCTGAGAGGTTCAAGGGCTTTTGTTTACCCCTCTCGTGTCCAGGTAATTGCTTTTTGAGCTCAAAGGATACTATCAGGGATGTAAATATGAATGAAACTACAGGCTTCCCGAGTGGGATTTAAATGCCTATTTATCTGCGAAGGCAGAAATAGAACAGAACATCAAAAGACTTACTTGCAATATGCCCTGATATACCCATAATAACGGCATACTGCACATTTTTCTTGTATTGTTTTCACTGCTTCTGATGGGATCCGGACTGAAAGATGACAGTAACTAGGTCGACAATGTCTAGGTCGACCACTATTGGTCGACAGTAACTAGGTCGACAGGGTCTTTAGGTCGACATGAGTTTCACAATTTTTTTCTTTTTTTGAACCTTTTCATACTTAACGATCCACGTGGACTACGATTGGAATGGTAAAGTGTGCCGAGCGAAGCGAAGGCACCATGCCTGAAGCATGGCGAGCGAAGCAAGCCATGCGAGGGGACGCGGTGCACTAATTGGGGTTCCCGGTCACTCTACGAAGAAAATGACACCAAAATAACATTAAAAACTCATGTCGACCTTTTGACCTGTCGACCTAGAACATGTTGACCTAAAGACCCTAGTTACTGTCGACCAATAGTGGTCGACCTAGACATTGTCGACCTAGTTACTGTCGACTTTCAATACCACACCCGCTTCTGATACGCAATATGTAAGGCACTGCAAAACCCTGATGGCATCATATAAACAAAATATAGTAATAAATAAAAATAATAAATCGCTCACTGAGAACTAAAGAAACTGGCAACTTTGTCCAACTGATCACAGAATAAGGTTTGTGATAAGGGTACTATAAAAGTAATAGACAACTGACCAGAATCTGCTCCAGAAAGTGTTTGCTTGTGGAGAGGCAGTAGAAGTAGACCTCCTTCCATGGTCTGGACATCTCGGGGTCGCAGAATAAGGCAACAATAGCTCTCTCTGTATCGGTCAGTTCCTGAGCGGTTCCTATCACAAAAAAGCACAGAGAATAAAATGAAACATTTACAGCACAATGTGAAACCCATCGGAAAGGACTACTACTATACCAAATAAACCGAATGCAGTAGTAAATGAGATAAAAGATCTAGTCTTCTTCCAATGGGGAACAGGGGCTTTGCTTAAATAGTGCAGGTAGAGCAGTTATTGCTAAGCTTTCCAGATCCCCTACCAATGGACCAGGGATGCGTGGTGAGATAAAATGGCTGAGGAGGCACTGGCTAGTTCCATTGGCTCTCAAGTGCCCAAAAACAGACAATCATCACTCGGAAGAATTGGTTAAATCTGTTTGAATTAGCAAATTTAACCAAACAATCATTTTTGACCATTTTCCAGTGTTTGGGAGCAAATGGTTGATTGTCATTTGCTCCCATACATTACCAGAGTTTTGCTCTGACCAGACAGTTTGGACAGAAATCTTTAGGCCTTGATTATTCAGCCCGGTAGGGATTTTTAGGTTTGACATGCCTGCTCTACATTCAATATTTGGGATAAATAGTGACATATGCAGTGGTAATACTGTATTTTGTGCGCATCAACTGCATTTAACGTATAACAGGATTCACCTCTACAGCCACTACCTAGCACTGTTGTTACTCAGCTCGTATTCCAATGTCCTTTTTCTATCTCTGTATCCTCAGTTGTATTCTACTTAATGTGCAAGTAGCTTAGTTCTTACCACAGCCATTTATCTGCACCACTCATTAAGCCATTTTGTCTTACGTTAAAAAAAAAACCTCCTGTCGTGATCTACCATACTTTCTAGGCCGCTAATAAAAGCACTGAAAGGACAGGCTCCAATATTAATGTGATAGAACAGAATGTTCCATTTATAACAGTCCATCATCCATTTCAACCAGTTCTATACTCATTCACAATGGATACCCTCTGACCTAGTATCCTCTCTACCAGACTAAATTTGCAACCGTATTGAACACTTTCTAAAAATCCAATTATTATACACTATCGTGATTTATAGCTATTTTTATGGCTTTGTTTATATTTATAATCATCCTTTAAAGTACATCATATTTGCTTTGGGCAGCACGGTTGACGTAGAGGATAGCATTACTGCCTCAAAGAAACCCGTACGTGTATTTCCGCTCACAGCGGTGGCCAATGTAATAGGAGATCTCGCTGGGAACCCCAGCGGCGGTAATGTATACCCAATCCCTATGGAAGAGACACTACGGCCAAACTAAAAAAAAAAAATTGGAATTGCACTCGAGTCTCTCTCAGACCATTAGTGACCAGAGGAGAGATGTTTCAAGCCTTCAACATAGTGGAGATGTTACCCATAGCAACCAATCAGCTTCTACCGTCAATTTATAGAATATACTTGACAAATGCTCACAGCAACACTTCAGCTAGTTAGGAACTTCTCCATTCTGTAGGAGGTGCGATACATCTCCCTCAAGGCCAGAAAACAAGGACAGAGACTAAACAGGTAATGACGCCCTAACCTTTTCTTGGGGTCCTCTGTGCAATAATACGAGCCTTTATCTTTTCACTTGTCACGCTGCCGTACAAGCTAAGCAGACCGTAGTTGTGTTTCCTCAGCATGCAGGCCTGAACTTGATCTTCTAAAAGGCTTCCCTTTTCCCAACATGCTTTAAAGAGCTCTTCACATAGACGTCTGAGCTCAGCAGACTGAAGTTCCACGTTAAAGTACATGGTGCTTAGGATGCGGTACACGTGATCCGCTCTCTGTGAAACTAAATGGCCATTTGGGGCCTCAGTCTGCTGGTTCTCCGGCAGTGAGGTAATCAAGTCTAAGAGGAAGTTCACAGTGATGCCAAGAAGGTGGTGGTTATAGTCAAGGGTTGTGGCGTGAGCATCATTCATCAGTAGGAAACCTATCACTGCTTGCACAAGTCGAGGATTCTGGGACAGAACGCCATGTAAAGAAGACACGGTGCTGGGACTGAGGTGGGGAATGGAGATTTCCTTTCTGTTTTCCATTGATTCGTGGTGACTGAGCAAAAATGCTTTGTGCAGCTCCTATAGAGAAGAAGAAAATAGGTCTGTTGGAAAACATATAAAACATGCTTGTAATGACATAATGAGCTCACAAGATATAGTTATACAGTATGCATTCAAAGATGGCATATTTGCACTGGCCACACTTTTACACGGTGCCGATCCATTTTGCATTTACTTAAACTTCTGTCCGGCAGCAAGTTAATCTTTTTAAATTAGTCTCATTGTTATCTTTATTCCTTATACTGATACAGTGACCATGTTGACCAATAGTGGTCGACCTAATGACCCATACCCCTTTACACTTTCTGTGCATTAGTGTTTCCTCCAGAGAGAGCGTTATGCTCAACCCTATCTTTCTGGTAGCATGAACTTGCCTGTTATATTGGTTTGCATGACTGGCCTTTTACTTCTTTTTATTTAGGGTCCCAGCACCTGTTTTGAGGTCTACAGTCTGTCACAGGGAGACTTGTACTTACTGGTTACTGTTTTAGCAGCGGGGGCGGTCCAACGCTATTTCCAAGCGCAGTCAGCAGTATGGGGTATATAAAGCAAGCATGTGCATATTTCTCTTTGATTCATTGTCTCGAATGTCCCGAGGACTGGGGGGGGGGGGGGGGCTGTAGTCTCCCTGATGAAATGTCAGCCCCTTAACACATTTATTAATCCTTCTGGTCTTTTAATTACACTTTCACTAGTATATTCATTTTTGTATATAGATTTTGTTTTCTTTTTATTAACACATACGAACACTTTACCTTCTTGCGTTGTGCCTTTGCCGGTTTGTGGGGTTCTACACCCCAGGCCCAGACCTAGAGTTAGGGACCACCAGCATCAGAGGAGCCATGTCGGGGCCTGGTGGCTTATCATACATTTGCAAACTGTATGTAACTAAGACCTCTGGATTTCTATTATATGTATATATAGTCCTTCATGTCATGGTACAGGTACAGCTCGGTGTGCTGGGGGACCCCAGGGGTTTATCCCCAATGTATTTCTAGCTCAGACTACCCCCTCCCTTTCATGTACCTGAACTGTATTTCCTACTTGATTTGAGCAACTTACTTTATGCAACAATACCATTTTGGATCGTTATGCCTTTGCTGAACTAATATTCTGTTGGAGTCCAAGCTATAAGACAGTTGGTTTTGTTACTGTAAACACTTCTAGGCCATAGATCAATACTGCAATATTAATGGAACATGTAATTCACTATTTCCACTGAAGCCATCTGCATAAGCACACAGGAACCACAGAACACATAGGAAACAGAACTGAAAGCCACAGCAGTCTCACTGTAAATCAACCCGACATTTGTATTCCCCAAGCGGAGTCTCAGAAGGCTACCTTCAGAACCTGTTCAGAAGCCTCATTCTGGAGCTCTTCCAATAATAAAAGAAACTCTGTTTCATCTTTGAGAATTTTCGGTGGTTGCTTCTGAAAACACACACAAAAAAAAAAAAAAAAAATTGTTAGGAGATGTCTAGCATTTAAAGAAATTTAAGGGTGATGTTCAATATGTTTTTTCATTAACCTGTCAAGTGTATCACATAAAGGATTAAGCACTATCAAAACGTACCACTGTTAACATATGCAGAGCAAAAAGCAAAAATATTAAAAGATAAACAAAATAAAATCAACATATCTAAATTACAAGGGAAACTCCAGTCATCACCATTATCACAACTGTCCACTAATTAGCAGAAGTGAGACTATTTATATAAACCTTGTACTAAACTCACCACCAAGCTATGCGACAGGTCCCCGGTACTCCTGTATCTAGGACCTCTGGTAATCATCTCCATAGCTGCTTAGGTTTCCCTCTAACAGCGGATATCACCCTAATGGCCCATACACACGGAGAGATTCGGGCTATGTCCGATTCTCACTATGCGACAAGGGGCTAGGTCGGCTCATAGTCAGTATCGCAAGAACACTCATTATGTGCTTTCGATACTGACTATGTGCGATTTTGGCTATCTCTTCTATAGAGATAGTCAAAATTGAGTTGCCTGCACAGTCCATCTATTCTTGTGATGCCGTCCGCGCATCGGCATCGCAAGGTGACTCATCTTGCGATCTGCACTAACTTTTCTTACTATATAGTCAAAATCGTAAGGAAATTCTCACCGTGTGTACACACCATAAGTAGGATGTACAATTAGCCCCAATAACCTTTGGGGGAGAAAAATAAACAGGGGTTTATAAAGATATTTAGCTTCGGGCAATTTAATTAACCCCCCTTTTTTTCTATATTCAGGTGAACATATATGACTATTGATATGTTCCCAGACGTATGAGTTTTCGCGAAAAAAAACAACAAAACCCTGTTTATTACTGATGACTGCTGGCATCGGAGACAATTGAATATCCCACTGGGGGGGGGATTTACTGTTGCTAATTGAATAGGGTGGTATTCAGTATGCCGGCTGTTGGGATCCCAGCGCAGGAATCCCGACACCTGGCATACTGACAACTATTACCCCTCTGGAGGGAGAACGCCACCATGCCCGCAGCGCAGCAAGCCCGCAAGAGGCTCATTTGCGCTCGTCCTGCTGCCGGTGTGCCGGCAGTCGGGATCGCGGGGCAGGTAAGCTGGGCGTCGGGAGCCCGATCGCCGGCCACTCATACTACACCCATTGAATATGCCCCCAAATCTTTTAATTGGGGATGCAGATCTTTCCTGCTTTGGAGTATTATATATAAAGGGGGGATATATGTAAAGGGGAAATGATTTAGTAGAGGGGTTATTTATCAAAAAAGTGTATACTTCACACTTCTCAGTGTTAGTCTGGGAGAGCTATCCAATACAGCTCCAGAAAGGGGCAGATTAGTCCCAGTTACAGAGGTCGCAGGCACTGGTTGAGGGAAAGCTATGGTCAAGATACATTGGGGCAGATGTATTAAGCCTGGAGAAGGCATAAGGAAGCGATAAACACACCAGCCAATCAGCTTCTAACTGTTAATTTACATATTGGACCTGATTGGCTGGTGCATTTATCACCTTGCACATATCACTGGTTTATCACTTCCTTATGCCTTCTCCAGGTTAATACATCTGCCCCATTATTGCCAGTTTGCAGAATTCTCCTTTAACATTACTACTATATTTCTAAATAGACGAACTGGAGAAGAAAAGAAGTCACTTACATCATCCCACCCACACCAAGCATCCAGTGCATCCGACCAGAACCATGACACCTGCTGAGGAGTGTGCTGCTCATCACACCTACAAAATACAGAAGAGAAAGGTTTAATAGCAACAAATGTGACCTGTAACAAAACATTTCAATAAGAGAATACACAAACAAAAAGTGCTGCCTGAACATAATGTGACGGATGTTATCATGTTACTTTAAAAAGCTACACTTTGACATTAATATAAGTTTGCACTTACCACCTGGCGATCATACGATGTATTTAGATTTGTATTTTTTTTTTTACAAGAACAGGGGAAACATTTACCAAACAACGCTGTTCAAAGTCTATGCGGTTTCAGAAGGTTTTACTAGGGATTTAAAAAGGGAACGAAGATAAATCAGAAAAAAAAAAAAATACTTGGTTTTACGTTATAGATTTTGGCCACTTCAAATAAAGCATCCGAAAGTGTTTAGTAAATTTAAATCCTATATCTAATCCATATGGACATGTTCCTTTTCATCTATATGTCTATCTTCATGCATTTAAGTCAACCGTATTTTGCTTTTTGGACACCAACTGTTCCATTTGCGTTGAGAGTAGGTGACATGAAAAAGTTTCTGGAGAAACTAGAAATCCCAGCATGGCCAACCAGTTTTTCCATTAAGAAATGCTAAAACTATGGCCGGCCATGCTGGGATGTGTAGTTTCACAACAGCTGGAAAGACACAGGTTGGCCAGGCCTGCACTAGCTGTTAAAACCAGTGAATCAACCAGTACAGAGTTGTTTTTTTACCCATTGACTTTGGAGAGAGGAATGTAAGCAAAGGACCTATCATATACCACAAGCTCTGTGATTGCACCTTCTATCATTATAGGCTGTGAAAGGAGCCACGGAGCACCAGGAGAAACAGTATTAAGCGGTATCCGTTCACATGGTCGACCATGTTATGGTCGACAGTCATTAGGTCGACCACTATTGGTCGACATTGACATGGTCGACACATGAAAAGGTCGACACATGAAAAGGTCGACATGAGTTTTTTTACTTTTTTTTTTCTTTTGGGGAACTTTTCCATACTTTACGATCCACATGGACTACGATTGGAACGGTAAAGTGTGCCGAGCGAAGCGGTAGCGGAGCGAAGGCACCATACCCGAAGCATGGCGAGCGAAGCGAGCCATGCGAGGGGACGCGGTGCACTAATTGGGGTTCCCAGTCACTTTACGCAAAAAACGACACCAAAAAAAGTCAAAAAACTCGTGTCGACCTTTTCATGTGTTGACCTTTCCTGTGTCGACCATGTGTCCATGTCGACCATGTAAATGTCGACCAGTAGTGGTCGACCTAATGACTGTCGACCATAACATGGTCGACCATTCATACCGGAACCGTATTAAGCACCCTACATGGGAATGCAACTTTACAGGAGACTGAGCATACTGGGAAATTAGCTTCAACAAGTTACAGAAAAAAGGGGGTTATATGTCTTTACAGTACAAAACAAGCCAGAGTGATCACCTGTAAGAGTAAACAGTTTCCTTAATTTCTGGAGAAGAAAGAAAAGAAAAGAAAGAAAAAGAAGACTAGAATACTATAAAAATGGTAAGAAAACAGTAAATGCATCCTGATCATTTATACACAAGAGATAGGATTACAAGCTAGCCACCGGCCAAGGGCAGTGGAGCATTCAGCATAAATATTATGAGCGTTACTAGTGAATGGGCTGGCTCCTGTTACAACGTGGAGCGGTGAGCTGAAACAGCAATTTGGAATCCTGATAATCTATGGGGGGGTTATTCAGGTTGGATAGCAAACCAAAAAAAGTTAGCAATTGGCCAAACCCATGTTGCACTGCAGGTGAGGCAGAAGTAACATGTGCAGAGAGATATAGATTTAAGAGGGCTATATGGTTTCTGTGCAGGGTAAATACTGGCTGCTTTATTTATACATTGCAATTTGGATTTCAGTTTGAACACACCCTACCCAAATCTAACTCTCTCAGCACGTTATATCTGCCCCCCTCCGTGCAGTGCACATGGTTTTACACAACTAACTTTTTTTGTTTGCTAACAAACCTGAATAAGGCCCTATATACAGAGCAAGAGAACATCAACTTGCGAAAGCCATATAAATATTTATCTGTATTCAATCCCTTTCTTTTGGACATACCATAAACAAAGGTTACAACATACTATCCTATTTCTAATAGAGCATCTTATGCTTACATAATAAGAAATGGAAAACAAACAAAAAAAAAACAATATCAAGAATGCTAGAAACAGGAAGTGCTCAGAGGTGTTGCAGAGAGGAAGTGTAGGGTAGGGTGACCATATCATCCCTTTTACCTGGGACACTCATGGATTACACAGGTTCTGTGGCTGATTAAAACCATATGAAACGTAGGCTTGAAGTCAGCCAGCCACAGAACCTGTGTAATCCATGAGCGTCCCAGGTAAAAGGGACAATATGGTCACCCTAGGTAAGTGGCACATAATGCAAAAGTACCACCAAGCGCACCTGTTTAGAACCAATCATTTCATGAACTAGTTCTAATAGGCCCTACACACTGGGCGATATCACTCAAAGATATGAACAATCTCGTTCATATCTTTGAGTGTGGAGGCACCAGCGATGAACGATGCGCGGCCCCACGCTCGTTCATCGCTGGTGCCCCGTGGGCTGTGCATGCAGGCAAATATGGACGATCTCGTCCATATTTGCCTGCACTTCTATGGAGCCGTGTGACAGGGGAGTGAAGTAGCTTCACTCCCCCCGTCACTGCACTTTTGTGTTTGAAGATTTAACTTTATGCTGGCCAAACTGCACCCAGAAAAGCGCAATCTACGAAAGTGCAACCAGAAGCCCTTGACAGTATAGAACAAAATCAGACCTAAAGGGCCGCCTAAGCCCTGGCTGAAGGAAGGCGGGGTGCAGGGACAGGCACACTAGTTGTGCACATAAGTACAGAGGGTCATGGTGCCAGGAGGCATTATTGCGACATTGCAGGAGGGCTTGATTACATCTCTTCTCCACTCCTGGGCCCCTACAAAGGTCACCACCACTGGCGTATATATAACAGGAGCCGGTTGTGCCCTAAGCACCATGCACCCACTGTATATACTTTCTTCACAAGAAATCTCTGACCAATGCCATCTTCCCGAGATATGCACGTGCGAGAGAGCGAAATCATCATGAGAATAGCAACGGTGCCACTCAGCGGCATAACGGGGCTCCAGGGTGCCCTAAGCACTTGACATCGCACAGAGGGAACAGGCCGTCAGTAACTGCAGCATTGGCCGGAGGCTCCGGAGGATGCTCTGAGGGGCTGCACAGACTGCAGGGTGCCCGCCTGGAGCGTGCGGCACTGCAGCAGCAATACTAGCCAGAAGCAAGTGCCACAAGGCAGCGAAGGTGCTGACCCAAAGGCCAGGCGCTCTGTGTGACGGCACCACTCACACACCTCTAGTGCCACTTACCTCCTCTCATAAGACACCCTTGCCTTGTCACACATCTCTGGGGGTGGTCTTCAGTATGCCGGCTGTCGGGATCCCGGCGCACAGTATACAGACAGCCGGCATACCGACACTTATTCTCCCTCGTGGGGATCCACGACCCCCCTGGAGGGAGAATAAAATAGCGTAGCGCGCCACCGTGCCCGCAAGGGGCTCATTTGCGCTTACCACACTGTCGGTATGCCGGCGCCGGTATGCTGGTCGCCAGGAGCCCGACCGCCGACATACCATACTACACCCTCTCTGGGTCCCCGCAGACCTCTACCAGTTACATGTCCATACAAAAAAAATGAGGCCCCTTGCCACTGCCCAGCAAAACCAGCTCCTACATACAATGCCACCCTGCCATAACCGGCTTGTCACTAGTACCAGCATGCCAGGCTAAGCACTGCACTCAGTACCAGTGCATGCACCAATGCTGCCAGGGAGGGCCTGCTGCTGTACCCACCTGAGCAGGTGCGGGGCTGTGATCAGACCCCTCACTATGGCCTCTATCTCCCCGGAATCGACACTCCGGTGCAGCTGGGGCAGGCAGGCCCGGGCCAGCTCCCAGTGACCCCTCTCTAGGCACCGGCAGAAGAAATCCCGCAGGCTCCTAAGAGAAGACGTCTCCTCTTCCCCAAACGGGTGCTCCATTCCTCCCGCCACGCCCGTCTCGGCTGCCGGTGCGCGCTCCCGCCCAGGAGACTCTGACAGTGCGCGCTCCCGTTACCGGGTCTCACGGGCGGCTGGAGCTGGGTATCACGTGATCGGCGGATCGCACGCCGTAGACAGGTCATGTGATCTGCTTGCCGGTTCACCCCCTTGATCACGTGACATCTTCAGAATGATTTCAGGTTTTCATACATATTGCTGAGTGGACACTAGAGGGCGCTACTGTGTATGTGACTGGGACAAAGCTGCCTCCTTCCTGCAACAACGGGGGAAATGTATCAAATATTCCAAGAGAGGACGTGAAAACATTGCCCTTAGTAACCTCTCAGTTTCTAGATAGTATTTTATCAAGTACAATTAGGCAAGTGTATCAGTAGAAGCTGATTTGTTGCTATGCATAGGCAAACTTTCCTCTTGCCAAGTGGCTAAAATTATAACAACTATAGCAATGGTACAGTATATAATACGATTACTAGAACTGCAGTGTAAGGGACAGAGTGGAGCTGCTGCATATGCCCAGTGTGGCAGTTTCCTCTACCAAGTTTTCTGTGTGTGTGAATCTGAGAATCACTGCACTGGACCAGAGAGTAGCTACCAAGAAGAAGAGACAGGAGCCTTAAGGGAGGTACACACGTACCGCATACCTCCCAACTGTCCCGATTTTCTCGGGACAGTCCCGTTTATTGGGGACGGTCCCGCTGTCCTACTCGCGGGCTGCAGTGTCCCGCGGTGGGGGGGCGGGGGGGACAGTTGGGAGGCTCTGTCTCTCGCTGCCCTGCTTAGCAGAGCAGCGGTGAATAGACGCTGTGCGTATGCGCTCAGCGTCTATTCACTGGAGTCAGTGTGAGAGGGGGCATGCCAGCAGCTCACAGAGCGCTGGGCATGCCCCCTCAGTGACGAAAACGGGCGTGGCTCGTAATTGCGGGTCCTCCCGTGAAACCACCCCCCTTTTCTCTGACCACGCCCCTTTTTCGGGAGCGA
The DNA here is from genome assembly GCF_028390025.1 of Pseudophryne corroboree. Taxonomy (NCBI): domain Eukaryota; kingdom Metazoa; phylum Chordata; class Amphibia; order Anura; family Myobatrachidae; genus Pseudophryne; species Pseudophryne corroboree. The sequence goes on from NC_086455.1 coordinate 150,704,978, forward strand.
TGTGTCCCACTTATTACAGATGAAAAGTTGGGAGGTATGGTACCGATGTGTGCTGAGCGATATAGCACACACAGCTCAGCACACAGCGGATGTGTACTGAGCGATTCACCCAGGGGTGAAGTGAGCGATCTAACTAGATTGTGACTGCAAGCAGGCCAATCTAGAGTCAGCGATAGTGACTGTGGCACCTAATATAATACAGTGCTATAAAGTGAACTGTGATATAATAGGCATGATCGCATACAGCATAATGTAATAATGCAGCATCATATGGTATTCGGGTGAATACTTGTCAAGTTATCAGTGTTACCGTCACTCAATTACAGTAAGAGTAAAGGTGCGTACACACTAGGCGATAATAGTTATACACACTGAGCAATATGACAATGATATCGCTCAGTGACGTCACACCGCGGCCGGCCCGTGCATGCAGCTATACGTCACTCATTTTGCCATTCCTGAGCAACGTCGTTTACTATATTGGCCAGTGTGTATGCCACGGCCAACGAGCGATGCTGTCAGTGGTGCATGCAGCTCAATTTGGACTGTCGTCCAATAGCTGCATGCACAGGCCAGCCGCGGCATGACGTCACTTAGCGATATCATTGTCATATCGCTCAGTGTGTACGCACTGCCGCTGACTGCCCCGGCAGGGAAGGGAACACACTAGGTGATGTCGCTCATAGAGCACATGACCTAGTGTGGATCCACCTTTAGTCTTTCTATCTGTGCACTGTAAATGCTGTCTGTTTTCCCCGCTTAAAGAGACCTTCAGGAAGAACAGACTCCCATTGGTCCAATCTCCTGTGCAGCTGCTGCTGATCTCCTGGTTAAGCAGCTGCTGGGTCCTAGCTTCTGCACTGCTTATAGCTGGAACTCCGGGTCTATTTACCGCATCTGCCCACATTGCACGATGGTGGTCCTCAGGAGTGAGGACATCAAAACGGAATTGGTCCGGGGGACAGATTTTACCCTGCCCAATGATTTTTTTTTATTTTTTCTTCATAAAAAATAAATACATGCAGAGGTTTTGTGATGGATGTCAGGCAGGGGGTAGGGGGGGGGGGATTGTGTTGTATAGCTTATGGTAATTTGTGGAATAATGGGGGTCATTCCGAGTTGATCGTAGCTGTGCTAAATTTAGCACAGCTACGATCATCTTCCCTGACATGCGGGGGGACGCCCAGAACAGGGCTAGTCCGCCCCGCATGTCAGTGCCGTCCCCCCGCCCCCCCCCTTTCCCCCGGCACAAATACAAAAGCATTGCACAGCGGCGATGCTTTTGTATTTCTGGAGTAACTCCCGGCCATCGCAGCTCCTGCGGCTGCCCGGGAGTTGCTCGTCGCTGCCGCTGGCCGCAGTGGTGCGTTGGCCGGACCGCACCCACTAAACGGCAGCTTAGCGCCGCCGTTCAGCCCCCTCCCGCCCAGCGACCGCCTCTGTCTCAGAGTCAATCACTAGGCAACAACGATTGCCATGCGCCGGCGCACTGCGGCACAGGCGCAGTTCCGACCCGATTGCTGCGCTGCGACAAACTGCAGTGAGCGATTGGGTCGGAATAACCCCCAATGACAGTTGCAGTTATCATTCAATACAAACAATTTGCAACATACAGTGGTAAATGACACAGGTACAGTATATTGTATATTCACTTGATTGTGCTTACAGGTACAGGTGTGAGTTACTCAAACAAATACACCCCCCACCAACATTGAGTTAGATTGGAACTATTTGAATCACATCCAATGGTAGAACGCTGTACACCCCATATACATACCTCCTGCACTCAGTGCGCAGACTACCTGTATCACCTTAATTGTGTAAATATATTGTATATCCTAATGATCATTGGCAATGAGAAGCTGATCTTGGGGGTATCTGTTCACATGGTCGACCATGTTATGGTCGACAGTCATTAGGTCGACCACTATTGGTCGACATTGACAAGGTCGACATGGACACATGGTCGACACATGAAAATGGTCGACACATGAAAAGGTCGACATGATATTTTTTTTACTTTGTTTTCTTTTGGGGAACTTTTCCATACTTTACGATCCACATGGACTACGATTGGAACGGTAATCTGTGCCGAGCAAAGCGGTAGCGGAGCGAAGGCACCATGCCCGAAGCATGGCGAGCGAAGCGAGCCATGCGAGGGGACACGGTGCACTAATTGGGGTTCCCAGTCACTTTACGCAAAAAACGACACCAAAAAAGTAAAAAAACTCACGTCGACCTTTTCATGTGTCGACCTTTCATGTGTCGACCATTTTCATGTGTCGACCAATAGTGGCCGACCTAATGACTGTCGACCATAACATGGTCGACCATTCATACCGGAACCGATCTTGGGTATCCTGTTCAGGTAAAGGTGTCCTGGTTGACGTTCCTTGGGTCATTGCAAGATTTCACCCTGATGTGAGTATTTGAGTATTTAAAGTTCCAACAGTGGTGGTCATTTCGAGTTGATCGCTCGCTAGCTGTTCTTACAGCATACCGACGCCGGGATCCCGGCGGGGAGGGGCGAGTGCAGCAAGCCCCTTGCGGGCACGCTGCGCTCACCACGCTGCGGGCTCGGTGGCGACGGTCGCCACGGGTTCTATTCCCACTCTATGGGTGTCGTGGACACCCACGAGTGGAAATAGTCCCTATTGGTCGGCATGCCGACCATCGGGAAAGTGAGCCGTCGGGCTCGTGGAGGAGGTCATGTGACTGTCGGTCAGCTGACCGGCGGTCACATGAATACCACCCGTTTCAGAGTAGCTTCAGACTTACTCAGCGCTTGCGATCACTTCAGACCATTCAGTTCCTGTTTTGATGTTATAAACACGCCCTGCGTTCGCCCAGCCACGCCTGCGTTTTTCCTGGCACGCCTGCGTTTTTTCGAACACTCCCTGAAAACGGTCAGTTGACACCCAGAAACGCCCACTTCCTGTCAATCACTCTGCGACCAGCAGTGCGACTGAAAAGTTTAGCTAGACCTTGTGTTAAACTACATCGGCCGTTGTGAAAGTACGTCGCGCGTGCGCATTGCGCCGCATACGCATGCGCAGAAATGCAGTTTTTTGCATCATCGCTGCACAGCGAACATTTTCAGCTAGCGATCAACTCAGAATGACCCCCACAGTACGCACATTAATTACCTGATTCATTATAAGCACTTGTTTCTCACCTATTCTGTTACACTTAGGGGGACATTTACTAAGCAGTGATAAGAGCGGAGAAGTGAGCCAGTGGAGAAGTTGCCCCATCAACCAATCTGCAGCTCTGTATAATTTTATAGTATGCAAATTATAGATGTTACTTCAGTGCTGATTGGTTGCCATTGGCAACTTCTCCACTAGCTCACTGCTCCGCTCTTATCACTGCTTAGTAAATGTCCCCCTGAGATGGTTATTGATAGATAGATAGATAGATAGATAGATAGATAGATAGATAGATAGATAGATAGATAGATAGATAGATAGAAAACTCAGCGCCCATTTTCACAGAGTTCTGTACATGCGCAGTAGAGAAATCTCAGGAAAAAGGCCGCCGCGCCATTTTCCCGGAGATCTGTGCATGCGCAGTAGAGTCTGAGCGCTCTAGTGCTCAGACTCTCAGCGCTGCTGGCAGAGAGGAGGGGGCCCGAACGGAGGAGACTGCACCCGGGCCTCCTCCTCTCTTAAAGCGCCCCTGCTCCATGTGCATTTAAAAGTGTCTGTCTTGTCAGGATAAATGTTTGGTGTTTCTATGGTTACTACGTGGCCTTGGCTGATTGGCTGATTGGCTGGCACAGCAGGACTGCGGTTTGTGGCTGTGACTCAGCTGATCACCTACTACAAGCACTGACTGTACAATACAGATAAGTGGAATTGCACTTTGCTCTTATCCAGCAAATGTGTTTATTTTTGAAAACTAGGCACATGTTGTAAGCTGGACAGCACTGCCGATCACTGGCACCAGAATTCTCCGCCAAGGAAGCAGACGCACCATGACGGAAATTGAAAAATGCACCAATGTAAGTTTAAAGATATCAGCAGATGTTTGCATATATTTTTTAATATGGCACAAATATGAATTTTCAGTTTGTTGTTACTTCATTCTAAACATGAATTTAATTTTCAGTTTTCCTATGTCATCCTGTATCATGGGGTATTTGATTTGGTGGTACGAATTTACAGCACGATGTTGCACTATTCCTTATAATACACAAATGTTTTCACTTTTATACACTGTTTAACACTGACGTGATGTCAGAAGTCGCTGAGTAGGTAGATATAAAAATACAGGAGTTTACACGTAAAGTCATTTTAGCATCATGTGAATATTATTTTCATATAATCAATAGGAATATTCAGGTATTTAAATGTTTAAAAGCTACAGTATGATCAGGTGGGTTCGGTATGATATACCGGCAGAAGGAATTCCGGCTATCAATATACAGACAGCAAAATCCCGTCTGCTGGAAAACTGGCAACGAGTCCCCTTGGGGGCTCCCTGCGCTCGTCACACACTGCGGGCCCGGTGGAAAGCTTCGCTCACCGCAATTTCTATTCCCACTCGGTTAGTGGCGTGGACCCACCAACTGAGTAGGAATTAGGCGCGGGTGTCGGGATGCCAACTGTCGGCAAAATGCCGGCTGTCGGGATTCTGGCGTCGGTCTCCTGAACGCCGGGATCCCAACCGCCGGCATTTTGATTGCATCCGGTTCAGATGATACTGTTCATAAACATGATTTACTTGCACTATTGTGTTTCTGACCTTTTTACTACATAATACTATGCAAGAACCCTGTGCTGCAGCTACAACATTGTAAAGTATTGTTTTGCATAAGCACGTGGGTAGAGGCAGAGTTCCAGAAAGAATGTGCACTTGTGACTGAGTTTTATGTTTTTTTTTTGTTTTTAACCCTGTCACATTGCAGCATTATGTGGAAGTGGTATTCCTGAAAAGAGAGGCAAAGGAAACATACATGACCATTAATGTTTCTCTAGTGCAAGTCGGGGCTCATTGTTTTTAAAAAGAGTGTTAACCACCTAAGTGGCTAGTATTATTTCCAAAAACTGCTCAGAAATTGTCAGGTTTTTTTTAATGACTGAATTAGCTTAAGAACATACATTTAAAACTTATCCAACACGATTATATATATATACATATATATATAGACCAATGTGGGGTACCTTCAACTATTGTCCATAGAAAAGGAAACCAGGCGGCACTCCAAGGTTTTTGTTCAAGCAAAAGATTTGTATTAAAGTGACAGTGCAAACAAATTAATACAGCATAGTGCAAGCCACCGACGTTTCAACGCCCATCAGGCGTTTTTTTCAAGGTGCTATGCTATAAAGTGCAACGTTGCACTTTATAGCATAGCACCTTGAAAAAAACGCCTGATGGGCGTTGAAACGTCGGTGGCTTGCACTATGCTGTATTAATTTGTTTGCACTGTCACTTTAATACAAATCTTTTGCTTGAACAAAAACCTTGGAGTGTCGGCTGGTTTCCTTTTCTATGGACAATAGTTGAAGGTACCCCACATTGGTCTGTAGTTTTTGGAGGAGGGCACCCAGGTGGATGACACTGTGATTGGGAGTGCCATAACTATGTATGGATACATATATATATATATATATACAGTGCATCCGGAAAGTATTCACAGCGCCTCATACTTATGTACATGTGATTTCTCAGTTTTTGTTTTTTTTTTAAAGAAATTTGCAAAAATCTCAAAAAAAACATTTTTCACATTGTCATTATGGCAGGGCCGTAACTAGGTGTGTGCCGATGGTGCCTTGCCCACAGCGCACATGCGCTGAAGGCGCACCATCGGCAGCACACCCCCACCCATACACGGCCGCAGCCACTGTTCTCACTATAGAGTCCAGCGATGCCGCCTGTCTCCCGCCGCGCGTCAGAGCCTCCGCCTCTGCAGGGACTCTGAGCGCGGCATTCCCCCACACTGCCGCCTGTCTTCCACCGCCCGGAGCCGCCCGCTCTGCATGTACGCAGAGCACGGCATTTACCCGCACTGCTGCCTGTCTCCCGCCGCCTGGAGCCGCCTGCTCTGCACGGACACAGAGCGCGGCATTCACCCGCACTGCCGCCTGTGTCCCGCAGCCCGGAGCCGCCCGCTCTGCACGGACACAGAGCGCGGCATTCACCCGCACTGCCGCCTGTCTCCCGCAGCCCGGAGCCGCCCGCTCTGCACGGACACAGAGCGCGGCATTCACCCGCACTGCCGCCTGTCTCCCGTAGCCCGGAGCCGCCCGCTCTGCACGGACACAGAGCGCGGCATTCACCCGCACTGCCGCCTGTCTCCCGCCGCCCGGAGCCGCCCGCTCTGCACGGACACAGAGCACGGCATTCACCCGCACTGCCGACTGTCTCCCGCCACCCGGAGCCGCAGCCTCTGAAGGTACCAGGGGACAGCCTGGAGGAGGATGCCATTAGGGTTATCTGATAGGGTTAGTGTGTGATAGAGTTAGTGATATCTGATAGGGTCAGTGATAGGGTTAGTGATATCTGATAGGGTTAGCGATATCTGATAGGGTCAGTGATAGGGTTAGTGATATCTGATAGGGTTAGTGATATCTGCCTGACAAAGAGGAGGTGAGGGCAGAGCCATAAATAGGGGGCTCTGTCTGCCGTAATGTGTAAAAATGGGGACGCTGTCTGCCGTAATGTGTAAAAAAGGGGGGCGCTGTCTGCCGTAATGTGTAAAAATGGGGACGCTGTCTGCCGTAATGTGTAAAAAGAGGACGCTGTCTGCCGTAATGTGTAAAAATGGGGACGCTGTCTGCCGTAATGTGTAAAAAGAGGACGCTGTCTGCCGTAATGTGTAAAAAGGGGACGCTGTCTGCCGCAATGTGTATAAAGGGGGCTCTGTCTGCCGTAATGTGTAAAAAGGGGGACTGTCTGCCGTAATGTGTAAAAATGGGGACGCTGTCTGCCGTAATGTGTAAAAAACGGGGACGCTGTCTGCCGTAATATGTAAAAAAGAAGGACGCTGTCTGCCGTAATGTGTAAATAGAGGACGCTGTCTGCCGTAAGGTGTAAAAGGGGCTCTGCCTGGTGTAGTGGTGCTACTGTGCGGCGTAATTTGAATAATGGAGACTACTGTGCACCATTATATGAATTGGTATTATTTTGTGGCCACACCCCTTTCCCATGAAGCCACGCCCCTATATTTTTTGCGCGCGACTGCGGCGCGCACTGCCACCGGTATCCGTTGAGGGGGGGCGCCGATGCCATTTCTTGCACACAGCGCTAAAATGTCTAGTTACGGCACTGCATTATGGGGTATTGTGTGCAGAATTTTGAGGGAAAAAAATATTTATTCCATTTTGGAATAAATAACATAACATAACAAAATGCAGAAAAAGTGAAGCGCTGTGAATACTTTCCAAATGCAGTGTGTGTGTGTGTGTGTGTGTGTGTGTGTGTGTGTGTGTGTGTGTGTGTGTGTGTGTGTGTGTGTGTGTGTGTGTGTGTGTATATATATATATATATAAGTGATGTGCACCGGACATTTTTCGGGTTTTGTGTTTTGGTTTTGGATTGGTTCCGCGGCCGTGTTTTGGATTCGGACGCGTTTTGGCAAAACCTCCCTGAAAATTTCTTGTCGGATTCGGGTGTGTTTTGGATTCGGGTGTTTTTTTACAAAAACCCCTCAAAAACAGCTTAAATCATAGAATTTGGGGGTCATTTTGATCCCATAGTATTATTAACCTCAATAACCATAATTTCCACTCATTTCCAGTCTATTCTGAACACCTCACACCTCACAATATTATTTTTAGTCCTAAAATTTGCACCGAGGTCGCTGGATGACTAAGCTAAGCGACCCAAGTGGCCGGCACAAACACCTGGCCCATCTAGGAGTGGCACTGCAGTGTCAGACAGGATGGCACTTCAAAAAAATAGTCCCCAAACAGCACATGATGCAAAGAAAAAAGAGGTGCACCAAGGTCGCTGGATGGCTAAGCTAAGCGACCCAAGTGGCCGACACAAACACCTGGCCAATCTAGGAGTGGCACTGCAGTGTCAGACAGGAGGGCAGATTTAAAAAATAGTCCCCAAACAGCACATGATGCAAAGAAAAAAAGAGATGCAATGAGGTAGCTGTGTGACTAAGCTAAGCGACCCAAGTGGCCGACACAAACACCTGGCCCATCTAGGTGTGGCACTGCAGTGTCAGACAGGAGGGCAGATTTAAAAAATAGTCCCCAAACAGCACATGATGCAAAGAAAAAAAGAGGTGCACCAAGGTCGCTGTGTGACTAAGCTAAGCGACCCAAGTGGCCGACACAAACACCTGGCCCATCTAGGAGTGGCACTGCAGTGTCAGACAGGATGGCACTTCAAAAAATAGTCCCCAAACAGCACATGATGCAAAGAAAAAAAGAGGTGCACCAAGGTCGCTGGATGGCTAAGCTAAGCGACACAAGTGGTCGACACAAACACCTGGCCCATCTAGGAGTGGCACTGCAGTGTCAGACAGGATGGCACTTCAAAAATAGTCCCCAAACAGCATATGATGCAAAGAAAAAAAGAGGCGCAATGAGGTAGCTGTGTGACTAAGCTAAGCAACCCAAGTGGCCGACACAAACACCTGGCCCATCTAGGAGTGGCACTGCAGTGTCAGACAGGATGGCACTTCAAAAAATAGTCCCCAAACAGCACATGATGCAAAGAAAAAAAGAGGTGCACCAAGGTCGCTGGATGGCTAAGCTAAGCGACACAAGTGGCCGACACAAACACCTGGCCCATCTAGGAGTGGCACTGCAGTGTCAGACAGGATGGCACTTCAAAAAAATAGTCCCCAAACAGCACATGATGCAAAGAAAAAAAGAGGTGCACCAAGGTCGCTGGATGGCTTAGCTAAGCGACACAAGTGGCCGACACAAACACCTGGCCCATCTAGGAGTGGCACTGCAGTGTCAGACAGGATGGCACTTCAAAAAATAGTCCCCAAACAGCATATGATGCAAAGAAAAAAAGAGGTGCAATGAGGTAGCTGTGTGACTAAGCTAAGCGACACAAGTGGCCGACACAAACACCTGGCCCATCTAGGAGTGGCACTGCAGTGTCAGACAGGATGGCACTTCAAAAAATAGTCCCCAAACAGCACATGATGCAAAGAAAAAAAGAGGCGCAATGAGGGAGCTGTGTGACTAAGCTAAGCGACACAAGTGGCCGACACAAACACCTGGCCCATCTAGGAGTGGCACTGCAGTTTTCTAGCGAGAGGATGAGTGCTTCCATTCTCATGTGAATCTGAACCACTAGCCATGAACATAGGCCAGGGCCTCAGCCGTTCCTTGTCACTCCGTGTTGTAAATGGCATATTGGCAAGTTTACACTTCTCATCAGATGCTTTTAATTTTGATTTTTGGGTCATTTTACTGAACTTTTGTTTTTTGGATTTTACATGCTCTCTACTATGACATTGGGCATCGGCCTTGGCAGACGACGTTAATGGCATTTCATCGTCTCAGCCATGACTAGTGGCAGCAGCTTCAGCATGAGGTGGAAGTGGATCTTGATCTTTCCCTATTTTACCCTCCACATTTTTGTTCTCCATTTTTTAATGTGTGGAATTATATGCCAGTAATATATTTATAGCAATGGCCTACTACTATATATACTGCGCACAACTTAAATGCACCACAGGCATGGATGGATAGTATACTTGACGACACAGAGGTAGGTAGAGCAGTGGCCTACTGTACCGTACTGCTATATATTATATACTGGTGGTCAGCAAAATTATGCACTGTCCTACTACTATATATATACTGCGCACAAAAACTTAAATGCACCACAGGTATAGATGGGATAGTATACTTGACGACACAGAGGTAGGTAGAGCAGTGGCCTACTGTACCGTACTGCTATATATTATATACTGGTGGTCAGCAAAATTATGCACTGTACTACTACTATATATACTGCGCACAAAAACTTAAATGCACCACAGGTATGGATGGATAGTATACTTGACGACACAGAGGTAGGCAGAGCAGTGGCCTACTGTACCGTACTGCTATATATTATATACTGGTGGTCAGCAAAATTATGCACTGTCCTACTACTATATATATACTGCGCACAAAAACTTAAATGCACCACAGGTATGGATGGATAGTATACTTGACGACACAGAGGTAGGTAGAGCAGTGGCCTACTGTATAGTACTGCTATATATTATATACTGGTGGTCAGCAAAATTATGCACTGTCCTACTACTATATATATACTGCGCACAAAAACTTAAATGCACCACAGGTATGGATGGATAGTATACTTGACGACACAGAGGTAGGTAGAGCAGTGGACTACTGTACCGTACTGATATAATTCTGGTGGTCACTGGTCAGCAAAATTCTGCACTGTCCTCCTACTATATACTACAATGCAGCACAGATATGGAGCGTTTTTCATGCAGAGAACGTATAATACTGGTGGTCACTGGTCAGCAAAACTCTGCACTGTCCTCCTACTATATATATATATAAAATATTTATTTAAACATAGTAAATCATAAACATAACAATTTTTATGGTATACGTGACGTGGAGGGGGGCGGTGCCACTTATGACAGGCAACCTAGCACCCCAATCGGCCCACCGGGGTATTCCCCAGTAAAGACAATTGTCAATCCGGGCCTGCCTCCAGACCTGAAACCCCCAAACTCTCAATGAAAATAATGCAGCATCAATGTAGAGAGAGGTGCTACAGCAGCCGGGGAAGAGAGAGTTTCTGCAGAAGCCGAGGCAGAAAGAGGTACTGCAGCTTTCAGGAAAGAGAGAGGTGCTGCAGCAGTGGGGCAGAGGGTGGTGCAGCAGGACAGCAGTAACTCGGCTGCACAGCTACAAGCAGTCAGCGAGACTGTCAGTGTTTCCTGCTGTCACCTCTGCCCTGTTCCCTACCAAGTCAGTGTGCACCCCCTCTGCTTCTCCTCCCCTGTGGCTGCCAGTACAATGGCTTGCGGGAAGGAGGGTGGGGGGTAATAGCACGCCCTCTAACTTTTTCGGTGCCCGGAGCTTGCGCTCCACTGGAGCCACCCTCGTTACTCCCCTGCTCCTGCCGGCGCAGCCTGGCTGCTATGGCAGGAGACCCGCCACCATTTTTTCGATCGGAGCACGCAGCCGCCCCGAAAACACCGCCAACACGATCCCGTTTTCCCAGCAATACCCCGAAAATGCTCGGTCGCCACCGTCCACCCTGCGAACGCCTCCGTCTGTCAATCAGGCAGAGGCTTTCACAGTTAATGCAGGCCAATCGCATTAACTGCGGGCGCATGCGCAGGACAGGGCCTGCGCATGCGCGCGGGGCTCCCGCCGCTTAAATTGCAGTCGCATCGTATTGTGAAAATTAATACATCGGAAAATCACATTCATACTGACCACAATGGGTCTGCTAGCACATTTTCCTTCACAAAACATAATTGTTTGCAAATAAAATGTAATGCCCCTATAGAACATGATGAATGCACAGCAGGGGACATTTATCCAATACAGTATTTATTTATTTATTTTTAAGGGAAAGAGTACTCTATTTATCAAGCCATAAAGATAGAGCTATGCCTTATTTATATTAATTCCAATTCCGAAAATAATTTTTAAAACCTGGTACTTAACTGTTCCTCAATCTCGGGATTGAGAATAAGTGAAAAATGAGGTAATAAAAGCATGTTTTCATTTTGTTTTTATTTCTTCTCTACCCCAGTGTTCCCATATAACTTCCCCCCCCCCCCCCCCGCCCTTTCTGTCCTCTCTGCTATACATCTCCCCCTCCTGTCCTCTCTGCCATCCATCTCACCCTCCTGTCCTCTCTGTCATCCATCTCCCCCTTCTGTCCCCTCTGCCATCCATCTCCCCCCCCCATGCCCTTTCTGTCATTTCTGCCACCCATCTCCCCCTCCTGTCCTCTCTGCCATCCATCTCCCCCTCCTGTCCTCTCTGCCATCCATCTCCCCCTCCTGTCCTCTCTGCCATTCATCTCCCCCTCCTGTCCTCTCTGCCATCCATCTCCCCCTCCTGTCCTCTCTGCCATCCATCTCCCCGTCCTGTCCTCTCTGCCATCCATCTCCCCCTCCTGTCCTCTCTACCATCCATCTCCCCCTCCTGTCCTCTCTGCCATACATCTCACTCTCCTGTCCTCTCTGTCATCCATCTCCCCCTTCTGTCCTCTCTGCTATCCATCTCCCCCCCCATGCCCTTTCTGTCATTTCTGCCATCCATCTCCCCCTCCTGTCCTCTCTGCCATCCATCTCCCCCTCCTGTCCTCTCTGCCATCCATCTCCCCCTCCTGTCCTCTCTGCCATCCATCTCCCCCTCCTGTCCTCTCTGCCATCCATCTCCCCCTCCTGTCCTCTCTGCCATCCATCTCCCCGTCCTGTCCTCTCTGCCATCCATCTCACCCTCTTGTCCTCTCTACCATCCATCTTCCTCTCCTGTCCTCTCTGCCATCCATCTCCCTCCTCCTGTCCTCTCTGCCATCCATCTCCCTCCTCCTGTCCTCTCTGCCATCCATCACCCCGTCCTGTCCTCTCTGCCATCCATCTCCCTGTCCTGTCCTCTCTGCTATCCATCTCCCCGTCCTGTCCTCTCTGCCATCCATCTTCATCTCCTGCCTCTCTGCCATCCATCTCCCGCTCCTGTCCTCTCTGCCATCCATCTCCCCCTCCTGTCCTCTCTGCCATCCATCTCCCCCTCCTGTCCTCTATGCCATCCATCTCACCCTCCTGTCCTCTCTGCCATCCATCTCCCCTCCTGTCCTCTCTGCCATCCAGCTCCCCCTCCTGTCCTCTCTGCCATCCATCTCCCCCTCCTGTCCTCTCTGCCATCCATCTCCCCGTCCTGTCCTCTCTGCCATCCATCTCCCCGTCCTGTCCTCTCTGCCATCCATCTCCCCCTCCTGTCCTCTCTACCATCCATCTCCCCCTCCCATCTCCCCCTCCTGTCCTCTCTGCCATCCATCTCCCCCTCCTGTCCTCTCTGCCATCCATCACCCCCTCCTGTCCTCTCTACCATCCATCTCCCCCTCCTGTCTTCTCTGCCATCCATCTCCCCCTCCTGTCCTCTCTGCTATCCATCTCCCTATCCTGTCCTCTCTGCCATCCATCTCCCCCTCCTGTCCTCTCTGCTATCCATCTCCCCGTCCTGTCCTCTCTGCCATCCATCTTCATCTCCTGCCTCTCTGCCATCCATCTCCCGCTCCTGTCCTCTCTGCCATCCATCTCCCCCTCCTGTCCTCTCTGCCATCCATCTCCCCCTCCTGTCCTCTATGCCATCCATCTCACCCTCCTGTCCTCTCTGCCATCCATCTCCCCTCCTGTCCTCTCTGCCATCCATCTCCCCCTCCTGTCCTCTCTGCCATCTATCTCCGCGTCCTGTCCTCTCTGCCATCCATCTCTCCCTCCTGTCCTCTCTGCCATCCATCTCCCCCTCCTGTCCTCTCTGCCATCCATCTCCCCCTCCTGTGCTCTCCGCCATCCATCTACCCGTCCTGTCCTCTCCGCCATCCATCACCCCATCCTGTCCTCTCTGCCATCCATCTCCCCAACCTGTCCTCTCTGCCATCCATCTCCCCATCCTGTCCTCTCTGCCATCCATCTCCCCCTCCTGTCCTCTCTGCCATCCATCTCCCCCTCCTGTCCTCTCTGCCATCCATCTCCCCCTCCTGTCCTCTCTGCCATCCATCTTCCTATCCTGTCCTCTCTGCCATCCATCTCCCCCTCCTGTCCTCTCTGCCATCCATCTCCCCCTCCTGTCCTCTCTGCCATCCATCTCCCCCTCCTGTCCTCTCTGCCATCCATCTCCCTATCCTGTCCTCTCTGCCATCCATCTCCCCCTCCTGTCCTCTCTGCCATCCATCTCCCCCTCCTGTCCTCTCTGCTATCCATCTCCCTATCCTGTCCTCTCTGCCATCCATCTCCCCCTCCTGTCCTCTCTGCCATCCATCTCACCCTCCTGTCCTCTCTGCCATCCATCTCCCCGTCCTGTCCTCTCTGCCATCCATCTCCCCATCCTGTCCTCTCTGCCATCCATCTCACCCTCCTGTCCTCTCTGCCATCCATCTCCCCGTCCTGTCCTCTCTGCCATCCATCTCCCCGTCCTGTCCTCTCTGCCATCCATCTCCCCCTCCTGTCCTCTCTGCCATCCATCTCCCCTGTCACGATCCGGGTATCTGGACGCCATTACTTACCCTTCAGATGCCTCCTAAGGCTGGCTCAGCGCTCCAGGACCGGATCCCATCTGTTATCCTGATGTTTACATTCCTGCATCCTCTCCTGTCTCTCTGAGACGCGGTCACAGTAAACGCCATATTACATCTGGCATGGCGTCTCCCGCGGCCTCCGCCGCCGTCCCTGAGTTTCTGCATGCAAAGTGTCAGAGTGGCGATTACGTCAGCCGCGGCCTCCGCTGTGCCCGCGTGGTTTGGATGTGCATTCATCAGTCTGGCGTCTCCTGTCTCCTGTGGCCGGCGCCGCCATTGCTGCTTCAATTCTCACATGGATTACAAACCAAACTTCCCTCCAAGTGTCTGCATGGGCGCAGCCATCTTGGATTTTGTCATCTGATCATTTCCACCAATCTGCTGTCTGTATTGTTGATTTGCATAATTGCCTAGCCAACCCCTTCCTTGCTGCAGGTATAAGTAAGCTGTGCCTGAGCAAGGAAGGCGTCAGTGCTTTGGTTGTCTAACCTAGTTCCAGTTTGTCTCTCTCCTGTGGTTGTCTTCCAGGTTCCAGCTCCTGTCTCCAGACTTCTGCTATAGAGACCCGCACCAGCATTCCATCTGCGGTGTAGCCTGACTCTCCGATCCATTCTGGACTCACCTGTTTCCAGCTACAACAATCACCTGCTTCCAGCCCAGCTTCCAGCAGTGTACAGCTTCTCTTAAAGGGCCGGTGTCCTTTCTGCAGTTTACCACTCTCCACCGGTATTATTATTTCACCGCTCTCAAACAATCACCTGCTTCCAGCCCAGCTTCCAGCAGTGTATAGCTTCTCTTAAAGGGCCGGTGTCCTTTTCTGCAGTTTACCACTCTCCACCGGTATTATTATTTCACCGCTCTCAAACTCCAAACTTCATTATTATTTCATCGCTCTCAAGTTCGTTTATTATTTAACTGGTTCCAGCCAGTATCCACTCCGTACCAACAACAGTCTGGTTCCAGCCAGTATCCACAGCAGGCCTTTTTACCTTCAGCAGCCCAGCCTTTCCTGGAACATCAGCTGGTACGATCCTGGGTTCTCTCCATTGCTACAGTCAGGCCTGGTAAGGACTTTCCAACTAGAAGATTATTAGAACTGTCTCACACTACCAGTGCCTGTGGCCCTTGCCACCCTGTAGTATCCAGGAATTGTATTTATCCTCTGTTGACTTTTATGTTTCCTTTTACTGCTGCTGTGTTACGGAGTTTGTCATAATAAACATCATTGACTTTTATCCTGGTTGTCGTGGTCACGCCTTCGGGCAGTTATTCTACATGTTACTTACATGTCTAGGGGTCTGATACAACCTCCCAGGTTCCGTTACATCTCAGCCCCTACAACTGAGGCTGCCTCCCGTCAGCTCAGGCCCTCAGTTGTGACAGTAAGCACTAACCTAATGAATCCAGCCGGAGACCAGGATCAAGCGGCCAGGCCAATGCAAGAACTGGCAGCCCGACTTGAACATCAGGAGGCTGCACAGGGCCACATCATCCGCTGTCTCCAGGATCTCTCTACACGGCTGGATGGGATTCAAACGACCCTCCGTGGACCTGGCACGTCCGGTGCGTCCACTACAGTGACACCAGCTGTAACCCCACCCACCTTACCCATTTCCAGTCCACATCTTCATCTTCCAACGCCAGCAAAATTTGATGGATCTCCAAGGTTCTGCAGGGGATTTCTCAATCAATGTGAAATCCACTTTGAGCTTCTACCTGGCAATTTCTTCAGTGACCGTACCAAAATTGCCTATATCATCTCCCTTCTCAGTGGCTCAGCCCTTGACTGGGCATCACCTTTATGGGAGAAGTCTGATCCCCTGCTATCCTCCTATACTGACTTTGTAGCTACATTCAGGCGCATCTTCGACGAGCCAGGCCGGATAACATCTGCTTCATCTGAGATTCTCCGTTTACGCCAGGGAACAAGTACTGTGGGACAGTATCTTATACAGTTTAAAATCCTGGCATCCGAACTGGCATGGAACGACGAGGCCCTGTATGCTGCATTCTGGCATGGCTTATCAGAACGCATCAAGGATGAGTTAGCTACCAGAGACTTGCACTCTAAGTTGGATGAGCTAATTTCTCTTTGCACGAAGGTTGATCTACGTTTCAGAGAGAGAGCAACTGAGCGAGGAAGATCATCTACTCCTAAATCTTCTGCTCCTCCTCCTCGTCAACCATCTCTATCCAAGGATGAGCCTATGCAAATTAGTCGTTCCCGTCTATCTCCCGCTGAGCGCCGAAGACGTCTCTCTGAGTCTCTCTGTCTCTACTGTGCAGCTCCGTCGCACACTATCAATGCCTGTCCCAAACGTCCGGGAAACTCCAGATCCTAGCTCGCCAAGGAGAGGGCCGGCTAGGAGTAATGATCTCCTCTCCATCTCCTCATGACTGTAACCTCCCAGTGTCGCTCCAAATTGCTCAACGTTACAGGAACGTCATTGCCCTCCTTGATTCCGGAGCAGCTGGGAATTTCATAACCGAAGCTTATGTTAAACGGTGGTCCCTACCCACCGAGAGACTGTCCTCGTCCATCTCTTTGACTGCCGTGGATGGCAGCAAGATTTTTGACGCAGTCATTTCCTTAAGGACTCTTCCAGTTCGTCTGAGAGTGGGAGTTCTTCATTCTGAGTATATTTCTTTTTTAGTGATTCCAAGAGCCACACATCCAGTGGTTTTAGGCCTTCCATGGCTCCGTCTCCACAACCCATCAATTGACTGGACGACTACGCAAATACTGGCATGGGGTCCCTCCTGTGCTGGGACTTGTTTAGCCAAAGTTCTTCCTGTTTGTTCTTCCTTCCCCAGGTCATCTGATGTTCCGCCTCCTCCATATCAAGACTTCACGGACGTGTTCAGTAAAGCCTCTGCTGATATCCTTCCTCCTCATAGAGAATGGGACTGCCCAATCGACCTCATTCCAGGGAAGGTTCCACCGCGAGGCCGAACTTATCCGTTGTCTCTGCCTGAGACACACTCCATGGAAGAGTACATCAAAGAGAACCTGGCGAAGGGTTTCATCCGACCATCTTCTTCTCCAGCCGGCGCAGGCTTCTTCTTCGTTAAGAAGAAAGACGGTGGTCTGCGTCCGTGCATCGACTACAGAGGTCTGAACGATATTACCGTCAAGAACCGATACCCTTTACCCCTGATTACCGAGCTCTTTGATAGAGTTAGTGGTGCAACTATTTTCACAAAGCTGGACTTGAGGGGTGCCTACAATCTCATCCGAATCCGTGAGCGTGACGAGTGGAAGACCGCCTTTAACACCCGTGACGGACATTATGAGTACCTCGTCATGCCCTTCGGATTGAGCAACGCTCCAGCAGTCTTCCAGCACTTCGTGAATGAGATTTTCAGGGACATCTTGTACCGCCATGTCGTGGTTTATCTAGACGACATCCTCATCTTTGCTAATAATCTCGAAGATCATCGTTTCTGGGTAAAAGAGGTTCTTTCCCGTCTCCGTGTCAATCACCTCTATTGTAAATTGGAGAAGTGTGTGTTTGAAGTTAAAACCATTCCGTTTCTAGGTTACATTGTGTCCGGTTCCGGACTAGAGATGGATCCTGAGAAACTCCAAGCAATCCAGAATTGGCCTATACCCTTAAGCCTCAAAGGGGTCCAGAGGTTCTTAGGGTTCGCCAATTATTATAGAAAATTTATACGAGACTTTTCCACCATTGTGGCGCCTATCACTGCATTAACCAAGAAAGGTGCTAATCCGTCCAAGTGGTCCGAGGAAGCTACACAGGCCTTTCACCTTCTGAAGCAACGGTTCATCTCTGCACCAGTTCTGAAACAGCCCGACACCGACTCTCCTTTTATCTTAGAGGTAGATGCCTCCTCCGTTGGAGTAGGAGCAGTGTTATCCCAGAGGGCCAAAGATGGACATCTACATCCTTGCAGTTTCTTCTCCCGGAAGTTCTCCCCAGCTGAGCGCAACTATGCCATTGGCGATCAGGAGTTGCTAGCCATCAAGCTCGCTCTGGAGGAGTGGAGATACCTGTTGGAGGGAGCTTCCCACTCAATCACCATACTTACCGACCACAAAAATCTTTTATATCTCAAAGGCGCACAATGTCTGAATCCTCGTCAGGCCAGATGGGCACTTTTCTTCTCTAGGTTTGACTTTAAACTCCAGTTCTGTCCGGGTTCTCAGAATCGTAAGGCCGATGCCCTTTCCCGCTCATGGGAGCAAGAAAATGAGTCCGAGTCTGCAGACAAGCATCCTATTATTAATCCGTTGGCATTCTCCACGGTAGGGATGGACTCTACGCCTCCACCAGGGAAAAGTTTTGTTAAGCCAGTTCTAAGGAAGAAGCTCATGCATTGGGCCCATGCTTCCCGTTTTGCTGGACATACAGGCATTCAGAAAACCCTTGAATTTATTTCTAGGTCCTACTGGTGGCCAACTCTGAAGAAGGACGTTATGGAATTTATTGCCTCCTGCCCAAAGTGTGCCCAACACAAAGTCTCCCACCAGTCGCCTGCGGGGCAACTGGTTCCATTATCTGTTCCCCGTCGACCTTGGACCCATTTGTCGATGGACTTTGTTTCCGATCTACCTATCTGCAACAAGTTTAATACCATCTGGGTGGTAGTTGACCGGTTCACCAAGATGGCACATTTCATCCCTCTCACCGGTCTTCCGTCAGCTTCCAAGTTGGCTCAAGTGTTTATACAAGAGATCTTCCGACTTCACGGTCTTCCTGAAGAGATCATCTCGGATCGTGGAGTACAATTTGTAGCCAAATTTTGGCGAAGTTTGTGTCAAGCCCTCCAAGTCAAGTTAAAGTTTTCCACGGCTTACCATCCTCAGACCAATGGTCAAACCGAGAGGGTGAATCAGGACTTGGAGGCCTTCCTCCGTATATATGTGTCTTCCTCTCAAGATGACTGGGTTCAACTCCTTCCTTGGGCCGAGTTCAGCCACAACAATCAATACCATTCCTCATCTTCTTCTACACCATTCTTCATTAATTATGGATTCCACCCTAAAGTCCCAGAATTCCAACCGCTTCCCGCAACTTCTGTTCCAGCAGTGGATGTCACCTTGCGTCAGTTTTCAAATAACTGGAGGAACGTCCGCGCAGCCCTGCTTAAAGCCTCATTCAGGTATAAGAAGTTTGCCGATAGGAAGCGTAGAGCGGTTCCTGCTCTCAAGGTGGGTGATCGTGTGTGGCTGTCCACGAAGAATTTGAGGTTGAGAGTTCCCAGCATGAAATTTGCACCTCGCTACATCGGACCCTTCAAGATTGAACAAGTCATCAATCCTGTTGCCTACAGGTTACAGTTACCATCCTTCTTGAAAATACCCAGGACATTTCATGTTTCTTTGTTGAAACCGCTGATCCTGAATCGGTTTCATTCCGCACTTCCTCCAGCTCCCAAAGTTCAGACTCAACGGGGAGTCGAGTACGAGGTGGCCAAGATTTTGGACTCACATTTCCGTTACGGTCAGTTACAATACCTCATTGACTGGAAGGGCTATGGTCCTGAAGAACGCTCTTGGACCAATGCCTCAGACGTCCATGCTCCTGCCTTGGTCCGAAATTTCCACGCAAAGTTTCCTTTAAAGCCTAAGAAGTGTCCTGGGGCCACTCCTAAAGGGGGGGGTGCTGTCACGATCCGGGTATCTGGACGCCATTACTTACCCTTCAGATGCCTCCTAAGGCTGGCTCAGCGCTCCAGGACCGGATCCCATCTGTTATCCTGATGTTTACATTCCTGCATCCTCTCCTGTCTCTCTGAGACGCGGTCACAGTAAACGCCATATTACATCTGGCATGGCGTCTCCCGCGGCCTCCGCCGCCGTCCCTGAGTTTCTGCATGCAAAGTGTCAGAGTGGCGATTACGTCAGCCGCGGCCTCCGCTGTGCCCGCGTGGTTTGGATGTGCATTCATCAGTCTGGCGTCTCCTGTGGCCGGCGCCGCCATTGCTGCTTCAATTCTCACATGGATTACAAACCAAACTTCCCTCCAAGTGTCTGCATGGGCGCAGCCATCTTGGATTTTGTCATCTGATCCTTTCCACCAATCTGCTGTCTGTATTGTTGATTTGCATAATTGCCTAGCCAACCCCTTCCTTGCTGCAGGTATAAGTAAGCTGTGCCTGAGCAAGGAAGGCGTCAGTGCTTTGGTTGTCTAACCTAGTTCCAGTTTGTCTCTCTCCTGTGGTTGTCTTCCAGGTTCCAGCTCCTGTCTCCAGACTTCTGCTATAGAGACCCGCACCAGCATTCCATCTGCGGTGTAGCCTGACTCTCCGATCCATTCTGGACTCACCTGTTTCCAGCTACAACAATCACCTGCTTCCAGCCCAGCTTCCAGCAGTGTACAGCTTCTCTTAAAGGGCCGGTGTCCTTTCTGCAGTTTACCACTCTCCACCGGTATTATTATTTCACCGCTCTCAAACAATCACCTGCTTCCAGCCCAGCTTCCAGCAGTGTATAGCTTCTCTTAAAGGGCCGGTGTCCTTTTCTGCAGTTTACCACTCTCCACCGGTATTATTATTTCACCGCTCTCAAACTCCAAACTTCATTATTATTTCATCGCTCTCAAGTTCGTTTATTATTTAACTGGTTCCAGCCAGTATCCACTCCGTACCAACAACAGTCTGGTTCCAGCCAGTATCCACAGCAGCCTTTTTACCTTCAGCAGCCCAGCCTTTCCTGGAACATCAGCTGGTACGATCCTGGGTTCTCTCCATTGCTAGTCAGGCCTGGTAAGGACTTTCCAACTAGAAGATTATTAGAACTGTCTCACACTACCAGTGCCTGTGGCCCTTGCCACCCTGTAGTATCCAGGAATTGTATTTATCCTCTGTTGACTTTTATGTTTCCTTTTACTGCTGCTGTGTTACGGAGTTTGTCATAATAAACATCATTGACTTTTATCCTGGTTGTCGTGGTCACGCCTTCGGGCAGTTATTCTACATGTTACTTACATGTCTAGGGGTCTGATACAACCTCCCAGGTTCCGATACATCTCAGCCCCTACAACTGAGGCTGCCTCCCGTCAGCTCAGGCCCTCAGTTGTGACATCCCCCTCCTGTCCTCTCTGCTATCCATCTCCCCCTCCTGTCCTCTCTGCTATCCATCTCCCTATCCTGTCTTCTCTGCCATCCATCTCCCCCTCCTGTCCTCTCTGCCATCCATCTCCCCATCCTGTCCTCTCTGCCATCCATCTCCCCGTCCTGTCCTTTCTGCCATCCATCTCCCCCTCCTGTCCTCTCTGCCATCCATCTCCCCTCCTGTCCTCTCTGCCATCCATCTCCCCATCCTGTCCTCTCTGCCATCCATCTCCCTATCCTGTCCTCTCTGCCATCCATCTCCCCCTCCTGTCCTCTCTGCCATCCATCTTCCTCTCCTGTCCTCTCTGCCATCCATCTCACCCTCCTGTCCTCTCTCCCATCCATCTCCCCCTCCCGTCGTCTCTGCCATCCATCTTCCTCTCCTGTCCTCTCTGCCATCCATCTTCCTCTCCTGTCCTCTCTGCCATCCATCACCCCCTCCTGTCCTCTCTGGTATCCATCACCCCGTCCTGTCCTCTCTGCCATCCATCTCCCCCTCCTGTCCTCTCTGGTATCCATCACCCCGTCCTGTCCTCTCTGCCATCCATCTCCCCCTCCTGTCCTCTCTGGTATCCATCACCCCGTCCTGTCCTCTCTGCCATCCATCTCCCCCTCCTGTCCTCTCTGCCATCCATCTCCCCGTCCTGTCCTCTCTGCCATCCATCTCCCCCTCCTGTCCTCTCTGCCATCCATATCCCCTTCCTGTCCTCTCTGCCATCCATCTCCTTCTCCTGTCCTCTCTGCCATCCATCACCCCGTCCTGTCCTCTCTGCCATCCATCTCCCCCTCCTGTCCTCTCTGCCATCCATCTCCCCCTCCTGTCCTCTCTGCCATCCATCTTCCTTTCCTGTCCTCTCTGCCACCCATCTCCCCCTCCTGTCCTCTCTGCCATCCATCTCCCCCTCCTGTCCTCTCTGCCATCCATCACCCCGTCCTGTCCTCTCTGCCATCCATCTCCCCCTCCTGTCCTCTCTGCCATCCATCTCCCCATCCTGTCCTCTCTGCCATCCATCTTCCTCTCCTGTCCTCTCTGCCACCCATCTCCCCCTCCTGTCCTCTCTGCCATCCATCTCCCCCTCCTGTCCTCTCTGCCATCCATCTCCCCCTCCTGTCCTCTCTGCCATCCATCTTCCTCTCCTGTCCTCTCTGTCACCCATCTCCCCCTCCTGTCCTCTCTGCCATCCATCTTCCTCTCCTGTCCTCTCTGCCATCCATCTCCCCCTCCTGTCCTCTCTGCTATCCATCTCCCCCTCCTGTCCTCTCTGCCATCCATCTCCACCTCCTGTCCTCTCTGCTATCCATCTCCCCCTCCTGTCCTCTCTGCCACCCATCTCCCCCTCCTGTCCTCTCTGCCATCCATCTCCCCCTCCTGTCCTCTCTGCCATCCATCTCCCCCTCCTGTCCTCTCTGCCATCCATCTCCCCCTCCTGTCCTCTCTGCCATCCATCTCCCCCTCCTGTCCTCTCTGCCATCCATCTCCCCCTCCTGTCCTCTCTGCCATCCATCTCCCCCTCCTGTCCTCTCTACCATCCATCTCCCCCTCCTGTCCTCTCTGCCATCCATCTTCCTCTCCTGTCCTCTCTGCCACCCATCTCCCCCTCCTGTCCTCTCTACCTTCCATCTTCCTCTCCTGCCCTCTCTGCCATCCATCTCCCTCCTCCTGTCCTCTCTGCCATCCATCTCCCCCTCCTGTCCTCTCTGCTATCCATCTCCCCGTCCTGTCCTCCCTGCCATCCATCTCCCCCTCCTGTCCTCTCTGCCATCCATCTTCCTCTCCTGTCCTCTCTGCTATCCATCCTACCGTCCTGTCCTCTCTGCCATCCATCTCCCCCTCCTGTCCTCTCTGCCATCCATCTTCCTCTCCTGTCCTCTCTGCTATCCATCCTACCGTCCTGTCCTCTCTGCCATCCATCTTCATCTCCTGCCTCTCTGCCATCCATCTCCCGCTCCTGTCCTCTCTGCTGTCCATCTCCCCCTCCTGTCCTCTCTGCTATCCATCTCCCTATCCTGTCTTCTCTGCCATCCATCTCCCCCTCCTGTCCTCTCTGCCATCCATCTCCCCATCCTGTCCTCTCTGCCATCCATCTCCCCGTCCTGTCCTTTATGCCATCCATCTCCCCCTCCTGTCCTCTCTGCCATCCATCTCCCCATCCTGTCCTCTCTGCTATCCATCTCCCTATCCTGTCTTCTCTGCCATCCATCTCCCCCTCCTGTCCTCTCTGCCATCCATCTCCCCATCCTGTCCTCTCTGCCATCCATCTCCCCGTCCTGTCCTTTCTGCCATCCATCTCCCCCTCCTGTCCTCTCTGCCATCCATCTCCCCTCCTGTCCTCTCTGCCATCCATCTCCCCATCCTGTCCTCTCTGCCATCCATCTCCCTATCCTGTCCTCTCTGCCATCCATATCCCCCTCCTGTCCTCTCTGCCATCCATCTTCCTCTCCTGTCCTCTCTGCCATCCATCTCCCCCTCCTGTCCTCTCTCCCATTCATCTCCCCCTCCCGTCGTCTCTGCCATCCATCTCACCCTCCTGTCCTCTCTGCCATCCATATTCCTCTCCTGTCCTCTCTGCCATCCATCACCCCCTCCTGTCCTCTCTGGTATCCATCACCCCGTCCTATCCTCTCTGCCATCCATCTCCCCCTCCTGTCCTCTCTGCCATCCATCTCCCCCTCCTGTCCTCTCTCCCATCCATCTCCCCCTCCCGTCGTCTCTGCCATCCATCTCACCCTCCTGTCCTCTCTGCCATCCATCTTCCTCTCCTGTCCTCTCTGCCATCCATCACCCCCTCCTGTCCTCTCTGGTATCCATCACCCCGTCCTGTCCTCTCTGCCACCCATCTCCCCCTCCTGTCCTCTCTGCCATCCATCTCCCCCTCCTGTCCTCTCTGCCATCCATCTCCCCCTCCTGTCCTCTCTGCCATCCATCTTCCTCTCCTGTCCTCTCTGTCACCCAACTCCCCCTCCTGTCCTCTCTGCCATCCATCTTCCTCTCCTGTCCTCTCTGCCATCCATCTCCCCCTCCTGTCCTCTCTGCTATCCATCTCCCCCTCCTGTCCTCTCTGCCATCCATCTCCACCTCCTGTCCTCTCTGCTATCCATCTCCCCCTCCTGTCCTCTCTGCCACCCATCTCCCCCTCCTGTCCTCTCTGCCACCCATCTCCCCCTCCTGTCCTCTCTGCCATCCATCTAACTCTCCTGTCCTCTCTGCCACCCATCTCCCCCTCCTGTCCTCTCTGCCATCCATCTTCCTCTCCTGACCTCTCTGCTATCCATCTCCCCCTCCTGTCCTCTCTGCCATCCATCTCCACCTCCTGTCCTCTCTGCCATCCATCTCCCCCTCCCGTCCTCTCTGCCATCCATCTCCCCCTCCTGTCCTCTCTGCCATCCATCCCCCCTCCTGTCCTCTCTGCCATCCATCTCCCCTCCTGTCCTCTCTACCTTCCATCTTCCTCTCCTGCCCTCTCTGCCATCCATCTCCCTCCTCCTGTCCTCTCTGCCAT